>NC_053395.1:97878743-98544761 GCF_905171765.1 Bufo bufo
GAGGGTGCTGGCGGGGTGTCATGAAACTGTCCCAGGCCTTGGAGAGTGTTGCCCTGCCTCTGTTGGAACTGCTGTGTGCTCCCCTTGTGTCCCCTTCTCGGTTGCCCAAGGAAGTACGGACTCTGCCGCCAGCGTTGTCAGATGGAAATTTGGGGAGCAATTTTTCAACAAGGACCTTCTGGTATTGCACCATTTTGCTCATCCTCTCCACCTGAGGGATGAGAAGTTCTCTTTGTAGCTGGGGTCGATAATGGCGAACACCCAGTAATCCGTGTTGTCTAAAATGCGTATAACGCGCGGTTCACGGGAAAGGCAACCTAACATGAAGTCAGCCATGTGTGCCAGAGTACCAACAGGCAAGACTTCGCTGTCGTCATCAGGAGGATGACTGTCCATCTCCTCATCCTCTTCCTCCTCTTTTGCCCACAGACGCTGAAGAGATGAAATTAAACTTCCATGGGTACTACCCTCTGTAGCGGAGGCAACCGTCTCCTGCTCCTCCTCCTCTTCATCGTCCAATTCGTGCTGAGATGACGGACGGAGGGTGGTCTGGCTATCACCCTGTGTAATGTTTTCTTCCCCCATTTCCACCTCTTCCAAATGCAAAGCGTCGTCCTTAATTGTGAGCAGCGAGTGTTTGAGTAGACACAGAAGTGGGATGGTTACGCTGATAATAGCGTTATCGCTGCTCACCATCTGTGTTGATTCCTCAAAGTTTCTTAAAACCTCACAGAGGTCAGACATTCATGACCACTGATTAGCAGAAGCTGACTGGAAAGGCGACGACCATGTTGCAGCTGGTATTCCACTGCCCTCTGCTGCTCACAAAGCCTGGCCAACATGTGGAACGTGGAGTTCCAGCGCATGCTCATGTCGAACAACAGCTAGTAAGCTGGCAATTTAAAGCACCGCTCCAGCTTTGACAGACTGGCTGAAGCTGTTGATGACTTGCGGAAATGTGCACACATGCAGCACAACTACACCAGTAGCTCAGGCAAACTGGGGTAGGTTTTGAGAAACCATTGAACCACTAAGTTTAAGACGTGGGCTAGGCGCCACCAAGTTACGGCCATTATCACACTCAACCATGCCTGGTTGTAGGTTGAGTGGCGAGAGCCACAGATCAGTCTGGTCTCTTATCCCCTGAAACAACTCTGCGGTGGTGTGCTGTTTGTCCCCTAAGCATATCAGCTTCAGCACGGCCTGTTGACGACTCCCCACTGCAGTGCTACACTGCTTCCAGCTACCGGCTGATGGCTGACTGGTGCTGCACGCGGATAATGTGGAGGTGGAAGTGGAGGAGGATGCAGAGGAGGAGAAGTGGGGGTTGGAGCCACTAACGTAGGTGCTGGCGGAAACCCTGGAATTAGTGCCCGCAATCCTCTGCATCGGTAACACCTGTGCCATCCCAGGGTACGACTCGCTCCCGGCCTCCACAAAGTTCCCCCAGTGTGCCATCAGGGAAATTTAGCATCCCTGGCCAAATGCACTTGTCCGTGGTTAAGTGGACCTTCCCAGTAACTGCGTTGGTCAGGGCACGTGTGACGTTTCGGGACATATGTTGGTGTAAGGCGGGCACGGCACACCTTGAAAAATAGTGGTGGCTGGGGACAGAGTACCGCGGGATGGCCGCCGACATCAGGCTGCGGAAGGCCTCAGTGTCCACAAGCCTAAATGGCAATATTTCCAGGGTCAGTAATTTTGAAAGGTGCGCATTTAGTGCTATGGCCTGTGGGTGAGTGGTTGGGTATTTGCTGTTGCGTTCAAATGCTTGGGGTAAAGACATTTGGACGCTGCGCTGGGACAGGGTAGTGGATGTGGTCACAGATGGTGCTTAAGAAGGTCCAGGAGCAGTGCGGGAGGCATCCTCGCCTACATCTTCAACAGGCGAATCGGCCAGCACATACCATAGGGGAAGAGGAGGCAGTGGTGCGACCCGCAGACACAGATTGTGGACCCAGGCGTTCATCGCACTTATTACAGTGCTTGGATGCCATGTGGCAGATCATGCTGGTGTTGGTGAGGTTGCTAGTGTTCAGGTCCCGGCTCATTTTGGTGTTGCACAGGTTGCAAACTACTATTCTTTTGTCGTCCGCACTTTCCTCAAAAAAGCGCCATACTGTGGAACACCTACCCCTTGGCAAGGGAGATTTCCGCAAGGGGGTGCTCCGTGGAACAGTTACGGGTCTGTGTGGTGTGGCGCACCTTCTCCCTTTTGCCACCCCACTGCCTCTTCCAGCCTGTTGCGGTGTTGCAGATCCCTCCCCCTCTGTACTGCTGTCCTCGCTCAGCTTTCCACCTTCCCAGGTTGGGTCAGTGACCTCATCGTCCACCACCTCTTCTTCCACTTCCTCACTCTCATCCTCTTGATTTGTTAACCTAACCACAACTTCAGTAATTGACAACTGTGTCTCGTCCTCTTCATCAACCTCTTGAGGCACTAATTGCGGTTGACTCATTGGCAACTGTGTCTCATCATCATCCACCTCATTAAACACTAATTGCCGTTCCCCATCATCATGTTCTTGTATCACAAGAAGAGAAGCAGGGGCGGCACAGTGACGCAAACAGTCCTAATCACACAGCGTGGAGGAGGTAATGAGCTGCTTCAGAATCTACACACTCGCGGCGGTGCTCAGCTGTGATAGCAGGGAGACTGTCACAAATGAAATAGCGGAGGATGAATGAACAGCGGCACTCACCAGTGTGATGAAATTCAAGTGGGTACTTTATTCCAACAGGCAGGGGGCAGACAATTCAATACACGCATGTAAAGAGCAGTGACGGCCGTTTCACGCTTACAAGCGCTTCCTCAGGCTCTGCGACGGCGCATGTATTGCGCGTCACCCTTTTAAATAGCGCCACCTGTAGTTGTCAATGTAATCGACAACACAGCTGTGCCTTCATTAAAAGTGAACACAAAAGTGTATATAAACAAGCAAGCAAAAGACAACAAGCAACAGGCAATAAGGTATAATGACACAAATAGAAGCCATGGTAGCAAGGTATATCTACAAAAAGGGACTTAAATCGTTCCTATCATTTAAGCCCAGTTCACCCAGAGCATGGGTCCGCAGAATCCATCTAGCTTCCCTCTGCAGGAGGAGACGATGTCTGTCTCCCCCCTGCAGAGGGGTAGACACAATCTCAAGCCCCGTGAAGGAAATACAATCAGTGCTACCTCCATGTATGTTCCTAACATGTTCTATAAACCTTGGGCAGCCTTTTCCCGTTTTAACAGAATTAAAATGCTCTCTTACTCTTTCAAAGAGGCACCTGATCGTTTTCCCAACATAGAATCGCCCGCAGTCGCACAGTAGCAAATACACTACGTAAGTGCTCCTGCAGTTTGTTCCTCCATCTCCAACAAGACCGTCTTGGTACTTTTTACCAAAGGTGCTCAAGTCACTGAGCCACCCCCCGGGACGTCCCATTGTCGCGGGGATTGGCTCGGTGACTGAACCTTTATCTAAATATGTTGACTGGCTTTTGAGGCCAGCTTTGGTAAGCGCTCCTGCTTACCTCAGAGACACCAATGATTTCTTACTGGCCCTGAAGGATCTACATTGGCAGGCAGGATACTAGTTGGTATCCCTCGATGTGGAAAGCCTCTACACCCGCATCCCACATGATGCGGGTGTGGAGGCGGTCCTTGACATCGTGACCAACCTTGGAAAAAGTCTGATTTTTTGTGACTTTATTGGTGAGGCACTTGAGTTTATTTTAACTAACAATGTGTCATGGATGGTGTACAGGAAACAAGACAATAATATAAACAATGACTCACTGGATCCACAACTAAGGAACAAAAGGGGAGACCCCTGCAAGAGACCTGCCGCTCTCCCTTATTGCTCAGCCTATGCGACCACCCCAAAGGTGGATGGGCGCATATCCACATGCCTCGACTATCTTACACCTGAAGACCCTACAATAGTGAGGGGACACGACCACGGGCTCCCTACACAGACACGGAGGGAGTCAGGGTCACCTGGATCCAGAAAACAGAAAATCATAAATACATAAACAGAACTTATCTTGCAGACGACCGGGGACTGTGGACTGGGAACAAGGAACAGCATGCACACACACTCCAGGAAGTTGTATAAGCCGCACACTACTGCATTCTGGGGAGGAACTTAAAGGGCAGCAATCAGTCCAACAGCATGACAGCTGAGATAGACTAACGAGATGAGAAACTAAACCAAAACAAAGAAATTCAAGGAGGAGGATCTGAAAGTCTCCTGTCAGAGCTTCTCAACTGGCTGGCTGTGACAGTACCCCTCCCTCTACGAGTGGACTCCGGACACTCAGAGCCCACCTTCTCAGGATGGGACCTATGGAAAGCCCTGATGAGACGAGAGGCCTTAATGTCCATCACTGGGACCCACATCCTCTCCTCAGGACCATAACCCTCCCAATGAACGAGGTACTGGAGGGAACCGCGGACAAGACGAGAATCCACAATCCTAGAGACCTGAAATTCAAGATTTCCATCAACCACAATCGGAGGAGGAGGCAAAGGCGAGGGCACAATAGGTTGAACATAAGGTTTCAATAAGGACTTATGAAAAACATTATGGATCTTCCAAGTCTGAGGAAGATCAAGACGGTAGGCAACAGGATTGATGACAGACAGGATCTTGTAAGGCCCAATAAACTTAGGACCCAACTTCCAGGAGGGAACCTTCAATCTGATATTCTTGGTAGACAACCACACCAGATCACCAACATTCAGGTCCGGACCAGGCACATGTCTCTTATCTGCCACACGCTTATATCTCTCACTCATGCTCTTTAGATTATCCTGAATCTTTTGCCAAATAAATGACAAAGACGAGGAGAATCTGTCCTCATCAGGTAAACCAGAAGACCCCTCTCCCGAGAAAGTCCCAAACTGCGGATGAAACCCATATGCACCAAAAAATGGTGACTTATCAGAGGACTCCTGACGACGGTTATTTAAAGCAAACTCAGCAAGGGACAAAAAAGAACACCAATCCTCCTGATTCTCCGCCACAAAACAGCGCAGATATGTCTCCAGATTCTGATTGACGCGCTCTGTCTGGCCATTCGACTGCGGGTGGAAAGCAGAAGAGAATGACAAGCGAACCCCCAAGCGAGAACAGAAAGCCTTCCAGAATCTGGAAACAAACTGCGTGCCCCTATCAGAGACTATGTCTGAAGGAATACCATGCAATTTGACAATGTGGTCAATAAATGCCTGCGCCAGCGTCTTAGCATTGAGCAAACCAGGAAAAGGGATGAAATGCACCATTTTGCTAAAACGGTCCACCACCACCAGAATCACAGTCTTCCCCGAGGAACGAGGCAAGTCCGTTATGAAGTCCATGGACAGATGTGTCCAAGGACGGGAAGGAATGGGTAAGGGAAGGAGAGGACCTGATGGCCGTGAATGAGGGACTTTGGCACGAGCGCAAGTCTCGCAAGCTGCCACAAAACCCTCAACCGACTTACGAAGCGCAGGCCACCAGAATCTCTGAGCGATGAGATCCAGTGTGGCTCTTGCCCCCGGGTGCCCAGCAAGGACCGTATCGTGGTGTTCCTTAAAAATCTTGTGTCTCAAAGCGAGAGGCACAAACAACCTCCCAGGAGGACAAAGATCAGGAGCCTCTGACTGGGCTGCCTGCACCTCTGCCTCCAATTCAGGAAAAAGAGCAGAGACCACCACACCTTCAGCCAAAATGGGACCCGGGTCTTCAAAATTCCCACCTCCCGGAAAACAACGTGACAGGGCATCTGCCTTCACATTCTTAACCCCAGGGCGGAACGTGACAACAAAATTAAACCTTGAAAAAAACAAAGACCATCTGGCCTGTCTCGGGTTCAGACGCTTGGCTGACTCCAAGTAGGCCAGATTTTTATGGTCAGTAAACACAGTAATAGGATGTCTGGCTCCCTCTAGCCAATGGCGCCATTCTTCAAAAGCCAACTTGATGGCCAACAATTCCCTATCTCCCACATCATAATTTCTCTCTGCGGAGGAGAGTTTCTTTGAGAAAAAGGCACACGGTTGCCATTTGGCAGGAGAGGAACCCTGAGACAAGACCGCACCCACCCCTACCTCAGAAGCATCAACCTCAACTATGAAGGGTAACGAAATATCAGGTTGTACCAGGATGGGAGCGGAAGCAAAACTCTCCTTGATATTAGAAAAGGCCTTACGCGCCTCTACCGACCAGGAAGAAAAATCTACCCCCTTTCTGGTCATATCAGTGAGTGGTTTAACAACAGAGGAATAATTCAAAATAAATTTCCTGTAATAATTGGCAAAGCCCAAAAAACGCATCAGCGCCTTCTGATTCTCAGGAAGCTCCCACTCAAGCACAGCGTGGACCTTCTCGGGGTCCATGCGAAAACCAGAAGCGGAGAGAAGAAACCCCAGAAATTGAATTTCTGGAACCGCAAACACACATTTTTCCAGTTTCGCGTATAATTTATTTTCCCGCAGGATGAGCAAGACCTGACGTAAATGTTCCTTATGAGTCTTGAAATCAGGAGAAAAAATCAAAATGTCATCCAAATACACTAATACAAATTTTCCCATTAAATGATAAAAAATGCTGTTCACGAAATGCTGAAAAACGGCTGGAGCATTCATCAAACCAAAAGGCATAACCAAATTCTCAAAATGGCCCTCAGGGGTATTGAAAGCCGTCTTCCATTCGTCTCCTTCTCTGACCATGACCAGGTTGTATGCCCCTCTTAGGTCTAATTTGGAAAAGACTTTAGCCCCAACAACCTGGTTAAACAGGTCCGGGATCAGAGGAAGCGGATAAGGGTCACGAATAGTGATACTGTTCAGCTCCCTGAAATCCAGACAAGGTCTTAAAGAACCATCGTTTTTCTTAACAAAGAAAAAATCAGCGGCAACTGGTGACTTCGAGGGTCGTATGTGTCCTTTTCTCAGACTCTCAGAGATATAAGCACGCATAGCGACCCTCTCAGGTTGGGAAAGATTGTATAAACGAGATTTAGGCAGCTTGACGCCTGGGATGAGGTTAATAGGGCAATCGTACTCCCTGTGCGGGGGCAAATCCTGAACTCCACTCTCAGAGAAGACATCCGAAAATTCAGAGAGGAAAGGTGGTACAGTCTTAGTAGAAACCTCTGAAACAGATGTCAAGAGGCAATTCTCTCTGCAAAAGTCACTCCAACCATTTATTTGCCTCGCTTGCCAATCAATGGTGGGGTTATGTTTAGTGAGCCAGGGTAGCCCCAACACTAGAGGAGTAGGCAAACCGCTAAGGACGAAACATGACACATCCTCAACATGAGCATCACTGACAATTAAACGGATATTGTGAACTATACCCTTTAATGATTTCTGAGAAAGTGGAGCGGAATCAATAGCAAAAACAGGAATATCCTTTCCCAAAGTGCATACCTGGAAACCATGAGTTATTGCAAATTGATTATCAATGAGATTGACAGCTGCTCCACTATCCACAAAAATCTCGCAAAAAATGCTTTTGCTCTCTAGCGCCACCCTAGCAGGCAGGACAAAACGGGAACTACAAGCAAACGGAAAACCTTCAATTTCCGCCTCAACCCTGCCAATAGTAACAGACGGAACATTTTTAAAAGATTTTTTCCTTTTAGTTTCTTTATTACTCCCAGAAAACTGCCTGAATCTCCTAGAAGGACAAACATTTGCCAAATGATTTATACCTCCACAACAAAAACAAACCCTCCCATGCGGGCTGAATCTTCTATTGTCAGAGGCAATCAACCCCAGCTGCATGGGCTCCTGCTCAGAAGGGGCTGACAGCGACTGAGACCCCTGCGCACAGAAAGAGACCGCTGCACTGTCCCGGGACTGAGTATGACAGGAAGGAGAGATCTCTCCTCTCTCTCTAAGACGCCTGTCAATACGAACGGCCTGAGACATAGCAGAATCCAAGGAGGTAGGTCTCTCATGAAAGGCAAATGCATCTTTCAATCTCTCTGAAAGACCATGGCAAAATTGACTTCGGAGTGCAGCATCATTCCAACCAGTATCAGCTGCCCATCTCCGAAATTCTGAGCAGTATATCTCTGCGGATTGTTTACCCTGGCATAACAGACGTAGTCTAGACTCAGCCAGAGCAATACGATCCGGATCATCATATATCTGACCCAGGGCTAAAAAGAATTCATCCACTGAACGGAGGGGCCGTGCCCCCTCCGGCAGCGAAAAGGCCCAGGATTGAGCGTTACCCCTGAGCAGCGATCTAATGATCCCCACCCTCCGTTTTTCATCACCAGAGGAATGGGGAAGAAGGCGAAAATGGAGTTTGCAAGCCTCTCTAAAACGCACAAAATACTCACTACCCCCGGAGAACGTATCCGGGAGCGAGATCTTAGGCTCAGAACAAACTCCATGAACGCAAGCTGAACCGGTCACTTGAAACTGAGAAAAAGTCTTACGGAGATCAGCTACCTCCAATGAAAGACCCTGGAAGCGCTCAGCCAAAAGTGAAACCGGATCCATGCTTGAGACGGTTTTGGCGGCTTATAATGTCACGGATGGTGTACAGGAAACAAGACAATAATATAAACAATGACTCACTGGATCCACAACTAAGGAACAAAAGGGGAGACCCCTGCAAGAGACCTGCCGCTCTCCCTTATTGCTCAGCCTATGCGACCACCCCAAAGGTGGATGGGCGCATATCCACGTGCCTCGACTATCTTACACCTGAAGACCCTACAATAGTGAGGGGACACGACCACCGGCTCCCTACACAGACACGGAGGGAGTCAGGGTCACCTGGATCCAGAAAACAGAAAATCATAAATACATAAACAGAACTTATCTTGCAGACGACCGGGGACTGTGGACTGGGAACAAGGAACAGCATGCACACACACTCCAGGAAGTTGTATAAGCCGCACACTAC
The DNA here is from genome assembly GCF_905171765.1 of Bufo bufo. NCBI lineage: Eukaryota > Metazoa > Chordata > Amphibia > Anura > Bufonidae > Bufo > Bufo bufo. Next base: position 97,887,644 of record NC_053395.1, read on the forward strand.
TGCATTCTGGGGAGGAACTTAAAGGGCAGCAATCAGTCCAACAGCATGACAGCTGAGATAGACTAACGAGATGAGAAACTAAACCAAAACAAAGAAATTCAAGGAGGAGGATCTGAAAGGCTCCTGTCAGAGCTTCTCAACTGTCTGGCTGTGACACAATGTGTTCCAGTTTGGAGATGAGTGGTATAGGCAAAAGCTGGGCACAGCTATGGGGACCCCCGTAACCTGCACGTTCGCTAATATGTACCTTGCCAGGTTGGAGGACAAGTACGTGTACTCGACCACCAATCCATTTTTACCCAAGTTAAAGGCGTATTTACGCTTTGTGGATGATATTTTTATAGTATGGGAAGGCACGGAAACCCAGTGCGGGGATTTTGTCAATTACCTCAACACAAATGACATGGGAATGACATTTACCCTTAACTTTGGGGGGAAGAACTTACAATTCCTGGACGTGGCTGTCGTGGCTGAGGGCGGCGACCAACTCCTTGCTCCACTACGACAGCTTCCATCCATGGAATGTCAAGAAGGCCGTACCATACGGCCAGTTCATTAGACTGAGGCGCATCAATAACAGGAATAGTGGATACCAAAAACAAGCATTTGAATTGAAGCAGCGACTGCTGGCCAGAGGTTATACAGAAGACCTGCTTAATAAAGATATGAAAAGAGTAGAGCAGTCTTTCTCCCAGGAAGAACTATTGAAAGGAGGGGGACGTAGAGAGAGAAGAGGAATAAAACAAACAGGGGACACTAGAGGGGATTCGGGGTTTGCATTCTCCTTCAAATATAGCCCCATGGCGGAACGTATACGCTCAGTGATATATAAAAATTGGGACATTTTGAGGAGGGATGCAACTCATGGAACAGAAACCAATTATATAATTTAGAAGAAGCCATACAATCAGGGATAGGCTTGTATTAAGCAAATATATTGCTGCATTTGTGGGAGGGGAGGCTGATTACAAGGCTAATTACACGCACCTGTGGGCCCAGGCTGGCTGATTACTAAGCTGATTATACGCACCTGTGGGCCCAGGCTGGCTGATTACTAGGCTATTTATAGGCACCTGTGGGCCCAGGCTGACGATGATTCAGCTGATTTCACCCACCCACCCACACCTTCTTACAGTCACTTCACATTAGGGTGGCCCCCTTTAGGCTGCCCTACCACAGCAGTAATGGCATAACTCCACTGCTTGTTGTAGATAGGGGTTAGGTAGGTTAGGTTCACCTTTTTGATAGCCGATCTGACCACAAGTAAGAAGTAGGTTTCAGACTATTAAAAATAGCAATTGGCTTAGGAGTAGCATCCCTAATGGTAACTTTCGTTGCGGTACCTGTTCTTTGTGTGCACACAACTCCCAGAAGAAGTATGTTGAGTTTGGAGGCACCCAACATAGAATCAAGAGTTTTATAAACTGCAGGAGCACTTACGTAGTGTATTTGCTACTGTGCGACTGCGGGCGATTCTATGTTGGGAAAACGATCAGGTGCCTCTTTGAAAGAGTAAGAGAGCATTTTAATTCTGTTAAAACGGGAAAAGGCTGCCAAGGTTTATAGAACATGTTAGGAACATACATGGAGGTAGCACTGATTGTATTTCCTTTACGGGGCTTGAGACTGTGTCTGCCCCTCTGCAGGGGGGAGACAGACATCGTCTCCTCCTGCAGAGGGAAGCTAGATGGATTCTGCGGACCCATTCTCTGGGTGAACTGGGCTTAAATGATAGGAACGATTTAAGTCCCTTTTTGTAGATATACCTTGCTACCATGACTTCTATTTGTGTCACTATACCTTATTGCCTTTTGCTTGTTGTCTTTTGCTTGTTTATATACACTTTTGTGTTCACTTTTAATGAAGGCACAGCTGTGTTGTCGATTACATTGACAACTACCGGTGCCGCTATTTAAAAGGGTGACGCGCAATACATGGGCCGACGCAGAGCCTGAGGAAACGCTTGTTAGCGTGAAACGGCCGTCGCTGTTCTTTACATGCGTGTATAGAATTGTCTGCCCCCTGCCTGTTGGAATAAAGTACCCACTTGAATTTCATCACACTGGTGAGTGCCGCTGTTCATTCATCCTCCGCTATTTCATCATGTTCTTGTGACTGTGGATGCTCAAGAGGTTGGGAATCAAAGCACAAGATCTCATGTCCCTCTTTAAGCGCGATTGGTGAGAGGGCCAAATCAAGTAATGGTGATGAAAAGAGGTCTTCGGAATATCCGATTGTGGGATCACTTGTTTGGCCAGACTCTGCATGGTGGGAGGAAGGAGGATCAGGGTGAGGATTCTGTTGACCAGACTCTTGGCTACTGAGACTGGACTTGGTGGAAGACAGGGTGGTGCTTAACCGACTGAAAGCATTATCTGCTGCAATCCACCTGGTCGCACTGGTCTGACTTCAAGAGTTTTGTCTTGCGACGCCCTGCAAACTGGGACATGAAGCTAGGTATCGTGGACGATTGTTTTTCTTGTGCTCTGGCAGCAGGCATAGTTTCAGCGCGCCAGGGCCACGGCCTCTGCGTGAACCATCAGCATCATGGCCACTTTCCCGTCCCTTAATGCTCGCCTTCTTCATATTAAATGTTATATGCACGCTTGACACACAAGATGTGGCACGGATGTCACAGTTCACAGGAAGCACAGTATATAGAAAAAGTATGTAAAAGTATGGAAAAAGGAAAATAGATTTCACTTATATTTTTTCTATCTCTGCCCCTGACACACACAAGGTATTGCACAGATGTCACAAGTCACTGCAGACACCCTTCTATTGGAAAAGTACGTAAAAGTATGGAAAAAGAAAATTGATGGCTTTACACACAATAGTCCTTAAAAGGAATTTTGGGCCTCTGAAACTTTTTCAACTAAATAGATTGCGATCACACTCCCTACACTATCTGTCCCTTCCTAAACGCATCTCTCCCTGACTAATAATGAGCTGAACACGTGTCATCGGTTGCTATATAGCACCCGATCACGTGTATCGGCCAGCCAATCACTATAATGCCAGTGACCAACAAGGCTACGACATTAGAGTGATGGCAGTACTTACCTGCACGTTTATTAGCTGCATAGCAGCCGCAAAAGTGCAGGGAGGAGACTCGAGCATGGCTCTTGAGCACACTCGGCCGAGTACCGCCATGTGCCGAGCATAGCGATGCTCGAGCCAAATAGCAGTTCGGCCGAGCATGCTCGCTCAAACCTAGATATAAGGCTACTTTCACATTTTCTATTCCGCTATTGAGATCTGTCATAGGATCTCAATAGTGAAATAAAACACTTCAGTTTTGTCCCAATTCATTGTCAATGGGGACAAAACTGAGCAAAACGGAATGCACCAAAATGCATTCAGTTCCGTTTGGTTGCTCTCCCATCGCGGACAGAATAACGCAGCGTTTTTATGTCCGCAATGTGGTGCTGAGCAAGACAGATCCATCCTGGCACACAATAGGTCAATGGGGACCGATCTGTTTTCTCTGACACAATAGAAAAAAATCCGCCCCCATTGACTTTCAATGGTGTTCATGACAGAGCTGTCATGGCTATAGAAGACATAATACAACCGGATCTGTTCATGACAGATGCATGCGGTTTTATTATGGTAGCAGAAGCGTTTTTGCAGATCCATGACGGATCTGCAAAAAACGCTAATGTGAAAGTAGCCTAACCTGAAAAGGGTTAGCCGCCGTTCGCCGAAGCAGAACACTTCTCTACACAATTGTAGGGTGGTCAAATTCTTTTCGACTTAATTCGATGCCTCAATCAGTAGTTGCGGAGTTGGTGTGAATTAGTGGCCTGATACTACACACTTTAGGATGAGTTCACACTTCAGTGATTTGATCAGTTATTACTATCATTTTTTGTGAGCCAAAACCAGTAGTGAAGCCTATTCAGAGACAAGGTGTAATGGAAAGATCTGCACCTGTTCTGTGTTTTTGACTGAAATCTGGGTTGATACTACACATTAAATTTGATGCATCTGTAAAGGGGGAATATTAATCACCAATATTTACGCAAATATCGATAATTAATATTCATAAATAGGAGGAGCCGTCTATTGATGACTCCGCCTATTTATACCTTTATATAACAATAATACAATACTTTGCCTTTACCTTACGCTAATCACTAAGCTAGCTGCATCGCTAATAACCACACATTATACAGATAGTTATATATAAAACAGTATTTATTAAGTATCCAATGTTTGAGAGAGAATCTAAATCGCACATCCTCATTACTATGCTTTTGATACAACAACTGTTTTAAATTAAAGCAAGATAAAAAATGTCTATACAGCACTATTATCATAAATTTGCTATGCACTATTAGGAGGCATTAGTATACAGTTTGATCAAAGAGCATAGGCCCACTTACAACGACAAGGTCGCCTCCTTTCAAGTGGGGACCTACTCTAACTATGGCGCGGCGCAGTGCGGCGACCATCGCGCCCCCACGCCGTTCCAGCAGGCAATGGGACCCAGTAGCCACACAGCACCCACTGTGCAGAAAAGCCACCAAGGCCCTGGGTCCCATTACTCCACCAGCACGGCACAAAAGCAGCGACGGCCACCGTCCAGCACCGCATGTGAACTGGTGCAAAGAGCTCACCTGTTCACAGCCTCTCAGGAACACCAACTGATATTTGGTAGGAATTTAAACCCTATGCAGACTTCTGCAGATTAAAAGCACCTGAGCCGAATGGGGAGGAGTGCTGATCCAGAGAGGGGGAAAAGCAAAGTCTATACAAAGTATCCATTGTGTGAGAGAGAATCTAAATCGCACATCCTCATTACTATGCTTTTGATACAACAACTGCTGGAGCGGTGTGGGGGCGCAATGGTCGCCGCACTGCGCCGCGCCATAGTTAGAGTAGGTCCCCACTTGAAAGGAGGCGACCTTGTCGTGGTAAGTGGGCCTATGCTCTTTGATCAAACTGTATACTAATGCCTCCTAATAGTGCATAGCAAATTTATGATAATAGTGCTGTATAGCCATTGTTTATCTTGCTTAAATTTAAAACAGTTGTTGTATCAAAAGCATAGTAATGAGGATGTGCGATTTCGATTCTCTCTCACACATTGGATACAGTATTTATTAATACCAACTATACACTACGCACGCAATACACTAACAATACAGTACTATAAATACAGCACTAAACTACTCTACACGGTTCCCAAATTCCACCCACAAACTAACTATACAATACAATACACAATACACACACACATGTATTAGCAGCCCACCCCACCTGACTAATTCTATCCCTAAGAGAACGACGAAGGGTTAATGGTTGCACTGCAGGGGGGAATGCAGGCCACAGACATTGGGTAGGGATCCAGCAATGCAAGGGTTAATACCTTGCAAGTGACTCTGGTAGGATTAGGGTGAAGGGGAACTGAAGGGTAGAGATCCAGCAATGCAAGGGTTAATACCCTGCAAGGGAATGCTGGGGTACAGGGGAATGGTAGGGGTGAATAACAGGGAGAGGGATAGTAGGGATGATGGTGGGGGTAGATTGGGGTATGGGGTGTATAGTGGCAGGGGTTGGATAATCAGGGGAGATCAGGGGTGTAGGGAAAGGGGGAATGTGGTTGGTACTGCAAGCGCAGAGATACAATGCAGTGCCAGGGTATTTGCAGGGGGTTTCACCAACAGGGGTTGATGCTGCTGGGCAGGGAAGGGGTAAATATGGTTGGCACTGCAAGGGCAGAGATACAATGCCATGCCAGCGTATACTCAGCCATCTCCAGGGGCATATGGGCCTCTCTTCCTTCAGGGACCTATTCCCATGTGTCTCTCTCTGTAGTCCAGTTCCAAAAAAGCCCCTCTTCCTGGCTTGAGGCTCCTATATCCGCCTCAGAAACAGCCCACCTCCCCCCTCCTCAGGCATGTGACATCATAATGTGCCTTCCTCAAATCCCAAGAGTCCCCTCCCCCCTAGTCCCAAAAATGCTGGGAGTAGGGGCATGGAGTTTAGCCATGGGGCAGAGGTGTGGAAAACAGGTTTATGATGTCTCTGGTTAGAAAGCCCCCTCACAAACGGTGCCAGAGAGTCTGATTGTTTGGGGCCTGAACAAAAGAGGACTAGATATTGATCAGCTGTTATCCTACAGGCTATCAGCACAAGTTTTTCTCTAAACATGGGGGATGAACTGTTGATAAGAGTTGGAAAGTACATAATACATATATACACTGCTCAAAAAAATAAAGGGAACACAAAAATAACCCATCCTAGATCTGAGTTAATTAAATATTCTTCTGAAATACTTTGTTCTTTACATGGTTGAATGTGCTGACAACAAAATCACACAAAAATAAAGAAATGGAAATCAAATTTTTCAACCCATGGAGGTCTGGATTTGGAGTCACACTCAAAATTAAAGTGGAAAAACACACTACAGGCTGATCCAACTTTGATGTAATGTCCTTAAAACAAGTCAAAATGAGGCTCGGTAGTGTGTGTGGCCTCCACGTGCCTGTATGACCTCCCTACAACTCCTGTGCATGCTCCTGATGAGGTGGCGGACGGTCTCCTGAGGGATCTCCTCCCAGACCTGGACTAAAGCATCTGCCAACTCCTGGACAGTCTGTGGTGCAACGTGACGTTGGTGGATAGAGCGAGAGATGATGTCCCAGATGTGCTCAATTGGATTCAGGTCTGGGGAACGGGCGGGCCAGTCCATAACATCAATGCCTTCGTCTTGCAGGAACTGCTGACACACTCCAGCCACATGAGGTCTAGCATTGTCTTGCATTAGGAGGAACCCACGGCCAACCGCACCAGCATATGGTCTCACAAGGGGTCTGAGGATCTCATCTCGGTACCTAATGGCAGTCAGGCTACCTCTGGCGAGCACATGGAGGGCTGTGCGGCCCTCCAAAGAAATGCCACCCCACACCATTACTGACCCAATGCCAAACCGGTCATGCTGGAGGATGTTGCAGGCAGCAGAACGTTCTCCACGGCGTCTCCAGACTCTGTCACGTCTGTCACATGTGCTCAGTGTGAACCTGCTTTCATCTGTGAAGAGCACAGGGCGCCAGTGGCGAATTTGCCAATCTTGGTGTTCTCTGGCAAATGCCAAACGTCCTGCACGGTGTTGGGCTGTAAGCACAACCCCCACCTGTGGACATCGGGCCCTCATATCTCCCTCATGGAGTCTGTTTCTGACCGTTTGAGCAGACACATGCACATTTGTGGCCTGCTGGAGGTCATTTTGCAGGGCTCTGGCAGTGCTCCTCCTGTTCCTCCTTGCACAAAGGCGGAGGTAGCGGTCCTGCTGCTTGGTTGTTGCCCTCCTACGGCCTCCTCCACGTCTCCTGATGTACTGGCCTGTCTCCTGGTAGCGCCTCCATGCTCTGGACACTACGCTGACAGACACAGCAAACCTTCTTGCCACAGCTTGCATTGATGTGCCATCCTGGATAAGCTGCACTACCTGAGCCACTTGTGTGGGTTGTAGACTCCGTCTCATGCTACCACTAGAGTGAAAGCACCGCCAGCATTCACAAGTGACCAAAACATCAGCCAGGAAGCATAGGAACTGAGAAGTGGTCTGTGGTCACCACCTGCAGAACCACTCCTTTATTGGGGGTGTCTTGCTAATTGCCTATAATTTCCACCTGTTGTCTATCCCATTTGCACAACAGCATGTGAAATTGATTGTCACTCAGTGTTGCTTCCTAAGTGGACAGTTTAATTTCACAGAAGTGTGATTGACTTGGAGTTACATTGTGTTGTTTAAGTGTTCCCTTTATTTTTTTGAGCAGTGTATATCCACAGATACTTGGGGCACATCTATAAACACATACACATACAAAACCGGGGGTATGAATGGGCAGCAATAAGCCCACATACATACTGTCATGCTGACATAAGTGTATATACATAGACATGTGTGCAAATACATACACACATATCTATATATACACACACCCTCGCATATACCTGGGGCATCACATACAGGGGACATACATATGTCCCCACTTGCCATACAGGGCCAATATATACACGGTCATACAGGAAATATATACTAACTATAAGGGGGCACATATATACACTGCTCAAAAAAATAAAGGGAACACAAAAATAACACATCCTAGATCTGAGTTAATTAAATATTCTTCTGAAATACTTTGTTCTTTACATAGTTGAATGTGCTGTCAACAAAATCACACAAAAATAAAAAAATGGAAATCAAATTTTTCAACCCATGGAGGTCTGGATTTGGAGTCACACTCAAAATTAAAGTGGAAAAACACACTACAGGCTGATCCAACTTTGATGTAATGTCCTTAACCCCTTAAGGACACAGCCTTTTTACACCTTAGGACCAGGCCATTTTTTGCAAATCTGACCAGAGTCCCTTTAAGTGCTGATAACTTTAAAACGCTTTGACTTATCCAGGCCGTTCTGAGATTGTTTTTTCGTCACATATTGTACTTCATGACACTGGTAAAATGAAGTCAAAAAATTATTTTTTTTTGCACCAAAAAATACCTAATTTAACAAAAATTTGGAAAAATTTAGCAAATTTCAAAGTTTCAGTTTCTCTACTTCTGTAATACATAGTAATACCCCCAAAAATTGTGATGACTTTACATTCCCCATATGTCTACTTCATGTGTGAATTGTTTTGGGAATGATATTTTATTTTTTGGGGATGTTATAAGGCTTAGAAGTTTAGAAGCAAATCTTGAAATTTTTCAGAAATTTACAAAAACTAAATTTTTAGGGACCAGTTCAGGTCTGAAGTCACTTTGCGAGGCTTACATAATAGAAACCACCCAAAAATGACCCCATCTAAGAAACTACACCCCTCAAGGTATTCAAAACTGATTTTACATACGTCGTTAACCCTTTAGGTGTTGCACAAGAGTTATTGGCAAATGGGCATGAAGTTTGTGAATTTCATTTTTTTGTCTAATTTTCCATTTTAACCCATTTTTTCCACTAACAAAGCAAGGGTTAACAGCCAAACAAGACTGTATCTTTATTGCCCTGACTCTGCCGTTTACAGAAACACCCAATATGTGGCCGTAAACTACTGTACGGCCACACAGCGGGGCGTAGAGTGAAAGGTGCGCCGTTTGGTTTTTGGAGGGCTGATTTTTATGGACTGGTTTATTTACACCATGTCCCATTTGAAGCCCCCTGATGCACCCCTAGAGTAGAAACTCCCTAAAAGTGACCCCATCTAAGAAAGTACACCCCTCAAGGTATTCAAAACTGATTTTACATACGTCGTTAACCCTTTAGGTGTTGCACAAGAGTTATTGGCAAATGGGGATGAAATTTGAGAATTTCATTTTTTTGTCTAATTTTCCATTTTAACCCATTTTTTCCACTAACAAAGCAAGGGTTAACAGCCAAACAAGACTGTATCTTTATTGCCCTGACTCTGCCGTTTACAGAAACACCCAATATGTGGCCGTAAACTACTGTACGGCCACACAGCGGGGCGTAGAGTGAAAGGTGCGCCGTTTGGTTTTTGGAGGGCTAATTTTTATGGACCGGTTTATTTACACCATGTCCCATTTGAAGCCCCCTGATGCACCCCTAGAGTAGAAACTCCCTAAAAGTGACCCCATCTAAGAAAGTACACCCCTCAAGGTATTCAAAACTGATTTTACATACGTCGTTAACCCTTTAGGTGTTGCACAAGAGTTATTGGCAAATGGGGATGAAATTTGAGAATTTCATTTTTTTGTCTAATTTTCCATTTTAACCCATTTTTTCCACTAACAAAGCAAGGGTTAACAGCCAAACAAGACTGTATCTTTATTGCCCTGACTCTGCCGTTTACAGAAACACCCAATATGTGGCCGTAAATTACTGTACGGCCACACAGCGGGGCGTAGAGTGAAAGGTGCGCCGTTTGGTTTTTGGAGGGCTGATTTTTATGGACCGGTTTATTTACACCATGTCCCATTTGAAGCCCCCTGATGCACCCCTAGAGTAGAAACTCCCTAAAAGTGACCCCATCTAAGAAACTACACCCCTCAAGGTATTCAAAACTGATTTTACATACGTCGTTAACCCTTTAGGTGTTGCACAAGAGTTATTGGCAAATGGGGATGAAATTTGAGAATTTCATTTTTTTGTCTAATTTTCCATTTTAACCCATTTTTTCCACTAACAAAGCAAGGGTTAACAGCCAAACAAGACTGTATCTTTATTGCCCTGACTCTGCCGTTTACAGAAACACCCAATATGTGGCCGTAAACTACTGTACGGCCACACAGCGGGGCGTAGAGTGAAAGGTGCGCCGTTTGGTTTTTGGAGGGCTGATTTTTATGGACCGGTTTATTTACACCGTGTCCTGTTTCAACCCCCCTGATGCCCCCCTGGAGTAGAAACTCCCTAAAAGTGACCCCATCTAAGAAAGTACACCCCTCAAGGTATTCAAAACTGATTTTACATACGTCGTTAACCCTTTAGGTGTTGCACAAGAGTTATTGGCAAATGGGGATGAAATTTGAAAATTTCATTTTTTTGCCAAATTTTCCATTTTAACCCATTTTTTCCACTAACAAAGCAAGGGTTAACAGCCAAATAAGACTGTATCTTTATTGCCCTGACTCTGCCGTTTACAGAAACACCCAATATGTGGCCGTAAACTACTGTACGGCCACACAGCGGGGCGTAGAGTGAAAGGTGCGCCGTTTGGTTTTTGGAGGGCTGATTTTTATGGACCGGTTTATTTACACCGTGTCCTGTTTCAACCCCCCTGATGCCCCCCTGGAGTAGAAACTCCCTAAAAGTGACCCCATCTAAGAAAGTACACCCCTCAAGGTATTCAAAACTGATTTTACATACGTCGTTAACCCTTTAGGTGTTGCACAAGAGTTATTGGCAAATGGGGATGAAATTTGAAAATTTCATTTTTTTGCCAAATTTTCCATTTTAACCCATTTTTTCCACTAACAAAGCAAGGGTTAACAGCCAAATAAGACTGTATCTTTATTGCCCTGACACTGCCGTTTACAGAAACACCCAATATGTGGCCGTAAACTACTGTACGGCCACACAGCGGGGCGTAGAGTGAAAGGTGCGCCGTTTGGTTTTTGGAGGGCTGATTTTTATGGACCGGTTTATTTACACCGTGTCCTGTTTCAACCCCCCTGATGCCCCCCTGGAGTAGAAACTCCCTAAAAGTGACCCCATTTTGGAAACTAGGGGATAAGGTGGCATTTTTTGTGGGACTATTTTTAGGGTACATATGATTTTTGGTTGCTCTATATTACATTTTTGTGAGGCAAGGTTACCAAAAATTGAAATTCTGAAATTTCATCTCCATTTGCCATTAACTGTTGAGAAACACCTAAAGGGTTAATAAAGTTTGTATAATCAGTTTTGAATACCTTGAGGGGTGTAGTTTCTTAGATGGGGTCACTTTTAGGGAGTTTTTACTCTAGGGGGGCATCAGGGGGGCTTCAAAAGGGACATGGTGTCAATAAAAAAGGCCTTCCAGAAACCATGTCGGTCCTTTCCTTTTGCGGCCTCCCTTATACTGATACAGCAGTTTACGACCACAAATGTGGCATTTCTGTAAACTGCAGTATCAGGGTAATAAATTTTAACTTTTGTTTGGTTGTTAACCCTCGTTTTGTTACCGGAAAAAACGGATTGAAATGGAAAAGTGCCAAAAATTGCGTTTTTGGCACCGTTTTTTTTTTTTTTTTTTAACCGTGTTAATCTGGGGGGTTAGGTCATGGGATATTTTTATAGAGGAGATTCTTACGGACGCGGCGATACCTAATAAGTCTACTTTTTTTTTACAATTATTTAGGTTTTGGACTATATTATCCTTTTTGATACAAAAAGAAAATTTTTGGATCTCTAAAGTCTAGGTGTCATTTTTTTATTTATTTTTTATCCGATTATCTTATGTGGGGGCTCATTTTTTGCAGGACGAGCGGACGGTTTTATTGGCACTATTTTGGGGGCTATATGACTTTTTTATCGCTTGCTATTAAACTTTTTGTTATGTAAGGTGACAAAAAAAAATCTTTTTTTGCACCTTTTTTTTTTTTTTTTCTTGACCGTGTTAATCTGGGGGGTTAGGTCATGGGGTATTTTTATAGAGGAGATTATTACCGACGCGGCAATACCTAACATGTCTACTTTTAATAAATTATTTTCATTTTTTTGGGTGTCTCAAGTCTGAGAACCAGTTTTTTTTTCCGATGTCAGTGCTAAATTGGGATATAAATTTAGTACTCCATGGAAGTGTGATACTCCCTGAAGCAACCAATAATGCAGAGGCCCGGATGATCGGGGCACGTGTCACATTGAGTAGTGGTGTCCTTCCGTATCCCCCTCCTGTGACACACTCTGCACCTTTTTTGGGTTCGTCCCTTCTTTCCAGTATGGGGGACCACACCTGGAAAGTGTTGGCCAGGGACGATCCGGGCACCTACAGTTCCCGAGGTACTCCGGCCTGCTCTTTCCCGGTCCGAAAAGATCAGGGCCATGAGGACTGCCTCATAGAACTGCAGGAATGTCCCTGTGCTGCCAGCGCTTCGGGATAGTACAAAAGAGTTGTACATGGCAACCTGCACCAAGTAGACCGCAACTTTTTTGTACCATGTCCGGGTTTTGCGCATGGCGTTATATGGCTTGAGGACTTGATCCGAGAGATCAACTCCTCCCATATACCGATTGTAGGCGACGATACAATCGGGCTTGAGGACCGTTGCCGCGGTACCTCGCACAGGGACAGGGGTGATGCCGTTACCATGAATTGTGGACAGCATAAGGACATCCCTCTTGTCCTTATACCTGACCAGCAACAGGTTTCCAGTGGTAAGGGCACGGGTCTCACCCCTGGGGATAGGTACCTGGAGGGGGAGGGCAGGGAGGCCGCGTTGATTTTTCCGCACGGTCCCACAAGCGAACGTGGATCTGGCGGCAAGGGACTGGAACAAGGGGATACTGGTATAAAAGTTATCCACGTACAGGTGGTAACCCTTATCCAGCAGTGGGTACATAAGGTCCCACACAAGTTTCCCGGTAACACCCAGAGTGGGGGGACATTCTGGTGGTTGAATCCGGGAATCTCGCCCCTCGTATATACGAAATTTGTAAGTGTACCCTGAGGTACTCTCACAAATTTTGTATAGCTTTACGCCATACCTCGCCCGCTTGGAGGGCACATACTGGCGGAAAATGAGTCTCCCCTTGAACGCAATGAGAGACTCATCAACTGCGACCTCCCTTCCAGGTACATAGGCCTCCATGAATTTGGCCCCAAAGTGATCGATGACCGGCCGTATCTTATACAGATGGTCATGGGCAGGATCACCTCGGGGTGGACATGCTGCATTATCGGAATAATGCAGACATTTCCGGATGGCCTCAAACCGGGAGCGTGTCATGGCTGTACTGTAAAGTGGGGTCTGGTATAGGACGTCCCCACTCCAGTACAGCCTGACACTGGGTTTCTTGACCAGGCCCATATGCAGCACGAGGCCCCAAAATGTCCTCATTTCGGCTGCACTGACCGGCGTCCAGCCACCGGGCCTGGCCAAAAAGGAGCCCGGGTGTTGAGCGACGAACTGTTGGGCGTACAGATTCGTCTGCTCCACCATCAGATTTACCAGTGGGTCACTGAAAAAATGACAAAAAAAGTCATATTCAGTGTAGCCCACTGTGGAAATCTGGATTCCTGATTGGCCTACAAAATCAGGAATCACAGGCTCGTATCGCTCTGGGCTACACCAGACAAGTTCACCGGCAGGGGGCTCCGGTGGATTTAACTGGTGGGCCGGGAAACCAGTACGAGCCCCAGAGCTGCTCGTACCAGGCTGGGCCACAGGGTCCCTAACATGGCGGTCCCCTTGCTCCGCCTGGCGGCGTCTCCGCCGCCTTGGGGGCTCATCATCATCGCTAGATGATGAGGAGGACGCGGATGACAACAGGAATGTGGGGTCATCCTCATCCTCACTGGGACTCTCGGAGTCAGAGGCAAGCTGGGCGTATGCCTCCTCGGCCGAGAACGTCCGGCGGGCCATAGGGGAGTGTGTGTCTGCGTGTATATGTGCGTGTGTGTAACTCTTTATTTTGTGTGCGTGTGTGTGGGGGCACGGGTGTTCGCGGACTTAACACTAAAACTAACAGAAAAAAAAAAAAACAACTAACTAAAAAAAGGCCAAAAAATGTGAAAAAAAAAATTCAAAACCGCTGATCAACCGTCCGAAGTTGATCAGCGGTGAGGTGTGCGATGCGCTAACAGCGGCCGGACACTAAGTGCCGGCCACAGTCAGCGTACACCAAAAAAGAAAAAAAAAAAGAAAAAAATGCACCCCAAAAAAGGTGGGGGGGGCAGGGAGTGGGGGGGGGGGAAGTGGCAGCACCCCTGGGGGGTCTAGGGTCACACAGCTGTGCTGTGGACCCCAGACACCCTAACTTAGGGTGATGCAATAAAAGTTCACAAACTAACTTTCCCTTTTTTTTCCCTGCCTAAACCAAACTTTCCCTGTGCTGTCCCTATGTACCTGATGGGGGGTGCTGGGGCACAGATCGGGTCCTGGGGGCACAGATCGGGTCCTGGGGTGCTGGCAGAGACACGTGCAGGCAGCTCCTCTCTCCTCCGGCTCCGGAACACAAAAGGAGGAGGAGAGGAGCGCCTGCCTCTTTTGAATTTGCCGCCGGACCGCCCACAGACCAATCAGAAAGCGATCCTGAGTGGTGATGTCACCATCACCACTCAGGATCGCTGGATGGTGATTGGTGGAGTGAAATCACACCACCATCACCATCCTGTTCCGGGTTATCGGGTCTTCAGAGACCCGAATATCCCGGAAACGCAGAAAACCGCAGGTCTGAATTGACCTGCGGTTTTCTGCGATCGCCGACATGGGGGGGTCACAGGACCCCCCGACGCATTTGCCCCAGGTGCCTGCTCGATGATTTGAGCAGGCACCGGGTTCCGATCACCGCCGGCCGAGCGGCAGTGATCGGAACCATTCATGACGTACCGGTACGTCATGTGTCCTTAAGTACCAGGACATCATGACGTACCGGTACGTCATGTGTCCTTAAGAGGTTAAAACAAGCCAAAATGAGGCTCAGTAGTGTGTGTGGCCTCCACGTGCCTGTATGACCTCCCTACAATGCCTGTGCATGCTCCTGATGAGGTGGCGGACGTTCTCCTGAGGGATCTCCTCCCAGACCTGGACTAACGCATCTGCCAACTCCTGGACAGTCTGTGGTGCAAAGTGACGTTGGTGGATAGAGCGAGACATGATGTCCCAGATGTGCTCAATTGGATTCAGGTCTGGGGAACGGGCGGGCCAGTCCATAGCATCAATGCCTTCGTCTTGCAGGAACTGCTGACACACTCCAGCCACATGAGGTCTAGCATTGTCTTGCATTAGGAGGAACCCACGGCCAACCGCACCAGCATATGGTCTCACAAGGGATCTGAGGATCTCATCTCGGTACCTAATGGCAGTCAGGCTACCTCTGGTGAGCACATGGAGGGCTGTGCGGCCCTCCAAAGAAATGCCACCCCACTCCATTACTGACCCAATGCCAAACCGGTCATGCTGGAGGATGTTGCAGGCAGCAGAACGTTCTCCACGGCGTCTCCAGACTCTGTCACGTCTGTCACATGTGCTCAGTGTGAACCTGCTTTCATCTGTGAAGAGCACAGGGCGCCAGTGGCGAATTTGCCAATCTTGGTGTTCTCTGGCAAATGCCAAATGTCCTGCACGGTGTTGGGCTGTAAGCACAACCCCCACCTGTCGACGTCGTGCCCTCATATCACCCTCATGGAGTCTGTTTCTGACAGTTTGAGCAGACACATGCACATTTGTGGCCTGCTGGAGGTCATTTTGCAGGGCTCTGGCAGTGCTCCTCCTGTTCCTCCTTGCACAAAGGCGGAGGTAGCGGTCCTGCTGCTGGGTTGTTGCCCTCCTACGGCCTCCTCCACGTCTCCTGATGTACTGGCCTGTCTCCTGGTAGCGCCTCCATGCTCTGGACACTACGCTGACAGACACAGCAAACCTTCTTGCCACAGCTCGCATTAATGTGCCATCCTGGATAAGCTGCGCTACCTGAGCCACTTGTGTGGGTTGTAGACTCCGTCTCATGCTACCACTAGAGTGAAAGCACCGCCAGCATTCAAAAGTGACCAAAACATCAGCCAGGAAGCATAGGAACTGAGAAGTGATCTGTGTTCACCACCTGCAGAACCACTCCTTTATTGGGGGTGTCTTGCTAATTGCCTATAATTTCCACCTGTTGTCTATACCATTTGCACAACAGCATGTGAAATTGATTGTCACTCAGTGTTGCTTCCTAAGTGGACAGTTTGATTTCACAGAAGTGTGATTGACTTGGAGTTACATTGTGTTGTTTAAGTGTTCCCTTTATTTTTTTGAGCAGTGTATATGGGACATAAAGGGGGCACATTTTTCCCACAGGGGCCACATATTTCCCACAGGGGCCACCATGAGCGCCTGTGGGCCACTAAGGGCAGATGTGCGCAGATGCTGGGCACATCTGCGCACATCATCCTATAAAGTGACCATTAATGCATGCATATATATCATACATGCATGCAAGTGTTTGCATGCATATATGTATATACTGTATATGCATGCGTCTCAACCCTTCCTCAACAGCATCAATCAGTAGTTCAGGAGTTGGTGTGAAACTGTGGCCTGATACTACACATTTTAGGGTGTTCAAATTCTTTTACACTTAATCTGATGTGTCAATCAGTAGTTGTGGAGTTGGTGCGAAATTGCGGCCTGATGCTATTGCTCTTTTAACCTTGCAGGTAAAGGGGTATTCCCATCTTATTGATCCTATTTTATTAAATTGATCCTATTTTATTAAATTATATACCCCCCAGTGATCTGCGCTGCCCATGGATATGGCCACCGCTCGCCGACCACATCCATGGGCCGCGCTTGCGCAGAAGAACTCCGGCATCCAGTGACCGCCTCCATCGCAAGCGTGAACGAGCACGGCTGCGGGCGGCCGCGCATGCGCAGATCTATATTTCTTTGTGCGCATCTGAAACAGAGCCGCGCATGCGAGGCTCCATTCTAAACGCGGCACAAATAATTATAGATCAGCGCATAGGAGGAGGGGAGCTGTCTGGTCTTTGAGAGTTCAGCAGCGCAGCCCGGATCTCCTCAGTGAACAGTGAGGAGATTGGGGCTGCGCTGCTGTGTATAACTGTGCCCCGCCCACTTCTTTAGATTTCAGGATGGCCGAGCGGAACCCACCATCAGGCGCTGCGCTGCTGTGTTAGCCCCGATGGTTACCATGGCAACCGGACGCCTTCACAGGTATCCGGCTTGCCATGGTATATCTAAGCCTGATCAGGCTCCTGCTAAAGGCAGGAGCCTGACCAGGCTAAGTGTCAGTGGCCTAGGGATCGCCAAATTCATGTGGCGAGTGCCCCCCCCAAAATAATTGGTGGCAGCGGCAGTTCCGATCGGTTACCATGGTAGCCAGGACGCTACTGAAGTCCTGGCTGCCATGGTCAGTTACTCTGAAGCATATTTACATGCGCTGTGGCCGCCGGGCGCTCCTTCTTCTTGTAACTCGTCACAGGTCTGTGCGGCGCATTGCTATAAGCATAAGCAATGCGCTGCACAGACCGGTGAGTTACAAGAAGAAGGGGTGTCGGGCCACAGCGCATGTAAGTATATGGAGGCATATGGGGGGCTGATGGAGGCACTTGAGGGGCTGATGGACGCCC
Organism: Bufo bufo; assembly: GCF_905171765.1. Classification (NCBI taxonomy): domain Eukaryota; kingdom Metazoa; phylum Chordata; class Amphibia; order Anura; family Bufonidae; genus Bufo; species Bufo bufo. The sequence continues at coordinate 97,905,384 of NC_053395.1, forward strand.
AATGGGGGCAGAAGGAGGCACAATGGGGCAGATGGAGGCACAATGGGGGCAGATGGAGGCACAATGGGGGCAGATGGAGGCACAATGGGGCTGATGGAGGCACAATGGGGGCTGATGGAGGCACAATGGGGGCTGATGGAGGCACAATGGGGGCTGATGGAGGCACAATGGGGGCTGATGGAGGCACAATGGGGCTGATGGAGGCACAATGGGGCTGCTAGAGGCACTTAAGCTGATGGGGGCTGATGGAGGCACAATGGGGCTGATGGAGGCACAATGGGGCTGATGGAGGCACAATGGGGCTGATGGAGGCACAATGGGGGCTGATGGAGGCACAATGGGGGCAGATGGAGGCACAATGGGGGCTGATGGAGGCACAATGGGGGCTGATGGAGGCACAATGGGGCTGATGGAGGCACAATGGGGCTGATGGAGGCACTTGGGCTGATGGAGGCACAATTGGGGCTGATGGAGGCACAATGGGGGCAGATGGAGGCACAATGGGGCTGATGGAGGCACAATGGGGCTGATGGAGGCACAATGGGGCTGATGGAGGCACAATGGGGCTGATGGAGGCACTTGGGCTGATGGAGGCACTTGGGCTGATGGAGGCACAATGGGAGCTGATGGAGGCACAATGGGGGCTGATGGATTCACAATGGGGGCTGATGGATTCACAATGGGGGCTGATGGAGGCACAATGGGGGCTGATGGAGGCACAATGGGGCAGATGGAGGCACAATGGGGGCAGATGGAGGCACAATGGGGGCAGATGGAGGCACTTGGGCAGATGGAGGCACAATGGGGCTGGGGGCAGATGGAGGCACAATGGGGGCAGATGGAGGCACAATGGGGGCAGATGGAGGCACAATGGGGGCTGATGGAGGCACAATGGGGCTGATGGAGGCACAATTGGGGCTGATGGAGGCACAATGGGGGCTGATGGAGGCACAATGGGGCTGATGGAGGCACAATGGGGGCTGATGGAGGCACAATGGGGGCTGATGGAGGCACAATGGGGGCTGATGGAGGCACAGTGGGGGCTGATGGAGGCACAATGGGGGCTGATGGAGGCACAATAGGGGCAGATGGAGGCACAATAGGGGCAGATGGAGGCACTATGGGGGCAGATGGAGGCACTATGGGGGCTTATGGAGGCATATGGGGGCTTATGGAGGCATATGGGGGGCTGATGGAGGCATATGGGGGGGCTGATGGATGTAGCAGAGCTGAATATGCTGCTGTTCAGCCATAGTTCTAGAGGGGAAGGGAATAGACAGATGTAGCAGTATATGTGGCTGGTCAGCATCAGTGCTGGTGGAAGAGAAAAACAGATGTAGTAGAGCTGAATATGCAGCTGTTCTGACACAGTGCTGGTTGAAGAGATAAACAGACAGATGTAGCAGAGCTGTATATGTAACTTTTCAGACCCAGTGCTAGCGGGATATAAAGATGTAGCAGGGCTGTATAGGAAGCCATTCAGCCAAAGTGATGTTAGGGGACTGGAGAAGACACATGTAGCTGTGCTGTATATGCATATATAAAGATACATAGTGTAAGGTTTATACACAACTGGAGTACAGCTGTAATGGAAACAAATCTGCATCAGTGCTGTTGGGTGGGGGTTGGTCAAGCTTTTGAGCTAATGTATAATATGGAATTATAGTTTTTGATGCACAGAATGGGTTTGTAAAAGATCAGACAGAGATTTTGTGTGTAAAACTGCAGAACAGCCAGGTGTTACTGTACACTGAGCTCACTTCACATGGCTCTCTGATTCCCCCAGCAGGGGGAGGGGCCTCACAGACACTGCAGGTTGCCAGACTGATGACTCATACTCTTTAGGCCTCATGCACACGACCGTTGTTGTGTTCCGTTCCGCAAAATGGGGTACCGTTGTTCCGTGATCCGTTTCCATTTTTGTTTCCATGTGTCTTCCTTTATTTTTGGAGGACCACCAGACATAAAGGAAAGTAAAAAAAAAAATCTAAGGCAGGTTTGCCATGCAAATGATAGGAAAAAAACGGACGCGGACAACAATCTTGTGTGCCTCCGTGTTTTTTAGCGGTCCCATTGACTTGAATGTGTCCGTAAATCGTTTTCCGCGAAAATAATTGGACAGGTTATATTTTGTTGACGGACTGGAACCACGGATCACGGACGCGGATGACAAACGGTGCATTAGCTGAGTTTTCAACGGACCCATTGAAAGTCAATGGGTCCGCAGAAAATCGTGAGAAACGGAACAACTGACACGGAATAAAACAACGGTCGTGTGCATGAGGCCTTACATGAACTAGCACGCAAGGACTGAGTTCTCAGTGTGATGTCATAAAGAGGTGTGGCCGGCCTTCACTCAAACTGCCTAAGCCCGCCCAGCCTTAGCAGCAGAAAACCAGGAAGTGAACAGCTAGCTGGCAGCAATTGAGGATGAAGTAGCAAGATGGGAATACCCCCTTAATGTTATAGTACAGTATGTCTGACAGACAGGTGAGGAGGAGAGATCCGCTGCTTCCTTCAGTAGGCAAGCAAGTAGCGATGATGAGAGTCGCGTGGGAGCTGGTGTTGCGAGCAGTCAGGCACATGGCCCTGAGACTGGTGAGGGTGACATTAGTGACGTGCAGACAGTGGCTGACAATGATTTGGCCGCTTGCCCATGGGAGCTGGGTGAAGAGGTATCATCATCATCATCAGGAGTAGACAGCTTGCGTGTGAGGCAGCGGCTGAGCCAGCAGGGTGACAGCGTGGCAGTGAGCCAGGGTGGCAGCAGTGTGAGATCTGTAGCCAAATGTGCCCGGGCTAGACCGCCTGCTACGCAGGAGCCTACCTGTCCGGAAAGAAGTAGCAGTGCACTGGTTCACGGAGGCAGCGATAGCAGGCAGTCAGCATGGAGTGGTTGGGGGAAAATTCCATACTCTGCGGTGTAGGAATATTTCATGAAGCTGCTGGAGGACACCAGCATGGCCCACTCTGTGACTGGGCCACTGTGTTGACGACTCATGCGATTCTCACCCTCATCACTCTGGCTGGGCCACTGTGTTGACTCATGCGATTCCCACCCTCACCACTCTGTGACTGGGCCACTGTGTAGACGACTCATGCAATTCCCACCCTCATCACTCTGTGGCTGGGCCACTGTGTTGACAACTCATACGATTCCCACCCTCACCACTCTGTGACCGGGCCACTGTGTTGGCAACTCATGCGATTCCCAGCCTCGCCACTCTGTGACTTGGCCACTGTGTTGACGACTCATGTGATTCCTCATGCAATTCCCACCCTCACCACTTTGTGACTTGGCTACTGTGTTGACTCCTCATGCTGTTGTCACCTCACCACTTGATCATGGGGGCACTACTTGTTTCAGTGTGTAACAGAACAGATTCTGTAGAAATCTATGTGTAATCAGCTGTAGACGGTGTAAAAGGAGTGCGTTTCTTCTTGACGCTAACATTGACCTGTAAGGCTGAGTTTACACTTGAGTTATTTGGTCACTTTTGGCCTCGTAACTGACCAAATAAGTGAAGTGATTCTAAGAGTGATGCCTGTCATCTGCGTGTCATACTGACTCACATTACTGTTTCACTAGCACAGCGGACTCCCTATGCATGTTTCTGCAATGCACAGTGTTCTATACTACTATACAGAGATAAGAAAGAACAGGAGGCAGCGTCTCATGTGTAGAACCGTCTGTCTGGTTATTGCAAAAAAATATATGGTTACATGTAAGTTTTATTGTCCTGATGAAAGGAGCCGTTCGCCCCAGAAACGCGTTGATAGTCTTTTGAATAAAGAACACCTGTACCTACATCATCCTGCTCCTGAGTTCCTCTGTATCAGCGCCGATGAAAAAGGTCTGAATTTCTTCTCATCCGCATTTCATACTACTATACAGCAGCCAGGAAATAGCTGTTTTTTAACGTGATTCGTCAAAAATTAATTCGGATCGAATCAAATCTTTTTAGGGAATTCGGCGAACCGTCCGAATCGAATTTTTGAGAAATTCACTCATCTCTAAATATTACAATGCAGGAAAGGCTTTTCTGTCTACTGTGCTTTTAAAAACACAGGTTCAAAAAAGTCATTTCCTTATAAACGTGTCATGCGAATCCCCCCCTCCACATTAACAATATAACAATGCAGAAAAGGCATTAAAAGGTAATATTTCTGTCCATGGTTTTATTTGCTTTTAATTTCATTAGTATACATGTAAAGACTGCATTATTATTGTAATGCTTTTATTTTAATGCAACAAGTGTAAAAAAAAAAAAACGCGTTTGAACACAAAAAGTGCAATTGCTGTTGGAGGCTGTGCTAGCATTAAGTCTCCTATCCGAGGAGGGAGGAGAGTGGAGGAGCTTCCTGGCTGTATCCTGCTGTGGTCTATTGTATAATGTATGATGTGTAGAGCACCTTACACCTGTACACACCTTAAATATAGTTCAGCTCTTCCTCCAGTCCTCTTTTGGTGCCTTTAGGACTAGGAGGGAAGAAGTGAAGCTGCAACAGCTCCTGCCAGAGCCAGCAACATGGTAGGAAGTTTGTGAAACAGATGGTGATTCCTGTCACAGAGAGGGAAAAAATAATAGTTTATTTGAGTACAGTAGCTTTATGTTGGGGCCCTGAGTCTCAGCTGTATGGTGTTTGTTGGGAGGGGTCTATTATATGAAGGAGGGGGCTATATCAATGGGCGGGGCCTTTTATTTTTTGTGCTCAGACCCCGGCCAAACACAAAATGTATGGGTGCTCCTCTGCATCAAAATACCATGTATTGTGACAGTACTATCTATTATTCCATTTTGGGACATACAGTCAGGTCCATAAATATTGGGACATCGACACAATTTTAACATTTTTGGCTCTATACTCCACCACAATGGATTTGAAATGAACAAGATGTGCTTTAACTGCAGACTGTCAGCTGTAATTTGAGGGTAGTTACATCCAAATCAGGTGAACGGTGTAGGAATTACAACAGTTTGCATATGTGCCTCCCACTTGTTAAGGGACCAAAAGTAATGGGACAATTGGCTTCTCAGCTGTTCCATGGCCAGGTGTGTGTTATTCCCTCATTATCCCAATTACAATGAGCAGATAAAAGGTCCAGAGTTCACTTCCAGTCTGCTATTTGCATTTGGAATCTGTTGCTATCTTATAATTCTCAAGATGAGATCCAAAGAGCTGTGACTATCAGCGAAGCAAGCCATCATTAGGCTGAAAAAACAAAACGAACACATCAGAGAGATAGCAAAAACATTAGGCCTGGCCAAAACAACTGTTTGGAACATTCTTAAAAAGAAGGAACGCATCGGTGAGCTCAGCAACACCAAAAGACCCGGAAGACCACGGAAAACAACTGTGGTGGATGACCGAAGAATTCTTTCCCTGTTGAAGAAAACACCCTTCACAACAGTTGGCCAGATCAAGAACACTCTCCAGGAGGTAGGTGTATGTGAGTCAAAGTCAACAATCAAGAGAATACTTCACCAGAGTTAATACAGAGGGTTCACCACAAGATGTAAACCATTGGTGAGCCTCAAAAACAGAAAGGCCAGATTAGAGTTTGCCAAACGACATCTAAAAAAGCCTTCACAGTTCTGGAACAACATCCTATGGACAGATGAGACCAAGATCAACTTGTACCAGAGTGATGGGAAGAGAAGAATATGGAGAAGGAAAGGAACTGCTCATGATCCTAAGCATACCACCTCATCAGTGAAGCGTGGTGGTGGTAGTGTCATGGCGTAGGCATGTATGGCTGCCAATGGAACCGGTTCTCTTGTATTTATTGATGATGTGACTGCTGACAAAAGCAGCAGGATGAATTCTGAAGTGTTTCAGGCAATATTATCTGTTCATATTCAGCCAAATGCTTCAGAACTCATTGGATGGCGCTTCACAGTGCAGATGGACAATGACCCAAAGCATACTGCAAAAGCAACCAAAGAGTTTTTTTAAGGGAAAGAAGTGGAATGTTCTGCAATGGCCAAGTCAATCACCTGACCTGAATCCGATTTGAGCATGCATTTCACGTGCTGAAGACAAAACTGAAGGGAAAATGCCCCAAGAGCAAGCAGGAACTGAAGACAGTTGCAGTAGAGGCCTGGCAGAGCATCACCAGGGATGAAACCCGGCGTCTGGTGATGTCTATGCGTTCCAGACTTCAGGCTGTAATTGACTGCTTAGGATTTGCAACCAAGTATTAAAAAGTGAAAGTTTGATTTATGAATATTATTATGGCCCATTATTTTTGGTCCCTTAACAAGTGGGAGGCACATATGCAGACTGTTGTAATTCCTACACCGTTCACCTGATTTGGATGTAAATACCTTCAAATTAAAGCTGACAGTCTGCAGTTAAAGCACATCTTGTTAGTTTAATTTCAAATCCATTGTGGTGGTGTATAGAGAAAAAAATGTTCGAATTGTGTCAATGTCCCAATATTTATGGACCTGACTGTAACTGTGTGTATTATCCTTCTACTGTGACCTTTTTTTGCACATTATCCTAATGCTATAAAATCAATGTGCATTATGCCTGCAAAGTGAAATCACTGATTATTATCCCTGTATTGTGTCATCACGAGTGCATTATCCCAGTGCTGAACATCACTGTGTACCAAAATACTCATGAGCTTTTCATGTTGTGAACCTGCTGCTGAATAAGGTCATGGTGAAGTAGGACCCCATTTGACGTTTTGCTATGGGGCCCATGGTTACTTGCTAAGTATATGCAACTAAGTTTCAATAATGCATGATGTGTTCATGAAGACTAGTTGTGAAATTCTGTTTCATTATACAGTACATCATATAGTAAATTTTGTATGTTTTTGTCACCATCATTATGTGTCTTACAGGCTGCAAAGAAGAATATGAATCCATCCCAGGGTGATTGTTATAGAGAACTTAGTCCAACCGTGACTCTTGAGGGAAATGTGGTTATGAGCTTTAGTTTCGATAGCTGCCAGCTTGATGAAGAAGAATTGCAGGGAAGAGGAAAACAGGAAGCACAAGGAATTCTTACATTAATGGAGCCAGGTAGCAGTACAACTGTGTAGACATTCTTTTTAATGAGGCCGCAATGTCATGTCACCTGTAGAGTTGAGCGGATGTTCGGGTTCGGCCGAACTTCACAAAAAAGTTTGAGTTTGGGACCCGAACTTGACCCCGAACCCCATTCAAGTCAATGGGGACCAGAACTTTTGAGCACTAAAATAGCTCTAAAAATGTCATGGAAAGGGCTAGAGGGCTGCGAATGCCAGCAAAATGTGGTTAAGAGCATGGCAAGTGCTTTGCAAACAAATGTGGATAGGGAAATGACTTAAAATACGTAAAAATAAAAAATAATCTTGATCTAGGAGGACGAGGTCCATATGGTGTAGGAGGTTGAGGAGTCAGTGTATGTGGCGGTGTAGGTGGAAGCAGCGGTGGAGGAGGAGGAGGAGGTAGCCTACACTGGTTTTTGGTTAAATTTATTTTTTATTAGGGTACACCTCAAAACATTGGGAAATATAACCTGTGATAACCCCCTCCAGCCGTGTACAAACTAAGAAGACAGGTTGGCATTAGCAGGAGGTGCTCAAACCCACATGCATTTGTTCATATATATAGGGGAGCAAATCCTGCACTTGTGGCCCGTTGCTAATGGCAATCCCCAGCAAAATGCATACGGTGGAGGATGCCCGCGGCGAACCACAAGTACCACAATAGACATTCTACACAAGGTAACAAGTGCGGATGTCATAATTAATATAACAAAATAACAAAGACAGGTGCACTCTGCAGTCTCACTAAACCCTCAAACTGATTTTAAAATTGAGAGATTAGTCAACATGTCCTACGGTGTAGAACATGTCTAAGCCCGGGCACCACGCCAAGGTTTCTCAAGTAGCCCGGGACCTAACACTCTCCTACCTGAGCCGTATGGGCAATACCAGGAACCAGTGGGCAAATTACAGGAGCATAAGGCCGACTCACAAACAGCTCACCAGTTACCTCCAGCATGTAGCCATGCTTGCAATGGGAGGAGGGAGGAGTCTGCGAGTCCCACTCAAGACTGGCTGATATGTCCAAGGCCTCACAGGTGCACCTAAATGTGGCCTGTAGATGGAAAACAGGCACATTTAAATTGGAGTTTATACACCTCCAGGAATCTATATATACAAACTAAGAAGACAGGTTGGCATTAGCAGGAGGTGCTCAAACCCACATGCAGTTGTGCATATATATAGGGGAGCAAATCCTGCACTTGTGGCCCGTTGCTAATGGCAATCCCCAGCAAAATGCATACGGTGGAGGATGCCCGCGGCGAACCACAAGTACCACAATAGACATCCTACACAAGGTAACAAGTGCGGATGTCATAATTAATATAGCAATATAACAAAATAACAAAGACAGGTGCACTCTGCAGTCTCACTAAACCCCTCCAGCCGTGCTAAACAAACGTTCAGACAATACACTGGCTGCAGGGCAGGCCAGCACCTCCAAGGCGTAAAGGGCAAGCTCAAGCCATGTGCCCAATTTGGAGACCCAGAAGTTTAAGGGAGCAGACCTATCAGTCAGTAAGTGTAGGCGTGTGCACACATACTGCTCCACCATGTCGCATGTCCCCGTGATGATCCAATTGGATATCTGCTCTATCAACTTTCAATGTTCTTTTCTGCGCCTACCATGTTGATCACGGTTAGCGGTGAATCAGGGTTCCACGCCGGAGAGGGAGCATGAGAAAGAGAGACCACATCCAAGGGAGGTTAAGTGTGTGAAATTAAATTTGATCAAGTGGAAAAGTGGGACAAATTATTGAAGCACAAATGTGGGACAAGTTGTTAAAGTTTAAGCATTGAATAAAAGGAGGGGGAGCGCATCAATTAAAGAATAATTTTTTTAAATTTAATTCCCTGTCACCAATGCAGATCAGGGGTTTGTATACGGCAAAATTGGTAAAATTTCACCTGACAATGTAACAGACGATTTTTTTAAATTTATGTCCTTATCACCTATGCAGAGCAGGGGTTTAATCACGGCAAAAATGGTCAAATGTCACCCAAGAATGTAAGTGAAATGTTTTTACCTGTCTACTAGGTATATCAGGGATATATCACAGCCAAAAATTGTGGAATTTTACCCGAGAATGTAACAGACAAATTAGTGAAATTTGTTTACCTGTCTATTAGGTAGAGCAGGGGTATATCACACCCAAAAATTGGTGAATTTCGCCCGAATATGTAACAGACAAATTAGTGAAATGTTACCTGTCTACTAAGTAGAGCACTGGTATATCACACCCAAAAATTGGTGAATTTCCCCCAAATTTATAACAGACAAATTAATGATTTTTTTTTAACCTGTCTACTAGGTATAGCAGTGGTATATCACACCCAAAAATTGGTGAATTTCACCCGAAAATGTAACAGACAAATTAGTGAAATGACATAAAATAAAATACGTACAAATTACAAAAAAATAAACTTGATTTATGAGGTGGAGGTCCATATGGAGTACGAGTCTGAAGAGGCGGTGGACGTAGCGGTGTAGGTGGAAGCGGCGGTGGAGGAGGACGAGGTAGCCAACACTGTTTTTTGGTTTTAATTTTTAATATATATTTTTTTTATTAGGGTACACTCCAAAAGAGTGTGAAATATCCAAAATACAACAATGAGCAATTGCGCTGTTGTATAACAATGGCTGGTTAAGGCTGGTATACATGTCTATTCTGCACAAGGTACGCAGAAGTCCTGTGGGATCCATGCCTGGTTTATTTTAATGAACGTGAGCTTGTCCACATTGGCTGTGGACAGGCGGCTGCGCTTGTCTGTGATAACGCCCCCTGCCGTGATAAACACACGTTCAGACAATACACTGGCTGCAGGGCAGGCCAGCACCTCCAAGGTGTAAAGGGCAAGCTCAGGCCGTATGCCCAATTTGGAGACCCAGAAGTTTAAGGGGGCAGACCCGTCATTCAGTACGTGTAAGGCGTGTGCACACATACTGCTCCACCATGTTGGTGAAATGCTGCCTCCTGCTAAGACGTTCCATATCAGCTGGTTGTGCTGGTTGTTGTGGCGTGCTGACAAAGCTTTTCCACATTTCGGCCTTGCTAACTCTGCCTTCTGAGGTGCTGGTGGTGCCCCAGCTGTGTTGGCGACCTCTTCCTTCTCCTCTGCCTTCGCCTTGCGCTTCCACTGTGCCCACGCTGTCAGGTGGGAATGCCACCAGCAGCGAGTCTACTAGCGTGCGCTTGTACTCGCACATCTTACTATCACACTGCAGTGACGGAATTAAGGATGGTACGTTGTCCTTGTAACGGGGATTCAGGAGCGTGGCCACCCAGTAATCAGCACAAGTTAGAATGTGGGCAACTCGGCGGTCGTTCCGGAGACACTGCAACATGTAATCGCTCATGTGTGCCAGGCTGCCCAGAGGCAACGAAAAGTGGTCCTCTGTGTGAGGTGTATCGTCTGTGTCCTCTGTATCCCCCCAGCCACGCACCAGTGATGGCCATGAGTGGGTTTGGGTGCCACCCTGCTGTGAACACTGTTCCTCATCCATCTCCTCCTGCTCATCCTCCAGAACTGTTACGTGGCTGGACAATTGTGTACCTGGCGTTTGTGGGTGCAGGAACCCACCCTCGAAGCCACTTGTGAATGACTGGCCGGAAACCCTATGAAATGATTTTTCTTCCTCCTCCTCCTCCTGTGCCACATCCTCTTCCATCATCGCCAGCAGCGTTTTTTCAAGGAGGCATAGAAGTGGGATAGTAACGCTAAGAACAGCGTTATTGGCACTGGCCATGTTGTTGGAGTACTCGAAACAGCGCAACAAGAAACACAGGTCTTGCATGGAGGCCCAGTCATTGGTGGTGAAGTGGTGCTGTTCCGCCAAGCAACTCACCCGTGCGTGCTGCAGCCGAAACTCCACCATTGCCTGCTGCTGCTCACATAGTCTGGCCAGCATGTGCAAGGTGGAGTTCCACCTTGTGGGCACGTCGCATATGAGGCGGTGAGTGGGAAGGCCGAAGTTATGCTGCAGCGCTGACAGGCGAGCAGCAGCAGGGTGAGAACGCCGAAAGCGCGCACAGACTGCCCGCATTTTCTGCAGCAGCTCTGACATATCGGGGTAATTTTTAAGGAACCTCTGCACCACCAAATTCAGCACATGCACCAGGCAAGGGATGTGCATCAAACCGGCTAGTCCCAGAGCTGCTATGAGATTTTGCCCATTATCGCACACCACCAGGCCGGGCTTGAGGCTCACTGGCACCAACCACTCATCGGTCTGTTGTTCCATGCTCGTCCAGAGCTCCTGCGCGGTGAGGGTTTTGTCCCCCAAAGAGATACGTTTTGAAAACTGCCTGCTGTCGTTTACCCCTAGCTGTGCTGAAGTTGGTGGTGAAGGTGTTACACTGACTGGATGAGGAGGCTGTAGAGGATGAGGAAGCGGAGTAGGAGGAGGAAGCAACAGGAGGCAAACTGAAGCGCCCTGAAATCCTCGGTGGTGGAAGGACATGCGGCAAACTGCTATCCGCCTCAGGCCCAGCAGCCACTGCATTTACCCAGTGTGCTATTAGGGAGCTATAACGTCCCTGACCATGCTTACTGGTCCACGTATCCATAGTTAGGTGGACCTTGCCACAGATGGCGTTGTGCAGTGCACACCTGATTTTGTTCCCCACTTGGTTGCGCAGGAAAGGGATGGCTCGCCTGGAAAAGTAGTGGCGGCTGGGCACGACGTACTGTGGGACAGCAACCGCCATAAGACTTTTAAAACTCTCCGTCTCCACCAGACGAAATGACAGCATTTCAAAGGACAGTAATTTTGAAATGCTACCATTCAGGGCCAGGGATCACGGGTGGGTAGGGGGGTACTTCCTCTTCCGCTCCAGTGTTTGGGAGATGGAGAGCTGAACGCTTCCGTGGGACATTGTGGAGATGCTTGGTGACCCAGGTGGTGGTGTTGCTGGCAGATCCTCTGTTTGCGGGGTGGCAGGTGGCACTGTCACTCCAGAGGTGGATGAAGAGGCCGAGACTGCAGCAGTAGAAGAAGCAGGAGGAGCCAGAGACCTTTTTTTGTTTTTTGAGGTGTCTACTCCACTGCAGCTTGTGCTTTGCACTTAGATGCCTGGTCATGCAGGTTGTGCTCAGGTTGAGAACGTTTATGCCTCGCTTCAGGCTCTGATTGCAGTATATAACGCTTGAATTTCACACTGACAGATTTTTTGCCCAAAAAGGGTGTTTTTTTAAAACCTAGAAAATTATTGCTGTAATTCTAACTTAAATTGCACACTGACTAATGCGGCATAGGCCCCAGATGGAGGGTATTGCCAAAAATTGGTGTTTTTTAAAACCCAGAAAATTATTGAAGTATTTCAAGATTGTGGTTTTTTTTTTGTTTTTTTTTTACTCGTTTTATTGAACGAATTATCAGAAAAGTTCAGAGAAAATCAGTATACATGAAGGTCGATAAGACATTCATGAACATAAACAGTACCATATACATACAGTCAGGTCCATAAATATTGGGACATTGACACAATTCGAAATTTTTTTGGTCTATACACAACCACAATGGATTTAAAATAAAACAAACAAGATGTGCTTTAACTGCAGACTGTCAGCTTTAATTTGAGGGTATTTACAACCAAATCAGGTGAACGGTGTAGGAATTACAACAGTTTGCATATGTGCCTCCCACTTGTTAAGGAACCTAAAGTAATGGGACAGAATAATAATCATAAATCAAACTTTCACTTTTTAATACTTGGTTGCAAATCCTTTGCAGTCAATTACAGCCTGAAGTCTGGAATGCATAGACATCACCAGACGCTGGGTTTCATTGCTGGTGATGCTCTGCCAGGCCTCTACTGCAACTGTCTTCAGTTTCTGCTTGTTCTTGGGGCATTTTCCCTTCAGTTTTGTCTTTAGCAAGTGAAATGCATGCTCAATCGGATTCAGGTCAGGAGATTGACTTGGCCATTGCATAACATTCCACTTCTTTCTCTTAAAAAACTCTTTGGTTGCTTTTGCAGTATGCTTTGGATCATTGTCCATCTGCACTGTGAAGCTCCGTCTAATGAGTTCTGAAGCATTTGGCTGAATATGAGCAGATAATATTGCCAGAGACACTTCAGAATTCATGCTGCTTTTGTCAGCACTCACATCATCAATAAATACAAGAGAACCAGTTCCATTGGCAGCCATACATGCCCACGCCATGACACTACCACCACCATGCTTCACTGATGAGGTGGCATGCTTAAGATCATGAGCAGTTCCTTTCCTTCTGTATACTCTTCTCTTCCCATCACTCTGCTACAAGTTGATCTTGGTCTCATCTGTCCATAGGATTTTGTTCCAAAACTGTGAAGGCTTTTTTAGATGTCGTTTGACAAACTCTTATCTGGCCTTCCTGTTTTTGAGGTTCACCAATGGTTTACATCTTGTGGTGAACCCTCTGTATTCGCTCTGGTGAAGTCTTCTCTTGATTGTTGACTTTGACACACATACACCTACCTCCTGGAGAGTGTTCTTGACCTAGCCAACTGTTGTGAAGGGTGTTTTCTTCACCAGGGAAAGAATTCTTTGGTCATCCACCACAGTTGTTTTCTGTGGTCTTCCGGGTCTTTTGGTGTTGCTGAGCTCACCGGTGCATTCATTCTTTTTAAGAATGTTCCAAACAGTTGTTTTGGCCACACCTAATGTTTTTGCTATCTCTCTGATGGGTTTGTTTTGTTTTTTCAGCCTAATGATGGCTTGCTTCACTGATAGTGACTGCTCTTTGGATCCCCACTTGAGAGTTGACAGCAACAGATTCCAAATGCAAATAGCACACTTGAAATGAACTCTGGACCTTTTTATCTGCTCATTGTAATTGGGATAATGAGGGAATAACACACACCTGGCCATGGAACAGTTGAGAAGCCAATTGTCCCATTACTTTTGGTTCCTTAACAAGTAGGAGGCACATATGCAAACTGTTGTAATTCCTACACCGTTCACCTGATTTGGATGTAAATACTTTCAAATTAAAGCTGAGAGTCTGCAGTTAAAGCACATCATCTTCATTTCATTTCAAATCTATTGTGGTGGTGTATAGAGCCCAAAATTTTAAAATTGTGTTGATGTTCCAATATTTATGGACCTGACTGTACCATTATCAATAAAGGTGAGATGACAATTCACTTTTGTAAAACATGTACAAATCAATCATATTTGACATAACACATGTGTATGGTGGGCACATATCCATATTATCCTAGCACTGCGTTGAGACTATCAGAAAATCTAGGAGCAGAGTACATAGTTTGCATAGATGAGCACCAGGTTCCCCATACTTTACCAAATTTCTGGGGGCAACCTCGGTTTTTGAATACAATGTTCTCTTAGGATACCACATTATTCACTAGTATCTTCCATTAGTTGAGAGAAGGGCGTCTCTCACCCATCCAACTGATCGCAATTGCTTTCCGTGTGAGAAACAGCGTCTCTCTCAAGAAGATTCTAACATAGTCGGGATATACCTCTTCATCAACTATACCAAACAAGCATATTTGTGGAGTTAGTGGTACCGGGTGGTGTGTAAGTATAGAGAGAAAGCTTGTAACATCAGACCAGAAGGTTTGTATGATAGGACACTCCCATATAAGATGCCAGAAAGCTGCCCCTTCTGAGTCGCACCTATGACACCTAGAGTGTGACAGTCTGCCCATCTTTTGTAACCGGACGGGAGAGAGATAGCTTTGGTGGATAATGCATAGCTGTATAAATTTATTGTTAATGGACGGGTAAACCAGTGCAGGAGATTCCAATACGTCACTAATTTCCTCATTTGTTATTTCAGGGATTAGAGTTTCCCATTTGGAGAGTACTAAGAGGGGGGCCTTGTGCATTTTGGGGCTCAGTAAGTGAGTGTAGAGAGCGGAGATAAATCCCCTGGGGCCTTGAGAGCGCATGACACCGATCAGTGGGTTCTCAGAAATTGTTATTGGGGTACCCCTAAAGTGTGCTTTCATAGTATGTCGCAGTTGAAGGTATTTATAAAATGTGGTTCTAGGCAGGTCATGGTGGTCTTTCAGTTGTTCAAAGGTTTTAAACACATTATTAGTAAATAGGTCACCTAGAACGGTAAACCGATGATCCTTCCAAAAATGCTTATCCATCCCAGCTTGGAGAGAGGGGAACATAGGATTTTCCCATAAGGGTATATTGGGAGCCATTCCTTCATAAGAATGTAACCTCTTACTAGTATCCCAAGCCTGAATAGCTAATTTATGTATGGGCAGAAGTGCTCGGTGGAAGAATCGTGGTTGTTCCAACACTGGCCACAAAGAGGAGAGGTTAAAAAACGCAGCAAGGTGTCTTTCTGCCCTATCCAGCCCGCCACCAGGGGAGACCCATGATCTCAGTTGTCTCATCTGTCCCGCTAGATAATATAATTGTAATTCAGGGAGGGACATACCTCCGTTCCCTCTAGGGCGACAAAGTACATCTATGGATAGCTTAGGTCTATTATTGCCCCAAATAAATGGAGACATTAGCGACTTATAGCGTTGGAATATCTTTTTGGGAACAATAAAGGGTGCATGCTCCAACACGTATAACCACTTGGGCAGAATAATTAACTTGATCAGGTTTATTCGACCCGACACGGATAATGGGAGACCACCCCATACCCTAAATTTGTCTGCACTATAGTTCAGGAGAGGCTGTATGTTGAGAGTATGAAAAGAGGCCGCATCTTTAGTGACATGGATCCCTAGATACTTAAATTCTGAGACTATAGGTAGCTCGTGTTGAGAGAGGATGAGGGTATGGAGTACAGCGGAAATAGAACAGATTTAGTCCAATTTATCCTTA
Organism: Bufo bufo; assembly: GCF_905171765.1. Lineage (NCBI taxonomy): Eukaryota > Metazoa > Chordata > Amphibia > Anura > Bufonidae > Bufo > Bufo bufo. The sequence continues at coordinate 97,921,237 of NC_053395.1, forward strand.
AACCGGAAAATTTACTAAATGTCTCAATGAGAGCAGTAGCTCGAGGCAACGTTGATTCAATATCTGACATAAAAAGTACCATGTCATCCGCGTATAGTCCCACTCTGTCCTCCTGACCACCTATAGGTATCCCCTTAAATTGAGCATCGGACCTAATGCGAATGGCTAAAGGTTCGATCGCTAAGGCGAATAGCAGTGGTGACAGCGGGCACCCCTGCCTAGTACCACGGCCCAGATCAAAGTTCGCAGAACACATACCATTCACCAGAATACCAGCTGAAGGCCGTTTATATAATATTGATATCCATCTAATAAATGTGGGTCCAATCCCAAAGCATTCCAGGGCGGCTAGTAGGTATGGCAACTCCACCGAGTCAAAGGCTTTGGCGTGTCCAGAGACGCCAAGGCCCATCGACTCCCCCATTGAAGGCCTATTTGGGTTACTACCTGTACTCTACGGATATTATCCGTTGTGGACCTACCAGGCAAGAATCCAGACTGATCCGGGTGAATAAGGCTTAGAATAACCCTGTTCAAACGTGTGCTAAAATCTTGGCCAAGATTTTATAGTCCAGATTTAATAGTGATATGGGCCTGTATAATTCACAATCAACTGGATCCTTGCCTGGTTTAAGGAGTACCACAATGGTGGCTTCATACAGTGAAGACGGCAGGATGCCTTTCGAGAAGGAGTCATGATACATTTGTAGTAGAGGAGGAGCTAATTGGTCAATGTACCTAAAGTACACTTCTAGCGGTAGCCCATCTGGGCCAGGGGATTTCTCATTCGCCAAAGACTTAATGGCCTCTAATATTTCCTGATCCAATATATGACCCTCCAAAGATTGAGCCATCTCATAAGAGAGTCTGGGATACTCTAATTCTTGCAGGTAAGTATTGACTGTCTCTGTGGTATAGTCTACTCGGGCCTCATACAGGTCTTGATAAAACTCCCAGAAACAGTGAGCTATGGCCTCCGGTTCCGTTACCACAATACCCCCCTCATCTCGAATACGTAAGATAGCAGTAGAGGCCTGATTCTGGTGAACAATATGCGCCAGCAACTTGCTAGATTGGTTGCCGAGTTCAAAATAAGATTGCTTGGTAAAAAACATTTTGCGCTGGTCTTTTTCATGTAATAAAGTAAGGTATCGTCTACCTATTTGTAACCAATTGTCTCTGTTCTGAGGCGTCAGGTCCGTGACTTACAGCCTCTCCATCCCAGCACATTCCTCAGCCAGATCTTTTTCTTGTTTAGCTGAGTTACGTTTAATAAAGGAGATAGATGATCTCAAGCACCCTCTTAAGTACACCTTCAGCGTATCCCACACCAGCGACTTATCGTTATAAGAGGCATGGTCGGACAGGAATACAGACAACTGGTCCAGGATATGATCTGAAGGCGGGAACAGTGTGAGCCAAAAAGGGTGCACTCTCATGGAACGCCCCAGGCACCTAACACTAGTCAGTAAGGATAATAGCATAGGGTTATGGTCCGACACACCTCTAGCTCTATACATCACTTGATAAGTGAGTGAGCACACAGTGGAGTCACCAAATACATAGTCAATGCGGGATAGGGAGTTATGACTAGCTGACTGACATGAGTAGGCCCGTTCATCAGGGTGCTTAAGGCGCCATAAGTCCTCCCACCCCACCTCCGTCATCAGTTTGGACAGTGACAACTCTGATTGAGTGCTCTCCCGTGGCCGCTCGTCACCATGGAATCTGTCTAGCAAAGGATGTAGGGTCATGTTAAGGTCTCCCATACAAATAATCCTTGCTGAGGGAAATGAAGCCGCAAAACATATTGCTTGATGTATTACTTGGAGGGAGGAGGGATATAAATCCCCAGTATAACACATAACGTGCAATTAACATATGCTGCCACTAAAATATATCTTCCCGCATTGTCTATCTGTAGCTTCTCCACCTCCCATCTTAGGGATTTATGCACCATCAGGGATACTCCCCTAGCCAGATTAGAGTAACATGAATGGCGAGACCATTGGACCCAGGGTTTACACAACCTCCTGGTCTTGTCAGGAAGTAGGTGGGCCTCCTGTAGACACAAGATATGAGGGTTAAACTGACCGATCACTGAAAACACCATGGTACGCTTCCTAACGCTCCCAAGGCCCCTAACATTCCAAGACGTTAACCGTATATCTGCCATTGTAACATCATAGAATAGACATGTCGCTCCTTACTCTCTAATACATGCGCCCACCACCGGTTATACATCTTCAAATATCTCACATGATACGACAGTACATAGGTAAGTATGCAATGGTAGTTAAAAAATATGAAAATCCAAACATCTAACATTGGTTCATTAAGAGTCATCTAAAGGACAGATCTAGCACCAGGTATCCAGACCATTACATATGCAACAGGATACAAGGTGATAGATCCACTGTGGCACAACAGTATACGGGGTGTGCTATTGGTTGACTTAACCCTTCGCACTAAGACAGACTTAGGAAGTGCGTAAAGAATTTGTACCCCAACTTCGTGTTATGTGATCACACCTATCTAAGGGGAGAGAACTCTATACTATACCAATGATCATATCCCTGCCCTCCCATAGCGATTAATCTACGGCATATCACAGAGTACGCTTGGTATAGGTGCTGCTTTACAACAGCCAGTACATATCAACAACATTGTGCAACAATGCAATACTGAAAAGCAAGTGATATGCAGTGAACATTAAATATCAGATATTAGAAGGGCAAAATATAAGGAGCACCAACATATAAAATGAATAAAGCATTCACATGACAAAGTATGCCTTCAAAAATCCCTGAGATCAACGGGGAAAACCTTGACAAATAACGGCATCCAGGGTTTGTGACGAGTGTTCATCTCGGAGATCTCGCTGGACGCGGTTTGCCCTCCAGCCAGGCCGCAGCTTCCGCAGGAGTGTTGAAAAATCTGATGGACTCGGGCCTGGCTGGGTAGGCCATTAAGTATGGGAAGTTTAAATCTCGGAGACGTCTCACCACTGTGAACGTCGCTCTGCGTTTCTGAAGCTCTGCTGAGAAATCCGGGAAGAGCATGATGTTTGCATTCTCAAAGCAAAGCTCCTGCTTGCGGCAAGCCAATTGTAGTATGAGGTCTCGATCTGCAGACGTCAATAGTCGCGCCAATAACAGCCGCGGAGGCGCTCCAGGAAGTAATGGTTTGGCCGGTACTCGGTGTGCCCTTTCAATAATAAAGGCAGAGGAAAAGGTGGCATCAGGAAAAGTGGCTCGCAGCCATGTAGACACAAATTCACACGGGTTATTACCCTCTGCACGCTCAGGAAGTCCCACTATACGTAGGTTGTTGCGGCATGTGCAATTTTCGTAGTCGTCGCATTTTTGCTGCCAATAATCCACTTTCTCTTCCAAGTCAGCCAAGCGGGCCGGCAATGGGTTCAGTTGATCTTCCACCGTGGACACACGGGTTTCCACCTCCGTAATACGTTCACGCTTGTTTTGCATGTCATGCCTCAGGAGACCAATGTCTATCTTAACCTCCTCCATCTTCCCAGAAAGAGAGGAGTGACAGGTAGCTATGGCCTGGAGCAGTTGATCGGTCACCTGCTTGAGAGAGAGTTCGGAGTCTGGCGCAAGGTCCTCACTGGGAGCAGGGGAGGCACTCCGGGAGGCCGGTGTCTGCGTGCGGCACATGGCCTGCGCCATCTTGGAATTCAGGCCGGGCAAACTCTTTGAGCTTTTCAGCGACCGACAGCGCCTTGTTCCGTGCCATCCCGGTTCTGCGGGTGCGTCCCGACCTTCTCTCCTCCGTGGATGTTATGGTTGTGGTTGGTAAGTTCAGGATAATGGCGAAGTTAGGGCAACGATGACGGAGCTCAGCTAGACACGTCTGTCCATCTTGAACTCAGGCCACGCCCCAAACTTCACGATTGTTTTTAACAATGACAGATGCAGCAAACGCCGCAAAATTTGGATTTTGCACTAAATGGGTGTTTTTTTTAACAGAATATGACAGCAGTATATAATGCTTGAATTTCACACTGACAGATGCAGCAAGGGCTGTAAAATTTAGTATTTTGCCCAAAAAGGGTGTTTTTTAAAACCCAGAAAATTATTGCAGTATTTCAAGCTTAAATTGCACACAGACAAATGCTGCAAAGGCCACAGATGTAGGGTCTTGCCAAAAATGGGTGATTTTTTTTAAACCCAGAATATAATTGCAGTATTTTAAGCTTCTATTTGACTGTCACAAATGCACATATGCTGTGTTGGTGCACAGAACTTGCATAAAATGGCCGCCGCAGTCCACCTAACTAACAGAGGGATAAAAGGTATTTTTCTGGGTCACTGGGCTCAGGGCAGTGTAAAAAGATTTGTGCACTGTCCCCACAAAACATAATCTAGTTAGATCGCTGAGTTAAGAAGCACTTCTGATTAAAGATTCTGTCCTATTCTCTCCCTCCACAGCAGCAGCATCCTATCCCTTCACTAATTAGAGCAGAGTGACGTGCAGCGCTACGTGACTCCAGCTTATATAGAGGCTGGGTCACATTCTGCACTGGCCAATCACAGCCATGCCATTAGTAGGCATGGCTGTGATGGCTTCTAAGGGCACACGAGTTAAACGCTGGTTGATTGGCTGCTCTGCAGCCTTTCAAAAAGCGCCATTAACTTGCCGAACACCAAACCCAAACTTTTACTGAAAAGTTCGGGTTCGGGTCCGGGGTCCAAAAATCCTAAAGTTCGGTACAAACCCATACTTTACAGTTCGGGTTCACTCAACCCTCGTCATCTGGTTTCAATAGGAGTCAACTCACCTGGTTTTAATGGGATTTACTCCATTTTTAGACTTCCTAACCCATTTACAGTACCTGGTGATATACAGTTTTCACCTAGGCGTTAAAAGAAAAGAAAAAGAAAATCGACCATTATCTATTGGATTAATAAATAGCCACCTGTATACTTAACTTCCTCAATTTTGGCTCTCGTTCAACTCTGGTTCCTGCTGCACGCTGACACTATCCAGTGCACAGTAGCTCACACGTCCTGATGCTAGAAGGCATAAGGACCAAATTTACACTGCCTGGAGTTAAACAAGAGCCTGAAACAAGTAAACTAAATATATATGGGGAATTTATCAAATACCTTTATTTTATTCCAGTCTTTGATATCCCATGCTGGAGGATGCACCTAATTTATGATACACCAGTCAGTGGCTGTTGTAGATTTCAATAACTATTTATGCCAGACAAATATTATAACTGTGCTACGGCTGGAGACCACATGGGCCACACCATGAAGAGGCCTTCTCAAGGCAAAGCCACAACGGTCCTACTTCCAGGAATATGCCATCAGCTCTAATGTGAGAACTGAGCCTGTGCTCTCCGCTTCACAGAAGACCTAATCAGTACTTAGACTGTGCTACTGTAAAAAGGCAGTGGCCCAACCTAAGGCCTCTTAGTGACCACCATAAAAAAGTTGTCACTAATGAGTTAACTATAGGTTACAGAGGCAGGAATAACCCATCAAACCGTTAACCACATTAGTTATCACCAGTTCTTTTTATGTTTTACTAGTCTAAAAAAACTAAAAACCTTTGAAAAAATAAAAAATATTTTTGCATCCCCATATTCTGTCAGCCATATCTTTTTTATCTTCTCGTCTACAGACCTGAATGAGGGCTTGTTATTTGAGGGGCTAGCTATAGTTGTTATTGGTATCATTTTGGGGTAGATATAGCAAATCACACATATTTGTTTTTTATCTATTACGGCATTCACTGTGCAATAAAAATATTTTTATATTTTAATAGTTCAGACATTTTCAGATGTGGTGATACATATAATGTTTATTTTTTATTGTGTTTTTTTGTGCTCGGAATTTAATATGTAATGGATAATGTCAGAGATAGAGGTTGGTTGTGGTGTGCCGAAACCAACGTCCGAGTGGGCCTGTAAATAAAAGAGGGCCCACCAAGGGGAATTGTATGTACTAAGGGTGCTGGTGGGTGGGAACACTTGAACTCGACGGCAGGGGTGAGTAGGGGCGGGGTGTTTAAGTAGGGGACTAACTCCTCCCACAAATTCAGGCCTAATGGCCTTTCTACTTGTGCTCGGAATTTAATATGTAATGGATAATGTCAGAGATAGAGGTTGGTTGTGGTGTGCCGAAACCAACGTCCGAGTGGGCCTGTAAATAAGAGGGCAAAGAGAAGTTCAAAAACCACACTTTATTGCATTTGATTACATGACTAAATTCCTGAAGGCTAGGCAAAGTTCTCTTTCTGGTTGTGGAATATACATATTGTATATGGAGGACTTCCAGTGACCCAGTCTCTTTATGATGTGGACCGGGGTGTTAGTGCTAGAGGCTGATGAAGCGGCTCCTATACGAAAGGAATGCCCGGAGAATGAAGTTGGGTTGTGACCCAATTTTCCCAATAAGATTCTAACGTGCGTGGGGAATTTTGCTGTAGTGAGTGGGTGCCCTTGTAGTTGTAAGAGAGGTGAGTCTGATAAGTGCGTGCTATAGGTTGACCGTGAGAGGTCTAGTGTCTTAACTGGGCACCAAGCATTGTCTGTTGGAAAGAGAGGAATGATAGTGGGGTGTAGGGACTGATTAGTTTTGGTAGATGGGATTGTGAGAATGTAATGGTCGTCTACTTTAGTGAGTTGGGAGGTTTGAAGGCTGTGAGTGGTATCTCCTTGACAAACAACGGTAAATTCCCTAGGTCTTAAGAACCCATAAAAAGCCAAATAGATAGCAGATTTGATCACCAGGTTAGTGTTGGGATCAAAAGGGGATTTGTCGAGGAGGTTGCTAAGTGCTCTAAAGATAGGCCCATCTATAGGTAGTCTGGTGGTGATAGGTGGAACCAATACTTTAGAGATCCCCTTTAAGATTTTCTTGATGGGGTATGATGACAGAAAGGGGGTATTGTTAGGAAAATTTGTGAGGCTGTGATGCTGCACCCCCGTGAGGTATAATTTAATTGTGTTGTGGGAGAGTTTTAAGTGTAAGTGGCAAAAAGAGGCAAAAGCCACCATAGTTTGGGTTGAGAAATCACCTTGTAAACCGAATTCAGCTGTAAATTTGTTGAAAATGGTAAGTGCCCTACTGTAGGTGATAGTAGTGTTTGGTGATAGTGCTTGGTGCGTAAGAGTCCTAGCATGGTGCATGAGTGTGTTCAATCCAAGATTAATTCGTGAAAATTCTGCGTTCTGGATGGTTGATGATGGGCTGACAGAAGTGCCTGGAAAAACACCTGAAATTGAGATCGAGACAGAGCGTCAGCAGCCGTGTTGTGAATGCCCGGGATGTGAAGGCAAATTAAGTGAAACTGGACGGTTGCTGCCAACCAGGTCAGCTTGCGAATCAGCCGCATGATGGTAAGAGAGGAAGAGCGCCCTTTGTTAATGATGTCGCAAGCTGACGAGTTGTCGGAATAACATTTTACTGCCTTGCAGTAGAGGTGACCCCAAGTGTATGCGGCCGCCACAATGGGGTAAATCTCAAACAGAGCTGAAGTTTCTCTAAACCCCGGCAAGGCATCCGTCTCTGCTGGCCAGTGACCCCTAAACCAGTGATTGCCAAATATAGCTGCAAAACCCGTGTTGGCTGCAGCGTCAGTGTAGATGCAGGGAGAGGAATCGGAGAGAGGGGGAATAAACATGGAGATGCCGTTCCATTGGGTCAAAAACTTCCCCCACATGAGTAGGTCAGCTTTGGCGTGATGGTCCAACACGATTGGGCAGGCGTCTGGAACCTCGTGAAGCAGACAGAGGAGCCTGGACACAAAGGATCTACCCTGCGGAACGATGCGCATCGCAAAATTCAGGGACCACAATAAGGACTGAAGTTCTTTCATGGTGCATACATCATTCCGCAGGAACATATCTATATCCCCTCTCAGGCGGACCAGTTTCTCAGGGGGAAGGCTGGCGCGGAAGGTGCCAGAGTCCAGCTCTATCCCCAAGAAAGTGAGTTTAGTGGTGGGGGCAATGGTTTTAGCGGGAGACAAGGGTACCCCGAGGGTGGCGAAAAGTGCAGAGGTGCTGAGGATATCTGTGGGTGTGCGTGTACTTGGTTCTATGATGAGGAAGTCATCTAAGTAGTGAATGACGGCGTGACACCTAATGATGTTCAGGAGCAGCCAGCATAGAGTTTCCGCTAAAATATCAAACAGTTTAGGGCTGCTTCTGGACCCAAAAGTGAGTCGCGTGGAAAAATAGTATCTGTTTCGCCATTTAACACCGTGCAAGTGCCAAAGTGATGGGTGCATGGGCAGTAATTTGAATGCGTTGGTAATGTCTGTTTTACTAAGCCAAGCGTTGCTACTAGTTGAAATGATGGTTTGTATAGCGTCGTCTATTTTTACGTATTTTAGTGAGAATTCGTCTGCGGGAATGAGTGCGTTGATGCTAGGGACAAAAGAAGAGAGCGGTGCCGATAAATCAATAATCATACGCTTTTTATTTGAATATTTGTGTACAGCTATACCAATAGGGTTAGTTCGCCAGGAGGAAAACGGTGAGGAGGTGAAGGGGCCGATCATGAAACCTTGTGCTACTTCTGTGGAGAGGAGAACGTCCGTGGCCTCCGGGTCTAGGCAGGCTGATAGGAGATTGGGGCATTCCAGTATCCCTGAGGGAATGGCCACGAGACCCGTGAGAAAGTCCTGGGTAAAACCTGTTATCAAATACTCCACCAGATGTTTACTTGGATGATTTTTTAAATAAAAAAACAGGTTGTCGATATTAACGTCGGTTAGTCATTTGTCAGGGGACAACCTGGCCAGGCACATGGTCTTAGTGTGAGCCCTGAAACAGATAGAGCAGATGTGCAACAATCTACAAGCGCTGAAGCTGCAGGAACCTGCATTGAAGTTGTTGCACACCTGAGCCTTCCCTAAAAAGGAGATGGGCCTCCCCAGTTTATCCCGCTGTCCGCCTTCCTGTTTAAGGTGAGGAGTGGAAGAGGATTGAGGGGTGGGGGTGGAAGGGTCGGCCATAGAAGGGCACAAATCGGCCAAGTGGGTAGAGGAATTGCAAATGGCGCAGGACGGGGGGCTCAGACCAGCGAAATGGCGACAGAATAGTTCTGTATCCATTTGACACCAGTTAATTCTAACATTAAACTGTTTCAAATGTGTCGCCGCTTTCGCTGATATCGATTTATGGTAATCATAAAAAGATGAGCCCCCGTACTTGACGCCCAAATCCACAACTTTATGGAGATAGAGGTCCAGTTCCTCTCTCCTGTGGGGATATACAGAGCAGATGACATCACGGTATATCCCGAAGGCTAACACGAAATTGGGAATCGACAATTTCTTGTTGAGCCTTGGGTCTCTGGTTTTAAGAACCACCGAGATATCGCCAAAATTGTAAGCCCTGTTCTCCAGTACGTCTTGGGAGGCGATGAGTAATGACACCAGATACACGTCCTTCCCATCTAGGATTTCTTTTCTAATGGAGTCTGGGACGGAGTGAGCTGGTGACACGAAAGGTGACGTGAGTGGAGCAGGAGCTGGAGGGGGAAGTGTGGGGACGGGTGCTGATGCCGTAGGTACCGCCAGGACAAGGGCTGTAGGATCAGGAAGGTTACCTGGGGAGACTATGGCACTTTCCACCTTGATTAACCTGCTGTTCAAGGTCTGTAGGTTGGCCAGGATTACTGCAAGGGTGTCCTGGGTGGCAACGCCGGCGCCAAAAGGTTGACCTTGAGAGCTTGTGCCTGGCCTAGGCTCAGGGGCTTGGTTGGTTAACAGTCTGTATAATTCCGCCTTTCTGACCGTAGCAGGAAAGGGGATGCCCTTGAGCCTAAGTTCGGTCGTGATTTTGGGTATAGTCCATGCTCTCAAAGACGTAGGGGTAGAAGGGGCGAGAGATACTCCTGGGGATACTGGCCTGATAGGAGTGGATATTATATCCTCATCAGGTACCTCATTCATGGGAGACGTATCTTGCGACAGAAAATGAATTAATGAGTTGCATTTAGTAGGGGCGTCTGAGAAAAATAAATAAATTCAAGGGGTAGGGGGATTGCTCCTGTGAACTGGACTGTAAGGTTAATGCCGAAGCGAAAAACTTAACTTAGAATAGTGACGGATGAGACTCTGCTAATGCCAAGTGGCGGTGAGAGGCTCTATCTATGATTTGGCCGAGGTGAACTACGTTGCCACAGATGTGGTGGCGGGATGTTGGCCTCTCGATGACGGTTAAAAAGGTTTAAAAATGTGTGGCCGTGAGAGGTGAGGCCCTGACTATGGCCCTATAGAAGAGCGAATGAGGCGTCTAAATATGATTTGGGCGTTGGGCCGTACCTCCGTGTTGAGGTGGGAGATGGTTAGTAAATGCCTCGCTGAGCTAGGTCTGACACCCAGATCCTGTGAGCCAGTTCACGTACCATCTATGGGATAATTGGCGAATTTTTATGTGATGGTAGGATACTAACCTTGATGGTGATTATACCCGGGGATTTGATCTTTGGGTATATGGAAGACAGGCCCAGCAGTAGTTGATATCGCCGAAGAAGCCTAGGGGGTTTTGAAACAGATGTAGATCTGTGAGCGTGGCGTATGATCGCCTGATGAATTACTGGGGGCATAATTGAGTGATACGCGAGCGTGGTAAATGACAACGAGGGCTGACTGCGGCCTTGAAACAGAACTGAAGAAAATAAAATACTGAAGTGTGAAAACAAAACTATACCTGGATCTAAGGGACGAGAACCAGGGTCTAGCGATTTATTTTAGAAGTAAAGCTTGTTTGATGTTTTAATGATAGAAGAGACCTAAGGGTTTAATACAGATGTAAATCTGAGCGAGCGTGATGTATGGGCGTACTATGTGAAGAAGTGAAGTGAAGAGTGGGATAAAATGAACTATACCTGGATTATGAACAAGAATCAGGGTTTTTACACATAAGAAAGAGCAAACCGGTTGGTGCTATTGCAGAAAGAGAACCTGGATTTTTTTTTTCTTTTTTTTTTCTTTAAATTACACAGTACGATCTGTGGAGAAAAAAGAAAGCTTATTTTACAGGGCTGAGCTTAATTTTGTACGTGAAGGCATAGTATAGTATTGTGCGAATAGTTATTGCATGGTAACTTCCAAATAAGTGTGCAATACATAATGTGGACTAAGACAGAAAATACACCTAAGAGCCACTAGGTGGTGCTGGCAGGCCAAACTGGGTATGTGAATAATACAAAGACCGGAGTGAATGAAAGTTTGTGGAAGGTAGGTCTGCAATGCAGAACTTGGCTTTCCCACGTGCGGCATGGTTAGAACAGCATGATAACCCTCCCTCCCCCCAGGCGGGTGCACGGAAAAACCGCCTAGATGCTAACGTGAGGGGGACCACGGGTGGTCCCCTGTGAATTTCCGACATGTGTGCTCCGGTCCCTTGATGAGACCACCGTGCGGTGTGGTGGGGACCGGGAGTAGCGCAGTGACTTACGATTAGGCTGGAGAGCCAAGACCGGACCGACGAAACACGCCGTGCCGCCCAAACGTCGGACCCCCGAACCGGAAGTGACGCGGACCTGCAGACACACGCGAACCGGAAGTGCTTGAACACTTGAACTCGACGGCAGAGGTGAGTAGGGGCTGGGTGTTTAAGTAGGGGACTAACTCCTCCCACAAATTCAGGCCTAATGGCCTTTCTACATGCAACATTGTGAAAGTTAGAATTTTTTATATTTTGTGACCTATTTTTTTTCTTTTTTTTAAAAACGTACTTATTTCACTGTAATTTTTAGCATCCTTTTGACACTGACCACATGACCACTGCAGCTAATGACTGGCCACAGTGGTGACGTGTCACCTGTGTGGCCGTGACCCAGTGAAGTGCCACATGGGTGAGGCATGACTGCTGCGGCCAGTCATTGAGTGCTGCGGTCGCAGGCAGTGCTGCGGGGAGACCCGGGACCTCCAGAGCTGGCAGTGGAGCAACATAGGCAGGACCCAGCATCAGGGGTCAGGTAAGTATGATCACCACCGTGGGTCCAGCCACGCTAGGGGGTCTGAAAAATGGTGGACATCCCGTAAAATCTTTTAATGGTCCACACAGCAGTGACAGCACCCCAAAATCCATCACTGATGACTCAGCAGTGCTGACTAAGTTTTGGGATGCCGTCAGCCACACCTTCAGGCTAGTAGGCATGAGCCCATAGTGTTCCCCACCTCCCCCTAAGTCCCCTTCCTCTCCACTCCTTTACATAGTCTGTCACTAATCTACAAGTCAGTGACATTTCGGTGCTGACCAGTGTCCTTGACCTAACAAAGTCACTTATAGACAGTTTGTGACTTCCTCCTCCTCACACTGGCTCAGCTCAGTTAGACCAGGGCTGTGGCAGGCGCAGCACTATGAAGTGCCTTTTGTGCTGTGGCATTAGAAGAATTTTGATATCTATGACTTTTTAGTAACCAGACTGTTACTCTATAATTCCTCTAGTGCTGTTCTATGGAAACAGTAGGTTTAAAGAGCACACCAAATGCTTGAAATAACTTCTTATTTAAAAGGCTTCTGCACTTTGTTTAAACTGATGATCCTTTGGACCCCCGCCTATCAGCTGTTTGAGAAGGCAGCGCCGCAGCCCTCTCACTGTTTACCACTGGCCCAGTGACGTCACGACTGGTATCATTGGCCTTGAATGGAGCTTAGCCCCGCCCAGGCCAGTTGATACAAGTCGTAACGTCACTCGACCAGCGGTAAACAGTGAGAAGTGAGTGCCGCTGCCTTCTCAAACAGCTGATCGGTGGGGGTCCCGGGTGTCGGACCCCCGACGATCAGAAGCTGATGATCTATCCAGAGGATAGATCATCAGTTTAAACAAAGTGCAGAACCCCTTTAACTTCAACTTTTCTTCATATATAACACTGCCGCCTCCGCAGCAGATAGTCCATGTACAAAACACAAGTTGAAAAGATATTACAAAATAGCGGTATGCATAAGATGGTGGTTCAACTGTTCAATCTTGTCATTCAACATGAAATGGTGGATATATTTCTCTTCTGTATCTGTACTCTCACTGTAAATTATTTAAGCACTTTATGATCTCTCTGAGAGGTATATCTGAGGTTAACCAATAGTTCACTTGCTCTACTTGGTTTGCAGTTTGCTCTATACAATTGCTTATGATCTGGTATGAGTAGTTCGCATTTGTATGCAATTTGTTTGGACTGTTTGATTGTATGGCTCAGTAGTTTGTTTTTATATCGTGGAAGTGGAAGTAAACATACATATAACCAGTTCAGTATACAGTTCTAATCACTATATTAACCATAGGAACTTATATAACTGTTTTAAATACCTATTTTGGCCTTTAGCTTCCATAAAACACAGCTCTTAGTGGAGTGTGCGTCTGTTCATCTCCTCTCTCTGGTGAATAATGATTCCAGCAGTTCCTGTGTGTGAGGCTGGCTGTAATTGGTCAAAACTCCTGGACTGTGTGAGGCTGGCTAGGATTGGTCTAGACTCCTGCTTAGCAACAACAGTTTAACTCTATGCTTTCTGTTGTCTGCTGTGTCATTGAGCTTACCTTACTTTATATAATGAATCTTAAAGGCACATTATCTTTTTCTGCTTCTGTGGACACAAAATATAACTATTACATGACATCCAAACATGAAGTCAATGTAAATAACTCTGCTTTTGTCTTTAACACACAAACATAGGAACTGTATTAAGGTTATTGGCAGATTTAGCTTTATAAACATACAGTATAAGCTTTATTAGCAACCTAGGACAGGTCTTAGCTGGCCAGCTACAAGGCCCATCAGCGGTGGATGCAATAAGCTTTTCCATTAGTACAGATGGAAGCGCTCATTGCTAGAGTGCTGGGGAGCTGGCAGTCCTTTCACTTATTGACCACTCAGCTCCCCGCGCTCCGTCTGCCCCCTGCTTTACAATTCAACCTTGCAGGCACAGGACAAACTACCGGACTGTCTCAGAGGATTGTGAAGGTCGGGAATATGCCTGTGCACTCCTCCCACAGAGTTCTGCAGTGCGATATGTCCCTGCAGGGAATTGCTGGGGGTGATCTGATCATCAGGAAGGGAACAAGGTATTTACTGTGTTTTTTATTTTAATTTTATTTTATTAACACTGAGGGGGCACAATTAATACTATAATGCTCATATGTTGGCATAATTTTGTAAATGTCATTTCATTTTTTTAGGACGTAAGAAGGCTTACAAAATTTCCAAAACCATTTTTAGGAAGGGTCTCATTTTTTGCGAGATGAGATGACTGTTTGATTAGTACTATTTTGGGGTACATATGCCTTTTTGATCGCTTAGTATTACACTTTTTGTGAGGCAAGGTGACCAGAAAATTGCTGTTTTGTCGTTCACCTGACAATTTTTTGTAACTTAATTTTGGGAAAAGGACGCTTTTTTTTTACTTGACATTTTAAATTTTTTTATGTAAAAAAAATTTTAAACTCTCTTTTTTTTTTACTTTATTTTTTCCCCACTATGGGACTTCAACTTTTGGGCGTCTGATCCCCTCTACAATGCATTACAATACATCTGTATTGTAATGCATTGGCTGCAAGTGTATTACACATTATAACACTTACAGCATGCTTGCCTGTGAGACCCAGGGGGCTGGGTCTCACAGGCTTACATGGAAGGCAGCACAATGCCTATTCAAGGCATCGGGCTGCCTTCCCAACCATCGGGTCCCCATTACCACAGCGCGGGGACCCGATGGGGATGGGGAAGAAGCTCTCTCACTCCATAGACATCGCACATGCCGTGGTCAGCGCTGACCGCGGCATATAGAGGGTTAATGTGCCTGTTCTGCCCAGCAGGGTTAGAAAATCATTATAGTGAAAAACACGATTTGAAGAAATAATTTCTACTGGTGTGATTTACCAGTTGTTCCCCAAAAACGGATTGATCAAGGGATTTTATATACCAATAATATGCGTTCTATATAGTGCATTCAGGTAGTGCAGCATTTTTCTGTGGTTTTGCTGCGTTTTACCACATCTACACAGAGTGAAAAACACTATTGGAACCAATAATTTCTACTGGTGTGATTTACCATTTGCCCCCCTCAAAAAACTCATTGAAGCAGGGATTTTATATACCAATAATATACGTTCTATATAGTGCATATAGGTAGTGCAGCATTTGTCTGCGTTTTTGCTGCGTTTTACCACATCTACACAGAGTGAAAAACACGATTTGAAGAAATAATTTCTACTGGTGTGATTTACCAGTTGCCCCCCCCCAAAAACCTGATTAAAGCAGGGAATTTATATACCAATAATATATGTTCTATATAGTGCATTTAGGTAGTGCAGCATTTGTCTGTGGTTTTGCTGCGGTATTTTTTCAAATAGTGTTTTTCACTCTGTAGATGTGGTAAAACATCTACAGAGTGAAAAACACTATTTGAAGAAATAATTTCTACTGGTGTGATTTACCAGTTGCTTCCCAAAAAAACTGATTGAAGCAGGGATTTTATATACCAATAATATACGTTCTATATAGTGCAATTAGGTAGTGCAGCATTTGTCTGCGGTTTTGCTGCGTTTTACCACATCTACACAGAGTGAAAAACACTATTGGAACCAATAATTTCTACTGGTGTGATTTACCAGTCGCCCCCCTAAAAAACTGATTGAGGCAGGGGTGTGATATACCTTCTTCCGCAAATACTGCTCTTCTATAGGGACTTTTGTCTCAGGGTCTTTTTGAAAATGAAAGGCAGAGGAAGAGGCAGGCCAATCCGCAGGGGTGGTAGGGGTCGGGCAGGTGCACCAGGCCGAAGCCTAAATGGGAAGTTGCAGAAGGTGCGTTCGATTACATCAAAGGACGCATCAGACTTGGTTGAGTGGCTCACTCAGCCTTCCGCTTCTGCACCCTCCTCATCCTCTCTATTTGCACCCTCTTTACTCTCTGTTGTGTCCACCCCCAAAGACACCACCACCACTATATCCCCTCCGCTTGAGTCAGAGGAAGTATTTTCCCATATATTCCAAGACCTTACCGATGCGCAGCCATTCTTGGCATCAGATCAGGAAGAGTAGGTATCAACGGTCGCCACCCAGCAGTCTGACGAAAGTACCCAGATCAGCCCAAGGAGGGTGGTCCCAGCTGTTGCTGCCTACTCCGAGATCTCTAATGTCAGTGTTGGTGAAGGTGATGAATCCAATGATGACGTGTCGATGGACATCACATGGATGCCCACAAGAGAGGAAGAGGAGGGGAGTTCAGAAGAGGGAGAGACGGAGCAGCAGATAGGGAGGAGAAACAGGCAGAACTTACAGTGCACAGGAGGCAAAAAACAGACGACTGCCAAAGTATCTGGAACGAAACATCCACCATGCACGGTCACATCTGGCGCTCCCAGGACGCCGGCACATGGCTCCGCAGTGTGGGCTTTTTTTTAACGTGTCAGCTGCTGACAATAGTGTTGCCATCTGCATCCTGTGCTGTCAACGCATAAGTCGCGGTAAGCCCAACACTCACCTAGGGACGACCACCTTAAGAAGGCACCTGGCCTCCCATCACCGAGCCCAGTGTTAGCAACACTGTCAGAACCCACAAAGCCACACTCCTGGAGCTCACCGTCCTGCCTCTTCTCCTCTCTCCTCCCAGTTATCCTCCACTCCACCTTCCACCCTGCCGTCGTCGCATTCATCTGGCAAAAGGTAGGCTTCCTTGCCCCAAATGTTCGAGCGAAAAAAGATGATGATGCCAGATAACCATCTTGCCCAACGGCTGACCGCTGGCTTGTCAGAACTGCTAGCCCGCCAACTACTGCCATATAAACTGGTGGACTCGGAGGCCTTTAGAAAATTTGTAGCCATTAGAACACTGCAATGGAAGGTCCCCGGATGGAAATATTTCTCCCAGAAGGGCATCCCAGAGCTATATGGCCACGTTAAGCGGCAATTGAATGTATCTCTGGCACACAGTGTCGGTGCCAAGATTCATCTGACCACAGACACGTGGTCTAGCAAACACGGGCAGAGAAGGTACATAACTTTTACTGCCCACTGGGTGAACTTTCTGACGGCCGTCAAGCATGCAGCCCGTGGCACCCGTGTAGATTTGGTGTTACCGCCACAGATTGCATGCAGGCCTGCCTCTTTTTCTCCTCCTCCTACTCAATCCTCCCTCTCCTCCTCGGCTCACTGCTCCATTTCCGCTGCGACCGTCTCTTCCGCTGCTTCCCCCAAGATCCCTAGAACCTATTCGACGTGCCAGGTGAGACTTTGCCATGCTGTGCTGTGTCTGTTGTGCCTGGAAGCCAAGAGCTACACCGGTCCTGCACTCTTTTCAGCTTTGCGGTCACAGGCAGATCAGTGGCTAACCCTGCTCAATTTGACAGTTGGTAAAGTGGTGTGCGACAATGGTGCCAATCTGCTGAGCGTGCTGAAACAGGGCAAGTTGACACACGTGCTGTGCATGGCACACGTCCTGAACTTAGTCGTGCAGCGAATCGTTGCCAAATACCCCGGGGTCCAGGACGACTTGCGGCAGGCCAGGAAAATCTCTGGCCATTTTAGAAGATCTTCTTATAGCTTGCTGCATTTTTCAAGTGCTGCTTTTTATAAGTGCATTGGAGATATTCAGGAGACTAACTTAGACTAACCCAGAGCTTTTCCACTGTAGCAGAACTTCAGCAGTGTTTCTGGTGGATACTCAGACACTGTTTCAAAACAGGTAAGGAATATGTTAGACAGGTTATCACTATTGTCTGATTGCAAATGAGCATAGGTGATTAAGGTGTTAAATTTGTTGTTGGGGGAGGAGCTTTTGTGGGAGTGTGTGTAAACATAGCCACATAGTATTAGCTTGACTAATTATAGCTTGCTGCATTTCCCAAGTGCTGCTTTTTATAAATGCATTGGAGATATTCAGGAGAAACTCAGGTAATCTGGAGGTGGATACAATCTAAAAAAGTAAGATTTGTTTGTTTAAAATCTTTCCCCTCTTTAAAATGGCAGACCTGGTTCTGTGCAGGAATTGTTGTGCTTTTATTTCAGGTTCCACACTTCGGAGGATTGGATGCTGTCTGATCTGTAGACATCTCTCCGTAATGCAGCAGGAAATAGCATTTTTGAAATCTGAGATTTGTAAATTAACCGTTAAACAAACTAAGGCTGAGAGCGTTGCAATGCCACTGCACAAAGGCCCCCTAGAAATGGAAGATGGGTTACTGCAGGTTCTGGTAGACTGAGAGTTGTTGATAGAAGACATGTCCCACAGTCTGTGGCTCTCCATAATTCATTTGCAGCACTTTCAGAGTGCAAAAGCAACATGGAGGATGGCTCAAGCACAGTGGGTGAGAAACAATCATCTCCCATGCCTAAAGTATGCAAGACTGCAGCCAAAGACAAAAAGGAGAAGGTGAGGACTGATAGTAAGCAGCTGTTGGTGGGCGATTCCATCATAAGGAGGTGTGAAGTTTGAGGAAAATGGTGTTGTGAGATGTCTCCCTGGTGCTACTGCTAGCAGGGATAGACGACGTATACTTAATATTGTTAGGCAAGCAAAGCAGGAAACGGATGTGGATGTTATTGTCCATCTTGGGACAAATGATCTGGCTTGCAATGAGGTTTCAAAGGTGAAGGAAGCTTTTCACACACTTGGAAATGATATACGGGAGGTTGCATCGACTGTTTCATTCTCTGCAGTTTTGCCTGTGCATAACCTTCAGCATGACAGGAAGATGCACATTAAGGAATTCAATGTATGGCTTGGTGAATGGTGTCTGAACCAAGGGTTTGGCTTTGTGTCTCATGTTATCTCTCGTTGGAATGGAAAAGAACTGTACAAGAAAGATGGTTTGCATCTTTCTCTCAAGGGAACGAATGTCCTTAGTGAACAGTTCCAAGTATTTGCTAAGGAGCATTTAAACTACGAAAGGGGGGCAAAAGAGTGATAATCCAGCAGTCCGACTGCCCCCCGGAACAATGCCAGAAGATGCCAGTAGCACATAGGTTAAGAAATGACAAGCTCAGAGTCTTGTCTACAAATGCTCGCAGTTTAGGGGATAAGCTCAATGAACTTGAGGCTATAATGGCATCTGAGAATATAGATTTAGTGGCTGTTACTTTACGTGGTTCAATGGGAGTAATGACTGGGATATAACAATACCAGGGTTCTCTCTAGATAGGAAAGACAGAGAAGGCAAGAAGGGGGGAGGGGTGGCCCTGTATGTGAAAGATAGCATAAAATCTAATTTAATACAAGTTAGCGAGACCAATTTAGAGTCAGTTTGGGTTACCTTGCAGCTTGATAATCATAAGGTAACTTGTGTAGGTGTGATATATAGCCAAGTCAAAGAATTAGATGATCTACTAGTTGAGGAAATAGCTACAATGACATTGAAGGGGGAAGTTATCATTATGGGAGACTTTACTCTTCCTGATGTAAACTGGAAAACCAAAATAGCTAGTTCTGCCAGGAGTACAGATATTCTAAATTCCCTACTGGGATTATCTCTACAGCAAGTAGTTGAGGAGCCAACCTGGAAGGAGGCCATTTTAGATGTAGTATTTACAAATGGGAATTTGGTATCTGATATTACTGTAGGGGAAAGCTTGGGATCTAGTGATCACCAGTTAGTGTGGTTTACTATAAGTACAGTGACTGATTCACACCACACAAAAACAAAAGTTTTAGATTTTAGAAAAACTGACTTTTCTAAAATTAGATTAGTGCTATACTAGTCCCTATCAGATTGGGACAGTTTCAATGGAGTCCAGGAGAAATGGGACTACTTAAAAGTGGCACTATTGAAGACAACAGAAAATTGCATTAGTAAAAGATGTGTTGGTCACTTCGGATATGAGATCCTCCGGATCCAGCCTCAGGGAACGTGTAGACCGACAGGTGTCCGACTACATCGGGTTAGCGGCCGATGTGGACGCTCTGATATCGATGAACCCTGGACTACTGGGTGTGCAGGCTTGACCTGTTGCCAGAGCTGGCACAATTTGCCATGGAACTGTTGGCTTGCCCCTCATCCAGTGTGCTGTCCGAAAGGACGTTCAGCGCAGCAGGGGGGATTGTGACTGATAAGCGCTCTCGCCTAGCTCACAACAGTGTGGATTACCGCACATTTATAAAAATTCAACACATGTGACAAGTCGACAATGTTTGATTGAAATTCCTCATTACAGCCCACAAATATCCGCCACCACCCAGAACAAATCATGGTCCCTGTCTTAGGTAAATACAGCGGCTTAAAAGGCCTTTTATGTCCATTGAATGCCTACATTTTTAGGCCTGTACTGGCCGACAGTTGCATATTTATCCTGTGACCGCCTAATGTACCTCCAGCCACAGAATCCAAAGTTCTTTGCTGTAAGGTGAACGCCTATTGGCTAATTTTTGGGGCCTGTACTGGCCGACAGTTACATATTTATCCTGTGACCGCCTAATGTACCTCCAGCCACAGAATCCAAAGTTCTTTGCTGTAAGGTGAACGCCTATTGGCTAATTTTTGGGGCCTGTACTGGCCTACAGTTACATATTTATCCTGTGAACGCCTAATGTACCTCCAGCCACAGAATCCAAAGTTCTTTGCTGTCAAGTGAATGCCTGTTGGCTAATTTTTGGGGCCTGTACTGGAGTGCCAAGTTCTCACAACAATACTTAGTGCACCAATCACTAATATCTCATGAGACCTTATAAAATGTGAAGTTGTGTGTACCGCGAAAAAATAAATCGCATCATTAGGGATTTTTGCAATGGTGCTTTTTTTAAACACTCGATCTGCATATACAGCGATTGTTATAACATGCATGTGAAATATAATCAAATACACTGCTTTAATGTCAAATTACTTACAGTGATCAGAAATTCTTCCTCAAAGTCATGAAAAATTGTTGCCAACCATCTTTTCTGATCGGATCCAACTTTGGTCTGGTGGTAACCCAGTTGCTGTAGTGGGCCGCGCATATTTTGCGCATGCGCATAGGCGAAAATTACATTGCCGATATTTCGCATTGAAAAAAATTATGAATGGAGATCGCAAATTCGAATAATACATCTGGTATGTTACTGTCCATGTTGTGGGACTATTTGTGCACTTTTAGTCAGTATTTGGTGGCTGCAAATATGACCTGAAGGTATTCTAGGTTCGCCTGCCTTTAAAGTGAATGGGGCCCGCCGCAAACTTGCAAACTATTAGTGGTGACAGGTCGGGGCCAATTTCTTATCGCCTCTCTTTTGTTTACTTGATCACTCTGCACCCAATGACATACGCCAGGTATTTAGGCTCCTCTAACCCTATTGACCATTTTTTGGGTTAGCGGTTAGTCCCGCCTTCCGAAGGGAGTCCACTACAGCCTGCACTTTGGGTAGGTGACTTTCCCAATTGGTACTGTGGATGACAATATCGTCCAGGTAAGCCGAAGTGTACCGACAATGTCCTTAAGCCTTTGAAAAGTGGTGGGGGACCTTGCAGACCGAAGGGTAGCACCTTGTACTGATACAGCCTCTACATCTCCCATCATTACATTCAGTGGGGTTGTCCCCCCTCTTCCACCGATTTGGTGGTCACCCCTACCGCTGGCCCTTCGGCCTCTGGTTCCCAGGGGTTCTGGCCTCTCCCTGGAGCCAGGCCACTCTGCTGGGGTTACCCCTGTCTCATAGGTATCAGTCACTCTCGTAGCAGGCCACGGTGCCGGGAAGTCTCTCCCTATTTATTATAAGTTCGTAGTGTAAATTTGTGCAATGCCACTTCTTGAGTCCACCTGCCGGCCCCTGGGGTTAGAGACACCAGGGCAGTGGGATAGTCTTTTAAGTCTCCATGGATGCACGTGACCCCGATTTTCTGGCCAGTATACTCCATGGACCGTACCAGGGGAGCCCTTACTAGGGACACCAGACCCCCTGAGTCCAGCAGAGCCTCCGCTGGAGGGTCTCCCACTTCCACCTGGCACAGGTGGTTTAGAGTTTCTGGGGTACCTGCTGCACACAGCTTCCTGTCATATAACAACTGACAGTAACCATAGTTAGTATCCATGGGTTCCACCCGCTGGGCCCAGACCAACACATTCACCCCCAGTCTTGCCAAAATCTCACCCTTTACTTTTTGGCAGTCGGACGCTTGATCGTCCGGCAAGTCAAAATACACTCGCTGGGAATCGGATGCCAGGAACGACGACCTCAGCCCACTGATCTCGAGGTAGGTGGCCACTTTCTCGTACATCGCCAGGTAGATTTCGATGTCGTCTGCAGTGGTCATATTAGGAATCGCGCCACGGACTGCTTTCCAGGCATCGTGGACATTCGGGGTTTCTCCTGCCGTCTGCAAAGCCATTACATGATGTAGCAGCAACTGGTTGGTCTCCTGCTACTGCTTATTAGCCTCGCGTTGGTGCAGGTTTGTCTCTCGCTGCTGCAGATTAGTGTCATGGGGTGCCAAAGGCGCACTCGGTCTCCCATCAGCCGCAGACCTGCTGCTTAGCTTCGGGAGCGAGGATCTGTGTTTGGCCTCGTTCCCAGGGCGGCTTTGCTAGCTGGGAGGCTCCCTGCTCCTAGGTCTGCCTTGAGCGCCAAGCTGATCACTCGGTGCTCGACTTGTCTGTCTGTCGGTCATGTGACGCTGGCCACGTCACATGACCCTCAGACCCCACTATAAATACAGGCACACAGGTTGCCTGTTAATTCTAGGTTCCTGGCTTTTGTTGGACTACTGATTTCTCACCTGATCCTGTTCCCTGACGATCCTTTGCCTGCTCCTCCTGTACTGCGCATCCCTCCTGGTATTGTGACCTCGGCTCCCACCTGACTACCCTTTGCGGACTCCTTTGGTACTTCTCTAGTCTCCTGGTATTTGACCCCGGTTTCTCCTGACCATTCTTTGCTTAACCCTTTGTACTGCGTAGCTCTCTTGGTTCTGACCCGGTCCGTTCACATTCCGTTATTTGTCTTGTCTGTCTTCCCAGCACGTATCCTAAGTTAGGGACTGCCGTCTAGTTGTCCCCTGTCATTAGGACTTGCGAGGCAAGTAGGCAGGGCCAGGGGTGAGGGTGGAGCGCAGTGGTCACTATCCTCACCCCTGTGTGTAGTGTACGTGACAGTCACAGATTAACAGGCCGTAACCTAACCACTGTATCATGAATCCTCTGGTGACCCTGACTGACCATGTGTCTATCCTGACGCAGATGGTGCAGGAGCTAGGGGAGAAACTCTGTTCTTTTGAGCTAGGACAAGGTACTTCCATCCCTCAGGCCTCCAGTCCACATTTAGAGCCCCAGATTAAGTTTCCTGAGCTGTTTTATGCAGATCGGAAGAAGTTTCTTTACTTTAAAGAAAATTGTAAACTTTTTTTCCGTTTGCACCCTGTATCCTCTGGCTCCGAGAGTCAACGTGTGGGCATTGTCATTTCCCGGTTACAGGGTGATCCCCAGGACTGGGCATTTTCTTTACCTGCTGACGCCAGTTGTTTAACATCAGTGGAGGGTTTTTTTCAGGCCCTGGGTACCCTGTATGATGAACCAGACAGGACACTGGTAGCCGAGACTGCTCTAAAAGTTCTGGTTCAGGGTGATCTACCTGCGGAGGAGTATTGCACCCAATTCAGAAGGTGGTGTGTTCCCTCAGGATGGAATGAACCAGCACTTAAGAGTCAGTTCAGGTCAGGTCTGTCTTATAACTTAAAGGATCTTCTAGTGAGTTATCAGCTTCCAGAGACTCTAGAGGAGATGATGACCCTTGTAGTCTGACTTGACCGACGGGTTAGAGAGAGACGACAGGAAGGACAGTTCTCTTCTCAGATGGTGGTCCAGCCTGAGGTCTATCCCAGAAACAACGCTGAGGTCTCTACCGAGGAACCCATGCAGGTCAGCATGACTCAAGGGAATCTGCGCCGCAGACGTGGAGTGTGTTTTTACTGACCATTGGATCAACCAGTGTCCTAAGAAGGCCCTCTCCGTTAAGTCTCCCAAGGCAATGCAACCTAAAGACCAGGTACACCCTGATATTACGAAATGTAAGCTTATGGTACCTATAACAATATCTCTGGGGGTTAATAAATGGCCGGGTAAGGCCTTTATTGACTCTGGTTCAGCGGCCAGCTTTATTGACTCTGAGTACGCCATTAGACTGGGTATTCCAATTTTTTCTCTTCCTACACCTATCCATGTCATGGCTATTGACGCCACTCCCCTGGTAGGTGGTATGGTGAGGTCATGTACCTCAGAGATTTCTTTAACCGTGGGGGTGTGCCACTCTGAGAAATGTTCCCTCTTAGTCCTGGAGAACTTACCGGTTGAGGTGGTACTAGGGTTGCCTTGGCTCCGATTACACAACCCCACTATTGATTGGTCCAGGGGGGAGTTGGTGAAATGGGGTCCTAAGTGTGACTCGTGCTTGTCTGTGGTGCAAGCTGGGGTCTCAGTAGAATCTGATATATTACCCATGGTCATTAGGGAATATTCTTATGTGTTCTCATCACCTACCCCGGAGGTTCTACCACCCCATAGACCTTATGATTGCGCCATAGAGTTAGTAGAAGGTGCCAGGTTTCCTAAGGGGCGTATTTATAATCTCTCTAAGCCTGAACGCAAGGCCATGGAGGATTATATTAAGGAAAGCCTCGGTAAGGGGCACATTAGACCTTCTGCCTCTCCTATGGGAGCAGGGTTTTTCTTCGTTAAGAAGAAGGTTGGTGGTCTTAGGCCTTGTATCGATTACCAGAAATTGAATAAGATCACTATCCAGAATAGATACTCTCTCCCATTGATTCCGGATTTATTTTACCAGGTTCTGGGGGCAACCTGGTTTTCTAAGATTGACCCCAAATGGGCATATAATTTAATCCGAATCAAGGAGGGAGACGAATGGAAGACGGCGTTCAATACTCCGGCAGGACACTTTGCATATCAGGTTATGCCTTTTGGACTCAGCAATGCCCCAGCTGTGTTCCAAAACTTTATGAATCATATTCTTAGAGAGTTTTTAGGTAAATTTGTCATTGTCTATCTTGACGACATTTTGATATTTTCCCCTGATTTCAAATCTCATGTGTCTCATGTTAGACAAGTATTAGAGGTGTTGAGGGAGAATCAGTTGTCCGCTAAACAAGAGAAATGTGTCTTTGGTGTACAGGAGATACTGTTTCTAGGGCATGTCCTGACCCCTCACGCCTTCAAGATGGATCCTGGTAAGGTACTAGCTATTAAGGAATGGGTAAGGCCTTCATCCTTAAAGGCCTTACAACGGTTCTTAGGTTTTGCCAATTACTACCATAAATTTATTAAGAATTTTTCAGTAATTGCTAAACCGTTGACCGACCTTACTAAGAAAGGGGCGGATTTGGAGAACTGGTCTACTGAGGCTATTACTTTGTTTGAAACACTAAAAAAGGCATTCAGTAGCGCTCCCATTCTGATCCAGCCAGATCAGGAGAGACCTTTTATTGTGGAGGTGGATGCGTCTGAGGATGGCGCAGGAGCAGTCCTTTCACAAGGTCCTGCTAGTCTAACTAACCTAAGACCGTGTGCATTCTTTTCCAGAAAATTTTCTCGGAGCTTCCATGCTTTCCAGCCTACAGAGGCACCGCCTAAGTTGTTTGTCCCCATACAATTTCGTCTCCAGCTGTTGGGTGAGTGTCATGATTCTGCCTTTTGTGGACATCCTGGTTTTGAGGGCACTAGAGAGCTGGTTTCTAGATCTTATTGGGGGCCCAATCTATTTAGGGATGTCAAGTCCTACGTATCAGCCTGTGAGGTTTGCGCTAGATCTAAGACACCTAGGACTCGCCCTGCTGGTAACCTACGACTTTACCCATTCCTAGTAGACCCTGGTCCCATATCTCGATGGACTTTATTACTGACCTGCCGCCGGCGGAGGGTAAGACTGTGGTTTGGGTAGTGGTCGATAGGTTTAGCAAGATGGTTTATTTCATTCCTCTGTCTAAACTCCCGAATGCGAAGACCCTGGCGTCTTTTTGTGTCAAAGAAATTGTACGGTTACATGGTATCCCGGAAAATATTGTATCTGACAGGGGTGTGCAGTTTGTGTCCAAATTTTGGAGGGCTTTCTGTGAAAGATGTCAGATTTCGTTGTATTTTTCCTCCGCCTACCACCCTGAGAGTAATGGGCAGACTGAACGCCTTAATCAGTCTGTGGAACAATTCCTGAGGTCGTATGTTGCTGATGACCAGCAATCATGGGTTAAATACCTTCTGTTGGCAGAATTTGCTTTGAATAACCGTGTTAATTCTTCTGCTGGGGTCTCCCCTTTCTTTTGTAACCATGGTTTTCATCCCCGTTTTCATTCTGGGTCGTCCGTCTCCTCCTCTAACCCTGAAGCGGATAAACTCTCCTCCGAACTGTGCACAGTTTGGGCCCGGGTTTAATCGAACCTAGAAAAGGCTCAAGGTTCCCAAAAACTCAAGGCCGATAGGAGACATTCCAAGGGGGTGAACTTTCAGGTTGGGGATAAAGTATGGTTGTCCTCCAAGAATCTATCTCTCAAGGTAGCTTCTAGAAAATTTGCTCCTCGTTTTATTGGACCGTATAAGATCACAGAGGTGATTAATCCGGTATCGTTTAAGTTGGAACTGCCAGAGTCGTTCTACATTCATAATGTATTTCATAAATCACTACTTAAAAAATATTTTGAACCTGTTGTATCGTCAAAAGCCTCTCCTCCGCCGGTTCTTGTTAATGATACTGTCGAGTATGTGGTGTCTAAGATAGTGGATGTCAGGAGAGTGCGTAATTCCTTACAGTACCTCACTGGAAGGGGTATGGACCCAAAGAGAGATCTTGGGTTCCTGCTAGGGAGGTTCATGCTCCTAGACTGGTTCAAAAATTTCATTTAGAACACCCTGAAAGGCCATCGCCTGAAGTCTTGGGTCCGGTGGCCCCTCGTAAAAGGGGGGGTACTGTCACAGGGTGCCAAAGGCGCACTCGGTCTCTCATCAGCCGCAGACCTGCTGCTTAGCTTCGGGAGCGAGGATCTGTGTTTGGCCTCGTCCCCGGGGCGGCTTTGCTAGCTGGGAGGCTCCCTGCTCCTAGGTCTGCCTTGAGCGCGAGCTGATCACTCGGTGCTCGACTTGTCTGTCTGTCGGTCATGTGACGCTGGCCATGTCACATGACCCTTAGACCCCACTATAAATACAGGAAGCCTGCTGGCCACAGGTTGCCTGTTAATTCTAGGTTCCTGGCTTTTGTTGGACTACTGATTACTCACCTGATCCTGTTCCTGATGATCCTTTGCCTGCTCCTCCTGTACTGCGCATCCCTCCTGGTATTGTGACCTCGGCTCCCACCTGACTACCCTTTGCGGACTCCTCTGGTACTTCTCTACTCTCCTGGTATTTGACCCCGGCTTCTCCTGACCATTCTTTGCTTAACCCTTTGTACTGCGTAGCTTTCTTGGTTCTGACCCGGTCCGTTCACATTCAGTTATTTGTCTTGTCTGTCTTCCCAGCACGTATCCTAAGTTAGGGACTGTCGTCTAGTTGTCCCCTTTCATTAGGACTTGCGAGGCAAGTAGGCAGGGCCAGGGGTGAGGGTGGAGCGCAGTGGTCACTTTCCTCCCCCCTGTGTGTAGTGTACGTGCCTTCATAAGGGCCTTCACAACAGCCTCCATTTTGTTATGGGGCACTGGTTGTAATACAGCTGGTTTAATGTACAACATACAACCGTGCCTGAAAAAATGCAGAACCCAAAAATATCGGCCTTTCACGCCAGCCTCACTGCTCTTGCCTGCATCCTCCACCAATTGTGGGGATTCGCTCTGGTAGACAGGGTGTGCGGACACAGTACAGAGGCAAATTACCAGTTCTTAAATCAAACTTCCATGTTTATTCACACATAAAGCAAAAAACAAAACGTCACTTTGCAGTCTTGATGTTAGTTCACACACAATGGAAAGTCCACATAGCAAAAATAACCTTGTTGGCAGTTCTGCCTCCGGCAGTCCATAAAAGGCTTTTATGTGGCCCGTTTCCCTTACAGACGGGTCTCAGCCCTCCAGCATGGCACAAGCCTCAGATCCCAACACACACACCTCCTGAGCTCCACTGTCAGACTGAGGTAATCATTCTCACCTGGCAGTGCTGGCTGGTTTTTAGACCCCCGCAAAACCCGGCCTGGAACATGGGGAGTAGTCACCCACCCAGCACTTTGACCACTCCCAATAAGAGCCGTCCCGATCAGCTGTACAGCCATACTAAGTATTAAGGGGTCAAACGGCAACTGCTGCTGACACATAAAAACCGGCTCTTACTCCATCGAGGCCAGGAACCTCGGTGACACATACCTATCATCCACGATGATTCCTTGTACCTTCTTGCAGTACTTAACCATATTTGGCGTGTATTATCCTAAAAAGCCAGGGCAGATAAAAGTAGTATTCGACTCGAGCGCCAGGTGCGAAGGCATCTCGCTAAACGATGTTTTACTGTCTGGTCCAGACCTCAACAACAGACTTCTAGAGGTACTTTTCCGTGTACGTGTCAGTTGACACTTGAAGAATAGAAGAAGAATCGAAAAAACTAAAAACACAACAAAAAACTGAAGCCCCTCCTTAAGTTTTAAGTGTTTTTTGTTTTTTCTATTCTTCTTCTATTTTTCAAGTGTCAACTGACACGTACACGTTAATTCAGATATCGAGCCAAAATGTTTGTGTACCCCATCCACTGGTTTGATTGAGAATCAAGTGTTCCCGTTGGAACACCCAGTGTCAGCTTATCAGTAACAAAAAGACTGACATTCTTTCTGGGCAAAACAGTATACGCACTGCCATCCTAACACCAATGTCACCGCCTAAATTCTATAGGGTTGGGGCTGTAGTTGATGTGCCATTACGTAATAATGTTACCCCTCTAGTCTAAATTCTAGACAGTGAGGTGAACGCATTTGCATCTGTACTATGGATAATATAATTAAGCCTGTACTGTAGGTCTTTTTCACATAGGAGTTTGCATGCTATAGCAACTAGTGGAGCAGACGAGAGACTATGTTTCTTTCAATGTCTGTCTATCAGTAGGCCCATGCGCAGTGGCGCACTGTACAGTACTTATATTGGGTAGTGCTTATGCCTAATGCTGCATTGTGCAGCATGTGTCAACTTACAACATGTGTCAACTTCCAACAACATCAGCCCTCACTTCTAAGTACCGGCGCATCATCTCTCCGCGCAAGTCTTCCCTCCTTGTAGGTCTGAGTCTGTGCGCATGCGCAGTCCCATGGGATCAGCTGATGGATTCTAAGTGTTTGCGCAGGCACGTCTAGCACAGCGCGTCTTTGATGACGCGTATAGCAGGCGACGGTATCCGGCACTCCAATCAGCTTACGGGGGTGTGTCCTTTGATATCATTGGTCGGCAGTGCGATTTACCTTGTAAATGACAGGATGGCAATCCTGTCAATCAGCATATATAGTATTTAAACCTCCAGGTGGCCGGGGTCACTCATGGCTGCCCATTTACCCCTGAAGAATCCAGAATACTGGCGAAACATGTCGGGGGGCAGTGTTAGTTTTTAATCGCTGTGAACCACTCCACTGTTAACCAGTAATTAGCAGTCAGCCTGGCCGACTTTGCTAGGTTCGGGTTAGCAATCAGTTAGATCTGGTATTGGCTACTGCGCACTGAGTCCAATTTGCGGTGCCATTTACCACTAATACCAGTCTGAGAATATATGAGACGCGTAAGGCGCCATTCTCATAGTGGGTTGATATCTCAATTCTCCCGCTACGGCATTCACACTGCAGACGGCAGCACGGTAGTGTCCTGCCTTCACAGCAACAAGGGTGAGAGAGAGTGGACATCTCTCTGCCCCTTGTAAATGTTTAAGCAATAATTCTATCAGTGAAGTGGTGACTGTGCTTTTAATATCCTTTTTTGGTTCTGATTATGATTAAATAGAGTGCAAGTTGCTCACACTTAGTATTTAGGTTTTACATTTATTCAAAAAAAAGTGAAGTATTAATTTACACCTGGGTCAAGATAGGTTCTATTGCCTGGTTAGGCATTTGTAAATAAACTAGTGAAATAACCTTTCCCAGGTTAGGTCCTAATTATATACATGGGATTTAAAGGCAGACACATTCACCTTTAAAATCAGCAAGGAAGAAAAGCCCTTGACACGTAGAGGAGTTCTGTCCACCATAAACAGCTTATATGATCCTCAGCGATTCGTAGCATCCAAGGTAAAATTATGCTAAGAGACTTCACCATAGAGACATCTGATGGGGATGATCCGCTTCCCATAGAGGAAAAAGACCTGTGGACAGGTTGGAGGAAGTCTCTCAAAGCTTTGTCCAGCCTACATGTGGCACGACCGTATGCTTCCGTGCCATCTACTGAAGTCAAGATGCAAAGACTATATATCTTCTGTGATGCTTCATTCAAGGCGATTGCAGCTGTAGCATACTTAAAGACCATAGATGTCAAAGAACAATGCCATATAAGGTTGGTTATGAGCCAGACCAAACTGGCGCCACTCCACTAACACACGATACCCAGACTGTAACTCTGCACTGCTGTGCTTGCAGTGGAGTTAGCGGAGCTTATAACAACAGGAATGAACCCGGAAATCGAGGAAGTCGAGTTTTAAACTGACAGCAAAGTAGTCCTAGGATATATTTGCGACAAAACCAGACGCTTTTACATCTATGTCAGCAATCGGGTGCTAATGATCAGGAGATCCACTTGTCCTAAACAGTGGCAGTATATTCCAGCACACCATAATCCTGCGGACCACGCGACTAGATCAGTCGCAGCAAGCCACCTCAAGGACACAACATGGTTTACGGGTCCTGCATTCCTGTACCATTCAACATATTGCAGCATTGGATCCGACACGTTTGAGTTGGTAGACCCAGATGCTGATGAAGAAATCCGACCTGAAGTATCTGTTCTACGTACAGTGACTTCGGACCACCAACTCAAATCCCATTGTTTCGACAGGTTCTCCACCTGGATTTCGCTTGTTTGTGCTATAGCCTGTTTAGTTCATATAGCTCAGTCTTATAAGTCAACATTACTTTTGAGCCAGAAGCCATGCAAAGGTAGGCATCACTGCAAACACGCCTTTACCGCTGCTAACCTAGATAAGTCCAAGAACTTGATAATTCGCACTATACAACATGAATGTTATGCTAAGGAAATAGACTACCTCAGCAAAGACCAGTCTCCAAGAATAGCACGTTGAAAAAGCTTGATCCCATCATTGATCAAAATGAGTTGCTAAGAATGAAGGATCCAGTAGTGGCGTCTGTTGACACCAGGTGGGCAATGTTCTACCCAGCAGGATTAGAAAATCATTATCATTATAGTTCACTTTGCCAGATTCAGTGTACTTTAGAAGTGTTCAGTATGGTTATAGCACCATCTAGCGGTGTTAAGTTGTAATGCACTTTGTTTTTCTGTTACAAAGACTACTGCATTGTGGGTGGTGCACTGCATTGTGGCAGTGCAAGGCATCCTGGGAAAGAGAAGTCTCCAGGACACAGTACAGAGCTATCCTTTTGCATATCTCCTTCCCAAACTCCACCATTCTTGTAAAATCATATCTGGTGAGAGATCTACCTCTGTTTCAGGGATATTGTGTTATGCAGAGCTGTTCAGTTAGTTGTAATTGTTACTCAGGGAGTTATTAATGTTAGCTAGCCATGCAATCTTAAGTACAGGCAGCCATTTTACCATGTGCCTTCACTGATGACTCAATGTTATAGTACATGCTATTTTATACTTAATACTTATACATGCTATTTGTATTCTTGTAGTTTTACCAATCAATCATATATAAATCAAATGTACAATATCTCACGCGCACCGTGCAAAGAGTACAACCTGTTGACCAATAAACAAGTTAGACTACAAAGATCAGTCCTCTTATTTGGAAGACAGGAATGGTTTATGCTGAATGTCAGACTGCACACTGTGTGAACGTGTATGAAGACAGAACAGTGATGGCAGTGGTGTTTTCACCGATGCCGGCACATACAGCAGGGGTTCGGCTAATGGGAACAGCCGGATCCCTGCTGCTGATCAGTTGGGCACAGTTCCCAGCGCCATACAGTTACGGTGCTGGTACCCTATGGGTTAATGAGGTTTATTAGGTACTGTAGATTGAGGGTTAAAGTGTTTAAAATCCAGTATGATCCAAGCTGGTGTAATTTGTGAAATATATTGGCTGCCGTACTGGGTATCTGCTCTATGGGAAGGACAGTGATGTCCTAAAAACTGCAGTTGTGTTGTGCAGTGTCTTGAGACACTCTCTGTTTGGGGAAACCATTTTTGACATTAAAACAATGTTTGTTAATCCTACACTGTAATGACTGGATAGTAAGCCCCACATATTGTTCTCCAGAGTGGCATTGTAAAAAAATAGATTACAGAGTCAGAGCCACTAAGCTGTGTTTTCTGGAATCTAAACAGTTAGGCCCCTTTCACACGGGCGAGTTTTCCGCGCGGGTGCAATGCGTGAGGTGAAAGCATTGCACTTGCACTGAATCCGGACGCATTCATTTCTATAAGGGCTGTGCACATGAGCGGTGATTTTCATGCATCACTTGTTCGTTGCGTTAAAATTGCAGTATGCTCTATATTCAGCGTTTTTCACGCAACGCAGGCCCCATAGAAGTGAATGGGGCTGCGTGAAAATTGCAAGCATCCGCAAGCAAGTGCGTATGCGGTGCGATTTTCACACATGGTTGCTAGGAGATGATCGGGATGGGGACCCGATCATTATTATTTTCCCTTATAACATGGTTATAAGGGAAAATAATAGCATTCTTAATACAGAGTGCTAAGTAAATTAGTGATGGAGGGGTTAAAAAAAAAAATATATATATTAAACTCACCTCATCCACTTGTTCGCGCTGCCCGGCTCGTCGTCTTTCTTCTTCTTAGATGACCTGGGAGGAAAAGGACCTTTGGTGACGTCACTGCGCTCATCACATGGTCCATCACATGATCCATCACCTGCCTCAGTGAATGTTTAAGGCCTCTTTCACACGGGCGTTGCGGGTGACGTGCGGGAAAAGATGCACGTGCATTGCGGGAACATGCGCGATCTTTCCGCGCGAGTGCAAAGCGTTTTAATGCGTTTTGCACGCGCGTGAGAAAAATCGTCATATTTGGTACCCAGACCCGATCCCGGACTTCATCACAGAAGTTCAGATTTGGAATCGGTGTTGTGTAAATTTTATTATTTTCCTTTTATAACATGGTGCAAAATGCGTTAAAACGCTTTGCACTCGCGCAGAAAAATCGTGCATGTTCCCGCAACGCACCTGCATCTTTTCCCACACGTCACCTGCAACACCCGTGTGAAAGAGGCCTTAAACGTTCTCTGCAGCAGGTAAAGCTGATATTAGGCTTGTCAATCCTAGTTAGGGCTCATGCACATGACCGTTGCTTAAATTGCGGATCTACAAAACCCGGATGCCACGTAATGGACACGATCACCCGGCCTATCTCCCAGGAAACAGGACGCTCCATGCAAGGATGGAAGTCAGGCCGCGCGATCGCTAGTAGCGCAATCACGTGACCGGTCTCCTAGGAGAATGGACGCTGCCATTGAAACGCCCCATGCCATGCGATCTAGATAGAAGCAATCGCATGACATGTGGGGATGAATGCCTGTGGGCATAAAGGGGGATGAATGCCTGTGGGCATAAATTAGTGAATTTCTGCCCCAAGGAGGTACTGACATAGGTAAGATTCAAACATAAGATAATTACATAAAATAAGGGCTACAGGAACCGATATAACAATAAAAATGGTAAAACCAATGATCAATATGAAATGGAACAAAGAGCTGAAATTATTAATATATTTCATAAATCAAAGGAATAAAAGGATAATACATGTAGGACAAGTACTAGGGGATTATACACATTGAGATAATCAATGGGGTTTATGTACAACTTACATAGAGATTGTGTTTATAAATAGCTGCGGTCTATAAGGCTTATATAGAGATTGTGTTTATAAATAGCTGTGCCATTACTGTGTGTTATTCCTGTTTTGGCTATTAAAGGTTAATCTCAATAGCTTCATTTAGCCTGAATGGAAGAAGAAGAGCACGCACTCTCAAAAATATTTTAGCAACAAGTACTCAAAAAAACTCTACAACCATGAATAAACAGAATACACCCTCTCAAACACAAGGCAGCAAAAAATGTGGCCAGCTTAGATGTTTGTGTTGTGAGACCATCTGCCAAACAACCCACTTCAAAAGTAAAAGAGATGATGAATTACGAGTGCCGTGGTCTTTACCTATTTCATATTGATTATTACCACTGAGCACGGACGGTTACACAAGGAGTGCCATCCACTACAAACTATTATATATGCTGGATCTTTTTCCTATGTGATTGAGCACCCTCCTGATGTCGTCATCTACCTTTTTCTATGAAAACTCTACAGCAGAGGAGATAGTGTCACAAGTGCACACATCAAGCAGTTTCTTGCATATATCACCCAGTGAATTCCGAACACGGGACTGGGAACGTGAGTCCAAGAAACTTACTGCAACGGAATTGCACTGCACCACTCTTGCTGAATATTTTAAACAAAAGAAGATTCCAAGGGGTCTCCGGGTCCATCTTCGCCCTACCCTTTTCCCCAACAATAGTGAATATTGCAACAAGTTTGAATCGATCATCAATAAATGCTCCCTAGACATTATCGTCTTAAGCATAGAATTTCTGCAAAAATCTATTAACGAGTCCAAAGAAAAACTAACAGCGATCGAAACACAATTGGTCTCTACGATTCCGGCAGAAGAGTGGACCGACCTCAAACAAAAGACCGAACGAATTCTGAACAATCATCGAAAATATCTTGAAACCACTAAACGTAACAAGTTCATCCGTGACTCCGAAGATTATCAAC
This sequence comes from Bufo bufo, assembly GCF_905171765.1. NCBI lineage: Eukaryota > Metazoa > Chordata > Amphibia > Anura > Bufonidae > Bufo > Bufo bufo. The sequence continues at coordinate 97,956,068 of NC_053395.1, forward strand.
TCCAGAGAGTCTACAGATGGCAGTGGCAAAATACCTCTACGGGCAACGACTATTCCACCTTTACAGGTTACGCCTCATCCTCTTCAGGGAGCGAGCGATCCACCAGTTACCGAAACTAGCGTTTTTTAACGGCGCGGATACCGCCCGGGAAGGAGAAGGCCACCCGCATACGTTGAGGAAGGGGACGACACCAATCGAAACCAACCGGGGATACAAACACGTTCACAGGTACGGACATAGTAGTGAACATTTCATCACGTACACTATCCCCGGCAGAACTTAATGTATTATCTAAGGGACTTTCCTTTTGCCCGTTCTGTCCCCTCCACTCTTTTTCTTTGGAACAGGATTTACAACGCTTTTATAGATCCATTAGACTCAAGGTGCACTTTGCACAACAAACACAACCATTAATGCCTCCCACACCGGTTTCGACCTCTGATTTATCAATTAATTCTCTTAATCTCAAAAATAAGAGTACCTTTATGCCTCCTAAACATTACCATGCAGCGGAAGCTTTCATTAATTTTGTTAAACAAGATCTGGATACTAGTCTAAAACATCCCAAAGATAGATTTATGCACATACCACGTAATCTTAAAAGCGAACAGATCACCCTCAATACATTGAGGGATGACAAAAATATCACAATAAAACCGGCCGATAAAGGTGGGGCTATTGTGGTGATAGACACCACAGCCTATGTCACTGAGATTAAATGACAATTGTCTGATATTAATACCTACTCCAAAGTGTCCAGCAACCCTATCTTTCGCATTAAGAAAGAAATCATTTCTTTACTTGACCATCACCTCCATCTAGGCACAATTGATAAACCCACCTATAACTTTCTTATTAACGATCATCCGGTAACCCCCGTCTTCTACATACTGCCCAAGATCCATAAGAATCTCACTAATCCTTTAGGCCGACCTATAGTTGCATCCACAGATTCCATTCTTTCTCCACTTTGCATCTTTCTAGAAAAAATTCTTACTCCACTTATTAAAAATACCCGGTCTTTTCTATTAGACACGACACATTTTCTATCTGTCATTTCTTCATTACAGAACATTTCCTCTGACAGTCTACTAGTCACACTAGATGTTAATAGTCTGTATACTTCTATTGCCCATGAGAAAGGCATTGAAACTGTTTCCTCTCTTCTTTCTACTTCTAACTATTCACCCAACGCCCAGGCCTTCTGTTTAACACTTCTGAGGTTTGTTTTACACAACAACTACTTCATGTTCGGCGATGACTACTACATTCAGAAGCGTGGGACGGCGATGGGTGCGAACGTGGCGCCACCATACACAAATGCCTTCATGGCTAAATTTGAGGAGGACAAAATCTATCCTCACCTCCTTTTTCAACAGTTTGCACAGATTTGGTATCATTATATCGATGATATCTTTTGCATTTGGACTGGCGACACTGAGTCACTTTCTCACTTCATTGACTACATCAATAAACAAGACCCGGATCTTTCTTCTACTTCCCACATAGACCAACACAACATAAGCTTTCTAGACACATTGGTACTTAAGACACAAACTGGATCACTAACTACCGACCTCTATAGGAAATCTACAGATCGCAATACTAAACATTCTCTACCCCGGTCTCAGTTCAAATGTGTAGCTAGGATTATAGCTGACCCGTCCCTTCGTAACCAACGCCTTAATGAAATGGCGAGTAAATTTACAGACAGAGGCTATCCTACTAGGCTTTTGGAAGAAAAATTCACTTTGGCTAAATCGGCTCCCTCTAGATTTACTAAACCTACATCTTCACCACGTATTCCTTTTATAACTACCGTACTTACCATCCTTTTGCTCCAAAGATACAAAGCATAATTAAAAAACACTGGTCTCTATTAGGGCGATCTTACCCCAATGTCTCTGAATTTCAAAATCCCATCCGTATGTGTTATAAACGCCCGACTAATCTTAAAGATAAACTGGTACACGCTGACATAGGCCCACTCACACCCAAACTTCAGCAAACCACCTTGATACCTCGTAAAACAGGCACCTACCTGTGCCTCCACTGCGCTCAGTGTACTAATGTCATTAAGGGTAATAGGATTGTACACCCTCATTCGGGTAAAATTTACCACCCTAGAGACCTTTATACATGCAACTCCTCTTTTGTGGTGTATCTTATTAAATGCCCTTGTGGTTTAGCCTACGTAGGTGAAACAACTCAGTGTATTCGTGACCGCATTTCCAAACATAAGTCCGATATCTGCTGCCAAAAAACGGAACTTCCGATCCCATATCACTTTTTATCCACAAAACACCAAATCAATCAGCTTCAGTTCCAGGTTTTAGAACATGTGTTACCAGCACGACGAGGAGGAAATCGAATCGCACGCCTCAAGGAGCGAGAGACTTTTTTGATTTTCAAACTAAAAACTCTGTCTCCCCATGGAATGAATAGGGACTTTGATTTTCGTATTTGATTTCCTGTTTATGTATTGATTGCTATTATCACTATTGATATACACTCACCTAAAGAATTATTAGGAACACCTGTTCTATTTCTCATTAATGCAATTATCTAGTCAACCAATCACATGGCAATTGCTTCAATGCATTTAGGGGGGTGGTCCTGGTCAAGACAATCTCCTGAATTCCAAACTGAATGTCAGAATGGGAAAGAAAGGTGATTTAAGCAATTTTGAGCGTGGCATGGTTGTTGGTGCCAGACGGGCCGGTCTGAGTATTTCACAATCTGCTCAGTTACTGGGATTTTCACGCACAACCATTTCTAGGGTTTACAAAGAATGGTGTGAAAAGGGAAAAACATCCAGTATGCGGCAGTCCTGTGGGCAAAAATGCCTTGTGGATGCTAGAAGTCAGAGGAGAATGGGCCGACTGATTCAAGCTGATAGAAGAGCAACGTTGACTAAAATAACCACTCGTTACAACCGAGGTATGCAGCAAAGCATTTGTGAAGCGACAACACGCACAACCTTGAGGCGGATGGGCTACAACAGCAGAAGACCCCACCGGTTACCACTCATCTCCACTACAAATTGGAAAAAGAGGCTACCAAGCTCTCCAAAATTGGACTGTTGAAGACTGGAAAAATGCTGCCTGGTCTGATGAGTCCGAATTTGGTAGAGTCCGAATTTGGCATAAACAGAATGAGAACATGTATCCATCCTCTGATGGCTACTTCCAGCAGGATAATGCACCATGTCACAAAGCTCGAATCATTTCAAATTTGTTTCTTGAACATGACAATGAGTTCACTGTACTAAAATGGCCCCCACAGTCACCAGATCTCAACCCAATAGAGCATCTTTGGGATGTGGTGGAACGGGAGCTTCGTGCCGTGGATGTGCATCCCTCAAATCTCCATCAACTGCAAGATGCTATCCTATCAATATGGGCCAACATTTCTAAAGAATGCTATCAGCACTTTGTGGAATCAATGCCACGTAGAATTAAGGCAGTTCTGAAGGCAAAAGGGGGCCCAACACCGTATTAGTATGGTGTTCCTAATAATTCTTTAGGTGAGTGTATATATAGATAAAGCCTTGATCATATTAATTAATTCTCCTTTTCTTACTTTCCACAGAAAAAATTGACCCCCATAGCCTCATCACAACAGGTAGTTTATACTATCACATAGTTTAGAGTTATTATTAGTATCGGCCTCTATATCCATTGTTTGCCTGTACTCTTTTTTCCATCCATAACTGCTGTCTATTTATAATTGCATATTATCGATAAAGTCATGCACATCCTTTGTTATGTAGTGATCCTGCGCCTGCGTACTTCAGCAGCCTCCAGCACCTGCGCATTAGGCCCCGATCTCCGGACATTCTAAGTCCGGAGCCAGGTGTTTGTGCGCCTGCGCGAGTGACGTAATTACTCTCGCGATACTTCGGCACCGGTGGAGGGACGCTGGTGCCTGCGCAGAGTCCTCCTCTATTTCTATTCAAACACCCCGATCTCCCACTTGACACAAGTCCACCCGATGCCTCCAGATTCACATTACTAAGGTTCGTTTTTGTGTCTAGCGATTTGTTGCCATTATTGTCATCATTACTGTGTGTCCTCCCGCATTTTCTGTTCTGCTCTTTACTATGCATCCCAACGTTGATGGTCATAATGAGGATTATATGGCAGCCTGCATACTTTGTATCCCCCTAATTAAGCCAGCAATATGTTGTGTCCTTGCTGTCATGCAGTAAGTCACACAATCTCAGCTACTATATGATTATTTATACATTTTTACTACTGATCCCCCATATAGGTCTTGTACTAGTTCTACCTGGATTGTGATGAATATGATCCCACCTTGGAATCAACCCGTATACAGGGTGGGCCATTTATATGGATACACCTTAATAAAATGGGAATGGTTGGTGATATTAACTTCCTGTTTGTGGCACATTAGTATATGTGAGGGGGGAAACTTTTCAAGATGGGTGGTGACCCTGGCGGCCATTTTGAAGTCGGCCATTTTGAATCCAACTTTTGTTTTTTCAATAGGAAGAGGGTCATTTGACACATCAAACTTATTGGGAATTTCACAAGAAAAACAATGGTGTGCTTGGTTTTAACGTAACTTTATTCTTTCATGAGTTATTTACAAGTTTCTGACCACTTATAAAATGTGTTCAATGTGCTGCCCATTGTGTTGGATTGTCAATGCAACCCTCTTCTCCCACTCTTCACACACTGATAGCAACACCGCAGGAGAAATGCTAGCACAGGCTTCCAGTATCCGTAGTTTCAGGTGCTGCACATCTCGTATCATCTGAAGGCAATCGTCTATGCTGTGAAGATACGAGATGTGCAGCACCTGAAACTACGGATACTGGAAGCCTGTGCTAGCATTTCTCCTGCGGTGTTGCTATCAGTGTGTGAAGAGTGGGAGAAGAGGGTTGCATTGACAATCCAACACAATGGGCAGCACATTGAACACATTTTATAAGTGGTCAGAAACTTGTAAATAACTCATGAAAGAATAAAGTTACGTTAAAACCAAGCACACCATTGTTTTTCTTGTGAAATTCCCAATAAGTTTGGTGTGTCAAATGACCCTCTTCCTATTGAAAAAACAAAAGTTGGATTCAAAATGGCCGACTTCAAAATGGCCGCCATGGTCACCACCCATCTTGAAAAGTTTCCCCCCTCACATATACTAATGTGCCACAAACAGGAAGTTAATATCACCAACCATTCCCATTTTATTAAGGTGTATCCATATAAATGGCCCACCCTGTATATTGATATATATATGTCTGTTTGACAGATCTTCTCTGCATTGTATTATTATATGTAATTGCACTATATCTTAGATATCTCTATATCAGTTTATCGATACTCTGTTGTATCTCATACTTATTGTCTGCCCTATGGGTTATGTCTGTACTAAAATTCCATGTATTTATCTGTACTTAGGCCGTGAACCGAAAACGTTGGCCAGTGTTATAAGATTCAATCTTGGGATGGACAATAAATTAACCATTTCTGATCACTTTAATTACGAGTGCCGTGGTCTTTACCTATTCCAACCCTCATGGGGCTGACCCTGGTGTCCTTTTTGGCATTTTTTTAAGGTATAAAAACCTGTAATGAGTACCAATTTTTATTACCAGCCTGTTAACCTGATGAAGGGGACCTTGGTATCCCCGAAACGCATTGTTGCTGTTTTACCCGACGTGCACTACAGAAATAAAGGAAAATGCTAATTTAAAGTGTCTGGACCAGTGTCGTTTTGCGCCCTTGAGCGACCCTGCTAAAACTCTACACCTCCTGAGATAGTACACTCCCCTTGATCTGCCAGCTTGAAATAAATCTGGCAGAGCATTTGAAGCAATGAATTAGGAAATCTCAGGATCCATGTAAGGTACAAGGCTGGTTGTAGCTTTGTGAGATTTTCACTTTTTACATGACTCATGGGATAACCCCTTTAAGTTGACAGAAATGAATATATCTAAGGCACGGGACATAGTTTGTGGTTTAAGGCAGATGTCTGGCTGTGAAAGGTCAAATCCGGAAATAGGCAGAAGTTGTTACATGGAAGAGCGAACAGGACAGGTAGCACACCTTTACAGGAAACTAGAAAACTAGAACCTTTTGTTGGGCACTTTCTTATGGTGAAATTACCTTTAAATACTATAAGCGACTGGCTGGGGACAACTGAGGTGGGAGGCACTTTAAGAGCCAAAGGAGGCATGTGCAAACGCTCTATGGATGGAGAGAGGCAGAGCAGGTGAGTAGCAGGCATTAGTCTCAATGGAGTGGACAAGCTGTACAGCCCTGGTGGCTGTACACCAGGTACCCACAGGAGGGAACAACAGGTCGCCAGGGGACTAACCATCAGGGAAACAAGGTGAGCATTCTGATCATGATAGACATGGGCCGCCGGCATAGCAGATAGCTGTTTAAATCTACAGTTTTTAAAAGGGGTCTTAATGGTAAATTTTTCTTCTATGTTTTTGGATATGACCAAATCAAGAAATTCTGTGGTATCATGTGAATATTGTTGAGTAAACACAACAATTATTAGGTACTTCAATGAATATCTGTGTACTATATGCATCACCGCTCATCAATATGTATCCAGTAGAAGAGAGTACTGGATTAATGGAATAGCCAGACAGAATGTGGTTATGGTCAAAGAGGCCCATACATAGGTTTGTTCATGGCAGCCCAAAACTAGACTCCAATAGCACAGCCCCTTGTTTACCTATAAATATACCTAGAGATGAGTAAAGTGCCCATGACAGAGTGTCAGCAGTAAGTTTCTGTTGACATCACAGTTTATTTTTCCCTTCTTCTGATCCATCACAAGAACAACCCCAAAAAAACGGATCCTATCTTTTGAGCATCCACCTTCACACAGCATTTGGTCAGTAATTGATCAGTATTGCTAAGGCCATACCAAGGCTCAATCTGCATAAGTTTTGACTTTTGCCTCTGAAATCACTTTTATTCAGATGGAAAAAGAAGTCTTGCATGCAGGCCTTTAAGGGCCTCTATCACACAGTCAGTATTTGGTCATTTTTTTTGCATCAGTATTGGTAAGGCAAAAACAGGAGTCCAAAACAGAGATAACATATGATGGAAATATTTCCATGTCTTCTGTGTTTTGGACACACTCCTGCTTTTGGCTTACAAATACTGATGCAAAATACTGACTGTGTGACATGGGACCTTATGGATGCTCCAAAGACAGGATCCGTTGTGTTTTTCAGTTTTCCATTCTTTTGACAGATCAGAAAAAGAGTAAAATGGTGATGTCAACAAGGCAAAACAGGGACACTAGTGGCCCCGTCACAGAGTGGTGAAGGTGGCAACAGTGAGAGGAGTCAACATAGTGGCCCAGTCAGAGTGGTGATGGTAGCAACAGCATTAGGAGTCAACACAGTGGCCCAGTCACAGAGTGGTGAGGGTGGCAACAGCATCAGGAGTCAACACAGTAGCCCAGTCACAGAGTGGTGAGGTGGCAACAGCATCAGGGAGTAAACACAGTGGCTCAGTCACAGAGTGGTGATGGTAGCAACAGCATGAGGATTAAACACAGTGTCCCAGTCACAGAGTGGTGAAGGTGGCAGCAGCACAAGGAGTCAACAGAGTAGCCAGGTCACAGAGTGGGGAGGTGGGGGCAACAGCAGTGGCAGTAACAGCACAAGATAGTGGCAGTAGGAGAATATGACAACAGAGAGATCGGGTGTGTAGCATCAGGCGGATGGCAGCATCAGAATACTGGCTGAAGCACGTGGCTAGAATTAACAGGCCATTTGTCACACTGTTTTGGTGTGGCACCTGAAATGATCTAGTCTGATGCATCAGGCACTGGCATATGGAAATCCTGGCTGATCCACGTATGATTCATCTTTACAAAGGTTAGCCTCTCAACATTTTGTGTGGAAAGGGAAATTCTCTTTGGGTTAACTATGCCCCCTGCCACGCTATACAGGAAAGCTTGTCCAGGACAAGCTCGGCCAGTTGCGGCCACAAATCAAGTTTGGCTGCCTAGTAGTCCAGGGGATCTTGGATCTGGGGTGGCAGGGTACACTCCAAGTATTCCGTCACCTGCTGGTTCAGTATTTAGTCACCTGTTCCATGTCCTGCTGCGGGTGCTGGGTGGTTTCTTCAGTAGGCGGGTGAAGAAAAGTGCTCATTAGAGACTCCTGACTTAAGTTGCTGCTGATGGTACTTCTCCTGCCCACCCCCCCCACCACCCCCCCCTCCAGCAGTCATGGCAGTGGAGCATGAGCGCAGAGGGCCCCCGGTTATACCTTCATGAGGATGGGCGATGGCGAACATAGGCAGCAACCAACTGACTACATAGATGTCTCAATAGTAGTTGGGTTTATCCTCCCTCTCAGCAGGTGGAAAAAAGGTCCCCATTTTGGACCGGTAGCGAGGGTGTAACATGGTGGAGAGCCAGTAGTCATCCCTCTTCCAAATTGTGATAATATGGCTGTCACTGTGCAAGCAACTCAGCATGCATATGGTCATTTGCACAAGGGACTCTGAGGGACTCCCTGCCTCCATCTCCACTGCATACTGCCATGGTGTGTTGGGGTCATCTGCCTGGTCTTCCTTATCCCCCTCCAACTCCTCTCCTGTCACTTGTGCAGATAAATCACCCATTTTTCTGTATACATTGCTTGTGCATGAATCTCCTCGTCTTCAGCCAGTTCAGCCCCACAGGGCTCAGGTGGCCATGAGATGTAGGCACCACATCTTCTGTCCCCCAGCCAGCCAGATTTGTTAGCGTCTGCTCCAAGAAGTGAAAGAGTGTAATGACATCATTCATCCTGTGTCTTGGCGACTGACAAATAAGGTGGCCTCTTCAAAGGGCTTGAGCAAACTGCAGGTGTCACGCATGAGCTGCCACTGGCTAACATTGAAGTTACACAGGGGAGTATTCCTGTTCTCCTGCATCATCAAGAAATAATTCTCATCCTTCCTCTGATCATATAGTCGGTCCAACGGTGGAGGGTGGAGTTCCAACGGGTGAAAACGTCACATATAAGCCGATGTTGGGGAACGCTATTCTGCCTTTGCAGCTCAAGGATGGTGTGTTTTGCAGGGTAAGAGTACCTGAAATACATGCACAGTTTCCTGGCCATTTTCAAGATGTTTTGCAGTTGGGTGGAAGACTTCAGGAACTGCTTTACAACCAGATTAAAGACGTGTGCCATGCAGGGCGCATGGGTCATCCCTCCTTGACACATCGCCAATACAATGTTCTTCCCGTTATCGGTGGCCATGTTTCCGATCTTCAGTTGGTGAGCCAGGATTCGATTTCCTCTTGAAGGATGTGAAGCAGTACTTTCCTGTGTGGCTCCGTTCGCCCAGGCAGGCCAGGTGCAGGAACAGCATGACAGCGCCGTGCTCTGCATAGGTGGTATGCTGGAGCTGCACTCCGAATTGTGCCTGCAGTGGAGGCTGAGGACAAGTTTGAAGATGAGGAGGCAGAGAAGGACATTGGCGCAGGACTCCCAGCTTGAGAAAGCGGAGGTGGCATTGCTGTCACCTGGCCAAGTTGCTGGTGTGCCTGGGCAAGGACCACATTTACCTAGTGGGCTGTAAGGGCAGATATTGTCCTTGACCATAGATACAGCTCCACACATTGGCGCTTGACCACTCTCATCACCTTCACCCACGCGACTCTCAACTACAGGAGGAAGCAGCAGATCTCTCCTCCAAATCTTGGCTGTGCAGTAGCTGCTGACTATCCTCAATAAGCTCATCCTCACTGAAAAGCAGAGCAGATCCAACAACATACAATACTTCCCAAGCAGAAGGAACAGAAAATGAAAGAGGCAGGTTCAGGACAGGTGGGGGCACAGAGCTTGTTCCTGGGACATGCCAGCTAAGCTTGATGTCAGAGGAACCCACCGACTCCTGACTGGGGTTGTCTGATGTCAGTTGAGATGATGTTGAAGACAGAGTCAACTATTCAAGGACAGCTGGGTTGTTGGTTAAAGCACAACCGCTAGATGACACTGACAGCTTTGGCCTGTTGCTGCAACTGCTGCTACCACCCCCACTTTTTGTGCTGCTGCTTCTGCCAGCTCCAGAAACATTTTTGCAAAAGCCTGTTACCTTGGAAGGACCTGGCAGCTGTCTATCGGACATACTGTACTGTAACAGTAACTGTAAGTGTAAAATAGCAGTAGTATTAGAACGCAATTTCACCCCAATTACAGAATCAAGGATTAACGGATGTACTTACTGTCATGGCCAAAAGTGTTGGCACTAGTGTTGAGCGAACTTGTGTTTTAAGTTCGGCGTTTAAAGTTCAGATTCGGGTTATCGAAGAATCGCGTTATAGATTCTAAATTGCGTTATGGTCCGTGGTAGCGATTTTTCGATAACTCGAACTTTAGACGCTGAACTACTAGTTAGCACCCCTGAATTTTTTCCACAGAATGAAGTATTTCTCCCAGAAAATTATTGCAATTACACTTGTTTTGTTATACACGTTTAATTTCTTTGTGTGTATTGAAACAACACAAAAAAAAAGAGAGAAAAAAAGGCAAACTGGACATAAAAAATGGGCTGGACAAAATTGTTGGCACCTTTTTAAAATTGTGGGTAAACAACTTTGTTTTCAGCATGTGATGCTCGTTCAAACTCACCTGTGACAAGTAACAGATGTGGGCAATATGAAAATCACACCTGAAACCAGATAAAATGGGAGGAAGTTGACTCAATCTTTGCATTGTGTGTCTGTGTGTGCCACACTAAGCATGGAGAACAAAAAGAGGAGAAGAGAACTGTCTTAGTAGTTGAGAGCAAAATTGTGAAATAGTTTCAACAATCTCAAGGTTACAAGTTCGACTCCAGAGATCTTGATGTTCCTTTGTCCACGGTGCGCAACATAAATCCAGAGGTTTACAACCTATGGCACTGTAGCTAATGTCTTTGGACGTGGACGGAAGAGAAAAATTGATGAAAGGTTGCCACGCAGGATAGTCCAGATGGTGGATAAGAAGCCCCAATCAAGTTCCAAAGAAATTCAAGCTGTCCTGCAGGCTCAAGGTGCATCAGTGTCAGTGCAAACTATCCATCCATATTTAAATGAAATTACATGCTATCACAGAAGACCCAGGAGGGCCCCACTGCTGACACAGACACAAAAAAGCTAGACTGCAGTCTGCCAAAATGTATGTGAGTAAGCCAAAATCCTTCTGGAAAAAAGTCTTATGGACAGATGAGATCAAGATAGAGCTTTTGGGTAAAGCACATCATTCTATTGTTTAACGAAAAAGGAATGAGGTCTACAAAGAAAAGAACACAGTACCTACAGTAAAATATGGTGGAGGGTCAAAGATGTTTTGGGATTGCTTTGGTGCATCTGGCACTGTGTGCCTTGACTGTGTGCAAGGGATCATGAAATCTGAAGATCACCAAAGGATGTTGGGTCGCAATGTAGGGCCCAGTGTCAGAAAGCTGGGTTTGTGTCCTAGGTCCTAAACCCCTCAGAAATGGATGAGAACAAAGCGCTGGAGAGTTCTGAAGCAATGAATCCGGATCTAAATAACATTGAACAACTGTGGGGAGATCTTAATATTGCTGTTGGGAGAAGGCACCCTTCAAATATGAGAGACCTGGAGCAGTTTGCAAAAGAGTGGCCCAAAATTCTAGTTGAGAGGTATAAGAATCTTGTTGATGGTTATAGGAAGCGATTGATTTCAGTTATTTCTTCCAAAGGGCTTGCAACCAAATATTAAGTTGAGGTTGCCAGTAAATTTGTCCAGACCATTTGTGTTGTGTGAAATTATATAATTTCTGGCATTTTTTTTTTCTCTTTTTTTTTTTTTTTTTCCTGTTGTTCCAATATATACATAGAAAAGAAACGTGTATAACAAAACGTGTAATTGCAATTATTTTCTGGGAGAAGTACTTAATTTTCTGGAAAAATTTCAGGGGTGCCAACACTTTTGGCCATGACTTGTATGTATAAAAGAACGTGAACACCCCAGAATCAGTAGTATCAGGCCCCAATTTCACCCTAATTACCGAATCAAGGATTAATGGAATTACTTCTGTAAAATAACAATGTGAACCCTCCAAAATCATTAGTATCAGACCACAATTTTGCCCCAATCACAAAATCTAGGATTAATGGAATTATTTACGTATAAAACAACATGAACATACCAAAATCAATAGTATCAGGCCGCAATTTCACTCCAATTACAGAATCAAGGATTAATAGATTTATTTATGTATAAAAAATGTGAATACCCCAAAATCAGTAGTATCAGGTCGCAATTTCACCCCAGGATCGAGCATTAATGGAATTACTTATGTATAAAAGAATGTGAACACCCCAAAATCAGTAGTATCAGGCCGCAATTTCAGCCCACGATCAAGCATTCATGGAATTACTTATGTATAAAAGAATGTTAACACCCCAAAATCAGTAGTATCAGGCCGCAATTTCACCCCAATTAAAGATTCAAGGATTAATGGAATTACTTATGTATAAAAAAAGTGAACACCCCAAAATCAGTAGTATCAGGCCGCAATTTCATGCCAATTACAGAATCAAACATTAATGGAATTACTTATATAGAATAACAATGTGAACACCTCAAAATCAGTAGTATTAGGCTCCATTCACACGTCCGCAAAATGTGTCCGCATCCTTTCCGCAATTTTGCGGAAAGGGTGCGGACCCATTCATTCTCTATGGGGACGGAATGTGCTGTCCGCATCCACATTTGCGGATCCGCACTTCCGCATCCGTGCTTCCGTTTCCGCAAAAAAATAGAACATGTCCTATTCTTGTCCGCAATTGCGGACAAGAACAGGCATATTCTATTATGTCGGCAATGTGCGGTCCGCAAAATGCGGAACACACATTGCCGCTTTCCGTGTTTTGCGGATCCGTGTCTCCGTGTATCCGCAAAACACATTGCGGACGTGTGAATGGAGCCTTAGACTGCAATTTCACCCTAATACAGAATCAAGGATTAACCCCTTAGTAAGCAATCTGTTTTGGGCCTTACTGACCAAGTGTTTTTCTTCTTTTTTTCATTGTCGCTTTCCAAGAGCTTAAACTTTTTTATTTTTCCGTCTATATAGCTTTATGAGGATTACAACGATACCCCATATGTATAGGTTATTTATGTCTAAATAGTGTAAAAATAAATGTAAACTTTGATAAATTTGTTTTTTTTTACATCACCATATTCTGACCCCCATAACTTTTTTATACTTAAATCTACTGAGCTGTTTAGGGGCTCTTTTTTTGCGGAACAATCTGTAGTTTTTATTGATACCATTTTGTAGTGTGCGTGACTTTTGGATCACATTTGATTAAATTTTTTGGGGTAAGAGAAGCAAAGAAAAAATGGCAAATTGGTCATTTTGACCCTTTTTTCTGTTACGCCATTCGCCGTGTTGGATTTTCTTTTTCTATTTTAATAGTATGGCCATTTTTGGTCACGGTGATACCCATGATGTTTTATATTTATTGTTAGGGTACTTTCACACTAGCGGCAGGACGGATCCGACAGGCTGTTCACCCTGTCGGATCCGTCCTGCCGCTATTTCACCGGACCGCCGCTTCGTCCCCATTGACTATAGGAGCACCAGCACAGCACGGCAGTTCGCGGTGAGAGGCCGCCGGACTAAAAAGTCGGACATGCAGTACTTTTAGTCCGGCGGCCTTTCGCCGTGCACTGCCGTGTTGCGCCGGAGCTCCGCCCCCGTCCTCATTATAGTCAATGGGGACGGAGCGGTGGTCAGGCGGCACGGCAAAATAGTGGCAGGACGGATCCAACAGGGTGAACACCCTGTCGGATCCGTCCTGCCGCTAGTGTGAAAGTAGACTCATTTAGGTATTTATTTATATATTAATTATACAGAAAGGGGGGTGATTTAAAGAGGACCTTTCATGGGTCCAGACCTTATAAACTAAGTATCAGGATACGTATGACATCTAACTGCACTTACTTTTTTTTCTGGGCGCCGCTCCATTTGCCCGCTGTGGCCACCATTGTATTCTCCCGCCTGGTATGCTAATTATAGCATCATAGTAATGAGGAGGAGACTGAGTCTTTCTCCGTGGGCGTCTCCTTCTCCCTGGCTGTAGCGCTTTCCAATCGCAGCACAGAGCGTCACAGCCAGGGAGAAGGGGAGTTGTTTTTTTTCTCCCTGGCTGTGACACGCTGCGCTGCGATTGGACATGTTCAATGGCAGATAACCCTCCTTCATGTGGAATATTGCAATATAGAGCTCATACATTGTTTCATTCATTCTTCAGGTCAATATGATTACTGTGTCTTAATTATAAATAAAAAAAATGGGGGGAAAAATTACTTTTTTTTTGCATTGCCTCTAACTTTCTATGTTTATGTCTACGGAGCTGTGTAAGAGCTTATTCTTTGCAGAGCAATCAGTAGTTTTCAGTGAGTAAAGTGTATATACCTTTTTGATGACCTTTTATAAAAAAAAAATTGGGAGAGGCAAATCAGCCATTTTTTTCCATTATGGCATTCGCCATATGGGAAAAATATATTTGCAAGTTATCTTTATTTTATTTTTAATTTTTTTTGGAAAAGGAGGTGATTAAAATTTTTGTTTTTTCATATTTTAAAAACTTATTTTTAACTTATTTTTACACTGAACATGCAATCGTTAGATCACTTGTCCCATAGACTGCAATAAATTACCATTGAAGTCCATGGGAGATCTAATATGTTCCTATTAAGCCCTGTCACAGATTCTCTCATTTCACAAATTTGTTACTGATACTAGGAAGAAAAATAGATTTGAAATAGGCCAGATTGGGAATGTGGAAGAAGTCCCTTAAACCTTCAATGTTCCATCAAACAGGACTATTGATATGATATGTGCCAAAACCATAACAATGAAAACCTCAAGACATGAGAAAACCCATTACACGATTGTGTTGTCGTCCTTCGCAGATGGCACCAAACTGCCACCAGTGCTAATTTTCAAAGGGAAAAACATGCTAAAAGAAAAAGTCGCCACCAAAAAAAAGCCTTTAGCTTTGATTACGGCACACATTCGCTGTGGTATTGTTTCAATTAGCTTCTGCAATGTCACAAGATTTATTTCTATCCAGTGTTGCATTAAATTTTCACCAAGATCTTGCATTGATGATGGTAGAGTCTGACTGCTGCGCGAAGCCTTCTCCAGCACATCCCAAAGATTCTCAATGGGGTTAAGGTCTGGACTCTGTGGTGGCCAATTAAATGTGTGAAAATGATGTCTCATGCTCCCTGAACCACTCTTTCACAATTTGAGCCCAATGAATCCTGGCATTGTCATCTAGGGAAGAAAAAATCCATCGATGGAATAACCTGGTCATTCAGTATGTTCAGGTAGTCAGCTGACCTCATTCTTGGAGCACATACTATTGATCATAGCACTGCCCCACAGGTTTGTACAGTAGGCACTAGGTTCATCACTTCATCTGCCTCTCTTTTTACCCTGATGTTCCCATCACTCTGGAACCGGGTAAATCTGGACTCATCAGACCACATGACCTTCTTCCATTGCTCCAGAGGCCAATCTTTATGCTCCCTAGCAAATTGAAGCCTTTTTTTCTGGTTTGCCTCACTGATTAGTGGTTTTCTTATAGCTACACAGCTGTTCAGTCCCAATCCCTTGAGTTCACTTCACATTGTGTGTGTGGAAATGCTCTTATTTCACTATTAAACATAGCCCTGAGTTCGACTGTTGTTTTTCTTCGATTTGATTTCACCAAACGTTTAAGCGATCACCGATCACGATCATTCAGGATTTGTTTTCCGCCACGTTTCTTCCTCCAATACGATGGGTCCTCACTATCCAGTTTTTAATAATGCGTTGGACAGTTCTTAACCCAATTTTGTTAGTTTCTGCAATCTCCTTAGATGTTTTCTCTGCTTGATGCATGCCAATGATTTGAACCTTCTCAAACAGACTAACATTTTCCATGACCACGAGATGTGTCTTTCGACATGGTTGTTTAAGAAATGAGAAGCAACTCATTGCACCAGTTGGGGTTAAATAACTTATTGCCAGTTGAAAGATAAATCGCCCATGGAGTAATTATCCAATAGGAGGCTCATAACTACAGTATTTGCTTGGTAAATCCAGGTTATGACTTTTTTTTTTTTGGACAGGCAGTGTATTTTGCATGCTCGTGACAAAGGATGGGCGAAAATGGCATCAAAATAGGAGTTGAAAAGTGTGGTCCAAATGTCCTGGAGAGCTTCTGAACAAACCTGCTCTATTAGTGCTTGACCAGTTTAGAGCATATTAGAACATATTGGGGAAACCACAGAAAAAGAAGCGAAGCCCCACCTAGCCATAATTCCTGGGGGCTTACTAACCAGTTGCAACCATTAGATGTTTCCATTAACAAATTAAAAAAAATTTATGCAAGAAGAGTGGAACAAATGGATGGCTGCTGGAAATCACCTAACACCTACTGAATGAATGGCCATGATTTCCACTATCACACAAGTTTGTGAGTGGGTGAAATCTTCATGGCAGTTAGTGAAGAATGAAACTGTTGTGAGGTCCTTCAAAAAATGTGGCATCCGCAATGCCCTGAAGATTATATCATATATGAAGAAAGTGATACCAGTGATTGTGAACAACTAAGCGTGATAATTCGGACAGTAGCGATGAGGAGTTCTTGGGGTTCCCTGAAGACTAGAGGAGTACTGTACTTAAAGATTAAATCTCACCTCATGTTAATGACTATGGTTCTTAATACTGCTGTTGGCTGCTGTTCACATTTATATTGTTGCAATATTATTCTGTTATGTTAATATTTTAGCACACCTTTTGGTGCAAATAATTTTTTTCCTATTTTCCGCTCTTAAAACCTAGGTGCATCTTATACAGGGAGTGCAGAATTATTAGGCAAGTTGTATTTTTGAGGATTAATTTTATTATTGAACAACAACCATGTTCTCAATGAACCCAAAAAACTCATTAATATCAAAGCTGAATATTTTTGGAAGTAGTTTTTAGTTTGTTTTTAGTTTTAGCTATTTTAGCGGGATATCTGTGTGTGCAGGTGACTATTACTGTGCATAATTATTAGGCAACTTAACAAAAACAAATATATACCCATTTCAATTATTTATTTTTACCAGTGAAACCAATATAACATCTCAACATTCACAAATATACATTTCTGACATTCAAAACAAAACAAAAACAAATCAGTGACCAATATAGCCACCTTTCTTTGCAAGGACACTCAAAAGCCTGCCATTCATGGATTCTGTCAGTGTTTTGATCTGTTCACCATCAACATTGCGTGCAGCAGCAACCACAGCCTCCCAGACACTGTTCAGAGAGGTGTACTGTTTTCCCTCCTTGTAAATCTCACATTTGATGATGGACCACAGGTTCTCAATGGGGTTCAGATCAGGTGAACAAGCAGGCCATGTCATTAGATTTTCTTCTTTTATACCCTTTCTTGCCAGCCACGCTGTGGAGTACTTGGACGCGTGTGATGGAGCATTGTCCTGCATGAAAATCATGTTTTTCTTGAAGGATGCAGACTTCTTCCTGTACCACTGCTTGAAGAAGGTGTCTTCCAGAAACTGGCAGTAGGACTGGGAGTTGAGCTTGACTCCATCCTCAACCCGAAAAGGCCCCACAAGCTCATCTTTGATGATACCAGCCCAAACCAGTACTCCACCTCCACCTTGCTGGCGTCTGAGTCGGACTGGAGCTCTCTGCCCTTTACCAATCCAGCCACGGGCCCATCCATCTGGCCCATCAAGACTCACTCTCATTTCATCAGTCTATAAAACCTTAGAAAAATCAGTCTTGAGATATTTCTTGGCCCAGTCTTGACGTTTCAGCTTGTGTGTCTTGTTCAGTGGTGGTCGTCTTTCAGCCTTTCTTACCTTGGCCATGTCTCTGAGTATTGCACACCTTGTGCTTTTGGGCACTCCAGTGATGTAGCAGCTCTGAAATATGGCCAAACTGGTGGCAAGTGGCATCTTGGCAGCTGCACGCTTGACTTTTCTCAGTTCATGGGCAGTTATTTTGCGCCTTGGTTTTTCCACACGCTTCTTGCGACCCTGTTCACTATTTTGAATGAAACGCTTGATTGTTCGATGATCACGCTTCAGAAGCTTTGCAATTTTAAGAGTGCTGCATCCCTCTGCAAGATATCTCACTATTTTTGACTTTTCTGAGCCTGTCAAGTCCTTCTTTTGACCCATTTTGCCAAAGGAAAGGAAGTTGCCTAATAATTATGCACACCTAATATAGGGTGTTGATGTCATTAGACCACACCCCTTCTCATTACAGAGATGCACATCACCTAATATGCTTAATTGGTAGTAGGCTTTCGAGCCTATACAGCTTGGAGTAAGACAACATGCATAAAGAGGATGATGTGGTCAAAATACTCATTTGCCTAATAATTCTGCACGCAGTGTAAAGTGAAAAATATGGTATCTAATGCAAAGTACAAAATCATTTGTCATTTATAGACAAATTAAAGGTATGTTGGAGATCAGGAAAGAAGAGGAGGAGCCCTTCACTATCTAGAATTTTACCAATAGAAATAATACCTCTGGCTTCCCAATTTAAAACATCTAAATCTGGAGTTAAAAAGGACCTGTCACCATTCCTGACATGCCTATTTTAATAGCTACATTCATTCCCCACAGAATAACGATTCTGGAGCATCTATTCGACTTTGGGCTATCTCTAATCAGTCCCCTGTTTTTCCCCCTTTAACCCCTATACAGGGATCTGGTCTTCACTGCAGGGGAGCCACCATGCCGCTACCTCTTGAGATAGTCTTGGTGTAGTTGTCGGCAATATTTATAGTTAGGAGACAGTCCAAGAGTGAGGGCAGACTGCATACAAATATATCCAAGAAACAAGTCTGAGGTCAGGATATATTTAGCAAATCTGACATGTCACTTTATGTGGTAGTAACTTTGGAATTACAAAACACTGCAACCATAGCAACCAATCAGATTCCACCTTTCATTATCCAAAGGAGCTGTCAAAAATTAAAGGTGGAATCTGATCGGTTGCTATGGGCAACTAAGCTAGTTCTACTTTACACCAGTTTGATAAATGACCCCAAATGTACTTCATGTTAGTTGTCAGTTTCAAAAAATAGTTATTACATTCACCATATTTTTACTTTATGTTGGCATCATGTTTCAAATGTCATTTTATTTTTTTCAACTTTTCAAATTCCCCAAACCAACGTTTTTTTTTTTTTAAATTGTTTATTTTATTGATTTTTTTTATCAATGAAAAAATAGTACAGGTACATTGTCTCATTGCACATTCGTAAGAGGCAATACAGGTACAATATTATGTTGCATAACGTCAATATCAAAAATGTACATTAGTATACAAAACATACATTTTGCATCTAAAGCCAATAAACGCACTAAGAGCTGAAACCACAAAAGAACATAAGACAATTACAATGACACGACACATGGGGGAAATTAGAGGAAGGGGAAAAAATAATAATCTAACTGGTAATCAAAGGTCTTTTATTGTAAGTGATCACAAGCGTCATCCCATGTTTGCCAGATCTTTGTAAATCTATCGACTGAGTTAGTAATACATGCAGTTAAGTATTCCATTTTCCTAACTTCCCTTATACTATGTATAAGGTCCATTCGGGTAGGCGCGTCTGCCCTCAACCAAAACCCCGCAATTAGGCGTCTGGCCGCCGTTAACACCTGAAGGACTAAAAGGAGGAGTTGTTTTTTTAATGACATTTTTGGCATATTCAATAAGTAAAAAAAAAGGTGTAAAAGGAAAACGAATTGCGAGGAGTTGAAAAAAGACAGACTCCACCATTCTCCAAAAGGGCACAATCACCGGACATTCCCAGAAAATGTGAAGGTGGGTCCCCTCCCCTATCATACACCTCCAACATCTATCAGAGATATCTTGGCTAAAGTGTTTTAATAGCTGTGGGGTATGATACCAAAACA
Source organism: Bufo bufo (assembly GCF_905171765.1). NCBI lineage: Eukaryota > Metazoa > Chordata > Amphibia > Anura > Bufonidae > Bufo > Bufo bufo. The sequence goes on from NC_053395.1 coordinate 97,976,028, forward strand.
TAAGCACTTTATATGTGTTTTCCCTATATGTGACACATGAGGACGACTTCGCTGCTCGCTCCCATATCTGTTTCCATTCTGCATATGTTATAGGATGGCCTAGAATTACTTCCCATTTAGTCATGTAGGAGTGAGTGACAGAGGAGGATGATAGGATAAGATAAATGTCTGAAATGAGACCCTTCGTTTTAACAGTCAATTTACAAAGTTTCTCAAATGGCGTGGGGGTTGACACCTTCGTTGAGTGAAAGAGGTCCGAAAAAAAATGGCAAATCTGCACATATTGATAACCACAAGACTCCGGTAATTGATGCAAGGAACGTACCTCGTCGAATGAGAACAAGCCCAGAGTCCTATAGTTTACAACATCCGCAAATCTGAACAACTTCCTGGGAAACCATGTTTTAAGAAAAGCTGTGCTCATTCCCAACTTAAATAGTGGGTTATACAGAAAGGAGATCATAGAAGATTTTTCCGATGCAAGTGAAAACAGTCTGTTACATCTCAACCATATGCTACATGTAAAAGACATAGGGCCCAATAGTTCAGGTCTAAGTGAGGGTTGTAGGGAGTACCAAATGAGTGAATTCGGATGTACAGGGGCTATCCACAATTTCTCTATTTCCATCCATCTGGAGTACGCGTACATATTGGACCAGGCTGGCAGTCTTCTAAGGTGTGTAGCCCAGTAATATTTTTTAATATTTGGAACTGCTAATCCCCCTTGAGTTTTGGGTGACATTAAAATTGAGCAAGCTATGCGATGCCTCTTTCCATTCCAGATGAACCTGAATATGGATGACTGAAAATCACGCAGCTCCTTCTCAGGGACAGGAATTGGGAGAGTTTCAAACAAATACAGTAATTTAGGCAAAATATTCATCTTAACTGACGCTATACGGCCCAATAAGGAAATGGGAAAAGGCATCCATTTAATCAGTAAGGCCTTGAGTTCTCGGAACATAGATGGAAAATTTTGAGCATACAACGAGGAATAAGTAGGGGTTAAGTTGACCCCCAAATACCTCAAGGACGTTTCCGTCCATTGAAAATTAAAGCTGGATTTTAAGGTGGTCAAAACATCAGGGGCTAGGTTGAGAGGGAGAGCCTCAGTTTTTGTGGTGTTAATTTTATAACCGGACAATCTACCATAAGTCTCTAGTAATTTAAAGAGGTTGGGAAGCGAAATATGTAAGTCAGTTAATGTTAGCAGGATATCATCTGCGAATAGTGAAAGTTTGAATTCTACTGCATTCACTTTAATCCCATGAATATCAGGGTGGGACCGTATGGCCGCCGCTAGGGGTTCTATGCATAGAACGAAGAGCAGAGGGGATAGTGGACATCCCTGTCGCGTACCATTTTTTATAGGAAAGGGCAAAGAATGAGCATGCTTCATTTTCACCATCGCTGTAGGTTGGGCATATAAAACATGGAGGGCTGTAAGGAAAGGGCCTTTCAGACCGAAAGCCTCCATGGTAGAGAACATAAAAGGCCACCCTAAGCGATCAAACGCTTTCTCTGCGTCAAGACTTAGCAACAACGCCGAGTCTCTGCGCTTATTCGTGATATCAATTAAATCAATGGTGCGCCTTCTATTATCTCCGCCCTGTCGGTCTCGAACAAAGCCCACTTGATCTTTATGGATCAGTTGGGGTAGCCAGTCTGATAGTCGGTTAGCCAGAGTTTTCGTGAAAATTTTCAAATCTGAATTAAGAAGTGCAATGGGCCTATAATTCCCACATTCTAGGGGATCTTTACCCGGTTTAGGTATTAAAGTTATATAGGAGTGAGACATTGAAGTGGGTATTGGTGACCCTTGTAGGAAAGAGTTGAACAACAGCGTCATATGTGGCAAAAGAATATCGGAAAATGTTGCGTAATAGATGTATGGTAGACCATCTGGCCCAGGGGCTTTATTATTGGGCAACTGTTTCAGTACTTCCTGTAGTTCCTCCATAGTAATGGGAGCGTTTAATGAGGCAAGAGCTTCTCCTGACAACTGAGGAAGATTACACTTAGAAAGAAAGGAATCCAGGAGGAGTCTACTGCGCCCTGGGTCAGATGGGAGTTGTTGAGGGATAGAGTAAAGTGCCTTATAATAATCCTGAAATAAGTTGGAAATGACCTCTGGGTCATACACTATTGCCCCATCCCCTCGCCTCATTGCAGTCGGAGTGTTTGTAGTGCCAGAGTCCCGAAGCTGTCGAGCCAGGAGGGTATGCGGTTTGTTCCCCCACATATAAAATCTTTGTCGCGAATATAGTAATTTTTTCTCAGTTTTATAAAACATTAATTCCTTCAATCTAGCACGCAGGGTTATAATGCGCCTAAGCAGAGGCCGCGAGCATCTGGACTCTAGCATCTTTTCTAAATCCTTCAGCTGTGAGGTGATATTGTGTTGTTGCATAGTACGGTCTTTTTTCAGTCGAGACCCCATAGCTATACATGTGCCTCTAAAGACTGCCTTGTGGGCTTCCCATATCATAAATATAGGGGGTCCTGAGGACTGATTTAAGGTGAAGTATTCTGTAAGGCCCTCACGTAACTCCTGCCTAAGCGGCAGCTGGTGTAGAAAGGATTCATTAAGGCGCCAATGACATACTCTAGGGTAGTAACTTGATGTTTTAATGTTAATTGACACTGGAGCATGGTCCGACCAGGAAATTGGTCCTATGTCGGCATCTGCAAGCATCCTTAAAATTGGGATATTACCAAAAAAGTAATCTATACGGGAATGTGTATTGTGTGGATGTGAGAAGAAAGAAAACGTTTTTGCAGTGGGATAGTTAATTCTCCAGAGGTCATATAATTCGAATTTTCTAATAAGACGCCTAAAAAGACGTGAGTTTCGACACTGATCCTTAGTCTATTCTGAAGGGTTAATCTATCTAGACGCTCGGAGAAGGAGAGATTAAAGTCTCCTCCTACTAGCAATGCAGCTGGGAGCAACTTCGATAATTTCAAGAACACCTTATTAAGAAAAGGGATTTGAGCAGTATTCGGAGTGTATAAATTGCACAGTACGTGTGGGCTACCATTGAGTGTGGTTTTTAGTATAATATACCTGCCAGCTGGATCAATAATAGCATCTTCTACCTGTAAAGGGCAATCAGCAGACATGAGAATGGCAACACCTGCTCTCTTTCTCCCAGAGGAAGCAGAATATATACGAGGGAATAAATATTGCGCAAACTTGAAAGAGCCCTGGTGATCAAAGTGGGTCTCCTGAAGAAAGACTATGTCAGCTTTCTGAGACTTGCACTCAGTAAGTGCCAGGCGTCTTTTCACATTAGAGTTAAGACCTTTTACATTAAGCGAGACATATTTAATCATTTTCAAAGCATGGAATATATGTACTTGCTATGTGGCTGCAATGGATCCTTCTCAAGGACACTGTCATAGATAAAAACACCTTAAGGCATTCAGTCGCTTGTGATTTGGGTTCTGGAGACCTGAGTATAAAAAACAATAAAAAGAGACACAAAAGGGAAGGGGGGGAGACACAAGACCATATAAACATAAAGGATACACCATTTAGTATCAGAACATTGGGTGCTGTCACCCAGATACAGATCAGTGAGTAGCAACTAGTGAAATTAATATCAGCAAACTGCCGCCCCTCCAGCCCAACCAACAGAAGCTGGGGGGGAGGGCGAAACTACTGGTCTGCTTATTGGAAGCATGACTGGACTGGCACAGGATGGGCCAGGTTTCAAAGCTTATTAGAACTTGAAATAACCAGAGAATTGAACAATAAACCAATTCTACTAACATAGGACTCTAAACAGAGAACCATAAGGCCGTCGCCACCTGGCGAATAAGAACAATAGGAGATACAAATTAAGCTAATGAAGTCCATGCAGCAATCATGGGGGTTCATCTTGTGGCTCACGTGAAGGGGTCCCTCCAGCAGGGGAAGATCTTCTTTTCTTTTGTCTGGCAGGTTGCCAAATTGGACCCAGGGCAGGCTGCGGATCCGGTAGTTCCCAGTCCGTGATGGATGGAATCTCAATGCCCAAAGCAGCACAAAAATCAGGGAGGTCTGAGTGCTGACGCAAGATGGAGGATCTGCCATTTTTCGTGACTATTAATGCAAACGGGAACCCCCATCTATAAGGGATCTTCTTTTCCTTCAGCAGTTGCAATAAAGGCTGTAATACTCTTCTTTTTTGGAGTGTGCACCAAGATAAGTCCTGATATAAATGAACAGAAGCGCCATGGAAATCAATGGAACGTGCTTCCCTGGCTTTGGACATAATGCTTTCCTTCACCTGGAAATCGTGCACACAGCAAATGACGTCTCTGGGCTGCGTGGATGAGGACTTAGGCCGCAGCGCTCTGTGAGCTCGATCAAGCTTGATAAACTGGGGTGGCTGTGTGACTAATAAAGCATTAAAAAGTTCAGATAATATTTCCTGCAGATTTTCTTCCGCATTAGCTTCAGGCAAACCCCGTACACGGATGTTATTTCTGCGTCCTCTGTTATCTAGGTCTTCTAGATGACGTGCATTGTCCCTGATAACTTGGGATTGAGAAGCAATAACAGATTGTAAATGTGCCACACTTCTACGGGTGTCATCATGGTCTATTTCAATAGTGTCCATGCGGTCTGCTAAGTGCTTCAGATCCTGCCTTAAAGATGAAATTTCCGATTTACAGGCATTTCTGACTTCTGAGACCAGCATTTTAAAATCATCCTTAGTAGGCAAATGTTGTAATGTCTGCTGAAGTATTGTAGGGCCCTGGGAAGGTTGCAGAAGATCTCCCTCTCCCTCATCCTCATATTCATTTCCCTGCTCCCAAGTAACAGCTTCTCCTCCCTCTCCCCTTCTATGATGCTGTTGGTTAGGGGGATCTTCAGAGGATTCGGCCCAATCTCGCCGCTTCTGGGACGGAGTGGCCATTTGTTTGGCCTGTTTAGCTGCCGATTTTGGCGGCATAATGGCGGCCGTGCCTCCTGCTGGATGTAGCCCCTCTCCTGCCCCTGTGGGATTCAGCTGTGTCCCCACAGCGCTAGTGGGTAGGAAAGTCCTTGCTAGTGGGGACAGGGAGGAGGTAGGAAGCCGTAAGGCTGGATTGCTGTTTGTACCTGTCGGCGGCTGTGCGCTCGTCTCTTCACTCCCACACGCGCCGGAGGCCTGAGATGGAAGCAGGCCGCAACCAGACGGAACCGCGCGGAGTGGACGACTGAGGTAGGAATCGAGCGTCTTATTCCCCCAGGCGGACGATCGGGATGAGGTGGAGGGCTTGCCCAGCAATTTTTTCCCCATGTGCTGCGACGGCGTGGTAGGAGAGTCTCCTTTAGCGGCTAATGGCGGCGGAGCTCTGTCTTCACGCGGCCATTCCTGAAGACGTCCAGGCCACGCCCCCCAAACCAACGTTTTTAAGGACCAATTCAGTATTGAAGTAACTTTGAGGGGCTTACATAAAAGACACCAATCATAAATCGCCCAATTTTAGAGATTACACCCTTCAAGTTATTCAAAACTGATCATTGAAACTGTGTTAACCCTTTAGGGTTAACCTTTCCACAGGAATTAAAGCAAAATGGAGGCGAATAAAATAAAAAAATGTCATTATTTTTTGCAAATTTTCCATTTTAATCCTTTTGTTCCTGTGACACAGCAAGGGTTAACGGTAAAAGAAACCTCAATACTTATTATCCTGCAGTTTCCAGAATGTATAGTGCACAGGACTAAGAAAGGAAGAAGCTCTACATGTTTTTTGGAGGGAAGTTTTTGCTGGAATCGTTTTCAGCAGCCGTATTGCATTTGAAGAGACCATGAAGTACCTTTACAGTGGAAACCCCCAAAAAGTGACCCCGTTTTGGAAACCACACTCTTCAAAGAATTTAGGTTGTAGTGAGCGCTTTGACCCCTTAGATTTTTTTTTTTATGTTCACAAGGGGTAACAGGAAAAAGCACCCCACAATTAGTTATACATTTTACTTCATACTGCTCTGTCGGCACAACGGTTTTTGGAGGGTAGATTTCATTGGAATGGTTATCAGGTGTCATGTCACATTTGCAGAGCCCCTGGGGGATCAGTACAGTGTAAAATCTCCAAAAGTTACCCCATTTTGCAAACTAAACTTATTAAGGAATACACCTAGGGATGTTTCACAATTTCTATTTTTTTTATTGGGATATTAAATTAAAAAATTACATTGTATTCCAATTATACACTACTCACAAAAATGTTAGGGATATCTTGCTTTTGGGTGAAATTTATAGAAAACGTAAAAAGTTCATGCCACAGTGATATATCATAAAAGTAGAGCATTTGAGAATGCAATGGTGATTTCCTCATCTCAAACAATTTATTGAAACAAAAGCCAACAACAGTGGTGGGTATACCCCTACAAAAAAAACTTGTCATATGGCCTTGACCATCAATTACAGCTTGACAACAACATATTATGCTGTTCACAGGTGGACTTATTGTCTGCTGAGGATTGGCATCCCACTTTTCTTGAAGGGCAGCCCTCAGGTCATTGAGGTTCTGGGGTACAAAGTTACCAGCCTCTACATGGCAACTCGGCTGATCCCATAAGTTTTCAATGGGATTCAGGTCTGGAGAAAGTGCACGCCACTTCATTTGAGGCACCCTATTCTCCATCAGCCACTCCCTAATACGCTGGCACATTGTCATCCATGAAAATTAAATTAGGCCTGTGTTGTTCATGCAAAGGCGCAATGATTGGATTAATGATGTTATTCAAGTATTATGTGGTTGTCACTGTACCATTTACAAAGTGTAGGGAAGTTCTGTATTGACTAGACACACCTGCCCACACTGTAACTCCACCACCACCAGACAACAGTGGTTGATGCATAGCGCTGTCCTTGACTTCTTCAACATCGTTGGCGGCAATCATTTCTGCTCAGTGTGAATCGACTTTCATTAGTGAACAGAACTGAGGCCCACTGGTCCCTCGTCCAGCATAGATGCTCCCTTGCCCATGTAAGATGATGATGCCTGTGCCTGGTGGTGTGGTCAGGTACCCTTGCAGGTCATCTAGCAGGCAGACCACGATGATGTAAACGGTTTCAAATGGTCTTCTGTGACACTTGGGTGCCTCTCACCTCCCTTAAATATGCCTGGAGTTGTGTGTTATTCATCATCTGGTTCCGCAGGGCATTGTTCGCAATGAAGCATTCATCAGTGTGGGATGTGGCTAAAGGACATCCACTTCTATGCCTTTCTGTGACTCTTCCAGTCTCTTTGTATCTCTGTTGCAACCTGCTGATGACACTCTGTGACACTCTAAGCTCAGTGGCCACTTCTATCTGAGAACATCCTGCTTGAAGCCTTGAAATGGCGAGGTACTGTTGATCAATTGTTAGGTGTCCTCTTAGTCTCAGGATGTCAAAATGTGAACAGCATAATGAGGAGTACTGTTTAAATACCAATTCTAGTTGAACCAGGAAATGTATTGGGTGATTCATGGATCAAACACCTGTTGTGAATTTTGCTGCTAAGCTCCTTTTTAGAGAACAGCAAGTTGTGAAAAAAGTACTGAAACATTGAACAGTTGGACAAGTGCATTCAAAAGTTTAGAGAAGGTCACATTAAGTTCACCTATATAAGCTATAAATGAAATATTCCAGTTGCAAATCTTTATTCATTACATAGTGGAATGCGTTGAGAACAATAAAAACATAAAAATAATCAATGTAAATCAAAATTAATATCCCATGAAGGTCTGAATTTGGAATGACATTCAAAATCAAAGTGGAAAATCTAATTTCAGACTGAACCAACTTCAGTAGAAATGCCTCAAGACAAGGAAATGAGGCTCAGTAGTGTGTGTGGCCTTCACGTGCCTGTGTGACCTCCCTACAATGCCTGGGTATGCTCCTGGTGAGGCGGCGGATATTCTCCTGAGGGATCTCCTCCCAGACCTGGATTAAAGTATCAGTCAACTCCTGGACAGTCTGTGGTGTAACGTGGCATTGGTGAAGGGAACGACACATGGTGTCCCAGATGTGCTTGATTGGATTCAGGTCTGGGTTGCAGGCAGGCCAGTCCATAGCACCAATGCCTTCATCATGCAGGAACTGCTGACACACTTCAGCCACATGAGGTCTAGCATTGTCATGCATCAGAAGAAACCCAGGGCCCACTGCACCTGCATTTGATCTCACAATGGGTCTGAGGATCTCATCCCGGTACCTAATGGCAGTCAGGGTACATCTGGTTAGCACATGATGGGCTGTGCGGCCCTCCAAAGAAATTCCTCCCCACACCATTACTGACCCACTGCCAAACCGGTCATGCTGGAGGATGTTGCAGACAGCAGAACGTTTACGGCATCTCCAGATCATGTGCTCAGTGTGAACCTGCTCTCATCCGTGAAGAGCACAGGGCGCCATTGTCGAATCTGCCAGTCTTGGTGTTCGCTGGCAAATGCCAACCGCCCTGCACAGTGTTGGGCTGTAAGCTCAACACCGACTTGTGGACTTTGGACCCTCATACCACCCTTATGGAGTCTGTTTCTGGCAGCTTGAGCAGACACATGGATGGCCTGCTGGAGATCATTTTGCAGGGCTTTGGCATTGCTCCTCCTTTTCCTCCTTGCACAAAGGAGGAGGTAGCGGTCCTGCTGCTGCGTTGTTGCCCTCCTACGGCCCCATCCACATCTCCTGGTGTACTGGCCTGTCTTCTGGTATCTGCTCCATGCTCTGGACACTGTGCTGACAGACACAGCTAACCTTTTTGCCACAGCTCGCATTAATGTGCCATCCTGGATGAGCTGCACTACCTGAGCAACTTCTGTGCGTTGTAGACACCGCCTCATGCTACGTCTAAGGCCTCATGCACACGACCGTTGTGTTCCATTCCGCAAAATGGAGTTCCGTTGTTCCGTGATCCATTTCTGTTTTTGTTTCCGTGTGTCTTCCTTTCTTTTTGGAGGACCACCAGACATAAAGGAATGTTAAAAAAAAGTCTAAGACAGGTTTGCCATGCAAATGATAGGAATAAAACGGACGCAGACAATCTTGTGTGCCTCCGCGTTTTTTTGCGGTCCCATTGACTTGAATGGGTCCGCAAACCGTTTTCCGCGGAAATAATAGGACGTTATAATTTTTGGACGGACTGGAACCACGGATCACGGATGCGGTAGGCAAACGGTGCACTATCCGCATTTTCAACGGCTCCATAGAAATGAATGGGTCCGCACCTGAAACGCTAAAATCGGCAGAACGGACGCGGAAGCAAACAGCGGTCGTGTACCGTATGGGGAAAGTAACATGACTCTTTCATAGATCAGGTCATTACGGACGTGGTGATATCAAACATGTGTAGTGTATTTAGTTTTTTTAGTTTTTAATCTGTGATAAATGTGCTGCTATAAGAAGAAATTCATTTTTTTTATTTTAACTTTTTTAACTTTTTTTTATTTATTTTTTTACCCAGACCCACTTGGTTCTTGAGGATCCAGTGGGTCTGATGCCTATATAATACACTACAGTAGACTATATAGTGTACTGTAGTGTATTGTGACATTTAGTCTGATCAGACCTCTGCCTTCAGCAAAAGCCTGATCCGGCTTAGCTTTACCATGGCAACCCGGAAACCTGTGAAGGCGTCCTGTTGCTATGGTAACCATCAGCCACTGCCACAACAGAGCAGTGGCTGATGGGGGGGGAAGGAGGGAGCTCCCACCATGTTAACCCCTTTAAAACAGCGGTCCCTATGGACCGTGGCATGGAAGGGGTTAAACGGCTGACATCTTTGCCAGCACAGATGTCCGCCGTTTCAAGCAGAGTGTCAGCTGAGTGTCAAACAGATTTTACAAACTTTGTTAAACCTTTAGGTATTCCACATGAATTAAAAGAAATGGAGATGACATTTCAAAATTTCACTGTTGTGGCAGATTTTCCCTTTTAATCAATTTTTTTTTCTGTAACACATTAAGGGTTAACAGCCAAACAAAACTCAATGGGCCAGATTTATCATGACTCTGACAGCTCACTCCACTTTCACATATGGCTAAAGTCAGTTTTAACCAAGTCAGATTTATGATCGGCCCTTTAAGACTGTAATAAATGTGGTTTGACGGTAGCAGTTTATCCGTCAGTAAGCAGCTTTACAAAAGTCGCACATCTTTATGAAAAAGTCGCACGCTTTTATGAAAAAGTCGCATGTTCTATTAAAAAGTCTCATAAGATAAGCATGGTCCTCACTGTGAAATTGCGACTTTTTTGCGACTTTTTAAATAGTCCCAATAGTAAATCTGTCTAGAGATTCATTTACATAAGAAAACACGCCCACTTTCAGAAAACTGGCGAGCATAGTGCAGAGCAGAAAAAAGTCGCAAATTTGTGCGCAGTTTTAGCGTTTGGGACTTTTTTTGGGACTTTTTCACTCCATTGTTCTGACCTGAGCTAATGATAAATCTGGCCCAATATCTATTACCCTGATTCTGCAGTTTACAGAAACACCCCACATATGTGGTGTGGCGGTTAGCTGTACAAATGGTAGGCAGTCGGCAGGATTGGATGCAACAAAAGGGTTTTATTGGAAAAAACACAACACAAATTGTTCCAATAGGATGGCTTGGCTTCAGCCCATCAAAGTTCAGTCACATAAAGCACTTATCTTCAGCCCTCATGTGTCATATAACAGTTCAATTTTTAAACAGGAGTCACCTTTGTGCGGAATCTTGTCTTTTCCCTTCTCTGGAACACTGTGGAGAGGAATGCTCCCAAGTCCTCTGCAGACCAACACCAACCACACACTGACAGTCTGTCTTTTAAATTAGCTTCCAGCTGAGTGAGGTGGTAACACAGGAGATGGAGTATGGGAGTGACCTTCCCACCTAAACTCTTCAGTCACTCCTAAATCCCGGACCCAAATTCCAGCTACCACAAACTCAGCAATCTAACATCACTGGTTGCCATTTACATCACTGAGAGCAGCAGCCTCAGTGACACATACTTACCATGAATAACCTCACCCCTTGGATGCTTACATATCCCAAGGCCAGGGGACTGGGCACTTGACCCTGATAGACAGTAAATCCTTGACAAGGCATCAGCATTAACATGAAGCTTCCCTGCCCTGTGCTCTACCACAAAATTAAAATCCTGCAACTCCAGGAACCACCGTGTTACCCTTGCATTGTTCCCTTTATTTCGGCACATCCATTTTAAAGGGGAATGGTCAGATACCAAGCTGAACTTCCTACCTGCCAAATAGTACCGTAGAGCCACGAGGGCCCACTTTATTGCCAAACACTCCCTCTCCACTATTGAGTAGTTTCTCTCACAGGAGGTGAGTTTTCTACTCAAATATATGATGGGGTGTTCTTCCCCATTTACCTCTTGTGACATTACTGCCCCTAAACCAACCTCTGAGGCCTCGGTCTGGACAATAAACTCTTTTGAGAAGTCTGGTGCGATCAGCACAGGCTGACTGCATAGGGCTTTTTTAAGGTCCTGAAACACCTTTTCTGTCTCTTGAGACCACTGGACCATTACTGACTTTCTCCTTTTTGTGAGGTCTGTTAATGGTGCTGCAATGGAGGCAAAGTTCGGGACAAATCTGCGGTAATGGCCAACAATCCCCAAGAACGCCTTCACTTGTTTTTTTGTCCGAGGCTGTGGCCACTTCTGAATTGCCTCAACTTTGTTTACCTGTGGTCTTATTGTTCCCTTACCTACAATATACCCCAAATAGCGAGCCTTCTCCAACCCAATAGCGCACTTCTCCGGCTTAGCAGTAAAGCCAGCTTTCCTGAGGGAATCCAGTACGGCCTGTACCTTACCTAGATGGGATTCCCAGTCCGTGCTAAAGACCACAATATCGTCTAAGTATGCTGCTGCGTACCTTTTATGGTGCCCCAAGACCCTGTCCATCACTCTCTGGAAAGTGGCGGGTGCCCCTTGTAACCCAAAGGGCATCCTGGTATATTGAAAGAGCCCGTCTGGGGTGGAGAAAGCAGTCTTTTCCTTTGCCTCCTCTGATAGGCGAATCTGCCAGTACCCCTTGGTGAGGTCAAGTGTGGTAATATACCTAGCTGGTCCCAACCTTTCAATTAATTCATCTACCCGGGGCATAAGATAGGAATCGCATTTAGAGACTTCATTTAGACGGCGGAAGTCATTGTAGAACCGCCAGGTCCCGTTTGGCTTAGGCACTAATACAATGGGGCTGGACCACCCGCTTTTGGATTCCTCAATAACCTGCAGAGCTAACATACACTTTACCTCCTCAGAGACCGCTTGTCTCCGAGCCTCAGGGATTCTGTATGGTTTAATGTTTATTGTTACCTTGGGGTCAGTGACTATATCATGCTGAATGACATCTGTAGTGCCTGGCAGGTCCGTAAAAATATCCCTGTTCCGCTGTAGAAATTCCTTGGTTTCTTGTTTTTGGGGTTTGGACAGGGTGTCACCTATTGCAACCTTTTCAATATCTGTGTGACAATCCATTTGGGGTTTTGTGGCCGCTACCAGTGACTCTCTATCCTTCCAAGGTTTGATTAAATTGACGTGATAGAGTTGGATGGGCTTTCTTTTCCCAGGCTGATGTATTTTATAATTGACGTCTCCAACCCTTTCTACTACTTCAAAAGGACCCTGCCACTTGGCCAGAAATTTGCTTTCTATCGTGGGAACCAGCACTAGTACCCAGTCCCCAGGGTTGAACTGCCTCACCCGGGCCGCTCTATTGTACACTGTACAACTCTGGGACTCTTGGGCCTTCTGCATGTGTTCCCTCACGATGGGCATAATACATCTGATGCGATCTTGCATTTGGGCCACGTGTTCTATCACACTTCTGTAAGGGGTAGCCTCCCTCTCCCAAGTCTCCTTGGCAATATCCAGCAATCCCCTGGGATGTCTCCCATATAATAACTCAAATGGAGAGAATCCAGTGGAGGACTGGGGGACCTCTCGGATGGAGAACATGAGGTATGGCAGCAGACAATCCCAGTCCCTCCCATCCTTTTCTACCACCCTTCTCAACATCCCCTTTAAGGTTTTATTGAATCTCTCTACGAGGCCATCTGTTTGGGGATGATATACAGAGGTTCTTAGCTGCTTAATTTTCAGCAGGTTGCAAAGCTCTTTCATAACGTTGGACATGAAAGGTGTACCCTGGTCAGTCAGTATTTCTTTTGGTAGACCAGTTCTGGAAAATATATGAACCAACTCTCGAGCAATGCACTTGGAGGAGGTATTCCGCAATGGCTTCAGGATACCTGGTGGCATAGTCCAGCACTACCAAAATATACTGGTGGCCTCGGGCAGACCTAACTAACAGTCCCACCAAATCCATAGCTATTCTGTCAAATGGAATCTTAATTATTAGCAGGGGAACCAAGGGGCTCCGAAAGTGACTCACAGGAGCCGTTACTTGGCAGGTTGGGCAGGACGACAACCTTTCAACCTCTTGGTAACAACCTGGCCAATAGAACCTTTGCAGGATTCTTTCCTTTGTTTTGTCAGTCCCCAGATGACCCCAAAGTAAATGGGTGTGGGCCATATCAAGGACAATCCTTCTATAAGGTATGGGTACCACCAATTGCTCCACAATTTCATCACGCATCTTATTAACACGATACAGTAAATTATCGCTGACAGCAAAATGAGGAAACCTTTGATCAGCATTAAGCTCCTGAGGCACCTCATTCAGTACAGTTACATTTTCCCATGCATGTTTCAGGGTGGAGTCTCATAACTGAGCAGTCCCAAAGTTCTCCCGTGACACTTCCAAGTCCGGTACATTCTGCTCAGGGTTAGACGCCTCACCCTCACCCCCAGCCTATACTGCAAGGGGAAAACTGTCTGATACCTCATTGGTCACCCCTACAGCATCTGTTTGGGCTTCTTCCCCTAAAGGAATTCGGCTGAAAGAATGTGAACATGCAACAGGCGTATCATTACAGTGGGAATGAGACCAGAGTTCCCAGAACAACGGAAAATCACGTCCCACAATCAATGGATGTAATAAGTCTGGTACCACACCCACTTCATGGTTCACTGTCCGGCAGCCAGTCCCTACAGTCACTTTGGCCAGCGGATAATGCTTAGTGTCCCCATGGATACAAACCACCCCCACCCGCCTTTCAGGGATGACCAGGTCATGGGGTACGGCCGCACAAAAGAGGGTGACCAGGCTACCCGAGACCAAAAGGGCCACAACACTAACCCCGTTTACCTGGAGTTGACGCTCCTGGGGACCTGGTTCCTGCAGGGGTGTAGCACTGCAAACAGGATGAGCAAACATGGAGAGGCAGCGGGTGGCACCACACTCCATTGGCTCCTCCCCCTGGGAACAGTGTGCTGCAATATGCCCCGGTTGCTGACACTTCCAACAACGGACCTCAGGTCGGCCGTCGAGTGGGGCTTCAGAACGGGAGGGTACCTTTCTTGGAATGAAAAACCTCTTTCCCCGGGGTGAGCCACCCAGGCTTTGTCTGTTGGCTCGGTCCTCCTGCTCAGAGGCAGAAATGGCTGTGGAGGTTGCTCTCTGTCGACGACCACCAGAGGATCCCACGAACTGATGTTGTTTACCTTCAGGTCTCAGACAGGTCTCGGTAGTCGTAAACCAGTCCACAAGTGAAACCAATTTATCCAGGGTTTTGGGGTCTCCTTGAGCAACCCAGCAGTGAATGTCCATAGGAAGTCCACTCACATCGCGGTCGAGCACGATTCGTTTGACAATGTCTGCTGGACTCAGTGTCTCGGGTTGTAGCCACTTGCGCACAAGGTGTAGCAAATCAAACATTTGAGAGCGGGGCGGTTTTTTCTCTTCAAACCGCCATTCATAGACTCTGCGAGCACGCACAGATAAGGTGACTCCCAGCCGGGCCATGATTTCTGCCTTAAGGATATCATAGTCTTTGGCCTGCTCTGCCGTTAAATCAAAATATGCTTTTTGCGGCTCCCCAGTCAAATAAGGCGCCAGAACCTCAGTCCATTCAGCCACAGGGAGTTTCTCCCTTTCCACAATCCTTTCAAACACTGCCAGATAGGCCTCTATGTCGTCATCTGGGGTCATTTTTTGCAAGGCGCGGTGCACTGCTTTTTTTACATTCACAGTCCCAGCTAACTCCTCTATATTCCTTGGTTGAGCTGATACACTCTCTCTCAGGACTGTGATCTGTTCCAGCAACAGACGGTTGGTTTCCTGCTGGGCAGCACTGACCTGCACAAACTGCTTAACCAGCTCCTCCATGGCAGGAGTCTCACTGGGCAACAATGTAGCAACCTTAATCCAGGACATAAGCAGGTTACAGAGTAAAAAAAAAAAGTATGCAGCCATTACCCTTAGCAACCACTTGCCCGCATCCTCCACCATATGTGGAGGTTAGCTGTACAAATGGTAGGCCGTCGGCAGGATTGGATGCAACAAAAGGGTTTTATTGGAAAAAACACAACACAAATTGTTCCAACAGGATGGCTTGGCTTCAGCCCATCAAAGTTCAGTCACATAAAGCACTTATCTTCAGCCCTCATGTGTCATATAACAGTTCAATTTTTAAACAGGAGTCACCTTTGTGCGGAATCTTGTCTTTTCCCTTCTCTGGAACACTGTGGAGAGGAATGCTCCCAAGTCCTCTGCAGACCAACACCAACCACACACTGACAGTCTGTATTTTAAATTAGCTTCCAGCTGAGTGAGGTGGTAACACAGGAGTTGGAGTATGGGAGTGACCTTCCCACCCAAACTCTTCAGTCACTCCTAAATACCGGACCTAAATTCCAGCTACCACAAACTCAGCAATCTAACATCACTGGTTGCCAATTTCCTCCGGGATTTACATCACTGAGAGCAGCAGCCTCAGTGACACATACTTACCATCAATAACCTCACCCCTTGGATGCTTACAGTGGGTAAACTGAAGTAAGGGAACACGGCAGGGTGCAGAAGGAAAAGAGCTCCGCATGGTTTTAGGAAGGCAGATTTTGCTGGAATGATTTTTAGACACCATGTCCCATTTGAAGCCCCCCTGATGCATCCTACAGTGGAAACTCCCAAAAAGTGACCCCATTTTGGAAACTACGGGATAAGATGACAGTTTTATTGATACTATTTTGGTGTACATATGATTTTTTGATTTCTCTATAATACACTTTTTGTGAGACAAAGTAACCAAAAAAAAGGCTGTTCTGGCACAGTTTATTTTTTGTTTTTTTACAATATTTATCTGACAGGTTAGATCATGTGCTATTTTTATAGAGCAGGTTGTTATGGAAACGACAATGTCAAATATGTCAAATTTTTTTGTTTGTTTCAGTTTTACATAGTACATAGTAACATAGTCAGGGGCGGACTGGGAACTTTAAAGTGGCCCAGGAAAAAATATTAAAAGTGGCCCCGTTTTGTATCTGGTCCAAATTGATGGAAGGTAGGGCCAGCAATACCATGTTGTGGCACATTATACCACCCCAACAGAGCCAAATACCACAGTCCATCACAAAGTATTGCCAGCATTACAAAATACAACCCCAAAAACTTTCACTGGCCGTCCCCCTGGGCATCGGCCCACCGGGAAATTTCCCTGTAAGGTCTATGGCCAATCCGCCCCTGAACATAGTTTATAAGACTGAAAAAAGACATCTTTCCATCCAGTTCAGCCTATTATCCTGCAAGTTGATCCAGAGGAAGGTAAAAAAAAAAAACTGTGAGGTAGAAGCCAATTTTCCCCACTTTAGGGGAAAAAATTCATTCCCGACTCCAATCCGGCAATCAGAATAACTCCCTGGATCAACGACCCCTCTCTAGTAGCTGTAGCTTGTAATATTATTACACTCCAGAAATACATCCAGGCCTTTCTTGAACTTTTTTTGTGAACCCACCATCACCATCCATAAAGAATCCTCTTCTATGTTTTTGTACAAACCTTCTTTCCTCTAAACGCAGAGGATGTCCCCTCGTCACAGTCCTGGGGACAAATAGATAGTGGGAGGGATCTCTGTGCTGAACCCTGATATATTTATACATAGCCATTAGATCTCCCGAGTCGTCTTTTTTCTAAAGTGAATAACCCTAATTTTGATAATCTTTCAAGGTACTGTAGTCCACCCATTCCAGTTATTACTAGGGCTGAGCAAACCCGAACTGTAAAGTTCGTACTGAACTTTAGGATTCTTGGACCCCGGACCCGAACCCAAACTTTTCAGTAAACATTTGGGTTCGAGTTCGGTGTTCGGCTAGTTAATGGCGCTTTTTGTAAGGCTGCAGAGCAGCCAATCAACAAGCGTTTAACTCATGTGCCCTTAGAAGCCATCACAGCCATACCTACTAATGGCATGGCTGTGATTGGACAGTGCAGCATGTGACCCACCCTCTATATAAGCTGGAGTTACATAGCGCTGCACGTCACTCTGCTCTTACTAGTGTAGGGATAGGATGCTGCTGCTGTGAGGGAGAGAATAGGGAAAAAGAAGTGATTGTTAACTCTGTGATCTACAGAGATTTTGTTTTGTGGGTGCAGTGCACCATCTTTTTACCCTGCCCTGAGCCCAGTGACACAGAAAAATAACTTTTATCCGTCTGTTAGTTAGGTGGGCGTTGGCGGCCATTTTGTGCAAGTTCAGTGCACCACCACAACATATGTGCATTTGTGACAGTCAAATACAAGGTTTAAATACTGCAGTTATATCCGAGGTTTAACCCCTTAAGGACTCCCTATTAAGGAAGCCCTATTTCACCTTAAGGACTTGGCCATTTTTTGCAAATCTGACCAGTGTCACTTTAAGTGCTGATAACTTTAAAACGCTTTGACTTATCCAGGCTGTTCTGAGATTGTTTTTTCGTCACATATTGTACTCCATGACACTGCTAAAATTGGGTCAAAAAAGTTAATTTTTTTCCATAAAAAAATACCATATTTACCAAAAATTTTGAAAAATTTGCAAATTTCTAAGTTTCAGTTTCTCTACTTCTGTAATACATAGTAATACCCCCAAAAATTGTGATGACTTTACATTCCCCATATGTCTACTTCATGTTTGTAGCATTTTGGGAATGATATTTTATTTTTTGGGGATGTTACAAGGCTTAGAAGTTTAGAAGCAAATCTTGAAATTTTTCAGAAATTTACAAAAACCCAATTTTTAGGGACCACTACAGGTCTGAAGTCACTTTGCGAGGCTTACAATAGAAACTGCCCAAAAATGACCCCATTCTTTAAACTACACCCCTCAAGGTATTCAAAACTGATTTTACAAACTTCGTTAACCCTTTATGTGTTGCACAAGAGTTATTGGCAAATGGGGATGAAATTTGAGAATTTCTTTTTTTTGCCTAATTTTCCATTTTAACCCATTTTTCCCACTAACAAAGCAAGGGTTAACAGCCAAACAAGACTGTATCTTTATTGCCCTGACTCTGCCGTTTACAGAAACACCCCATATGTGGCCGTAAACTACTGTACGGGCACACAGTAGGGCGTAGAGGGAAAGGTGCGCCGTATGGTTTTTGGAAGCCAGATTTTGCTGGACTGTTTTTTTGACACCATGTCCCATTTGAAGCCCCCCTGATGCACCCCTAGAGTAGAAACTCCATAAAAGTGATCCCATCTAAGAAACTACACCCCTCAAGGTATTCAAAACTGATTTTACAAACTTTGTTAACCCTTTAGGTGTTGCACAAGATTTAATGGAAAATAGAGATACAATTTCAAAATTTCACTTTTTTGGCAGATTTTCCATTTTAATATTTTTTTTCCAGTTACAAAGCAAGGGTTAACAGCCAAACAAAACTCAATATTTATGGCCCTGATTCTGTAGTTTACAGAAACACCCCATATGTGGTCGTAAACTGCTGTACGGGCACACGGCAGGGCGCAGAAGGAAAGGAATACCATACGGTTTTTGGAAGGCAGATTTTGCTGGACTGGTTTTTTTGACACCATGTCCCATTTGAAGCCCCCCTGATGCACCCCTAGAGTAGAAACTCCAGAAAAGTGACCCCATTTTAGAAACTACGGGATAGGGTGGCAGTTTTGTTGGTACTAGTTTAGGGTACATATGGTTTTTGGTTGCTCTATATTACACTTTTTGTGCGGCAAGGTAACAAGAAATAGCTTTTTTGGCACCGTTTTTTTTTTGTTATTTACAACATTCATCTGACAGGTTAGATCATGTGGTAATTTCATAGAGCAGGTTGTCACGGACACGGCGATACCTAATATGTATACAATTCTTTTAATTTATGTAAGTTTTACCCAATGATTTCATTTTTAAAACAAAAAAAAAGTTTGTGTCTCCATAGTCTAAGAGCCATAGTTTTTTCAGTTTTTGGGCGATTATCTTAAGTAGGGTCTCATTTTTTGCGGGATGAGATGATGGTTTGATTTGCACTATTTTGGGGTGCATATGACTTTTTGATCGCTTGCTATTACACTTTTTGTGACGTAAGATGACAAAAAATGGCTTTTTTTTACACCGTTTTTATTTTTATTTTTTTACGGTGGTCATCTGAGGGGTTAGGTCATGTGATATTTTTATAGAGCCGGTCGATACGGACGCGGCGATACCTAATATGTATACTTTTTTTTAATTTATGTAAGTTCTACACAATGATTTCATTTTTGAAACAAAAAAAATTATGTTTTAGTGTTTCCATAGTCTAAGAGCCATAGTTTTATTCAGTTTTTTGGGCGATTATCTTAAGTAGGGTCTCATTTTTTGCGGGATGAGATGACGGTTTGATTGTTACAATTTTGGCGTACATGCGACTTTTTTGATTACTTTTATTACCTTTTTTTGGGAAGTAAGGTGGGCAAAATTTCAATTTCATCATAGTTTTTTATTTTTTATTTTTATGGCGTTGTAAAGTAACATGACCGTTTTATAGATCAGGTCGTTTCATTTTTAATCAGTGATAAATGTGTTTTTTGATTTTTACTTTTTTTTCACTTTTTTTCACTTTTTTTTTTACTCAGACCCACTTGGTTCTTGAAGATCCAGTGGGTCTGATGTCTGTATAATACAGTACTGTACTCTATATATAGGGTACTGCACTGTATTTTACTTACACTGAACAGATCTATGTCTTCAGCACAGATCTTTTCAGCACCATGGACAGCAGGACGCCTGAGAAGGCGTCCTGTTGCCATGGGAACCTTCCCCGTCTGCCACAACTTCGCAGACGGGGAAGGGTGAGGACGGGGCTGGCGGGGGGCTGTCTGGGAGCTCTCTCCCTCTCCATCGGGGGGCTGCAAAGGCACAGCAGCCCCCCGATCGGAGAGGGAGGGAGCTCCCTGATCTGTTAACCTTTTCCATAAAGCGGTCTGTACGGACCGCTGTATGGAAAGGGTTAAACGGCTGACATCGCATCACCGATGTCAGCCGTTTATACCAGGGTGTCAGCAATGTGCTGGCACCCTGGTATACCCACTGTACACCAACGATTATTCAATGGGATGCGGGCGGGGGATCGCGATCCCGCCTGCCGCACTGCCCGCCTCCCACACCGCCCGCACCGCCCGCAACCCCCCCCTGCACCTCCCACCGGGCTAAAATCATTCAGAGGTGCAGGGGGGTGATAAATATATATTTTTGCCACACTAAAGTTTCTGATCGCCGCGGTCAGGGACCGCGGGGATCAGAAACTGCAGAAATCGCAACAAACCGCAGGTCTGAATTGACCTGCGGTTTGTTGCGATCGCGGACATGGGGGGGTCACGGGACCCCCCCGCGCATTTAGCCGAGGTGCCTGCTCAATGATTTGAGCAGGCACCTTGTTCCGATCACAGCCGGCCGGGTGGCAGTGATCGGAACAACACATGACGTACCGGTACGTCATGGGTCCTTAAGGACTCGGGAAACATGCCGTACCGGTACGTCATGCGTCCCTAAGGGGTTAAAAAAAACACCCATTTTTTGCAAGATAACACAGTTTGGGTCCTTTGCTGATTTTGTGACAGTCAAATACAAACTTTAAATACTGCAGTTATATTCTGGGTTAAAAAAAAAACAAACATTTTTTGCAAGACCCTACATCTGGGACCTTTGCTGCATTTGTCACAGTGAAATACTGTTTATATATTCAGATTTAAATACTGCAATTATATTCTGGGTTTAAAAAAACACCAATTTTTACAAGATAATACATTTTGGGTCCTTTGCTGAATTTGTGACAGTCAAATACAAACTTTAAATACTGAAGTTATATTCTGGGTTTAAAAAAACACCCATTTTTTGCAAGACCCTACATCTGGGGCCTTTGCTGAATTTGTGACAGTCAAATACAAGCTTTAAATACTGCAGTTATATTCTGGGTTTAAAAAAAAACAAATTTTTTGCAAGACCCTACATCTGGGGCCTTTGCTGCATTTGTCACAGTGAAATACAAGCTTTAGATACTGCAATTATATTCTGAGTTTAAAAAAAACACCCATTTTTTGCAAGATAATACATTTTGGGTCCTTTGCTGAATTTGTGACTGTTAAGGGGGATTTTAATTATTGATATTTATGCAAATCTCAATAATTAATATTCATAAATAGGCGTGAGTCGTCTAGTGATGACTCTGCCTATTTATGCCTAAATCATATATATATACCTAGCTAGGTTAACTAGCTAACTACCTCTGTTACCTATACACTCCACTGAACTACACTATGTGCGACTTACTACTATACTAAGGCGGTGACTACTAAAAACACTATACGCTGTATATGAACAATAAAGTATTTATTATACAATACAATAATACAAGTCTAATTATACGCTATATATATATATATATATATATATATATATATATAAAATCCCAAATACTGCAGCAGCACAGTCAGACGTTGTGCACTGGGTGCAATTCCTCACAGAGGCCGGCCCCTCCTCCAAGATATATACTTAACAGAATGACGAGGCAGCACTTCCAGCTTTCAGGTGACAGGGTGAAGACCCCAATAAATTTTAATCCGGCAACGTTTCGGCCTGCTCAATGAGGCCTTTATCAAGCTACATAACAGTGTATACAACCAGGTATATATACCCACAATCCAATACAAAATAATTACAATCAGTGATTACACATGTCATCAATCAAGTCACATGATCTCCAACTCCATCATCACGTGACATTTGTGCATAGTAAACATTTACAAAAGAGTCATACAAAGATATAAAAATTACAAATTAGTGATCATCCTTGCTTACAGTAGATATGTGCATTTCAATCAATATATGTACGTACATCCACTTTAAAAAAAGAGTTTATGTCCCCTGCATACATAACCCCAAGATGTACATAAGGTGCATAAGTGCTCCGTGCATAAGGAGTTAAAATCTTTTATTTGTGATGCAGCTGCATCAAATCTAAACTTAAAATCAACCTGTTGGAGCTCACCATTCATGGACCCATAGAACAGACCGGCGTTGGCGTCCCTCAGTCTGCAGCGCGCATGCTCCGGGTCAGACGTCACTGGTCCCGCCCCCCACGTCGCCGCGCTCCTACGTGCCAACCCCATGGACCGCAGCGTCATCCAATGGGGCGCATCGCAGGACCAACAGCAACGAGGGGAGGAGGGCCAGGTCATGTGACACAGAAAAACGTCACGCTACATCAGAGGGCGTGTTCATGCTCCGGGTCAAACGTCACTGGTCCCGCCCCCCACACTGCCGCGCCCCTATGTGCCAACTCCATGGACTGCAACGTCATCCAATGGAGCGCATCACAGGGACAACAGCATAGGAGGGAGTAGGGCCAGGTCATGTGACACGGCGCAAACACCTCGCCGCACCAGAAGGCGTGTTCAGTGTCCAAGGAGATCTAAAAATACTCAAAGCGGACAATCGCGGAGATGCCAGTAGTGACAGTGCGCAGCCTTGCATGCTACAATAAATCTACAACCTCAGCATATAAAGGGCGGACGGGGTGGAAAAAATGAAATCAACCCCCAGCCAGAGGCGATCCCATCTCCTCCACCGGGTCCCCAACTATCAAAATCATTATATGTGCAATTACAATGGGACAAACCCTTCCCATCTATCTGCACCGCAAACTCTGACATAAGTATATATCCACTCGCTATCCGGCTTGTGGCTAGTGAACATTGTATATCAACTCATGTAGTTCGCTAGTTGTAAAATAATTTATAGAGGTCAATAGACACATTGCGCATCAAGTCGCCCACTTGGACACACATCCGCCACCGTCCATCTAATCTCCTCTCTATGGTCACTTCATTCACCGGCGTGTTCAAGGGTCCAAAGGCGGCTCCATATAATGAAACAGATAAAGGGTCATTGGGCTCATCTATAGATTTATCTGAAATAGATGAAAAAATGTATCAACTTATATTCAAGAAAGAGTGTACACTGTTACATATCCCCCACACCAAAACAAAATGGAAGAGGACCCCCACGTCCGGCATGCTGACTGCACATCTACTATCCACATAGTTCCCATCTGCATTCTGCATTGAGGCCATCAGGCTTCAATGTATGTAGCCTGTGTATCCACATAATCTCACGTTGTTTAAGAAGCTTTTCCCTGTTACCTCCCCTTTTCAGTGGTGGGATATGGTCTATCACCCTGAATTTGAGGTCTTTTTCCCTGTGTCCAGCTTCAATAAAGTGCTTGGGCACAGGAAGATCTTTCCTCTTTTGGCGAATAGAATATCTGTGATAGTTCATCCTGGTCTTAACATCACATATGGTCTCCCCTACATAAAGGAGATTGCAGGGGCAAGACAAGAGATAGACCACATATGAGCTATCACAGGTTAGAAAGTGCCGTATGTCAAACTGCGTATTTAACACTGGGTGTGTGAATTTCTCCCCTTTAAGCATGTAGCTGCAATTAACACAGCTCAAACACGGATAACATCCGTATTTTTTGCGACCTATATACGTCTGGACTTTAGCCTTATCACCAGCCACCTCAGCTCTGACTAACTTGTCCCTCAGGCTATCAGCTCTCCTATATGACATTAAGGGGGGTACTGTGAATTCTTTCACTTTACCAAAGTTGCTGCTTAGTATGGGCCAGTGTTTTTTGACGGCACCTGCTATTTTGTAACTGCCTTCAGTGTATGTCGAAATGAATGGCACCCTAGCCTGCTTATTTACTTCCTTCGGACTCTCTGTTTTCAATTCATCCAATTGTCTATGAACCAGTCTCCTGGGGTACCCTCTATTGATGAACTTTTCTGCCATCTCAGACAGTCTCTTAGTTCGTACCTGTGAGTCTTTTACTATACGTTGCACACGGAGAAACTGGCTCCGTGGCAATGTCTTAACCATAGACCGCGGATGACAACTCTCAAACCTCAATAGTTTGTTACAGTCCGTCGGTTTGGTAAACAAATCGGTTACGAGTACAGTATCATGCTTCATAACCATGGTGTCCAGAAATTGAACCTGCTCGGTGGAGTACGTGAGAGTGAACTGGATCTCAGGATCCATTTTATTCAGAAATCCATGAAAACTAGCCAACTCATTCTCAGTGCCGTCCCAGATGACAAAAACATCGTCTATGTATCTCCACCACCCCCGCACATGGCTGAAGTGGTGGGACACATAGACGTGTTCAGCCTCCAGGCCCGACATGAAAATGTTGGCGTAAGTCGGCGCCATATTTGAACCCATTGCGGTTCCCCGCTGTTGAAGGTAGTAGCCATCCTGGAACGCAAAGTAATTATATCTCAGTACTACACCGAGCAGGTCCAAAATGAACTCCCTGCATTCATCAGTGTATTCTGTCTCAATCAAACATTTCTTGACTGCCTCCACACCCCTATCATGATTGATAGAGGTGTAGAGGCTCACCACATCAAATGAAACTAGCAGTGTGTTTGCCGTTACCCCCACATTAGCAATTCTATCCAGGAAATCACCCGTATCACGTATGTACGATCTAGCCCCAACCGCAAACTTCCGCAAGATCTTATCTAGAAAGATCGCCAGATTGGAGAATACGGACTCCCTCCCGGAGACAATGGGTCTCCCCGGGGGGTTTTTAACACACTTATGAATCTTAGGTAACACGTATATCAATGGTGTCTTAGGCTGAGTTATTAATAGGTACTTATACAGAGCTTCATCTATCAGACCCCCCATTTTGGCTCTATCCAATATTCCAGTGATTACCTTCATCACTTCAAATTTAGGGTCATGGTTGAGCCTTCTGTACACCTGGGTGTCACCCAGTTGTCTCTGTATTTCGGAGATATACCATTCGGTGTCCATCACAACGACGGCTCCTCCCTTATCGGCAGGCTTTACCGTGAGAGAGCCGGCGCTGCGCAGTTCACCCAATGCCTGTATCTCAGCAGACGTCATGTTTGGATGCCTCAAACATTCAGTCTGCAATGTGCCTTTAAGGCTCTCAATATCGGCCCTCACTGCATTAATATACGCGTCTATAGCCGGACATTTGATCTGTGGTGTGAAGTCGCTCCTGGCATGTAAGCCCACACTGCGAAGAGAGAGTTCACAACACCGCTCAATGTCACCACCAATCACTTGTTTGTCAGTTTCAGAGAACCAAACCTTCAATTTAATACTTCTAAAAAACTTCTGCAAGTCCACTTCTAGTTGGAACCAATCAATACCCACTGCAGGGCAAAATGTTAAACCTTTAGATAACAACTCGGTTTGTGCGGTAGTCAGTACTTGTGAAGATATATTTACCACTATGGATTTCTTTTCCTTGTCGGCCGATTTCTTACACTCCGTTGCTCTTTTTCTCCATCTGTATTGTCTCTGTCCACCACGTCTGGTTCTTTTAAGTCCAGCACTGGGCCTAAAAAACAGTCGTCTGGTCGTTGATCGATAGGTATGCGTCCCTCCTCAGTTGTTGGTGTCATTCTTCCCCTGGGGTTAAAGTTGCCTTTTTTGTTGTTGTTGTTGTAGTTACCATTAAACGGTTGCCGTCTCTGGCCTTTTTGTTCCTGCCACGTGTAGACGTTACCCCGTCTATAATCCTCTTCATCACGCAGCCATTTACGCCGTTTAATCACCTCCTGCTCTTTCCTGAATCTTTCCAAATAAGCAGAGCAGCTGGTTAGATATGTCTCATAGTCCTGTGTAGGGAGGGCTTCCTTCAATTTATTATCAGCTTTTTCCAGCTGTTCACGAATCATGCCCAATTCATGCTGGAGGAACTCCAGATTAAGCAGTATGACATCCAGGGCATATTTATTGGAGATCTGCGTGAATTTAAGTGCAAATTTGCTGTCAGCTGGAAACAGACTAGGCCTCAGTTGGGAACGCATCCCCCTTGGGATTCTATGCGACCTGTAATACTCTGCCAGAGTCGCTAGATGCAGCTCCATTGAGGCCAGCCGTTTACCATCCGCCTCATAACCTTTCTTTAGCTCTGCAACTGATGGGGTAGATAAAAATGTGCAGTCGCTCACCAAATCATGGAGGATCCTCTCCTCATCCTGCCTGGTGTAGGAGAATACATCGGGGGGGTCTCTCTCAGATGGATCATGCATCTTCAATGGATTCAGTGCTAAGCTGCTAAGTCCTTATATAAAATCCCAAATACTGCAGCAGCACAGTCAGACGTTGTGCACTGGGTGCAATTCCTCACAGAGGCCGGCCCCTCCTCCAAGATATATACTTAACAGAATGACGAGGCAGCACTTCCAGCTTTCAGGTGACAGGGTGAAGACCCCAATAAATTTTAATCCGGCAACGTTTCGGCCTGCTCAATGAGGCCTTTATCAAGCTACATAACAGTGTATACAACCAGGTATATATACCCACAATCCAATACAAAATAATTACAATCAGTGATTACACATGTCATCAATCAAGTCACATGATCTCCAACTCCATCATCACGTGACATTTGTGCATAGTAAACATTTACAAAAGAGTCATACAAAGATATAAAAATTACAAATTAGTGATCATCCTTGCTTACAGTAGATATGTGCATTTCAATCAATATATGTACGTACATCCACTTTAAAAAAAGAGTTTATGTCCCCTGCATACATAACCCCAAGATGTACATAAGGTGCACCCTGTCACCTGAAAGCTGGAAGTGCTGCCTCGTCATTCTGTTAAGTATATATCTTGGAGGAGGGGCCGGCCTCTGTGAGGAATTGCACCCAGTGCACAACGTCTGACTGTGCTGCTGCAGTATTTGGGATTTTATATAAGGACTTAGCAGCTTAGCACTGAATCCATTGAAGATGCATGATCCATCTGAGAGAGACCCCCCCGATGTATTCTCCTACACCAGGCAGGATGAGGAGAGGATCCTCCATGATTTGGTGAGCGACTGCACATTTTTATCTACCCCATCAGTTGCAGAGCTAAAGAAAGGTTATGAGGCGGATGGTAAACGGCTGGCCTCAATGGAGCTGCATCTAGCGACTCTGGCAGAGTATTACAGGTCGCATAGAATCCCAAGGGGGATGCGTTCCCAACTGAGGCCTAGTCTGTTTCCAGCTGACAGCAAATTTGCACTTAAATTCACGCAGATCTCCAATAAATATGCCCTGGATGTCATACTGCTTAATCTGGAGTTCCTCCAGCATGAATTGGGCATGATTCGTGAACAGCTGGAAAAAGCTGATAATAAATTGAAGGAAGCCCTCCCTACACAGGACTATGAGACATATCTAACCAGCTGCTCTGCTTATTTGGAAAGATTCAGGAAAGAGCAGGAGGTGATTAAACGGCGTAAATGGCTGCGTGATGAAGAGGATTATAGACGGGGTAACGTCTACACGTGGCAGGAACAAAAAGGCCAGAGACGGCAACCGTTTAATGGTAACTACAACAACAACAACAAAAAAGGCAACTTTAACCCCAGGGGAAGAATGACACCAACAACTGAGGAGGGACGCATACCTATCGATCAACGACCAGACGACTGTTTTTTAGGCCCAGTGCTGGACTTAAAAGAACCAGACGTGGTGGACAGAGACAATACAGATGGAGAAAAAGAGCAACGGAGTGTAAGAAATCGGCCGACAAGGAAAAGAAATCCATAGTGGTAAATATATCTTCACAAGTACTGACTACCGCACAAACCGAGTTGTTATCTAAAGGTTTAACATTTTGCCCTGCAGTGGGTATTGATTGGTTCCAACTAGAAGTGGACTTGCAGAAGTTTTTTAGAAGTATTAAATTGAAGGTTTGGTTCTCTGAAACTGACAAACAAGTGATTGGTGGTGACATTGAGCGGTGTTGTGAACTCTCTCTTCGCAGTGTGGGCTTACATGCCAGGAGCGACTTCACACCACAGATCAAATGTCCGGCTATAGACGCGTATATTAATGCAGTGAGGGCCGATATTGAGAGCCTTAAAGGCACATTGCAGACTGAATGTTTGAGGCATCCAAACATGACGTCTGCTGAGATACAGGCATTGGGTGAACTGCGCAGCGCCGGCTCTCTCACGGTAAAGCCTGCCGATAAGGGAGGAGCCGTCGTTGTGATGGACACCGAATGGTATATCTCCGAAATACAGAGACAACTGGGTGACACCCAGGTGTACAGAAGGCTCAACCATGACCCTAAATTTGAAGTGATGAAGGTAATCACTGGAATATTGGATAGAGCCAAAATGGGGGGTCTGATAGATGAAGCTCTGTATAAGTACCTATTAATAACTCAGCCTAAGACACCATTGATATACGTGTTACCTAAGATTCATAAGTGTGTTAAAAACCCCCCGGGGAGACCCATTGTCTCCGGGAGGGAGTCCGTATTCTCCAATCTGGCGATCTTTCTAGATAAGATCTTGCGGAAGTTTGCGGTTGGGGCTAGATCGTACATACGTGATACGGGTGATTTCCTGGATAGAATTGCTAATGTGGGGGTAACGGCAAACACACTGCTAGTTTCATTTGATGTGGTGAGCCTCTACACCTCTATCAATCATGATAGGGGTGTGGAGGCAGTCAAGAAATGTTTGATTGAGACAGAATACACTGATGAATGCAGGGAGTTCATTTTGGACCTGCTCGGTGTAGTACTGAGATATAATTACTTTGCGTTCCAGGATGGCTACTACCTTCAACAGCGGGGAACCGCAATGGGTTCAAATATGGCGCCGACTTACGCCAACATTTTCATGTCGGGCCTGGAGGCTGAACACGTCTATGTGTCCCACCACTTCAGCCATGTGCGGGGGTGGTGGAGATACATAGACGATGTTTTTGTCATCTGGGACGGCACTGAGAATGAGTTGGCTAGTTTTCATGGATTTCTGAATAAAATGGATCCTGAGATCCAGTTCACTCTCACGTACTCCACCGAGCAGGTTCAATTTCTGGACACCATGGTTATGAAGCATGATACTGTACTCGTAACCGATTTGTTTACCAAACCGACGGACTGTAACAAACTATTGAGGTTTGAGAGTTGTCATCCGCGGTCTATGGTTAAGACATTGCCACGGAGCCAGTTTCTCCGTGTGCAACGTATAGTAAAAGACTCACAGGTACGAACTAAGAGACTGTCTGAGATGGCAGAAAAGTTCATCAATAGAGGGTACCCCAGGAGACTGGTTCATAGACAATTGGATGAATTGAAAACAGAGAGTCCGAAGGAAGTAAATAAGCAGGCTAGGGTGCCATTCATTTCGACATACACTGAAGGCAGTTACAAAATAGCAGGTGCCGTCAAAAAACACTGGCCCATACTAAGCAGCAACTTTGGTAAAGTGAAAGAATTCACAGTACCCCCCTTAATGTCATATAGGAGAGCTGATAGCCTGAGGGACAAGTTAGTCAGAGCTGAGGTGGCTGGTGATAAGGCTAAAGTCCAGACGTATATAGGTCGCAAAAAATACGGATGTTATCCGTGTTTGAGCTGTGTTAATTGCAGCTACATGCTTAAAGGGGAGAAATTCACACACCCAGTGTTAAATACGCAGTTTGACATACGGCACTTTCTAACCTGTGATAGCTCATATGTGGTCTATCTCTTGTCTTGCCCCTGCAATCTCCTTTATGTAGGGGAGACCATATGTGATGTTAAGACCAGGATGAACTATCACAGATATTCTATTCGCCAAAAGAGGAAAGATCTTCCTGTGCCCAAGCACTTTATTGAAGCTGGACACAGGGAAAAAGACCTCAAATTCAGGGTGATAGACCATATCCCACCACTGAAAAGGGGAGGTAACAGGGAAAAGCTTCTTAAACAACGTGAGATTATGTGGATACACAGGCTACATACATTGAAGCCTGATGGCCTCAATGCAGAATGCAGATGGGAACTATGTGGATAGTAGATGTGCAGTCAGCATGCCGGACGTGGGGGTCCTCTTCCATTTTGTTTTGGTGTGGGGGATATGTAACAGTGTACACTCTTTCTTGAATATAAGTTGATACATTTTTTCATCTATTTCAGATAAATCTATAGATGAGCCCAATGACCCTTTATCTGTTTCATTATATGGAGCCGCCTTTGGACCCTTGAACACGCCGGTGAATGAAGTGACCATAGAGAGGAGATTAGATGGACGGTGGCGGATGTGTGTCCAAGTGGGCGACTTGATGCGCAATGTGTCTATTGACCTCTATAAATTATTTTACAACTAGCGAACTACATGAGTTGATATACAATGTTCACTAGCCACAAGCCGGATAGCGAGTGGATATATACTTATGTCAGAGTTTGCGGTGCAGATAGATGGGAAGGGTTTGTCCCATTGTAATTGCACATATAATGATTTTGATAGTTGGGGACCCGGTGGAGGAGATGGGATCGCCTCTGGCTGGGGGTTGATTTCATTTTTTCCACCCCGTCCGCCCTTTATATGCTGAGGTTGTAGATTTATTGTAGCATGCAAGGCTGCGCACTGTCACTACTGGCATCTCCGCGATTGTCCGCTTTGAGTATTTTTAGATCTCCTTGGACACTGAACACGCCTTCTGGTGCGGCGAGGTGTTTGCGCCGTGTCACATGACCTGGCCCTACTCCCTCCTATGCTGTTGTCCCTGTGATGCGCTCCATTGGATGACGTTGCAGTCCATGGAGTTGGCACATAGGGGCGCGGCAGTGTGGGGGGCGGGACCAGTGACGTTTGACCCGGAGCATGAACACGCCCTCTGATGTAGCGTGACGTTTTTCTGTGTCACATGACCTGGCCCTCCTCCCCTCGTTGCTGTTGGTCCTGCGATGCGCCCCATTGGATGACGCTGCGGTCCATGGGGTTGGCACGTAGGAGCGCGGCGACGTGGGGGGCGGGACCAGTGACGTCTGACCCGGAGCATGCGCGCTGCAGACTGAGGGACGCCAACGCCGGTCTGTTCTATGGGTCCATGAATGGTGAGCTCCAACAGGTTGATTTTAAGTTTAGATTTGATGCAGCTGCATCACAAATAAAAGATTTTAACTCCTTATGCACGGAGCACTTATGCACCTTATGTACATCTTGGGGTTATGTATGCAGGGGACATAAACTCTTTTTTTAAAGTGGATGTACGTACATATATTGATTGAAATGCACATATCTACTGTAAGCAAGGATGATCACTAATTTGTAATTTTTATATCTTTGTATGACTCTTTTGTAAATGTTTACTATGCACAAATGTCACGTGATGATGGAGTTGGAGATCATGTGACTTGATTGATGACATGTGTAATCACTGATTGTAATTATTTTGTATTGGATTGTGGGTATATATACCTGGTTGTATACACTGTTATGTAGCTTGATAAAGGCCTCATTGAGCAGGCCGAAACGTTGCCGGATTAAAATTTATTGGGGTCTTCACCCTGTCACCTGAAAGCTGGAAGTGCTGCCTCGTCATTCTGTTAAGTATATATATATATATATATATTTATAGATCAATGGTTATAAATATATATATATATATATATATATATATATATAGACGCACACACCACAGTACAGCAATAACACTACAGTAAAACACAATACAAACCTAACTACACTAGACAATACACAATTCCCAATTCCACCCCACACACTAGCTATACAATACACTTACATACATTCATTAGCAGCAACCCACCCGCCTGGCTACTCACTGTCCCTACGGGGTAGACAAAGGGTTAACACACACTCAGCTGCTGCTGGGGTAAGCAGGCAGCAGTGAAGAGGTAAAGGATAACAGGGCAGCTACAGGGGTAACTGGGGCTGCCTCAAGGGTACAGGGCTGAGGGTAATGCTGCAGGAGGTCAGCAGCCAGGGTTAGGGGATGGTTGGTGGAGCAAGGGTGATGCAGGGGTTATGCAGTGCTGGAGGGAAAAGGTTACTCAGCCATCTCCAGGGGCATGTGGCCTCTCTTCCTTCAGGGAGCTGTTCCCATGTGTCTCTGTTTGTAGTCCAGTTCCAAGAGAGAGCCTTTGTCCTGGCTAGGGCCAATATAAGCCCAAAAGCAGCCCACCTCCCCCTCATCAACAGGATGGTGATGACATCATCGTGGGTGTGTGACGGAATCCTTGAACTGCCAGTTGGCCCCCCTGAGGCTAGCTCAGGAATCAAAAGACTTCCTGCCCAAGGTGTAAATGAGAGCATCCCCCCAGATGCCACAACATAGCACCTCACACGCCTACGTCATAACAATCCCTAAACAGAACTAGGCTGCTATATATATATATATATATATATATATATATATATAAAATTGCACAACCTGGGGATCATATCAGTATATACATATATACCCACACAACCTGGGGGCACTTAGGTATACATGTATATACATACACACAACCTGGACAGATCCATATACTGGGCCCACATTTAGGTATATACATCCATATAGATGTTTGGGGCACATCTACATGCATGTATATATACACAATATAATTCTGGGGCATAAATGGGCAGTAATAAGCCCACCTGCATATAGATATATTATACATAGAGATGTATACTGACAAGGGGGCATACATACATCTCTATGTATACACCCATACCACCTGGACCGACCCATGCAAAAGGGCCAATACATATGCATATATGTAAGGGCATATATACATATATATTTATATCCAACACTTCCCTCAACAGTGACAGTCAAATACAAACTTTAAATACTGCAGTTATATTCTTGGTTTAAAAAAACACCCATTTTTTGCAAGCCTTTGTTGCATTTGTGACAGTCAATAACAAACTTTAAATGCTGCAGTTATATTCTCAGTTTAGCAAAATACCCATTTTGTGCAAGACCCTACATCTCGGGCCTTTGCTGCATTTGTCACAGTCAAATACAAGCGTTAGATACTGCTGTTATATTCTGGTATTAAAAAAACACCCATTTTGGGCAAGATAATACATTTGGGGCCTTTGCTGCGTTTCTGACAGTCCAATATAAGCGTTAGATACTGCTGTTATATTCTTGTATTTAAAAAAAACACCTATTTTGGGCAAGATAATACATTTGTGGCCTTTGCTGCATTTCT
Organism: Bufo bufo; assembly: GCF_905171765.1. NCBI lineage: Eukaryota > Metazoa > Chordata > Amphibia > Anura > Bufonidae > Bufo > Bufo bufo. The sequence continues at coordinate 98,009,360 of NC_053395.1, forward strand.
GACAGTCCAATACAAGCGTTAGATACTGCTGTTATATTCTGTGTAGAGGACACCAAGGTTGGGTCCTCAGTGACAGATATATATTGCCACTATTTGGGTTGTGGTGCCTTTAACCCCTTCAAGACCAAGCCAGTTTTTACCTTCAGGACCAAGCCCCCACATTTTGCAAATCTGACATGTTTCACTTTATGTGGTAATAGCTTTGGAACACTTTTACTTATCCAAGCCATTCTGAGATAGTTTTTTTGTGACACATTGTACTTCATGTTAGTGATAAATTCGAGTCAATATGTTTTACCTTTATTTATATAAAAATACAAAATTTACAGAAATGTTTAAAAAATTAGCAATTTTCTAAATTGTCATTTCTCTGGTTCTCTGACAGACAGTGGTAACTCACAAAATAGTTATTACTTTACATTTAACATATGTCTACTTCATGTTTGCATCATTTTGTAAATGTTATTTTATTTTTTTGGGATGTTAGAAGGCTTAGAAGTTTAGAAGCAAATTTTCAGAACATTTCCAAAACCCACTTTTTAAGGACCAGTTCATGTCTGAAGTCACTTAGTGGGACTTATATAATAGAAACCACCCAAAAATAACCATTTTAGAAACTACACCCCTCAAGGTATTCAAAACTGATTTTACAAACGTTGTTAACCCTTTAAGTGTTCCACCAGAAATAATGGAAAATGGAGGTGAATTTTTAAAATTTCACTTTTTTTGCAGATTTTTCCAGCATGCTTTAACAGCAAAATAAACCTCAATATTTGTTACCCTGATTCTTTAGTTTACATAAACACCCCATATGTGGTCATAAAGTGCTATATGGGGGCACAGCGGGGCTCAGAATGAGAGGAACACTGCGTGGCTTTTGGAAGGCAGATTTCGCAGAATAATTTTCAGACACCATGTCGCATTTGAAGACACCCTGAGGCACCCCAACAGTGAAAAAATCCCAAAAGTGACCCCATTATGGAAAGTACACCCCCCAAGGAATTTTTCAAGGGGTGCACTGAGCACTTTGGCCCAATTGCCGTTTCATAGAATTTAGAAAGACTTGGCAGTGCAAATGAAAAATTTCATATTTTACAAGAATATCTCGCTTTAGGCGCAAATTTGTCATTTTAACAAGGGGTATCAGGAGAAAATGCACCCCATAATCTGTTACCCATTTTCTCCTGAATATGTCAACACCTCATATGTGGTTGTAAAGTGCTGTATGAGCACACAGCGGGGCTCAGAATGGGAGGAACACCGTGTGGCTTTTGGAAGGCAGATTTCGCTGGAATAAGTTTCAGGCACCATGTCGCATTTGAAGACACCCTGAAGCACCCAAACAGTGAAAAAAAAACTAAAGTGACCCCATTATGGAAAATACACCCCCAAGGAATTTTTCAAGGGGTGCACTGAGCACTTTGGCCCAATAGCCGTTTCATAGAATTTAGAAAGACTTGGCAGTGAAAACACCCTGAGGCACCCTAACAGTGAAAACCGCAAAAACGAGGCTCTAGGGGTGCCAGAACATAAAAGTAAATTGAAGAAATGTCTCATTTTATAAAATGACATCTTTCAATGTATTCATCTAGGGGTATAATGGGAATTTTTACGTTTTTCTTTTTTTCTTTTTGAGGGGGGGGGAGCTATTATTAGATTGCCAAATGGAAAAATGCTCAACTGAAAATGTCTTGCCATGGATTAATTAAGAAATTAGTGAAATGGACTTGGTGGATATCAGTGGAGGTGTGATAAACTTGAAAGCACTCTCAAATGCAGAGGCCTGGTTTAGAGGGGCAGGTCTGACAGTAGTGAGTGGTGTCTTTCCTAATCCTTTAACCGAGCAAACTCGACACCTTTTTTGGGGTCGCCTTTTTTTTCTGTGGGGGGTAGTACTCCAGGGAAATACTGCCCACATATTATTGTTGATACCCCAGAAGCACTGCTGGCTGAAAAACTGCCCTCTCCTTCTTGAACGCCAAAAATCAATTTTTTTATTATTTTTTCCTGGAATTCCAAGAAGGTCCAGCTGTTCTGTGGATGACAAAGGCATTATATAGTGACACTTGGGTTAGGTACACAGCTAATTTTTTGTACCACACCTTAGATTTTCTTAAGGCACTGTAGGGCTGTAGTACCTGGTCTGAAAGATACACTCCACCCATGAACTTGTTGTAATCCTGGAGACACACAGGCTTGATGTTCTGCTCTGTGGTTCCTCGGACTGGGACTGGGGTGGACTGATCTGCATGGATGGTAGTTAACACAAGAATATCCCGTTTGTCCTTGTATTTTAGCAGCATCAAATTTTCTGAGCAAACAGCCCTGCTTTCCCCACGACGCACTGTCTGATCTATAAAGGATTTAGAGAGCCCTTTTTGATTTCTTCTAATTGTGCCACATGTGCCTATGCCTCTTGCAGCAGGGCACTTCAGGAGTGGGACACTATTGTAAAAGTTGTCCAAATACAGATGGTATCTGTGGTCCAGCAGGGGGTGGACAAAATCCCATACTATCTTCCCACTTATACCCAGAACCGGGGGACAATCGGGTGGCTCAATTTTGGAATCTTTTCCCTCGTAAATACGAAAGCGCAATGTATACCGGGATACACTTTCACAGGCCTTATACAACTTCACGCCATACCTAGCCCTTTTATTGGGCAGGTACTGGCGGAAATGTAATTGGCCTTTGCAGTGGACCAATGATTCATCCACTGAGAACCATTTTTGGGGGGTATATACTTGACCAAATTTGGAATTGTAGTGGTTAACCACTGGCTTAATTTTAAAGAGTCTGTCATAACTGGGGTCGCTTGGGGTGGGCATTCTTTATTATTGCTGAAGTGTAGAAATCTTAGAAGAGCTTCGAAACGGGCCCGGAGCATGGCAAGACAGTGAAGAGGGGTGTGATATAAAATATCTTTGTTCCGATACGAACGTATTGTTGTTTTTTTTATAATGCCCATGCTTAGAAGAAGTCCCCAAAACCTTTGCATTTCAGTCGTGTTAGTAGGGGTCCATTTGTGGGGCCTTGAGAGATAACTGTCTGGATTGGAGGCAATAAATTGCTCTGCATATATATTTGTTTGTTCCACCATCAAGGTCATCAGTGAAGAATAATTAGAAAAAATTAATTTCACTGAAACCTGTGGTATCTACATTGATGCCTGGAGTGGCTGTAAATTCAGGCACCTGGGGCACATAGTTATCTGCGGGGATCCATGAAGAGTCACTTGTACGGGGCTGCGACTGCGCACTACCCCTAGGACGCCTACAAGGAGGTTCATCATTAGATTAGATTAGATTTTTATAGAACAGCAGACTAAAATACTGTATATCCTTTAGGCCTCATGCACACGACCGTATTTTGTTTCCGTGTCCGTTCCGTTTTTTTTGCAGATAGGATGCGGACACATTCATTTTTAATGGTTCCGCAAAAAACGCGGACAGCACACCACGTGCTGTCCGCATCAGTATGTCCGTTCCGTTGCTCTGCAAAAAAAATTGTGCATGTCCTATTTTTTCTAGTTTGCGGACAAGGATAGGCATTATTACAATGGATCCGCAAAAAAACGGATGCCATACGGAACGGATGCAATTTGCGGACCGCAAAACACATACGGTCGTGTGCATGTAGCCTTAGGATGGGATAAAAACTCCCCGAGTCACTTGGCAATTATTGGCAGGTGTCACAGGTAGCACAGATGGCTGGCGATGAGCCAGGGGTCTAGTATGGGACACAGAGTAGTGCCAATATCCTTACTGGGGCAGAAAAGGGATTAATGTATTATTTTACAGTATTAGGTGGCACAAATCCACATGGGGCATAAGAGACTTATATTTTACAGAATGGTGCCACTCAAGCACAGGACACAAGTATATACACACAGGAGGATGGCACACCTATTGACGTTTTCAAATTTATTTTTTTGTGTAACTTGGGAGTGTGTGACAAGTGTCTTTATTGAACAGACAAACTGGAGTCACAGGTGTCTTGATGGACGGACAGACTGGACTGACGGGTGTCTTGATGGGCGGACAGGCTGGAGTGACAGGTGTCTTTATTGAACGGACAAACTTTAGTGACAGGTGTCTTGATTTACGGACAGGCTGGAGTGACAGGTGTCTTTATTGAACGGACAGACTGGACTGACAGGTGTCTTGATTGACGGAAAGACTGGAGTCACAGGTGTCTTGATGGACGGACAGGCTAGTGTGACAGGTGTCTTTATTGAACGGACAAACTGGAGTGACAGGTGTCTTGATGGACGGACAGACTGGACTGACAGATGTCTTGATGGGCGGACAGGCTGGAGTGACAGGTGTCTTTATTAAACGGACAGACTGGATTGACAGGTGTCTTGATGGGCGGACAGGCTGGAGTGACAGGTGTCTTTATTGAACGGACAGACTGGACTGACAGGTGTCTTGATGGGCGGACAGGCTGGAGTGACAGGTGTCTTTATTGAACGGACAGACTGGACTGACAGGTGTCTTGATGGGCGGACAGGCTGGAGTGACAGGTGTCTTTATTGAACGGACAAACTTTAGTGACAGGTGTCTTGATTTACGGACAGGCTGGAGTGACAGGTGTCTTTATTGACAGAAAGACTGGAGTCACAGGTGTCTTGATGGAAGGACAGGCTAGTGTGACAGGTGTCTTTATTGAACGGACAAACTGGAGTGACAGGTGTCTTGATGGACGGACAGACTGGACTGACAGGTGTCTTTATTGAACGGACAGACTGTAATGACAGGTGTCTTTATTGAACGTACAGACTGGAATGACAGGTGTCTTGATGGGCGGACAGGCTGGAGTGACAGGTGTCTTTATTGAACGGACAGACTGGAGTATTGATGGGCGGACAGGCTGGAGTGACAGGTGTCTTTATTGAACGGACAGACTGGTCTGACAGGTGTCTTGATTAACGGACAGACTGGAGTGACAGGTGTCTTGATGGACGAATAGGCTGGACTGACAGGTATCTTGATGGACGGACAGGCTGGAGTGACAGGTGTCTTGACGGGCAGACAGTTGTCTTAATGGACGAACAGTAGTGACAGGTGTCTGGATGAGGTGATGATGACAGGACTGGACAGGACTAGTCACTGACTGGGACAAATTAGGCACAGAAGAGTGGCAAATCGGTACTGAAGGGGTACTGTACGAGGCAGGGGATGAGGCACAGAACTGATCTGTGTCACTGACTGGGGCACAGAAGCAGCTTTTCGGCACACAAGGGGTTAATTCTTGTAATACTGGTCTGGTAAGTATTACTGTACTGCAGCTTTTCACACTCGCTCCTTCTCTGATCGCTTCCCTGACAGGAATTGGGACGATCAGAGAAGGAGAAGCACATAGTCCCTCCCTAATCCCCCCTTACCTGCCCCGATGCGTTGCGATTGGTCCCTCTGCAGTATTGGACCAATCACAGCGATCGCGGGCGGGTCAGAGCTCCGAAACAGTTCCCACCAGCGTCTCTGGTTGCCTAGCAACCCCAGCACGCCAGCTTCACTGAACCTTCAGCGCTTCGCTCCCTGTGCTGACAGAGAAAGCCGATCACGTACATGCACGTGGGGATGCGGTGAGGCACCACATTCCCCCACGTACATGTACGTGAAAATGAGGGAAGGGGTTAAAAAAGCATTACCAGGGATCCGGTACCCACAGGGTTAACTCACTCTCCTGATAAGAGGAAAAGGAAGTGAGTGAGGGAGTGTGTGGTGTGATGGAAACACTGCTGTGTGTGGCTGTGAGCAGAGCTGGAATCTGAGGACATGTGAAAAGTTTTGCAGGAAAGCTGACTGAAAGCTACCATGGACTAAAAAGAACCCAGGGTAAAAATACCTTTATTTTGAACGGACTGTTCTACTGTTTGTTATGCTGAACTAAGCAGACTTTAAGTTGGGTTTGACCTTGGCTGCTGGAAGCTGTACCTATTTTCGTTTTTTTGGGAAAATAATCATCTACAGTCAGGTCCATAAATATTGGGACATCTACATAATTCTAACATTTTTGGCTCTATACACCACCACAATGAATTTGAAATTAAACGAACAAGATGTGCTTTACCCGCAGACTGTCAGCTTTAATTGGAGGGTATTCACATCCAAATCAGGTGAACGGTGTAGGAATTACAACAGTTTGCATATGTGCCTCCCACTTGTTAAGGAACCAAAAGTAATGGGGCAGAATAATAATCATAAATCAAACTTTCACTTTTTAATACTTGGTTGCAAATCCTTTGCAGTCAATTACAGCCTGAAGTCTGGAACGCATAGACCTCACCAGACGCTGGGTTTCATCCCTGGTGATGCTCTGCCAGGCCTCTACTGCAACTTGTCTTCAGTTCCTGCTTGTTCTTGGGGCATTTACCCTTCAGTTTTTTCTTCAGCAAGTGAAATGCCGTCGTGTTCGTGGTGCTGTGATTTCCACTGGCCCTGGAATAATGCCCAGTGTTCACAGGCCACGTACCCTGAACCCCAAAAATTCTGAGAAAATAGTTGACTGACTTACACAGGACACCCAATCTTCAACAGCTTCCGCTAAGAACCTTGACGCACCATCCTCCTCCAGCTCAGCTTTGGTCATCTGCTCTCAAGTTACCACTCTCCCGCCTGCCGCCACCACAGCCACCACACCTGCTTCACTTGATCCTTCAGAGGAGTTATTTTCACATAATTTGGATGAAATTAGTGATGCGCAACCATTATTGCCAGAGGATGGAGATAACAGGGATATGTCTCAGTCAGGCAGCATTACACACATGGACCTACAGTATGATGATGATGATGATGTTGTACCCGCTGCTGCTTCCTTTGCTGAGGTGTCAGATACAAGTGAAGTGGTTGATGGTGACGATGTGTCCGTAGATGCCACGTGGGTGCCTGCTCGAAGAGAAGAAGAAGAGGGGGAAAGTTCAGAAGGGGAGACAGAGAGAAGGAGGAGACGAGTTGGAAGCAGGGGGAGGTCATCACAAGGAGCTAGTGGCACAGTCAGACAGCATGTATCGGCACCAGGGGTCAGCCAGACAGCACGCCAATCAACACATGCTGCTGCCACCACCAGAATGCCGTCATTGCAAAGCTTAGCAGTGTGGCATTTTTTTTGTGTGTCTGCCTCTGACAACAGCGATGCCATTTGCAACCTGTGGCAAAAGAAACTGAGTCGTGGGAAATCCAACACCCACCTAGGTACAACTGCTTTGCGAAGGCACATGATCACACATCACAAACGCCTATGGGATCAACACATGATGACGAGTAGAAGCAGCACACAACCTCAAAGCCACCATCCTCCTCCTGGTCCAGCATCTTTAGCCACGTCAACCACTGCTGTCCTCCTTGCCCCCTCTCAACCACCCGCCACTCTGCCTCTCACCTTCAGCAGTTCCATCTCATCTGCCCACAGTCAGGTGTCTGTAAAGGAAATGTTTGAGCGTAGGAAGCCAATGTCCCAGAGTCACCCCCTTGCCCGGCGTCTGACAGCTGGCTTGACGGAACTCTTAGCCCGCCAGCTTTTACCATACCAGCTGGTGGAGTCTGAGGCCTTCAAAAAATTTGTCGCTATTGGGACACCACAGTGGAAGGTACCCGGACGAATTTTTTTTCCAAAAAAGGCAATCCCAAACCTCTACTCAGTGATTGAAAAGGAAGTCATGGCATCTCTGGCATACAGTGTTGGGGCAAGGGTCCATCTGACCACTGATACCTGGTCTTCAAAGCACGGTCAGGGCAGGTATATCACCTACACTGCGCATTGGGTCAACCTGCTGACGGCTGACAAGCATGGAATGCCTGTCTCTGCAGCGGAGTCGGTGACACCGCCACGACTTGCAGGCAGGCCTACTGCCACCTCCTCTACTCCTCCTACTCCATCCTCTTCCATAACCTCCTCGGCTGAGTCCTCTTCTGCTGCGGCGTCTGGCTGCACATCAACTGAATCCCCCCAGCTCCCGAGGGGCTATTCCACATCCCGGATACGACAGTGTCACGCTGTCTTGGGGTTGACTTGCCTGAAAGCAGAGAGCCACACCGGACCAGCACTCCTGTCCGCCCTGAACGTACAGGTGGATCAGTGGCTGACCCCGCACCAACTGGAGATCGGCAAAGTGGTGTGTGACAATGGAAGCAATTTGTTGGCGGCATTGAATTTGGGCAAGTTGTCACATGTGCCGTGCATGGCACATGTGTTGAATCTCATCGTACAACGCTTTGTGTCTAAGTACCCAGGCTTACAGGACGTCCTCAAGCAGGCCAGGAAGGTGTGTGGCCATTTCAGGCGTTCCTACACGGCCATGGCGCACTTTTCAGACATTCAGCGCCGAAACAACATGCCAGTGAGGCGCTTGATTCGCGACAGCCCGACACGTTGGAATTCAACATTTCTAATGTTCGACCGCCTGCTCCAACAAGAAAAAGCCGTCAACGAGTATTTGTATGACCGGAGTGCTAGGACAGCCTCTGCGGAGCTGGGAATTTTTTTGCCACGTTAATGGACGTTCATGCGCAATGCCTGTAGGCTCATGCGTCCTTTTGAGGAGGTGACAAACCTAGTCAGTCGCACCGAAGGCACCATCAGCGACCTCATCCCATTTGTTTTCTTCCTGGAGCGTGCCCTGCGAAGAGCGCTGGATCAGGCTGTAGATGAGCGTGAAGAGGAAGAGTTGTGGTCACCATCACCACCAGAAACAGCCTTGTCATCATTGGAAGAGGAGTGTGAGGAAGAGGAGTCAGAGGAGGAATGTGGCTTTGAGGAGGAGGAAGACCAACCACAGCAGGCATCCCAGGGTGCTCGTTGTTGTCACCTATCTGGGACCCGTGGTGTTGTACGTGGCTGGGGTGAAGAACAGACCGTCAATTACATCAGTGAGGACGAGGAACGGGAAATGAGTAGCTCGGCATCCAACCTTGTGCAAATGGGGTCTTTCATGCTGTCATCTCTGTTGAGGGACCCTCGTATAAAAAGGATGAAGGCGAACGACCTGTACTGGGTGGCCACGCTACTAGACCCCCGGTATAAGCAGAAAGTAGCGGAAATGTTACCAACTTACCAAAAGTCAGAAAGTATGCAGCAGTTCAAAACAAAACAAAAAAATATGCTTTACACAGCTTATAAGGGGGATGTCACAGCACAACGGGAATCTAACAGGGGAAGAGGTGAAAGTAATCCTCCTCCTACCACGACCACGGCGGCAAGGACAGGACGCTTTACAGATGTGTTGTTGATGGAGGACATGCAGAGCTTTTTCAGTCCTACACATCGCCACAGCCCTTCGGGATCCAGCCTTAGAGAACGACTCGACTACCTCACCTTAACTGCAGATATCGACACTCTGAGGAGCGATGAACCCCTTGACTACTGGGTGTGCAGGCTTGACCTATGGCCTGAGCTATCCCAGTTTGCGATAGAACTTCTGGCCTGCCCCGCTTTAAGTGTCCTGTCAGAAAGGACCTTCAGTGCAGCAGGAGGCATTGTCACTGACAAAAGAAGTCGTCTCGGTCAAAAAAGTGTTGATTACCTCACCTTCATTAAGATGAATGAGGCATGGATCCCGAAGGGACTGACAGTGGGGGATACGTTTGACTAACAAAGGGCCTGATGACATGCCTTGGCCTCAAAATGGTCCCCACGCTGCTGTATTTAATGTCTGCATACCGGATGACTTTCGTGAATTCTCCGCCACCAACTAGGGTTCAAGCCGCAATGTTTTAGGCTACTTTCACACCTGCGTTCAGGTGTCCGCTCGTGAGCTCCGTTTGAAGGGGCTCACAAGCGACCCTGAACGCAGCCGTCCGGCCCTAATGCATTCTCAGTGGAGGCGGATCCACTGAGAATGCATCCGTCTGCCAGCGTTCAGCCTCCGCTCCGCTCAGTGAGCGGACACCTGAACGCTGCTTGCAGCGTTTGGGTGTCCGCCTGGCCGTGCGGAGGCGAGCGGATCCGTCCAGACTTACAATGTAAGTCAATGGGGACGGATCCGTTTGAAGATGACACTATATGGCTTAATCTTCAAACGGATCCGTCCCCCATTGACTTTCAATGTAAAGTCTGGACGGATCCGCTCAGGCTACTTTCACACTTAGAAATTTTTCTAAGTTATAATGCAGACGGATCCGTTCTGAACGGATGCAAACGTCTGCATTATAGGAGCGGATCCGTCTGATGAAACATCAGACGACCCGCTCCGAACGCCTGTGTGAAAGTAGCCTTAGTCACCTTTCTGCCTTGAAAACATAAATTTTTCCGGCCGCTGCTACAACAGCGGCTGCAACAATAACATTATTTTTCAGGCATGTGTACATGCCTAATTTTTCTGGCCTCTGGTGCTGCACTGTGGCTGCAAAAACAAAACAAAAAGAAAAGGCACATACAAGTGTCAATTCCCCTTCGTGATCGTTACCTTGTTGTGGTGAAGGGGCTTGCATATCATCACCTCTATGAGTGTGTTGGCAATGTTGCCACACCCCAGATGATAAGGCCGTTGCTTCATTATGATCAGACCAAAAGCGATCGGCTGGATAATTTTTCATAGAAAAAACATAAATTTTTTAAATATATTTTTTTTAAGTTGTATGGGTGGGTTTTTAATACATAAAATAAAAAAATCATAATAAAGTCTCTTAATAGTTTATTAGAAATAATGCAGACAATTTAAAAAATCCCCATCAATTCGAATACAAAGCAAGTACAAAGCTCAGAACTAAATTATTCCAGGATGTCGTAATGGTTCGTTAATTCGACAATGGTTAATCAATTTGACACACGTCCCCGGATAGGGGACGTAACAGGGATTAAACTGATAGGAATAGTACTAGTTAAGACACCCCTCATATAGGGTGTCACAGCACATTGCTCCGTGCACGCGCAGTGCCCCAACTTGGGAGTAAGAGGACCGACCAAGCTGCTTTTTCCATCTCCCGGTTCCTAAAATCAATTCATTTTGGTGTATCAGAGTTTGGTCTGTCACTGTGAAGGCAGTGGAAGGTACCCGGCCTAAATTTTTTTTCACAAAAGGCAATCCCACCCTGATATGGGACATTAACAGGGATTAAACTGATGAGAATAGTACTACAGAAAATAGCACTTATATCGGGTGTGACAGTAAAGTGCACGGTGCAGACGCAGTGACCGTGGTGTGGATTCAAACAAAGAGGAGGGAGCCAGCATTTTTTTAACCATCTCCCCGTTCGAAAAATCTATTTAATAAATGGACCCCAGATTGGGGACGTAACAGGGATTAAACTGATGAGAAGAGAGAACTACAGAAATAACCACTCATATCGGGTGGGGCAGTAAATTGCACGGCGCAGATGCAGTGACCGTGGCGTGGATTCAAACAAAGGGGAGGGAGCCAGCATTTTTTTAACCATCTCCCCGTTCGAAAAATCTATTTAATAAATTGACCCCAGATTGGGGACGTAACGGGGATTAAACTGATGAGAAGAGAGAACTACAGAAAATACCACTCATATCGGGTGGGGCAGTAAATTGCACGGCACAGACGCAGTGACCGTGGATTCAAACAAAGGGGAGGGAGCCAGCGTTTTTTTAACCATCTCCCCGTTCGAAAAATCAATTCAATTCACCTTTCGGGGACCCTTGGTGTTGTACGTGGCTGGGTGGAGGAAGAAACCTTCAATGACGTCAATGGGACATGGCTAGCTTGGTATCCAACCTTGAACAAATGGGGAGTTTGCGGTTGGGCAAATGGACTGTTTGCGGTTGTTTGCGGTGCATTAAAAGGGGAGTTTGGTCTGTCAATGTCTGTGAAGCGGGCGTAACCCTTACACTACCTGATCGATACAACATCATACCTGATCGTATACACACACTGGATGTTTTAAACCACGTTGTTCAAAAAAAAATTGGATTGTTTGGTGATTTATGCCCTTTATGGATTAAAATCCAACTCTGCGTCAACTACATAATTTTCCATAGGAGTTTTGCCATGGATCCCCCTCCGGCATGCCACAGTCCAGGGGTTAGTCCCCTTGAAACAACTTTTCCATCACTACTGTGGCTAGAAAGAGTCCCTGTGGGTTTTAAAATTCGCCTGCCTATTGAAGTCTATGGCGGTTCGCCCGTTCGCGAACATTTGCAGAAATTCGCGTTCGGCGTTCGCAAACGGAAAATTTTATGTTCGCGACATCACTAATAGTGTTCTCGAAAGTCCCACCAATAGTAATAATTCTCTGCTAGAGCACACATGGTAGTAATAGTGATCCTACAGTGCCCCCAACATGTCCCCACTGTGCCCCAGAAGTAAAAATGCTCCCATCGTGCCCATACTAGTAATCATGTTCCCCATAGACCCAAGTAGTAATAAAGCCCACCATAATACCCCCCCCCCCGTAGTAATAATTCTCCTTATAATGTAACTACAAAAAATGCCACCTTATAATGTGTACTATAATAATAGATGCAAACATAACATATGGACTAAGCCCTCACTCTAATGATAAAATCTGAGACTCTTAGCCAATATATTTTGATCAAAATACATCCGTGCCCACCTACCAAGCGTCAAGGTGGTCTCAGTTCAGGCAGGTCCTACGCTAAACCTACCTATGCTGTTATGCATCTATGTTCAGGTGCGCAGACCCTGCACATATGGTGTGTTGCTCCTAGTTACCTCTATGTGCATCCTCAGCCGATGAGAGGAGGAGCACACACACCTATATGTACCACCTTAATCAAGGTCGCCTCTTAGATAGGTGGGGCAAAAGTGCACATGAATGCTACTCCAAATGTAGGAGCGCATTCACACCTGAAGGTGCCACTCCTTAAGGTGCCACTTTTTCAGGACAAATAAAACAAATCACGGAGAAAAAAAAAGGGATACAGAACAACCTGCACGATACAATAGTAAGTATGTGGTTGTGCATGGCTACATTTATAAAGTCACAGAAAATAATGCACTATAATAATAGATGCAAACATAACATATGGACTAAGCCCCCACTCTAATGATAAAATCTGAGACTCTTAGCCAATACATTTTGATCAAAATACATCTGTGCCCACCTACCCAGCGCCAAGGTGGTCTCAGTTCAGGCAGGTCCTACTCTTTACCTACCTATGCCATTATGCATCTATGTTCAGGTGCGCAGACCCTGCACATATGGTGTGTTGCTCCTAGTTACCTCTATGTGCATCCTCAGCCGATGAGAGGAGGAGCATACACACTTATATGTACCACCTTAATCAAGGTCGGCTCTTAGATAGGTGGGGCAAAAGTGCACATGAATGCTACTCCAAATGTAGGAGCGCATTCACACCTGAAGGTGCCACTCCTTCAGGACAAATTAAACAAATCACTAGTGATGATCGAGCATCAAAGTATTTGTGTGTTCGGGCTGAACACATTGCTATATTCGTGTGCTCGGCCGAGCACCCGAGTATAATGGACATCAATGGGAGACAACCAGGCACCCCCCGCTCTGAAGAGGGGAGGGTGCTGGTCCATTGGAAAAGGTCAGAAAGTGACAGAAACACCACCGAAATGGATCGGGAACACCATGGGGATGATGTCTGGTCATCTTGGACTCCCAGGTCGCTGCTGGGAACCATGTTGTGTGGGTTGTACGCCACTTTTACAGACTGACAAAAATACGCACAAAACCCCCCCAAAAAAATCTATTTTACAGGATAAATTATTAGGAAACATTCTTTCCTGTATATTCAATTGTATATAAAGTGCAAGTGCTGAAAAAAATTACAAGCAAGAGGCACTCCGAAACAGCCTGTATATCACATAAAGGACAATTGTTCAGGTAGTGGGACTCCTACACTCATAAAGCCTATGCACTAAGTGAAAGGGCTGCCAAAAATGATTATTGATGGCCTCCTGATGACCCTCAAAAACATTTGGAACATCTAAAATCTTAGGGACGAGGGCCTGCTGCCACATTGGTGACTCTAGATAACCTCTGGGCAATTGCATGTCACCGTGACGGCGACGATCCATTTGGATGTCTGCCCTATCAGCTGTCAATGTTTTTTTCTGAGCCTACCATGGTTATCATGGGTAACCGGGAATCAGGGTTTCATGCCGGAGAGGGAGCTTGAGAAAGGGATACCACATAAAAGGGAGGTCAATGGCTGAAATCTGATTGGGTGGAGAGGGTGGGTCAAGTTATTAAACCAGAAGAATCCAAGGAAGGCAGCAGGCGCGCGGCAATTACCCACTCCCACTCATGGGAGGTAGTGATGATAAATAACAATACAGGACTCTTAAAATGCCGTTATTGGAATGAGTAATAAAAAATTACAGGGAATGTCACTGCGGTATTTTGGATGATGAAACGTTATACAGGAGAGGCCCTGCTGCCGCTTTGTCGACTCTAGATAACTTCTGCCTGATTGCACGTCCCCGTGACATCCACGATCCATTTGGATATCTTCCCTATCAACTTTCGATATTCTTTTATGCGCCTACCATGGTGATCACCGATAACGGGGAATCATAGTTCGATTTCGGAGAGGGAGCCTGATAAACGGCTACGGCTGCTGCTTCAAAGCAAGGCAGCATGAGTTGCGGGCCTACATGTGAGCTGACCCTGTAAAAGATTTAAGTTGCAGGCCTGCATGTGAGCTAACCCAGTAAAAGATTCGAGTTGCGGGCCTGCAGGTGAGCTGAACCAGTAAAAGATTTTAGGTGCGGGCCTGCTGGTGAGGTGAGGTGGAACCGACAAACCCAACTTGAATTTGATGGCTGCATTAATCTGCAGGTGATGGTGATACAGATTCACAGATTGTTTCCATCTGCATCTTTCTAAGCAATTTGTGTCCTTAGTCTTTTATCCAGACTCAGTCATTGTGCCACTATGTGGCCTCCTCATGCTGCCATCTCCACACCATGTCACTTTGCCACTCATTTTTATCACCATGCTGCTGCTACTGATACTGCTTAACCCCTTTAGGACACAGCCATATTTCACCTTAAGGACTAGGCAATTTTTTGCAAATCTGACCAGTGTCACTTTAAGTGCTGATAACTTTAAAACGCTTTGACTTATCCAGGCCATTCTGAGATTGTTTTTTCATCACATATTGTACTTCATGACACTGGTAAAATGAAGTAAAAAAAATCATAATTTGTATTTATAAAAAAATACCAAATTTACCCAAAAATCTTAAAAAATTGCAAATTTCCAAGTTTCAATTTCTCTACTTCTATAATACATAGTAATACCTACAAAAATAGTTATTACTTTACATTCCTCATATGTCTACTTCATGTTTGGATTAATTTGGGAATTATATTTTATTTTTGGGGGATGTTACAAGGCTTGGAAGTTTAGAAGCAAATCTTGAAATTTTTCAGAAATTTCCAAAAACCCACTTTTTAGGGACCAGTTCAGGTCTGAAGTCACTTTGTGAGGCTTACATAATAGAAACCACCCAACAATGACCCCATTCTAGAAACTACACCCCTCAAGGTATTCAAAACTGATTTTACAAACATCGTTAACCCTTTAGGTGTTCCACAAGAGTTAATGGCAAATGGTGATAAAATTTCAGAATTTAGATTTTTTGGGCAAATTTTCCATTTTAATCCATTTTTTCCAGTGGGTCTGATGTTTGTATAATACAGTATAGTACACTATATAGTGTACTGTACTGTATTTTACTTACAATTTGTCTGAACAGATCTATGCCTTTAGCACAGATCTGTTTAGCACCATGGACAGCAGGATGCCTGAGAAGACGTCCTGTTGCCATGGGAACCTTCCCCGTCTGCCACAACTGAGCAGACGGGGAAGGGGAAGGAGGGGAGATCCCTCCCTCTGTGACACCATCCTGTCTGGGGGCTGCAAAGGCACATCAGCCCCCCGATGGGAGAGGGAGGGAGCTCCCTGACTGTTAACCTTTTCCATACAGCGGTCCGTACGGACCGCGGTATGGAAAGAGTTAAACGGCTGACATCGCAGCACAGATGTCAGCCGTTTATACCAGAGTGTCAGAAATGTGCTGACACTCTGGTATACCCACTGGACACCAATGAATATTCAAGAGGAGGCCGGGCGGGGGATCGCGATCCCGCCTGCCGCACCGCCCGCCTCCCGCACTGCCTGCAACCACCCCCTGCACCACCCGCCGGGGGTGAAAAATATTTTCGGCATTTTAAAGTTTCTGATCCCCGCGGTCAGGCTGCAGAAAGGGCCACTTCTGGGTCAGGGCCCCAAAGCTGCAGCTTCCCCTATAGCTATGGCCCTGGTCTGCATTAATCTGCAGGTGACCGTGATACAGCTCCACAGATTGATTCCATCTGCATCTTTCTAAGCAATATGTGGCCTCAGTCTTTTATCCAAACTCAGTCATTGTGCCACTATGCCACACATGTCACCTTGCCACTCATTTTTCTCCCCATGCTCATGCAGCTTAAAAGGGCTTAAAGTGATCGCCAGGCCCACAATCTAATTAAGGTTTTACGCACAAAACCAAAGTAAAACAGAAATCTTTCCTGTATATTTACTTGTATATAAAGTGCAAGTCCTGCCAAAAATTACAATGAAGAGGCATTCCGATAAAACCTGTATATCACATAACGGAGGGCCTCATTCACATTGAGTTGCGGGCCTGCAGGTGAGCTGACCAAGTAAAACATTATTTTCGAGGGCCTGCTGCTGAACTGACCCTCTAAAACATTAGGGGCGAGGGCATGCTGCTGAGCTGACACTCTAAAACATTATATGCGATGGCCTGCTGCTAGGCTGACCCTCTAAAACATTAGGCGTGAGGGCCTGCTGCTGAGCTGACCCTCTAAAATATTAGGGGCGAGGGCCTGCTGCTGAACTGACCCTCTAAAACATTATGGGCGAGGGCCTGCTGCTGAACTGACCCTCTAAAACATTATGGGCAAGGTCCTGCTGCTGAGCTGACCCTCTAAAACATTAGGGGCGAGGGCCTGCCGGTGAGCTAGCCCTATAAAAAAAATGTAGGTTGAGGGCCTGCAGTTGAGCTGACCCTATTAAAAAAATTAGAGTGGAGGGAATATAGACAATCTGGATGAGGAGGAGGACGAGAAAACAAGATTCAACCATACAGGGAGTGCAGAATTATTAGGCAAGTTGTATTTTTGAGGATTAATTTTATTATTGAACAACAACCATGTTCTCAATGAACCCAAAAAACTCATTAATATCAAAGCTGAATATTTTTGGAAGTAGTTTTTAGTTTGTTTTTAGTTTTAGCTATTTTAGGGGGATATCTGTGTGTGCAGGTGACTATTACTGTGCATAATTATTAGGCAACTTAACAAAAAACAAATATATACCCATTTCAATTATTTATTTTTACCAGTGAAACCAATATAACATCTTAACATTCACAAATATACATTTCTGACATTCAAAAACAAAACAAAAAAAAATCAGTGACCAATATAGCCACCTTTCTTTGCAAGGACACTCAAAAGCCTGCCATCCATGGATTCTGTCAGTGTTTTGATCTGTTCACCATCAACATTGCGTGCAGCAGCAACCACAGCCTCCCAGACACTGTTCAGAGAGGTGTACTGTTTTCCCTCCTTATAAATCTCACATTTGATGATGGACCACAGGTTCTCAATGGGGTTCAGATCAGGTGAACAAGGAGGCCATGTCATTAGATTTTCTTCTTTTATACCCTTTCTTGCCAGCCACGCTGTGGAGTACTTGGACGCGTGTGATGGAGCCTTGTCCTGCATGAAAATCATGTTTTTCTTGAAGGATGCAGACTTCTTCCTGTACCACTGCTTGAAGAAGGTGTCTTCCAGAAACTGGCAGTAGGACTGGGAGTTGAGCTTGACTCCATCCTCAACCCGAAAAGGCCCCACAAGCTCATTTTTGATGATACCAGCCCAAACCAGTACTCCACCTCCACCTTGCTGGCGTCTGAGTCGGACTGGAGCTCTCTGCCCTTTACCAATCCAGCCACGGGCCCATCCATCTGGCCCATCAAGACTCACTCTCATTTCATCAGTCCATAAAACCTTAGAAAAATCAGTCTTGAGATATTTCTTGGCCCAGTCTTGACGTTTCAGCTTGTGTATCTTGTTCAGTGGTGGTCGTCTTTCAGCCTTTCTTACCTTGGCCATGTCTCTGAGTATTGCACACCTTGTGCTTTTGGGCACTCCAGTGATGTTGCAGCTCTGAAATATGGCCAAACTGGTGGCAAGTGGCATCTTGGCAGCTGCACGCTTGACTTTTCTCAGTTCATGGGCAGTTATTTTGCGCCTTGGTTTTTCCACACGCTTCTTGCGACCCTGTTGACTATTTTGAATGAAACGCTTGATTGGTCGATGATCACGCTTCAGAAGCTTTGCAATTTTAAGAGTGTTGCATCCCTCTGAAGATATCTCACTATTTTTGACTTTTCTGAGCCTGTCAAGTCCTTCTTTTGACCCATTTTGCCAAAGGAAAGGAAGTTGCCTAATAATTATGCACACCTAATATAGGGTGTTGATGTCATTAGACCACACCCCTTCTCATTACAGAGATGCACATCACCTAATATGCTTAATTGGTAGTAGGCTTTCGAGCCTATACAGCTTGGAGTAAGACAACATGCATAAAGAGGATGATGTGGTCAAAATACTCATTTGCCTAATAATTCTGCACGCAGTGTATACTCTTTTTTTGTTGTGGAAAAGTTGCATGGGAATACACTACAGTAGATTGAGTACATTATAAATGATAGATTGAAATTGCCTTTATGTTCATCATCAGCTCAGCTCACGGTCTGCTATGTATTCCTTCACCATCTTCCAAAACTTTTCCCTCCTTGTTTCACTAGACCACGCTTCAGGGTGAGATTGCTGGCGGGGTGTCATGAAAGTGTCCCATGCCTTGGAGAGTGTTGCCCTGCCTTTGTTGGAACTGCTGTGTGTTCCTGTTGTCTCCCTTCCTCGGTTGCCTAAGGAAATAAGGACTTGTCAGGAGCGTTGTCATATGGAAAATTTTGGGGCAATTTTCCAGCAAGGATCTTCTGGTATTGCACCATTTTGCTCATCCTCTCCACCAGAGGAATGAGAGATGAGAAGTTCTCTTTGTAGCGGGGGTCAAGAAGGGTGAACACCCAGTAATCCGTGTTATCTAAAATGCGTATAACACAAGGGTCACTGGAAAGGCAGCCTAACATGAAGTCAGCCATGTGTGCCAGAGTACCAACAGGCAAGACGTCGATGTCGACATCAGGGTGACTCTCCATCTCCTCATCCTTCTCCTCTTCCTCCTCTTCTGCCCATCCATGCTGAACAAATGGAACAAAATTTCCATGGGTACTACCCTCTGTAGCAGAGGCAACTGTCTCCAGCTCCACCTCCTCTTCATGGTCCAATTTGCGCTGAGAAGACGAACTGAGGGTGGGCTGGCTATCACCCTGTGTAATGTTCTCCCCCATTTCCTTGTCTGCCACATTCAGAGCGTCGTCCCTAATTGTGAGCAACGATCGTTTGAGTAGACACAGCAGTGGGATGGTTACACTGATAATAGCGTTATCGCCACTAACCATCTGTGTGGATTCATCAAAGTTTTTTAAAACCTCATAGAGGTCTGACATCAATGCCCACTCCTTGCTTGTGAATAGTGGCAGTTGACTCGAAAGGCGATGACCTATGTTGCAGCTGGTATTCCACAACTGCCCTCTGCTGCTCGCAAGGCCTGGCCAACATGTGTAACGTAGAGTTCCAGCACGTGCTCACGTCGCACAACAGTTGGTGAGCTGAAAGCTGCAAGCGCTGCTGCAGCGTTGACAGACCAGCTGAAGCTGTGGACGACTTGCGGAAATGGGCACACATGCGGCGCGCCTTCACTAGTAGCTCTGGCAAATTGGGGTAGGTTTTGATAAACCGCTGAACCACTAAGTTTAAGACGTGGGCTAGGCATGGGATGTGTGTCAGGTTGCCGAGCTCCAAAGCTGCCACCAAGTTACGGCCATTGTCAGACACAACCATGCCTGGTTGTAGGTTAAGTGGCGAGAGCCACAGCTTGGTTTGATCCCTTATACACTGCAACAGCTCTGCGGCGGTATGCTGTTTGTCACCTAAACAGATCAACTTCAGCATGGCCTGTTGACGCTTACCCACAGCAGTGCTACACTGCTTCCAGCTAGTGACTGATGGCTGACTGCTGCTGGAGGTGGAAGTGGAGGAGGAGGCGGCGGAGGAGGAGAAGTGGGGGATGGAGCCAGTAATATAGCTGCTGGCGGAGACCCTGATGGACGTAGAGCCCGCAATCCTGGGCGTGGTTAGCACCTGTGCCATCCCAAGGTATGACTCACTTCCGTCCTCCACAACATTCACCCAGTGTGTGGTCAGGGAAATGTAGCGTCCCTGGCCACCAGCACTTGTCCATGTAACTGCATTGGTCAGGGCATGGGTGATGTTCTAGGACACATGCTGGTGTAAGGCGGGCACGGCACACCGTGAAAAATAGTGGTGGCTGGGGACTGCGTACCGAGTGACGGCCGCTGACATCAGGCTGTGCAAGGCCTCTGTGTCCACAAGCCTACATGGCAACATTTCAAGGGCAAGTCATTTCGAAAGTTGCGCATTTAGTGCTAAGGCCTGTGGGTGGGTGGGTATTTGCGCTTGCTTTCAAATGACAGTGTTATGGACATTTGGATGTTGCGCTGGGACAGGGAAGTGGATGTTGTTGCTGATGGTTCATGCGAAGGTCCAGGTGCAGGGCGAGGAGCATCCGGGCCTGCACCTTCAACAGGGGATTGGCCAACAGTGCGTAACACAGGGGAAGAGGTGCAATGGTGTGACCCGCAGAACCAGATTGGGGACCCAGGCATTCGGCCCACTTATTGGGGTGCTTGGATGCCATGTGGCGGATCATGCTGGTGGTGGTGAGGTTGCTAGTGTTCACGCCCCGGCTCATTTTGGTACGGTCGAGGTTGCAAACTACCACTCTTTTGTCGTCTGCACTTTCCTAAAAAAAACAGCCATACTGTGAAACACCTACCCCATGGCAAGGTAGATTTACGCATGGGGGTGTTCGGTGTAACGGTTACTGGCCTGTTGTCATGCCTGACGGTGTGCGGCGGTCGGCCAGAATAGCAGCACGAGTTTAGTGTTTGGTTTTGGAGCTGTGCTGGATCCGCCTCCCATCATGTGCACTGGGTGGGGTTATATTAATCACTTTGGTCTTGGAAGCTAGAAAGGAAGGTTGTCTGTTCCAGCGCAGAGAGATAAGTGTGGTTTCTTGTTTGATTGTTTGGTGTCATCTCTCCGATCCAGGTTCTGTGCGAGCAGGCTGCTCCTATTTCCCCTCTTCACCATCTCAGGGAATTTAGGGTGTTTCAGTCCAGGCACGAGGACATATCATACCTACCACAAAGGTCTGCATGTGGGCTGAGCAGTGCAGGGAGAAAGGTCAGGGATAAGTTAGGAGGTGACCCTTCCCCTGCCTCTCGCCTAGAACCTGGTTGGTGGTTTAACTGTTAGTCTGAGTGCATGTCCGTGACACCTGTTTGGTGTGGGCCGACTTCTCCCTTTTGCAACCCCACTGCCTCTTCCAGCCTGTTGCGGTGCTGCGGATCCCTCCCCCTCTGTACTGCTGTCCTCGCTCAGCATTTCACCTTCCCATGTTGGGTCAGTGACCTCATCGTCAACACCTCCTCTTCCACTTCCTGACTCTGCTTATCCTCCTGACTTGACCTAACCGCAACCTCAGTGATGGGTAACTGTGTCTCATCATCATCCACCTCATGAACAAATGATTGCTGTTCACCACCATCATCTTCTTGAGACTGTGAAGGCTCAAGAGGTTGGGAATCAGAGCACAATATCTCAGGTCCCTCTTCAAGTGTGCTGGGCGCGAGGGCCAAATGCAATAGTGGTGCTGGATAGAGCTCCTCGGAATACCGGAGTGTGGGATCACTAGTTTGGCAAGCCTCTCCATGGTGAGAGGAAGGATGATCAGAGAGAGGATTCGGTTGACCAGACTCTTGGCTACAGAGACTGGACTTGATGGAAAAGAGGGTGGTGCTTAACCGACTGGAAGCATTATCTTCAGCAATCCAACCAACCAACTGTTCGCAATGGTCCGACTTGGACAGTGTTGTCCTGCGCCACCCAGCTAAGTTGGACATGAAGCTGGGTACAGTGGATGTTTTTTTTTGTTCTGGTGCACTTACAGCAGGCACAGTTTCATCGCGCCCAGGACCACTGCCTCTCCGTGCACCATCAGAATCACGCCCACTTCCCCGTACCTTAGTGCTCGCCTTCTTCATTTTAATGATTTTGTCACTAGATGTGGCACAGATTGTTTTACAGTCCACTAAAGACACAGTTTTCTGATGCAGGACAGTATATGTCACAGAAACACACAGAATATGGACACTAGATTAGGCCCAGATTTTTGGAATTTGCCCTGAAGAAACAGTTTTCTGATGCAGGACAGTATATGTCAAAGAAACACACAGAATATGGACACGAGATTAGGCCCAGATTTTTGGAATTTGCCCTAAAGAAAAAGTTTTCTGATGCAGGACAGTATATGTTCACAAAAAACACACAGAATATGGACATTAGATTAGGCCCAGATTTTTGGAATTTGCAGTAAAGAAACAGTTTTCTGATGCAGGACAGTATATGACACAGAAACACACAGAATATGGACACTAGATTAGGCCCAGATTTTTGGAATTTGCCTTAACCTCTTTAGGACACAGGGCGTACAGGTACGCCCTGATGTCCTGGTACTTAAGGACACATGGCGTACCTGTACACCCTGTGTATATCCGATCACCGCTCGCGGCGGGCGGTGATCGGAAGCCGATGACTGCTCAAATCATTGAGCAGGCACCTCGGCTAAATGCGCGGGGGGGTCCCGTGACCCCCTCATGTCAGCGATCGCCGCAAACCGCAGATCAATTCAGACCTGCGGTTTGCCGCTTTTTATGGTGCGGGTGGCGGCGGTGCCATCGGGTCCCCATGGGGCTGTAGGGGGGACCCGATGGCATGGAAGGCAGCGTGATGCCTTCCTGAGGCATCGCCGCTGCCTTCCTGTGATGTGCCTGTGAGATCAAGCCCCCTGGATCTCACAGGCAGGAAGCTGTATGAGTAATACACACAGTATTACTCATACAGCCAATGCATTCCAATACAGAAGTATTGGAATGCATTGTAAAGGATTAGACCCCCAAAAGTTAAAGTCCCAAAGTGGGACAAAAAATATAGGGAAAAAAAAAGTTGAAAAAATTTAGTTTTCCCCTCCAAAAATTAAAAGTTTCAAGTAAAAATAAACAAAAACGTCATTTTCTCCCAATAAAGTTAAATAAAATTGGTAAAAAATAGGGAAAAAAAATAGACATATTACGTATCGACCGTCTCTATAAAAATATCACATAACCTAACCCCTCAGATGAACACTGTAAAAAATAAAAAATAAAAACTGTGCTAAATAAACAATTTTTTTGTCACCCTACATCACAAAAAGTATAACAGCAAGCGATCAAAAAGGCGTACGCCCACCAAAATAGTACCATTTTAACCATCACCTCATCCCGCCAAAAATGAGCACCTACCTGAGACAATCGCCCAAAAAATATAAAAACTATGGCTCAGAATATGGAGACACTAAAACATCATTTTTTTTGTTTTAAAAAAGCTGTTATTGTGTAAAACTTACATAAATAAAATAAAAAGTATACATATTAGGTATCGCCACGTCCGTATCGACCGGCTCTATAAAAATATCACATGACCTAACCCCTTAGATGAACACTGTAAAAAATAAAAAGTAAAAACTGTGCTAAATAAACCATTTTTTGTCACCTTACATCACAAAAAAGTGTAATAGCAAGCGATCAAAAAGTCATATGCATCCCAAAATAGTGCCAATAAAACTGTCATCTTATCCCGCAAAAAATGAGACCCTACCTAAGATAATCGCCCAGAAACTGAAAAAACTATGGCACTAAAACATGATTTTTTTTGTTTCAAAAATGAAATCATTGTGTAAAACTTACATAAATAAAAAAAAATTATACATATTAGGTATCGCTGCGTCCGCTGCGTCCGTGACAACCTGCTCTATAAAAATACCACATTATCTAACCTGTCAGATGAATGTTGTAAATAACAAAAAAAAAATGTGACAAAACAGCTATTTCTTGTTACCTTGCTTCACAAAAAGTGTAATATAGAGCAACCAAAAATCTAAACTAGTACCAAAAAAACTTCCACCCTATCCCATAGTTTGTAAAATGGGGTCACTTTTTTGGAGTTTCTACTCTAGGGGTGCATCAGGGGGGCTTCAAATGGGACATGGTGTCAAAAAATTAGTCCAGCAAAATCTGCCTTCCAAAAACCGTATGGCATTCCTTTCCTTCTGCGCCCTGCCGTGTGCCCGTACAGCAGTTTACGACAACATATGGGGTGTTTCTGTAAACTACAGAATCAGAGCCATAAAAATTGAGTTTTGTTTGGCTGTTAACCCTTGCTTTGTAACTGGAAAAAAAATATTAATATGAAAAATCTGCCAAAAAAGTGAAATTTTTAAATTGTATCTCTATTTTCCATAAATTCTTGTGAAACACCTAAAGGGTTAACGACATTTGTAAAATCAGTTTTGAATACCTTGAGGGGTGTAGTTTCTTAGATGGGGTCACTTTTATGGAGTTTCTACTCTAGGGGTACATCAGGGGGGCTTCAAATTGGACATGGTGTAAAAAAATCCAGTCCAGCAAAATCTGCCTTCCAAAAACCGTATGGCATTCTTTTCCTTCTGTGCCCTGCCGTGTGCCCGTTAATTCTTGTGGAACACCTAAAGGGTTCCACAAGAACACATACGGACGTCTGAATGGAGCCTTACAGGGGGGTGATCACCCCATATAGACTCCCTGATCACCCCCCTGTCATTGATCACCCCCCTGTAAGGCTCCATTCAGACGTCCGTATGTGTTTTGCAGATCCGCTGTTACGCAAAACACGGACACCGCAGATCCGCAAAACACGGACACCGCGTATCCACAAAACACGGACACCGGCAATGTACTTTCCGCATTTTGCGGATCCGCACATTGCCAGAACTATATAGAAAATGCCTTTTCTTGTCCGCAATTGCGGACAAGAATAGGACATGTTCTATAGGCTCTACAAAAAACACAGTGTTCGCCCGATCAGGCCTGATCTTGTGCGCACTTGCTTTGAGTCTGCCCCACCGCAGTGACCGAAAATTTTTTTCTGATCACTGCAAAAACACCGTAAAATCGCTGCGGCGCTATAACAAGATCACTTTTGAGGGGCATGGTGAGTTCATAGAAGATTTTTTTTTATGGCACAGGTTAGCGGAAATAGATTATTAGTTTTTTTGTTTTTTCTTACAAAGTCTCATATTCCACTAACTTGTGACAAAAAATAAAATCTCACATACCCCTTACGGAATCCAAATGCGTAAAAAATTTTTGACATTTATATTCCAGACTTCTTCTCACGTTTTAGGGCCCCTAAAATGCCAGGGCAGTATAAATACCCCACATGTGACCCCATTTTGGAAAGTATACACCCCAAGGTATTCGCTGAGGGGCTAATTGAGTCCGTGGGAGATTTTATTTTTTGTCACAAGTTAGCGGAAAGGGAGACTTTGTGAGAAAAAACAAAAAAAATCATTTTCCGCTAACTTGTGGCAAAAAAAAAAATCTTCTATGAACTCGCCATGCCCCTCACGGAATACCTTGGGGTGTCTTCTTTCCAAAATGGGGTCACTTGTGGGGTATTTATACTGCCCTGGCATTTTAGGGGCCCTAAAGCGTGAGAAGAAGTCTGGAATCCAAATGTCTAAAAATGCCCTCATAAAAGGAATTTGGGCCCCTTTGCGCATTGAATTCTGAACCTTAAACATTGAATTCTGAATTTTAAATATTTCGAGCCACAGGAAGCCATTATACGATATATAAAGTTGTTTACATCTTTTAAAGAGCCGTTTATCACATTTTTAGAAATCTTAATTGTTCTTAGGTATTTATCGTTTTCCCCATACTACAATATATCAACATGAGGGCATCAATTATATTTTACACATTTTTAAGTATTTATGTATTTATGTACAATTTTTGTGATATATGTAGGGTATTTATAAACCAATATAGCTTAAATAATGATTTCCAATGAAAATGCAATGAAAACGCATCAAAAACGCATCTAAATTGCATATGCGTTTTTTTGACATTATGCGTTTTTTGGTGCAATGTGATCTATAGAATATATTGAGTCTGCATAGTGAAGATCATTGTGGAAAGTATTATCTTTATCAGAGAAAAGAGTATTATTTTATCCAAATTGACTCCATGATAAAAATCCGTTACAGAGTTTGAGGAGAACCAGATCCATTTCCCATTTTGCAAGTTCCTAAATTCTGCTATAAAAGGAGAGTCATTATGGAGGGGAGTTCAACCACTGAGGAAGGGGCCACTTAGAGCCCCGAAACGCGTTTGGTACTGGACCCCCTCATTCAACACAAGGACCACTAGCTTCTACAGCTCTGAATCCTTTTGGAGAAAATTTATCGAGGATATACTACATGCATCTGTGGAGCCGTGGATTGTAAAAGAAACTACTGGCGCCAGTAAGTGAAAACCTGCTAAAGCAAAGGACATTTGTTGTCGAAATTCCTTCGAAAACTTTTGGGATAAGTCGCATATTACTATTCCACATTAAAGTCAACACTCACATGAAAAAAGCAGCAGCGGAAGATCGTATCTGGATAACCACGCGGGACGCCGCGGATTGTCGATTGGATCCGCCTATGTACATTGGTTTCGTGAGTAGACAACACAATCATAGATGGAATAAGTATTTGCGACGAAAAATATAATCGACACATAGTACTATTTGAAGATATTCCTTGATGTTGCAACTTGCTTGTTACACAGATTAACTAATACATAGAAAAATTCGGACTACCCACAACTATATGTAGATGTTTGAACATTGGATCGAATATTTAGAAATAATCTCGAATATACTACTCTTCTCTTGTGATTATTTATACAAAATTTTGGACTTGTGAATATTGATGCGAAATTTTGGACGTTGGATCTAAAGATAGCCATTGTGTTTTATTGGAACTTGCTTTTTATCATTGCTATTGCTATTTATATCATTATTATAGCATTTTATTTAATAAAGTACCACTGACTCCATATATAGAGAGTGCCCAGCCCTTCTTTTGAATTATTGTTGTAGCTTATAGATTGGGTGAATCTGTGGGCTGAGAGCACCCATCCAGGCCACCTCACACAGCAGTGCGGTCTTATTCTGGTTAATTCCAAATCCCACTTTTGCATCACCCTTAAGGCCAGCACACTGTGTGTAGATGACCATGGATATCTGGAGTCATGTGGAGACAGAAAATTGAGGCCTTCATGTTTGATGGAGAAATTGGTATAGAGG
Organism: Bufo bufo; assembly: GCF_905171765.1. Classification (NCBI taxonomy): domain Eukaryota; kingdom Metazoa; phylum Chordata; class Amphibia; order Anura; family Bufonidae; genus Bufo; species Bufo bufo. The sequence goes on from NC_053395.1 coordinate 98,036,751, forward strand.
CGAATGGAGATGTATCTATAAGAAACACATTCAAAGAATTAGAACTGTTACTAATTAGGGAACTTAAACAAAGATGGGAGATTAAAACCTTGGAACAATATACACTGCTCAAAAAAATAAAGGGAACACTTAAACAACACAATGTAACTCCAAGTCAATCACACTTCTGTGAAATCAAACTGTCCACTTAGGAAGCAACACTGAGTGACAATCAATTTCACATGCTGTTGTGCAAATGGGATAGACAACAGGTGGAAATTATAGGCAATTAGCAAGACACCCCCAATAAAGGAGTGGTTCTGCAGGTGGTAACCACAGACCACTTCTCAGTTCCTATGCTTCCTGGCTGATGTTTTGGTCACTTTTAAATGCTGGCGGTGCTTTCACTCTAGTGGTAGCATGAGACGGAGTCTACAACCCACACAAGTGGCTCAGGTAGTGCAGCTTATCCAGGATGGCACATCAATGCGAGCTGTGGCAAGAAGGTTTGCTGTGTCTGTCAGCGTAGTGTCCAGAGCATGGAGGTGCTACCAGGAGACAGGCCAGTACATCAGGAGACGTGGAGGAGGCCGTAGGAGCGCAACAACCCAGCAGCAGGACCGCTACCTCCGCCTTTGTGCAAGGAGGAACAGGAGGAGCACTGCCAGAGCCCTGCAAAATGACGTCCAGCAGGCCACAAATGCGAATGTGTCTGCTCAAACGGTCAGAAACAGACTCCATGAGGGTGATATGAGGGCCCGACGTCCACAGGTGGGGTTGTGCTTACAGCCCAACACCGTGCAGGACGTTTGGCATTTGCCAGAGAACACCAAGATTGGCAAATTCGCCACTGGCGCCCTGTGATCTTCACAGATGAAAGCAGGTTCACACTGAGCACATGTGACAGACGTGACAGAGTCTGGAGACGTCGTGGAGAACGTTCTGCTGCCTGCAACATCCTCCAGCATGACCGGTTTGGCATTGGGTCAGTAATGGTGTGCGGTGGCATTTCTTTGGAGGGCCGCACAGCCCTCCATGTGCTCGCCAGAGGTAGCCTGACTGCCATTAGGTACCGAGATGAGATCCTCAGACCCTTTGTGAGACCATATGCTGGTGCGGTTGGCCCTGGGTTCCTCCTAATGCAAGACAATACTAGACCTCATGTGGCTGGAGTGTGTCAGCAGTTCCTGCAAGACGAAGGCATTGATGCTATGGACTGGCCCGCAGTTCCCCAGACCTGAATCCAATTGAGCACATCTGGGACATCATGTCTCGCTCTATCCACCAACGTCACGTTGCACCACAGACTGTCCAGGATTTGGCAGATGCTTTAGTCCAGGTCTGGGAGGAGATCCCTCAGGAGACCGTCCGCCACCTCATCAGGAGCATGCACAGGCGTTGTTGGGAGGTCATACAGGCACGTGGAGGTCACACACACTACTGAGCCTCATTTTGACTTGTTTTAAGGACATTACATCAAAGTTGGATCAGCCTGTAGTGTGTTTTTCCACTTTAATTTTGAGTGTGACTCCAATTCCAGACCTCCATGGGTTGAAAAATTTGATTTCCATTTTTTAATTTTTGTGTGATTTTGTTGTCAGCACATTCAACTATGTAAAGAACAAAGTATTTCCGAAGAATATTTAATTAACTCAGATCTAGGATGTGTTATTTTTGTGTTCCCTTTATTTTTTTGAGCTGTGTATTATGTTAGACAAAATTCCGAAAGGTCTTACATTAATGAAAAACCCAGCACAGGATTTATGGGAACCCTTGTTTAATGATGAATGGGAGGCGCTATTACATGAACAGTCCATAGCCCTCATCAAACTCATCATTAAAAGGAGAAAAATAATACTAGAATTAAGAAAGTTAAGGATATCATTGTTAAATTTCCTAAAAATGACGAATATAACATGTGGCAGGGGAGATTATGCAAGAACCTAGATAAGGTAGAATATGATATAATGGATAAAAAAACTAACAAATTGAGATACAATAATAGTAAAAATAAAAATAAAAACCAATCAAGCCAGATGGACAGAAATGATCAGTTAAGGAACAATAGAGACACCTATTATGGTAGAGAGGAGCTAAATGATACTCCTGCTCAGAGAGATACGATAGCTCAGATTCCGGTCCATAATAGATTTGAGGCTTTAGAGGAACGGGAGCATTTTTTAGACCAAACCCCACCACACCACAGACCACAAACACGTCAAAAGACACCCCAATTAAGGATGCACACGCACAATATGAATTCCCCTCCCAATCACAAATACAATTTGAGGAACAAGCACCACACCCCACAACAGGTGTCACAGCCACTATCTCTGGCTGTGACCTTCCGTCATTGCTTGTTCGGCACTCCTCGCTGAAGTTCCGTTCCTGTGTCATTTGTGGTCCTTTAAGGGTTAACTCCCCTGTGTATCTATTAGGAGTTAATCCTCTCTGTCTGCTCCATGGGTGTGGCCTCTCTGCTGCACCCATGGAACCTGTATATAAGGCTGAGGTTTCCTCAGTTCTGGGTCAGCTCTCCTGGTGTGTGTTGTCTTGTCCTGCTCCTGGTTTTTACTCTCTCTCCCATGCTGCTGACCCATGGGATCCGTGTCTGTCTATCTGTGCTCTGTGGGTTTCCCTACTTGTTCATTAACGTTGTCTGTCTGTTATCTGTTCTGCCTGTTATGTTTTAGTTACTTTGTGTTTATTCTGATGTCTGTGTTCAGCAAGCCTTTGTAGCAGAGTGGCATGACAAGGCCATGCAGTTTACTACTGGTGGAGCAAGTCCTTCTCTGCTCATTGCCACTCCTGCTCCCTTGCGTGAACTCCTGCTCGTATTATTAGTTCCCCTGTTTTGTATTCATATGTCTGTGTTCAGCAAGCCTTTGCAGCAGAGTGGCATGACAAGGCCATGCAGTTTACTAGTGGTGGAGCAAGTCCTTCTCTGCTCATTGCCACTCCTGCTCCCTTGCATGAACTCCTGCTTGTGTTATTATTTGCCCTGTTTTGTATTTACCTGTCTGTTATGTTTGCCTATGTGCCGTTGGTACCTTCTGGTACCTGTTGTCCATTCGCTCCTGCTGTCACTGTCTAGTTCACGCTCCAGAGTGGACCCTGGCAACTTCCTGCGGCAAAGCCTAACCTTACCTTCTGAGGCCCTAGTGAAAACCAGGAGTTGCTTAGTCACGCCCCTCTGGAGTATTACTAGACAGTGGCGCAGTGGGGGTTTTCTCCCACTGTGCTGACGGTACATAGAGCTCATGTTTTTGTCTGTGCTGCCTTCCCTGTTTTGTTTGTGCAATAAACTCTTATGTGTCTGTACCTGATTTCCGTTTGTTTATTGCATGACGACGCAGTGGTCTCTCCTGGGACCTCCAACTCGTGACAACAGGAGCACAAATCAAATCACTAACAGAGGACCCCAAAACGGGACACATACCAGGAGAGCCACTACACCCAGAGACACCGATCACCTAAAAGGAGAAACAGGGGAGGAACATTAGAAGAGGGGGAAGGAGGAACACGAGAACATCACAGATAGAAAAGTCAGATTTGGATAGTGATTCTATTCTAAATCTGAGCACATTTCAACTCACAAACACACAGAAAAACTTATTAAATAAAGGCCTAAAATTTGCCCCTACGAAAAAACTCAACAAATTTGAAACATTTATAGGTGTTGAGAAATATATAAGACGATTGTGTCTCAAGAAATATCATATTAGGAATATAAGGAATGAAGAAGAATTTTCCAAGGACGAATATATACATACCACTTTAAAAAGAAAATCAAAATAATACCAACGTAACGAGATGGGTCCCGAATTGACCACTTTCAGAAAATGTATTGAGAATGATATAAGAAAATTAAAAGAAAACACAAGATTCAAGAGGAGTAACCTAACTAATTGTGAAGTGAAGGCAATTAAGGAATTACAAGAGGAAAATAAAATTCTCATCCGCCCAGCCGATAAAAGCGGCTTGATAGTTATCCAGGATAAGGAAAGATATGATGCTGAATGCCTTCGCCAACTATCAGACACAAATACATATAAATCTATTACAAGAAACCCTACTGAGGGATTTCAAAAATAATTGATTTTATTGTGCAACAGAGGTTTGGAAAAAGGCATTTTAACAGATGATGAACATCTTTTTATCCTGAATAACCAACCAAGAATACAAATTTTTTACTGCCTCCCAAAGATCCATAAAAATAAAGTAGACCCACCTGGGAGACCCATAGTGTCGGGCATTGGATCATTGACTGCAAACTTATCCCAATATACCGATACACTACTTCAGCCCAAGGTGAAATTAACACCGTCATATACAAAAGATACGACCCAAATTATCAAAATAATAGAAAATTTGGACGTTAAATCAAATTGGATAATGGGTACCTTGGACGTACAGTCATTATATACAGTAATCGATCACGATCAGGGGAAAAATGCAATAAAAAAAGAACTTTCTAAGGATGGGACTCTTCCTGATGCACAAGTGGATTTTATCATTGAAGGGATAGATTTTATTCTCAAACATAATTATTTTGATTTTAATGGTCAATTTTATTTACAAACTCAGGGCATGGCCATGGGCACCAGGTTTGCCCCCAGTTATGCCAACCTTTTTATGGCTAATTGGGAGGAAACAACCATAACTCCCAAACTGGGGACAGACCTGGTGCTCTGGCAGAGATACATCGATGATGTATTTTTTATTTGGCAATCAGGCCAATCTAATTTGGACCAATTTTTAACTGATATTAATAATAATAATTTTAATTTAAAATTTACCTCCACAACCAGTCAAAAGAGACTAGAATTTCTGGACCTACAAATTCAAATTGAAGATAACACAATAAAATGCAGCACTTTTATCAAACCAACTAATAGTAATAGTTTTATATTATATAATAGCTGCCATCTTCCAAAATGGCTTTTAAATATACCTCAAGGGCAGTTCAGAAGAATAAAAAGAAATTGTACAGCGGACCAACAATTTGAGGTTGAGGCGATAAGGATGAAAAAACAGTTTTTAGAGAAACAATATCCCCTAAAAATGCTTGATGAAACCCTTGATAGGGTCCGCAATATGGATAGGAGTGCCTGTGCCCCAAAAAAAAACTATTGATGACCAGGTGAGGATGATATTACCATACAATGAACAATATGCAAAAGTCCCAAAGATTATTAGGAAATACTGGCACATGGTCCAGAAAGACAAGATTATCGGAGCCATGATGCCAGAATTTCCGTTGATCTCCTTTACGAAGGCCCCAAATTTGGGCCTTAAGGTAGCCCCATCTATTAAATCTAGGACAAAAAAAGCACAAACTATACAAAAATGGGCCGATATTAAAGGTTTTTTTAGGTGTGGACAGTGCAATAACTGCAAGTCCACGATTTTTCCAAAAAAGACAATGGAGATAACATCTACTTCAAATGGACATAAACACATGATTAAAGAATTCTTATCCTGTTCTTGTGGATTACAGTACATTGGGAGAACTAAGAGATTATTAAAGAAAAGAATAGCGGAGCATATCGCTAAGATTAAAAAGGGCTTTGTGAATCACTCCCTCTCGAGCCATTTTAAAGATAAGCATAATCAGAATCCTTCAGGTCTCAAGTTCGCAGTCCTTGAAAAGATGCATAAGGATTGGAGGGGAGGGGACCACATTTGCAGGATGTCAAGAGCGGAGACACAGAAGATTTTTTAATTTGACACACTCCTGCCAATGGGGTTGAACTCCGAATTTGAACTGTTTGGCTTCCTGTAGGTCTGTTTTGGGGTGGGTGCCACCGGCCGACCAGGGACCGTACCATATTTAAGGTGGCCGGTCCTTCTTTGCCGATTGCATTCACCCATATACGACATTGAACATTGAATTCTGAACCTTAAACATTGAATTCTGAATTTTAAATATTTCGAGCCACAGGAAGCCATTATACGATATATAAAGTTGTTTTCAACATCTTTTAAAGAGCCGTTTATCACATTTTTAGAAATCTTAATTGTTCTTAGGTATTTATCGTTTTCCCCATACTACAATATATCAACATGAGGGCATCAATTATATTTTACACATTTTTAAGTATTTATGTACAATTTTTGTGATATATGTAGGGTATTTATAAACCAATATAGCTTAAATAATGATTTTGAATGAAAACGCAATGAAAACGCATCAAAATCGCATATGCGTTTTTTTGACATTATGCGTTTTTTGGTGCAATGTGATCTATAGAATATATTGAGTCTGCATAGTGAAGATCATTGTGGAAAATATTATCTTTATCAGAGAAAAGAGTATTATTTTATCCAAATTGACTCTATGATAAAAATCCGTTACAGAGTTTGAGGAGAACCAGATCCATTTCCCATTTTGCAAGTTCCTAAATTCTCCTATAAAAGGAGAGTCATTATGGAGGGGAGGTCCACCACTGAGGAAGGGGCCACTTAGAGCCCCGAAACGCGTTTTGTACTGGACCCCCTCATTCAACACAAGGACCACTAGCTTCTACAGCTCTGAATCCTTTTGGAGAAAATTTATCGAGGATATACTACATGCATCTGTGGAGCCGTGGATTGTAAAAGAAACTACTGGCGCCAGTAAGTGAAAACCTGCTAAAGCAAAGGACATTTGTTGTCGAAATTCCTTCGAAAACTTTTGGGATAAGTCGTATATTACTATTCCACATTAAAGTCGACACTCACGTGAAAAAAGCAGCAGCGGAAGATCGCGGATTGTCGATTGGATCCGCCTATGTACATCGGTTTCGTGAGTAGACAACACAATCATAGATGGAATAAGTATTTGCGCCGAAAAATATAATCGACACATAGTACTATTTGAAGATATTCCTTGATGTTGCAACTTGCTTGTTTACACAGATTAACTAATACATAGAAAAATTCGGACTACCCACGACTATATGTAGATGTTTGGACATTGGATCGAATATTTAGAAATAATCTCGAATATACTACTCTTTTCTTGTGATTATTTATACGAAATTTTGGACTTGTGAATATTGATGCGAAATTTTGGACGTTGGATCTAAAGATAGCCATTGTGTTTTATTGGAACTCTGTGGTTTTTATATGTAGGTACTATTTTAGTCTGGCCAGACCTGCTATTTGAATGTTAATTGATTGTAGTGTTTTATTAGTATTGCTTTTTATCATTGCTATTGCTATTTATATCATTATTATAGCATTTTATTTAATAAAGTACCACTGACTCCATATATAGAGAGTGCCCAGACCTTCTTTTGAATTATTGTTGTAGCTTATAGATTGGGTGAATCTGTGGGCTTAGAGCACCCATCCAGGCCACCTCACACAGCAGTGCGGTCTTATTCTGGTTAATTCCAAATCCCACTTTTGCGCACCTAGGCTGCAAAAAAGTGTCACACATGTGGTATCGCCGTACTCAGGAGAAGTTGGGAAATGTGTTTTGGGGTGTCTTTTTACATATACCCATGCTGGGTGAGAGAAATATCTCTCTAAAATGACAACGTTGTATAAAAAAATGGGAAAAGTTGACATTTAGAGAGATATTTCTCTCACCCAGCATGGGTATATGTAACAATACACCCCAAAACACATTGCCCTACTTCTTCTGAGTATGGCGATACCACATGTGTGACACTTTTTTGCAGCCAAGATGCGCAAAGGGGCCCAAATTCCAAAGAGCACCTTTAGGATTTCACAGGGCATTTTTTACGCATTTGGATTCCAGACTTCTTCTCCCTTTTTAGGTCCCCTAAAATGCCAGAGCAGTATAAATACCCCACAAGTGACCCCATTTTGTAAAGAAGACACCCCAAGGTATTTCGTGATGGGCATAGTGAGTTCATGGAAGTTTTTATTTTTTGTCACAAGTTAGTGGAATATGAGACTTTATAAGGAAAAAAAATATAAAAAATCATCATTTTCCGCTAACTTGTGACAAAAAATAAAAAGTTCTATGAACTCACTATGCCCATCAGCAAATACCTTAGGGTGTCTACTTTCCGAAATGGGGTCATTTGTGGGGTATTTCTACTGTCTGGGCATTGTAGAACCTCAGGAATCATGACAGGTGCTCAGAAAGTCAGAGCTGCTTCAAAATGCGGAAATTCACGTTTTTTGCACCATAGTTTGTAAACGCTATAACTTTTGCTCAAACCAATAAATATACACTTATTGCATTTTTTATTCAAAGACATGTAGAATAAATTTAGAGAAAAATTTATATAGAAACGTAGTTAAAAAAATAATAATTACAACGGAAAGTGAAAAATGTCATTTTTTGGCAAAAATTTCAGTCAATTTCGATTAATAACAAAAAAAGTTAAAATGTCAGCAGCAATGAAATACCACCAAATGAAAGCTCTATTAGTGAGAAGAAAAGGAGGTAAAATTCATTTGGGTGGTAAGTTGTATGACCGAGCAATAAACCTTGAAAGTAGTGTAGTGCAGAATTGTAAAAAGTGGTCTGGTCATTAAGGGGGTTTAAGCTAGGGAAGCTGAGGTGGTTAATATCTATTTTTGTAGGTATTACTATGTATTATAATGGCCTGGATATGTCAAAGCGTTTTAAAGTTATCACCACTTAAAGTGAAACTGGTCAGATTTGAAAAGAAAATGACCTGGTCCTTAAGGTGAAATAAGGCTGTGTCCTTAAGGAGTTAAAGAAACAGTTTTCTGATGCAGGACAGTATATGTCACAGAAACACACAAAATATAGACACTAGATTAGGACCAGATTTTTGGAATTTTCCCTAAAGACACAGTTTTCTGATGCAGGACAATATATGTCACAGAAAAACACAGAATATGGACACTGGATTAGGCCCAGATTTTTGGAATTTGCCCTAAAGAAACAGTTTTCTGATGCAGGACAGTATATGTCACAGAAACACACAGAATATGGACACTAGATTAGGCCCAGATTTTTGGAATTTGCCCTAAGAAACATTTTTCTGATGCAGGAGAGTATATGTCACAGAAACACACAAAATACGGACACTAGTTTAGGCCCAGATTTTTGGCATTTGCCCTAAAGAAACAGTTTTCTGATGCAGGACTGTATATGTCACGGAAACACACCGAAAATAGACACTAGATTAGGCCCAGATCTTTGGAATTTGCCCTAAAGAAACAGTTTTCTGATGCAGGACAGTATATGTCACGGAAACATACAAAATATGGACACTAGATTAGGCCCAGATTTTTGGAATTTGCCCTAAAGAAACAGTTTTCTGATGCAGGACAGTATATCTCACAGAAACACACAAAATATGGACACTAGATTAGGCCCAGATTTTTGGTATTTGCCCTAAAGCCAGTTTTCTGATGCAGGATAGTATATGTCACAGAAACGCACAGAATATAGACACTAGATTAGGCCCAGATTTTTGGAATTTGCCCTAAAGACACAAATTTCTGATGCAGGACAGTATATGTCACAGAAACACACAGAATATGGACACTAGTTTAGTCCCAGATTTTTGGAATTTGCACTAAAGACATCGTTTTCTGATGTAGGATATTATATGTCATAGAAACACACAGAATATGGACACTAGATTAGGCCTAGATTTTTGGATTTTGCCCTAAAGAAACCGTTTTCTGATGCAGGACATTATATGTCACAGAAACACATTGAATATGGACACTAGATTAGGCCCAGATTTTTGGAATTTGCCTTAAAGAAACAGTTTTCTTATGCGTGACAGGATATGTCACAGAAACACACAGAATATGGACACTAGATTAGGCCTAGATTTTTGGATTTTGCCCTAGAGGAACAGTTTTCTGATGCAGGACAGTGTATATCACAGAAACACACAGAATATGGACACTAGATTAAGCCCAGATTTTTGGAATTTGCCCTAAAGAAACAGTTGTCTGATGCAGGACAGTATATGTCACAGAAACACACAGAATATGGACACTAGATTAGGCCCAGATTTTTGGAATTTGCCATAAAGAAACAGTTTTCTGATGCAGGACAGTATATATCACTGAAAAAACACAGAAAATGGACACTAAATTAGGCCCAAGTTTTTAAAATTTGCCCTAAAGAAACAGTTTTCTGATGCGGGACAGTTTATGTCACAGAAACACACAGAATATGGACACTAGATTAGGCCTAGATTTTTGGAATTTGCCCTAAAGAAACAGTTGTCTGATGTAGGATATTATATGTCATAGAAACACACAGAATATGGGCACTAGATTAGGCCTAGATTTTGGATTTTGCCCCAAAGAAACAGTTTTCTGATGCAGGACAGTATATGTCACATAATAACACAGAATATGGACGCTGGATTAGGCCCAGATTTTGGGAATTTGCCCTAAAGAAACAGTTTTCTGATGCAGAACATGTACGTCACAGAAACACAAAGAAAATGGACACTAGATTAGGCCCAGATTTTTGGAATTTGCCCTAAAGACATAGTTTTCTAATGCCGGACAGTATATGTCACTGAAACACACAGAATATGGACACTAGATTGGGCCCTGATTTTTGGAATTTGCCCTAAAGAATTAGTTTTCTGATGCAGGAGAGTATATGTCACAGAAAGAAACAGAATATGGACACTACATTAGGCCCAGATTTTTAGAATTTGCCGTAAAGAAACAGTTTTCTGATGCAGGACAGTATATGTCACGGAAACACACAGAATATGGACACTAAATTAGGCCCAGATTTTGGAAATTTGCTCTAAAGACACCGTCTTCTGATTTATGATATTATATGTCACAGAGACACACACAGAATATGGACAATAGATTAGGCCTAGATTTTTGAAATTTGCCCTTAAGAAACAGTTTTCTGATGCAGGACAGTATATGTCACAGAAACACACAGAATATGGACACTAGATTAGGCCCAGATTTTTGGAATTTGCCCTAAAGAAACAGTTTTCTGATGCAGGACAGTATTTCTCACAGAAACACACAGAATATGGACACTAGATTAGGCCCAGAATTTTGGAATTTGCCCTAAAGAAACAGTTTTCTGATGCAGGACTGTGTATCTCACAGAAAAACACAGAATATGGACACTAAATTAGGCCCAGAATTTTGGAATTTGCCCTAAAGAAACTGTTTTCTAAAGCAGGACTGTATATCTCACAGAACACGCAGAATATGGACACTAGATTATGCCCAGATTTTTGGAATTTGCCCTACAGAAACAGTTTTCTGATGCGGGACAGTTTATGTCACAGAAACACACAGAATATGGACACTAGATTAGGCCTAGATTTTTGGAATTTGCCCTAAAGAAACAGTTGTCTGATGTAGGATATTATATGTCATAGAAACACACAGAATATGGGCACTAGATTAGGCCTAGATTTTGGATTTTGCCCCAAAGAAACAGTTTTCTGATGCAGGACAGTATATGTCACATAATAACACAGAATATGGACGCTGGATTAGGCCCAGATTTTGGGAATTTGCCCTAAAGAAACAGTTTTCTGATGCAGAACATGTACGTCACAGAAACACAAAGAAAATGGACACTAGATTAGGCCCAGATTTTTGGAATTTGCCCTAAAGACATAGTTTTCTAATGCCGGACAGTATATGTCACTGAAACACACAGAATATGGACACTAGATTGGGCCCTGATTTTTGGAATTTGCCCTAAAGAATTAGTTTTCTGATGCAGGAGAGTATATGTCACAGAAAGAAACAGAATATGGACACTACATTAGGCCCAGATTTTTGGAATTTGCCGTAAAGAAACAGTTTTCTGATGCAGGACAGTATATGTCACGGAAACACACAGAATATGGACACTAAATTAGGCCCAGATTTTGGAAATTTGCTCTAAAGACACCGTCTTCTGATTTATGATATTATATGTCACAGAGACACACACAGAATATGGACAATAGATTAGGCCTAGATTTTTGAAATTTGCCCTTAAGAAACAGTTTTCTGATGCAGGACAGTATATGTCACAGAAACACACAGAATATGGACACTAGATTAGGCCCAGATTTTTGGAATTTGCCCTAAAGAAACAGTTTTCTGATGCAGGACAGTATTTCTCACAGAAACACACAGAATATGGACACTAGATTAGGCCCAGAATTTTGGAATTTGCCCTAAAGAAACAGTTTTCTGATGCAGGACTGTGTATCTCACAGAAAAACACAGAATATGGACACTAAATTAGGCCCAGAATTTTGGAATTTGCCCTAAAGAAACTGTTTTCTAAAGCAGGACTGTATATCTCACAGAACACGCAGAATATGGACACTAGATTATGCCCAGATTTTTGGAATTTGCCCTACAGAAACAGTTTTCTGATGTAGGATATTATATGTCATAGAAATACAATGAACATGGACACTACATTAGGCCTAGATTTTTGGAATTTGCTCTAAAGAAACAGATTTCTGATGGAGGACAGTATATGTCACAGAAACACACAGAATATGGATACTAGATTAGGCCCAGATATTTGGAATTTGCCCTAAAGAAACAGTTTTCTGATGCAGGACAGTATTTGTCACGGAAACACACAGAATATGGACACTAAATTAGGCCCAGATTTTGGAAATTTGCTCTAAAGACACAGTTTTCTGATTTATGATATTATATGTTACAGAGACACACACAGAATATGGACACTAGATTAGGCCCTGATTTTTGGAATTTGCCCTAAAGAAACATTTTTCTGATGCATGACAGTATATGTCACGGAAACACACAGCATATGGACACTAGATTAGGCCCAGATATTTGGAATTTGCCCTTAACAAACATTTTTCTGATGCAGGACATTATCTGTCACAGAAACATATTGAATATGGACACTAGATTAGGCCCAGATTTTTTAAATTTGCCCTAAAGAAACAGTTTTCTGATGTAGGATATTATATTTCACAGAAACACACAGAATATGGACACTAGATTAGGCCCAGATTTTTGAAATTTGCCCTTAAGAAACAGTTTTCTAATGCAGGACAGTATACAGTACAGACCAAAAGTTTGGACACACCTCATTCAAAGAGTTTTCTTTATTTTCATAACTATGAAAATTGTAGATTCACACTGAAGGCATCAAAACTATGAATTAACACATGTGGAATTATATACATAACAAACAAGTGTGAAACAGAAAATATGTCATATTCTAGGTTCTTCAAAGTAGCCACCTTTTGCTTTGATTACTGCTTTGCACACTCTTGGCATTCTCTTGATGAGCTTCAAGAGGTAGTCCCCTGAAATGGTTTTCACTTCACAAGTGTGCCCTGTCAGGTTTAATAAGTGGGATTTCTTGCTTTATAAATGGGGTTGGGACCATCAGTTGCATTGAGGAGAAGTCAGGTGGATACACAGCTGATAGTCCTACTGAATAGACTGTTAGAATTTGTATTATGGCAAGAAAAAAGCAGCTAAGTAAAGAAAAACGAGTGGCCATCATTACTTTAAGAAATGAAGGTCAGTCAGTCAGCCGAAAATTTGGGAAAACTTTGAAAGTAAGTAGAGTTGAGCGATCACCTGGATGTTCGGGTTCGAAAAGTTCGGCCGAACTTCCCGGAAATGTTCGGGATCCGAACCCGACCCGAACTTCGTCCCGAACCCCATTGAAGTCAATGGGGACCCGAACTTTTCGGCACTAAAAAGGTTGTAAAACAGCCCAGGAAAGGGCTAGAGGGCTGCAAAAGGCAGCAAAATGTAGTTAAATCCCCTGCAAACAAATGTGGATAGGGAAATGAATTAAAATTAAAATAAAATAAATAAAAATTAACCAATATCAATTGGAGAGAGGTCCCATAGCAGAGAATCAGGCTTCATGTCAGCAGAGAATCAGTCTTCATGTCATAGCAGAGAATCAGGCTTCACGTCACCCAAAACTGGAACAGTCCATTGTCAGATATTTAGGCCCCGGCACCCAGGCAGAGGAGAGAGGTCCCATAACATAGAATCTGGCTTCATGTCAGCAGAGAATCAGTCTTTATGTCATAGCAGAGAATCGGGCTTCATGTCATAGCAGAGAATCAGGCTTCACGTCACCCAACATTGGAACAGTCCATTGTGATATAATTTAGGCCCCGGCACCCAGACAGAGGAGAGAGGTCCCATCACAGAGATTCAGGCTTCATGTCAGCAGAGAATCAGTCTTCATGTCATAGCAGAGAATCTGGCTTCATGTCACCCACCACTGGAACAGGCCACTGTCAGATATTTTTAGGCCCCGGCACCCAGACAGAGGAGAGAGGTCCCATAACAGAGATTCAGGCTTCATGTCAGCAGAGAATCAGTCTTCATGTCATAGCAGAGAATCAGGCTTCATGTCACCCACCACTGGAACAGGCCACTGTCAGATATTTTTAGGCCCCGGCACCCAGACAGAGGAGAGAGGTCCCATAACAGAGATTCAGGCTTCATGTCAGCAGAGAATCAGTCTTCATGTCATAGCAGAGAATCAGGCTTCACGTCACCCACCACTGGAACAGTCCATTGTCACATATTTAGGCCCAGGCACCCAGGCAGAGGAGAGAGGTCCCATAGCAGAGAATCTGGCTTCATGTCAGCAGAGAATCAGTCTTCATGTCATAGCAGAGAATCAGGCTTCATGTCACCCACCACTGGAACAGGCCACTGTCAGATATTTTTAGGCCCCGGCACACAGACAGAGGAGAGGTTCATTCAACTTTGGGTTGCCCCGCAATATAATGGTAAAATGAAAATAAAAAAAGGATTGAATGAGGAAGTGCCCTGGAGTACAATAATATATGGTTAAGGGGAGGTAGTTAATGTCTAATCTGCACAAGGGATGGACAGGTCCTGTGGGATCCATGCCTGGTTCATTTTTATGAACGTCAACTTGTCCACATTGGCTGTAGACAGGCGGCTGCGTTTGTCTGTAATGACGTCCCCTGCCGTGCTGAATACACGTTCAGACAAAACGCTGGCCGCCGTGCAGGCCAGCACCTCCAAGGTATAAAAGCTCTGGCCACGTGGACAATTTGGAGACCCAGAAGTTGAATGGGGCCGAACCATCAGTCAGTACGTGGAGGGGTGTGCACAGGTACTGTTCCACCATGTTAGTGAAATGTTGCCTCCTGCTAACACGTTCCGTATCAGGTGGTGGTGCAGTTAGCTGTGGCGTGATGACAAAACTTTTCCACATCTCTGCCATGCTAACCCTGCCCTCAGAGGAGCTGGCCGTGACACAGCTGCGTTGGCGACCTCTTGCTCCTCCTCTGCCTTCGCCTTGGGCTTCCACTTGTTCCCCTGTGACATTTGGGAATGCTCTCAGTAGCGCGTCTATTAACGTGCGCTTGTACTCGCGCATCTTCCTATCACGCTCCAGTGCAGGAAGTAAGGTGGGCACATTGTCTTTGTACCGTGGATCCAGCAGGGTGGCAACCCAGTACTCCGCACACGTTAAAATGTGGGCAACTCTGCTGTCGTTGCGCAGGCACTGCAGCATGTAGTCGCTCATGTGTGCCAGGCTGCCCAGAGGTAAGGACAAGCTGTCCTCTGTGGGAGGCGTATCGTCATCGTCCTGCGTTTCCCCCCAGCCACGCACCAGTGATGGGCCCGAGCTGCGTTGGGTGCCATCCCGCTGTGAACATGCTTCATCCTCATCCTCCTCCATCTCCTCCTCATCCTCGTCCTCCAGTAGTGGGCCCTGTCTGGTCACATTTGTACCTGGCCTCTGCTGTTGCAAAAAACCTCCCTCTGAGTCACTTCGAAGAGACTGGCCTGAAAGTGCTAAAAATGACCCCTCTTCCTCCTCCTCCTTCTGGGCCACCTCCTCTTCCATCATCGCCCTAAGTGTTTTCTCAAGGAGACATAGAAGTGGTATTGTAACGCTATATAGAAAAGTGAGGGGGCACTCCAAGATGGGATATCTAGATGATATAGATATTTATTAATATATTTAAGAACACACCCTTAAAACCATTAAAACATACATAAAACACATATGCAAAACGTCACTGGTATGGTCCCGACTTCAATCTGTATGAAATTAACAACACTAACAATATGTTATTATTTCAATGGTGAAAGCAGAATGAATGTCCCAATCATATGTTGCAACAGTGTAGCCAATGACGTTGAAGCAATAGTGATACTAATCAATAACGGCCCTGTGGCCCAGTCCTATTGGGGCAATAGTGATGGTAATGTCCCTTAATCCGATGTTCTGGACAGGCAAAGGTATGTGCCAAATTTGGAGACTGAACTCCAGCTACTTACAGTCTCTCGTCGCTTCCAGTGTTGCGGTCTTACCCTTCCTGGCTGACTCTCCGCAGCGCTGGTTTCCAGGCGGCCGTACACTCGCAGCGTCTCACGTGGTGTACTCGGCCAAGACGTGGCGTCCCACGTGACCTGGTAACCTGGGGTGCCGGCTAGACGCTGGTTTGACGTCACTGGTGTGCGACTTGAGCTCCGGTTCTAGGCCGGTGAAGAATCTCCAGTAGCGATGTCTTTTTCTTTATTGTAGAAAGCTTTCTTGCTCTTTCCAGGAATCCACGCTCACTCGGTATTTGCCAGACGCGTTTCAGGGTCATACACCCCTTCCTCAGTGGCCAACTGAGTGAGTGGATTCTCACTCCTTATATATGGGTTTTGTTCTTTCTCCCCACCCACAATCCCATTTTTCTGGGCTTCTCCTAATAAGTGGGATGGATTACGTTGTTGCTGGCTTGTATCACTATTTGCAACTTAAAACATATTTAAAATGACATTTATAAACATAAATAACATCCCCTATATTTATTATCATTAAAAACAGGTTCATGGAGAAGACTACAAGGTCAATATGACATTCTAAAAGAGAACCGCATCAAAAACGCATCAAAAACGCAATCAGTGTGAACTGCGTTTTATGTGCGATTTTAGTATTTTAATGCTTTACAGGGTCAACACAACACCGAAATGAAGCCTAACCATATATATGATTTTGGCATATTGATGCTGTGTGTCGATTGGGAGTTTTCTTGTTGTGTTCATTGATTATGTTTAGGAGGAGCCTTCCAGTGGGGAGGGGAGATCACAGTGTCAATAATTGGCAGACTGCGATGTCCCATCCCCCCCGGACGACCCCCCAATATTCACAGAAACCCGAACACCTCCATCTCAGCATTGAGGCCTCTGGGAACAATGGTGTCATATTCAAAGATTCTGCGGGATTCTTGTCTGGACATGTGTGCAATATGGTTACCCCCTCTCCATAATTTCTTGACCCTTTCTATAGCTGTAAATTTGAGGCTAGCTGGGTCACAGTTATGTTGAATTTTAAAATGTTTAGATAGGGAGTGCGTTTCTAAACCTTTTTTGATGTTTGCCACATGTTCCGATACCCTCTTTTTGAGTGTTCTCTTTGTCCTACCTATGTACTGTTTCCTGCATCCACATTCCAATAGGTATATGACGTCGGTTGAATCACAAGTTAAGCATTCTTGTATTTCTAGACTGAAGGAGTTTACTGTGGACACAACTGTGGTAGTTTTTTTGGGGAAACTTGTAATTCTGCAGTTCGCACACCTGCCACACTTGAAAAAACCATTTATTGTCAGCCAATTATTTTTTAGGTGTTTCTGGTTATCTTTATTGACTTTAACAGTTGGGGCTACTTTCCCTGCTAGGCTATTGGCCCTCGTATATGTGATTTTAGGTGTATCACTCAAAAGGGGCCCAACTAGCTTATCATTCAGCAGATGTCCCCAATGTTTTCGAATACTCCTTTCAACCACTCTATACTGAGAACTGAATGGGAGGATAATTCTTATTGTTTCATCTTGTGGTTGTGGCTCACTTGTCGCAAAAAATTGTTCCCTTTCCATCTTTTTTACCTTTTCTAATGATTTGTTTACAATTTGGACTGGATAGTCTCTATCCAACAGTTGCTGTTTCAGGACAGTGGCCTCTTCATCAAATTTGCTATCAACCGTGCAGTTCCGCTTGAGTCTGCGGAACTGACTGGTTGGTATATTGGTCAGCCACCGTGGAAGGTGGCTGCTGGCATATCTGATGAAGCTATTTTTGGCCACTGGCTTGAAAAATGTGTTACATTGCAACTGATCATCCTTAATCCATATTTCCAAATCTAGGAATTCCACCTTCTCTTTACTAATGATAGGGCTAAATACCAGATTTCTATCATTACTGTTAATATTCTTTAGAAACAGATCAAGGGATTCAGCTGTATCCTGCCAGATAAATAAAATATCGTCAATGTACCGCCGCCACAGCACCAGATCCGCCCCCAGCCTGGGCAAAATGATCTCCCTTTCCCACTGCGCCAAAAATAAATTGGCATAGCTCGGGGCGAATCTGGTGCCCATGGCGGTACCGGTACACTGCAGATAAAACTCATTTTCAAAAGCAAAATAGTTGTGAGTTAAAATATACCTCACCCCATCTAGTAAGAATGCTAATTGTTCACTGGGGAGCCCGGCATCACCCGATAATTGTTCATGTAGTGCCAGAATCCCCCCAGTATGTTCTATCACCGTGTAGAGAGATCCAACATCCAGTGTCCCCAAGATCCATCCGTCCACCCATTTGACATTCTCCAATGTTTTTATAATGTCAGTGGTATCACGGATGTATGATGGCACCCGTTTAACGTAGGGCTGAAGCCATTGATCAATGTATCTAGATAGATTACATGATATGGACTGGATGCCCGACACTATTGGACGGCCTGGGGGTGCTTCCAGGCTCTTATGGATCTTGGGGACACAGTAGAACATTGGAATCCTCCCCTCGGTGTCCAGGATAAATCTCGCTTCCTGTTCGGAAAGAAAACCTACTTGTGTTCCCCTTATACAGTAGCCCTTCAGAATATTGTAGTACTCTGTTGTTGGATCTCCTTTTAATTTCCGATATGTATTCTCTGATCCTAATTGTCTACAACATTCCTGTATATAATCCGTCGTGTTTAGTATCACAACGGCCCCGCCTTTATCTGCTGGCCTAATTGTGATATTGTTGGTGTCTTGTAGTGATTTAATGGCTTTAATTTCCTCTCTATTCAAGTTTGTATTGACCCTATGACTTTTGATTTTTCTCAGATCACGTTCTACATTATTCTTGAATGTGGCCATTTCACTACTAATCTCCTGTCTAGGAAATTTTTTAGACTTGGCTTTTAAATCTGTATGTGGGTATTTCATAGTATTCCCCATCAAATCCGCCTCCCTATTGTAACGCTGATAACGGCGTCATCGCCACTGGCCATGTTGGTGGATTACTCGAAACAGCGCAACAGGGCACACAGGTCTCTCATGGAGGCCCAGTCATTGGTGGTGAAGTGGTGCTGTTCCGCAGTGAGACTGACAGCTGCAGCTGAAACTCCTCTATGGCCTGCTGCTGCTCGCACAGTCTGTCCAGCATGTGCAAGGTGGAGTTCCACCTGGTGGGCACGTCGCATATGAGGTGGTGAGCGGGAAGGCCCAAGTTACGCTGTAGCGCAGACAGGCGAACAGAGGCAGGATGTGAACGCCGGAAGCGCGAACAGACGGCCCACACTTTATGCAGCAGCTCTGACATGTCAGGGTAGTTGCAAATGAACTTCTGCACCACCAAATTCAGCACATGCGCCAGGCAAGGGATGTGCGTCAAATCGGCTAGTCCCAGAGCTGCAACGAGATTTCGCCCATTATCGCACACCACCAGGCCGGGCTTGAGGCTCACCGGCAGCAACCACTCGTCGGTCTGTTGTTCTATACCCCGCCACAACTCCTGTGCGGTGTGGGGCCTGTCCCCCAAACATATGAGTTTCAGAATGGCCTGCTGACGTTTACCCCGGGCTGTGTTGAAGTTGGTGGTGAAGGTGTGTGCCTGACTGGATGAGCAGGTGGAAGAAGAGGAGGAGGAAGCTGAGTAGAAGGAGGACGAGACAGGAGGCAAAGATCCTTGGCGGCGGAAGGACGTGCGCCAAACAGCTCTCCGCCTGGGGCCCAGCCGCCACTACATTTACCCAGTGTGCAGTTAGGGAGATATAGCGTCCCTGGCCATGCTTCCTGGTCCACGTATCTGTGGTTAGGTGGACCTTGCCACAGATGGCGTTGCGCAGTGCACACTTGATTTTATCGGCTACTTGGTTGTGCAGGGAAGGCACGGCTCTCTTGGAGAAGTAGTGGCGGCTGGGAACAACATACTGTGGGACAGCAAGCGACATGAGCTGTTTGAAGCTGTCTGTGTCCACCAGCCTAAATGACAGCATTTCATAGGCCAGTAGTTTAGAAATGCTGGCATTCAGGGCCAGGGATCGAGGGTGGCTAGGTGGGAATTTACGCTTTCTCTCAAATGTTTGTGAGATGGAGAGCTGAACGCTGCCGTGTGACATGGTTGAGATGCTTGGTGACGCAGGTGGTGGTGTTGGTGGTACATCCCATGTTTGCTGGGCGGCAGGTGCCAACGTTCCTCCAGAGGCGGAGGAAGAGGCCGAGGCGGCGGCAGCAGCAGCAGAAGAGGCCGAGGCGGCAGCAGCAGAAGAGGTAGCAGGGGGAGCCTGAGTGACTTCCTTGTTTTTAAGGTGTTTACGTCCTCTCCCAGCACCAGAGGGTCCACTAACACCACCACGACCATGTCCGCGTCCGCGTCCCTTACTAGATGTTTTCCTCATTGTTACCGTTCACCACAATAAGAAAAATATTATTCGGGCCAATGTATTGAATTCAAATTCAGGCCTTTTTTAACAGACACCTAACACTATCTGGCTATCTATTTAGGTACCGTATTACACTAATACAGGCACACCAGTAATGACAGATTTAGCTGAATATAAATTTGAGGCCTATTTTTTAGGCGCTGGGTGACAGGTATACGTTTAATCACAGAATTAGACTTGGATCTGCACTGTAGCGTGTGTGTGAAGTTATTGAGAATTACCCTATCACCACCTTGAATCTAATATACCCTTTTAGGGATAGATTTAAAGTAGGCCTGATACAGCAGAAACCACTAATTTAGAGAATTGCAAAATTGGGAATTGTATTTCAACCCAGAACAAAAACTGTGCTTTGACGGACACTAAATAACTTGACCAGCTAAAGCAGTAATGACAGATTTGGATGAATATAAATGTGAGGCCTATTTTTTAGGCGCTGGGTGACAGGTATACGTTTAATCACAGAATTAGATTTGGATCTGCACTGTAGCGTGTGTGTGAAGTTATTGAGAATTACCCTATCAGCACCTTGAATCTAATATACCCTTTTAGGGATAGATTTAAAGTAGGCCTGATACAGCAGAAACTACTAATTTAGAGAATTGCAAAATTGGGAATTGTATTTCAACCCAGAACAAAAACTGTGCTTTGACGGACACTAAATAACTTGACCAGCTAAAGCAGTAATGACAGATTTGGATGAATATAAATGTGAGGCCTATTTTTTAGGCGCTGGGTGACAGGTATATGTTTAATCACAGAATTAGATTTGGATCTGCACTGTAGCGTGTGTGTGAAGTTATTGAGAATTACCCTATCAGCACCTTGAATCTAATATACCCTTTTGGGGATAGATTTAAAGTAGGCCTGATACAGCAGAAACTACTAATTTAGAGAATTGCAAAATTGGGAATTGTATTTCAACCCAGAACAAAAACTGTGCTTTGACGGACACTAAATAACTTGACCAGCTAAAGCAGTAATGACAGATTTGGATGAATATAAATGTGAGGCCTATTTTTTAGGCGCTGGGTGACAGGTATACGTTTAATCACAGTATTAGACTTGGATCTGCACTGTAGCGTGTGTGTGAAGTTATTGAGAATTACCCTATCAGCACCTTGAATCTAATATACCCTTTTAGGGATAGATTTAAAGTAGGCCTGATACAGCAGAAACCACTAATTTAGAGAATTGCAAAATTGGGAATTGTATTTCAACCCAGAACAAAAACTGTGCTTTGACGGACACTAAATAACTTGACCAGCTAAAGCAGTAATGACAGATTTGGATAAATATAAATGTGAGGCCTATTTTTTAGGCGCTGGGTGACAGGTATACGTTTAATCACAGAATTAGACTTGGATCTGCACTGTAGCGTGTGTGTGAAGTTATTGAGAATAACTTGGTGACAGGCTCAGCTTGACCCTGATGTAGTATATGGCCAAAAAATAACCACACTATTGATGGTTAAATGCACTTGATGACAGCTTGACCCTGATGTAGGATATAGCAAAAAATAACCACACTATTGATGGTTAAATGCACTTGGGTGACAGGCTCAGCTTGCCTCTGATGTAGTATATGGCCAAAAAATAACCACACTATTGATGGTTAAATGCACTTGATGACAGCTTGACCCTGATGTAGGATATAGCAAAAAAAATAACCACACTATTGATGGTTAAATGCACTTGGGTGACAGGCTCAGCTTGCCCCTGATGTAGTATATGGCCAAAAAATAAGCACACTATTGATGGTTAAATGCACTTGATGACAGCTTGACCCTGATGTAGAATATGGCCAAAAAATAACCACACTATTGATGGTTAAATGTACTTGGTGGCAGCTTGTGCTGGCGCACCACAAGCCACAAAATGGCCGCCGATCACCCCAGAAAAAAGTGATATAAAAACGCTCTGGGCAGCCTAAAAACAGTGAGCAATTGAATAGCAGCAGTTCAATGATCCACAGCTGTAGATCGATCACTGAATGAAGTCTTTTGGAGGAGTTAATCACTGCCTAATCTCGCCCTAACGTCGCAGCTGCAACCTCTTTCTACACTTGTATCAGCAGAGTGACGTGCAGCGCTACGTGATTCAAGCTTATATAGAGGCTGGGTCACATGCTGCACTGACCAATCGCAGCCATGCCAATAGTAGGCATGGCTGTGATGGCCTCTTGGGGCAAGTAGTATGATGCTTGTTGATTGGCTGCTTTGCAGCCTTTCAAAAAGCTCCGAACACCGAACCCGAACCCGGACTTCTACGAAAATGTTCGGGTTCGGGTCCGTGTCACGGACACCCCAAAATTCGGTACGAACCCGAACTATACAGTTCGGGTTCGCTCATCCCTAAAAGTAAGCTATTTGACCATGAAGGAGAGTGATGGGGTGCTGCGCCAGATGACCTGGCCTCCACAGTCACCGGACCTGAACCCAATCGAGATGGTTTGGGGTGAGCTGGACCGCAGAGTGAAGGCAAAAGGGCCAACAAGTGCTAAGCATCTCTGGGAACTCCTTCAAGACTGTTGGAAGACCATTTCAGGGGACTACCTCTTGAAGCTCATCAAGAGAATGCCAAGAGTGTGCAAAGCAGTAATCAAAGCAAAAGGTGGCTACTTTGAAGAACCTAGAATATGACATATTTTCAGTTGTTTCACACTTGTTTGTTATGTATATAATTCCACATGTGTTAATTCATCGTTTTGATGCCTTCATAGTCATAAAAAAAAAGAAAACTCTTTGAATGAGAAGGTGTGTCCAAACTTTTGGTCTGTACTGTATGTCACAGAAACACACAGAATATGGACACTAGATTAGGCCCAGAATTTTGGAATTTGCCCTAAAGATACAGTTTTCTGATGCAGGAGAGTATATGTCACAGAAACACACAGAATATGGACACTAGATTAAGCCCAGATTTTTGGAATTTGCCCTAAAGAAACATTTTTCTGATGCATGACAGTATATGTCACGGAAACACACAGCATATGGACACTAGATTAGGCCCAGATATTTTAAATTTGCCCATAACAAACATTTTTCTGATGCAGCACATTATATGTCACAGAAACATATTGAATATAGACATTAGATTAGGCCCAGATTTTTGAAATTTGCCCTAAAGAAACAGTTTTCTGATGCAGGAGAGTATATGTCACAAAAAACAAACAGAATATGGACACTACATTAGGCCCAGATTTTTGGAATTTGCTCTAAAGAAACAGTTTTCTGATATAGGATATTATATGTCACAGAAACACACAGAATATGGACACTAGATTAGGCCCAGATTTTTGGAATTTGCACTAAAGACACAGTTTTCTGATGTAGGATATTATATGTCACAGAAAAACACACAGAATATGGACACTATTTTAGGCCCAGATTATTAGAATCTACCCTAAAGAAACAGTTTTCTGATGCAGGACAATATATGTCACAGAAACACACAGAATATGGACACTAGATTTGGCCCAGAATTTTGGAATTTGCCCTAAAGAAACAGTTTTCTGATGCAGGACTGTATATCTCACAGAAAAACACAAAATATGGACACTAAATTAGGCCCAGAATTTTGGAATTAGCCCTAAAGAAACAGTTTTCTAAAGCAGGACTGTATATCTCACAGAAATACACAGAATATGGACACTAGATTATGCCCAGATTTTTGGAATTTGCCCTAAAGAAACATTTTTCTGATGCATGACAGTATATGTCACGGAAACACACAGCATATGGACACTAGATTAGGCCCAGATATTTGGAATTTGCCCTTAACAAACATTTTTCTGATGCAGGACAGTATATGTCAATGAAACACACAGAATATGGACACTAGATTAGGCCCAGATTTTTTGAATTTGCCCTAAAGAAACAGTTTTCTGATGTAGGATATTATATGTCATAGAAACACAATGAACATGGACACTAGATTAGGCCTAGATTTTTGGAATTTGCTCTAAAGAAACAGATTTCTGATGGAGGACAGTATATGTCACAGAAACACACAGAATATGGATACTATTTTAGGCCCAGATATTTGGAATTTGCCCTTAACAAACATTTTTCTGATGCAGGACAGTATATGTCAATGAAACACACAGAAAATGGACACTAGATTAGGCCCAGATTTTAGAAATTTGCCCTAAAGACACAGTTTTCTGATGCAGGACAGTATATGTCACAGAAACACATAGAATATGGACACTAGATTAGGCCCAGATTTTTGGAAATTGCACTAAAGAAACAGTTTTCTGATGTAGGATATTATATGTCATAGAAACACAATGAATATGGACACTAGATTAGGCCTAGATTTTTAGAATTTGCCCTAAAGAAACATTTTTCTGATGCATGACAGTATATGTCACGGAAACACACAGCATATGGACACTAGATTAGGCCCAGATATTTGGAATTTGCCCTTAACAAACATTTTTCTGATGCAGGACAGTATATGTCAATGAAACACACAGAATATGGACACTAGATTAGGCCCAGATTTTTGGAATTTGCCCTAAAGAAACAGTTTTCTGATGCAGTACAGTATATGTCACTGAAACACACAGAATATGGACACTAGATTAGGCCCAGATTTTTGGAATTGGCCCTAAAGAAACAATTTTCTGATGCAAAAGAGTATATGTCACAGAAACAAACAGAATCTGGACACTACATTAGGCCCAGATTTTTTGAATTTGCCCTAAAGAAACAGTTTTCTGATGTAGGATATTATATGTCACAGAAACACACCCAATATGGACACTAGATTAGGCCCAGATTTTTGGAATTTGCACTAAAGACACAGTTTTCTGATGCAGGACAATATATGTCACAGAAACAAACAGAATATGGACACCAGATTAGGCCCAGAATTTTAAAATTTGCCCTAAAGACACAGTTTTCTAATGCCGGACAGTATATGTCACTGAAACACACAGAATATTGACACTAGATTAGGCCCTGATTTTTGGAATTTGCCCTAAAAAAACTGTTTTCTGATGCAGGAGAGTATATGTCACAGAAACACACAGAATATGGACACTAGATTAGGCCCAGATTTTTGGAAATTGCCCTAAAGAAACAGTTTTCTGATGCATGACAGTATATGTCCCGGAAACACACAGCATATGGACACTAGATTAGGCCCAGATATTTGGAATTTGCACTAAAGAAACAGTTTTCTGATGCAGGAGAGTATATGTCACAGAAACAAACAGAATATGGACACTACATTAGGCCCAGATTTTTGGAATTTGCCCTAAAGAAACAGTTTTCTGATGTAGGATATTATATGTCACAGAAACACACCGAATATGGACACTAGATTAGGCCCAGATTTTTTGAATTTGCACTAAAGACACAGTTTTATGATGTAGGATATTATATGTCACAGAAAAACACACAGAATATGGACACTATTTTAGGCCCAGATTATTAGAATCTACCCTAATGAAACAGTTTTCTGATGCAGGACAGTATATGTCTTTAAAACACACAGAATATGGACACTAGATTAGGCCCTGATTTTTGGAATTTCCCCTAAAAAAACAGTTTAATGATGCAGGAAAGTATATGTCACAGAAAAACACATAATATGGACACTAGATTAAGCCCAGATTTTTGTTATTTGCCCTAAAGAAACATTTTTCTGATGCATGACAGTATATGTCACGGAAACACACAGCATATGGATACTAGATTAGGCCCGGATATTTTCAATTTGCCCTTAACAAACATTTTTCTGATGCAGGACATTATATGTCACTCAAACATATTAAATATGGACACTAGATTAGGCCCAGATATTTGGAATTTGCCCTTAACAAACATTTTTCTGATGCAGGACAGTATATGTCAATGAAACACACAGAAAATGGACACTAGATTAGGCCCAGATTTTAGAAATTTGCCCTAAAGACACAGTTTTCTGATGCAGGACAGTATATGTCACAGAAACACATAGAATATGGACACTAGATTAGGCCCAGATTTTTGGAAATTGCACTAAAGAAACAGTTTTCTGATGTAGGATATTATATGTCATAGAAACACAATGAATATGGACACTAGATTAGGCCTAGATTTTTAGAATTTGCCCTAAAGAAACATTTTTCTGATGCATGACAGTATATGTCACGGAAACACACAGCATATGGACACTAGATTAGGCCCAGATATTTGGAATTTGCCCTTAACAAACATTTTTCTGATGCAGGACAGTATATGTCAATGAAACACACAGAATATGGACACTAGATTAGGCCCAGATTTTTGGAATTTGCCCTAAAGAAACAGTTTTCTGATGCAGTACAGTATATGTCACTGAAACACACAGAATATGGACACTAGATTAGGCCCAGATTTTTGGAATTGGCCCTAAAGAAACAATTTTCTGATGCAAAAGAGTATATGTCACAGAAACAAACAGAATCTGGACACTACATTAGGCCCAGATTTTTTGAATTTGCCCTAAAGAAACAGTTTTCTGATGTAGGATATTATATGTCACAGAAACACACCCAATATGGACACTAGATTAGGCCCAGATTTTTGGAATTTGCACTAAAGACACAGTTTTCTGATGCAGGACAATATATGTCACAGAAACAAACAGAATATGGACACCAGATTAGGCCCAGAATTTTAAAATTTGCCCTAAAGACACAGTTTTCTAATGCCGGACAGTATATGTCACTGAAACACACAGAATATTGACACTAGATTAGGCCCTGATTTTTGGAATTTGCCCTAAAAAAACTGTTTTCTGATGCAGGAGAGTATATGTCACAGAAACACACAGAATATGGACACTAGATTAGGCCCAGATTTTTGGAAATTGCCCTAAAGAAACAGTTTTCTGATGCATGACAGTATATGTCCCGGAAACACACAGCATATGGACACTAGATTAGGCCCAGATATTTGGAATTTGCACTAAAGAAACAGTTTTCTGATGCAGGAGAGTATATGTCACAGAAACAAACAGAATATGGACACTACATTAGGCCCAGATTTTTGGAATTTGCCCTAAAGAAACAGTTTTCTGATGTAGGATATTATATGTCACAGAAACACACCGAATATGGACACTAGATTAGGCCCAGATTTTTTGAATTTGCACTAAAGACACAGTTTTATGATGTAGGATATTATATGTCACAGAAAAACACACAGAATATGGACACTATTTTAGGCCCAGATTATTAGAATCTACCCTAATGAAACAGTTTTCTGATGCAGGACAGTATATGTCTTTAAAACACACAGAATATGGACACTAGATTAGGCCCTGATTTTTGGAATTTCCCCTAAAAAAACAGTTTAATGATGCAGGAAAGTATATGTCACAGAAAAACACATAATATGGACACTAGATTAAGCCCAGATTTTTGTTATTTGCCCTAAAGAAACATTTTTCTGATGCATGACAGTATATGTCACGGAAACACACAGCATATGGATACTAGATTAGGCCCGGATATTTTCAATTTGCCCTTAACAAACATTTTTCTGATGCAGGACATTATATGTCACTCAAACATATTAAATATGGACACTAGATTAGGCCCAGATTTTTGGAATTTGCCCTAAAGAAACAATTTTCTGATGCAAAAGAGTACAGTATATGTCACAGAAACAAACAGAATATGGACACTACATTAGGCCCAGATTTTTGGAATTTGCCCTAAAGAAACAGTTTTCTGATGTAGGATATTATATGTCATAGAAACACACTGAATATGGACACTAGATTAGGCCCTGATTTTTGGAATTTGCCCTAAAGAAACAGTTTTCTGATGCAGGACAGTATATGTCACAGAAACACATTGAATATGGACACTAGATTAGGCCCAGATTTTTGAAATTTGCCCTAAAGAAACAGTTTTCTGATGCAGGACAGTATATGTCACTGAAACACACAGAATATGCACACTAGATTAGGCCCAGATTTTTTGAATTTGTTCTAAAGAAACAGTTTTCTGATGCAGGAGAGTATATGTCACAAAAACAAACAGAATATGGACACTACATTAGGCCCAGATTTTTGGATTTTGCCCTAAAGAAACAGTTTTCTGATGTAGGATATTATATGTCACAGAAACACACTGAATATGGACACTAGATTAGGCCCAGGTTTTTGGAATTTGCACTAAAGACACAGTTTTATGATGTAGGATATTATATGTCACAGAAAAACACACAGAATATGGACACTATTTTAGGCCCAGATTATTAGAATCTACCCTAAAGAAACAGTTTTCTGATGCAGGACAGTATATGTCACAGAAGCACACAGAATATGGACACTACATTAGGCCCAGATTTTTGGAATTTGCCCTAAAGAAACAGTTTTCTGATGTAGGACAGTATATGTTACAGAAACACACAGAATATAGACACTAGATTAGGCCCAGATCTTTGGAATTTGCCCTAAAAAAACAGTATTCTGATGCAGGACAGCATATGTCACGGAAACACACAGAATATGGACACTAGAATAGGCCCAGATCTTTGGAATTTGCCCTAAATAAAAAATTTCTATAGCAGGAGCATATATGTCACATAAACACACAGAATATGGACACTACATTAGGCTCAGATTTTTGGAATTCGGCCAAAAGAAACAGTAGTCTGATGCAGGACAATATATGTCACAGAAACACACAGAATATGGACACTATTTTAGGCATAGATTATTAGAATCTGCCCTAAAGAAACAGTTTTCTGATGCAGGACATTATTTGTCACAGACACAAACAGAATATGGACACTAGATTAGGCCCAGATTTTTGGAATTTGCCCTAAAGAAACAGTTTTCTGATGCAGGACAGTGTATATCATAGAAACACAAAGAATATGGACACTAGATTAGGCCCAGATTTTTGGATTTTTCCCTAAAGAAACAGTTTTCTGATGCAGGACAGTGTATATCATAGAAACACAAAGAATATGGATACTAGATTAGGCCCAGATTTTTAGAATTTGCACTAAAACACAGTTTTCTGATGTAGGATATTATATGTTACAGAAACACACATAATATGGACACTATTTTAGGCCCAGATTATTAGAATCTACCCTAAAGAAACTGTTTTCTGATGCAGGACAGTATATGTCACAGACACAAAAAGAATATGGACACTAGATTAGGCCCAGATTTTTGAAACTTGCCCTAAAGAAACAGTTTTCTGATGCAGGACAGTATATTTCACTAAAACACACAGAATATGGACACTAGATTAGGCCCAGCTTTTTGGAATTTGCCCTAAGGAAACAGTTTTCTGATGCAGGACTGTATATCTCACAGAAAAACACAGAATATGGACACTAAATTAGGCCCAGATTTTTGGAAAATGCCCTAAAGAAACAGTTTTCTGATGCGGAACAGTATATGTCACAGAAACACACAGAATATGGACACTAGATTAGGCCCAGATTTTTGGAATTTGCCTTAAAGAAACCGTTTTCTGATGCAGGACAATATATGTCACAGAAACACACAGAATATGGACACTAGATTAGGCCCAGAATTTTGGAATTTGCCCTGAAGACACAGTTTTCTAATGCCGGACAGTATATGTCACTAAAACACACAGAATATGGACACTAGATTAGGCCCTGATTTTTGGAATTTGCCCTAAAGAAACAGTTTTCTGATGCAGGACAGTGTATGTCACAGAAACACACAGAATATGGACACTAGATTAGGCCCAGCTTTTTGGAATTTGCCCTAAGGAAACAGTTTTCTGATGCAGGACTGTATATCTCACAGAAAAACACAGAATATGGACACTAAATTAGGCCCAGATTTTTGGAAAATGCCCTAAAGAAACAGTTTTCTGATGCGGAACAGTATATGTCACAGAAACACACAGAATATGGACACTAGATTAGGCCCAGATTTTTGGAATTTGCCTTAAAGAAACCGTTTTCTGATGCAGGACAATATATGTCACAGAAACACACAGAATATGGACACTAGATTAGGCCCAGAATTTTGGAATTTGCCCTGAAGACACAGTTTTCTAATGCCGGACAGTATATGTCACTAAAACACACAGAATATGGACACTAGATTAGGCCCTGATTTTTGGAATTTGCCCTAAAGAAACAGTTTTCTGATGCAGGACAGTGTATGTCACAGAAACACACAGAATATGGACACTAGATTAGGCCCAGCTTTTTGGAATTTGCCCTAAGGAAACAGTTTTCTGATGCAGGACTGTATATCTCACAGAAAAACACAGAATATGGACACTAGATTAGGCCCAGAATTTTGAAATTTGCCCTAAAGACACCGTTTTCTAATGCCGAACAGTATATGTCTTTAAAACACACACAGAATATGGACACTAGATTAGGCCCTCATTTATGGAATTTGCCCTAAAGAAACAGTTTTCTGATGCAAGAGAGTATATGTCACAGAAACCCACAGAATATGGACTTTAGATTAATCCCAGGTTTTTAGAATTTGCTTTAAAGAAACATTTTTCTGATGCATGACAGTATATGTCACGGAAACACACAGCATATGGACACTAGATTAGGCCCAGATATTTGGAATTTGCCCTTAACAAACATTTTTCTGATGCAGGACATTATATGTCACAGAAACATATTGAATATGGACACTAGATTAGGCCCAGATTTTTTAAATTTGCCCTAAAGAAACTGTTTTCTGATGCAGGAGAGAATATGTCACAGAAACAAACATAATATGGACACTACATTAGGCCCAGATTTTTGGAATTTACCCTAAAGAAACAGTTTTCTGATGTAGGACAGTATATGTCACAGAAACACACAGAATATGGACACTAGATTAGGCCCTGATTTTTTGAATTTTCCCTAAAAAAACAGTTTTCTGATGAAGGAGAGTATATGTCACAGAAAAACACATAATATGGACACTAGATTAAGCCCAGATTTTTGGAATTTGCCCTAAAGAAACATTTTTCTGATGCATGACAGTATATGTCACGGAATCACACAGCATATGGACACTAGATTAGGCCCAGATATTTGGAATTTGCCCTAAAGAAACAGTTTTCTGATGCAGGACAGTATATGTCACTGAAACACACCGAATATGGACACTAGATTAGGCCCAGATTGTTGGAATTTGCCCTAAAGAAACAGTTTTCTGATGTAGGATATTATATGTCACAGAAACACACTGAATATGGACACTAGATTAGGCCCAGATTGTTGGAATTTGCACTAAAGAAACAGTTTTCTGATGCAGGACAGTATATGTCACTGAAACACACCGAATATAGACACTAGATTAGGCCCAGATTTTTGAAATTTGCCCTAAAGAAACAGTTTTCTGATGTAGGATATTATATGTCACAGAAACACACCGAATATGGACACTAGATTAGGCCCAGATTGTTGGAATTTGCACTAAAGACACAGTTTTATGATGTAGGATATTATATGTCACAGAAAAACACACAGAATATGGACACTATTTTAGGCCCAGATTATTAGAATCTACCCTAAAGAAACAGTTTTCTGATGTAGAACAGTATATGTTACAGAAACACACAGAATATAGACACTAGATTAGGCCCAGATCTTTGGAATTTGCCCTAAAGAAACTGTATTCTGATGCAGGACAGTATATGTCACATAAACACACAGAATATGGACACTACATTAGGCCCAGATTTTTGGAATTTGCCCTAAAGAAACAGTTTTCTGATGCAGGACAGTGTATATCACAGAAACACAAAGTATATAGACACTAGATTAGGCCCAGATTTTTGGAATTTGCCCTAAAGACACAGTTTTCTGATGCAGGACAGTATATGTCTCAGAAACACACAGAATATGGACACTAGATTAGGCCCAGATTTTTGGAATTTGCCCTAAAGAAACAGTTTTCTGATGTAGAACAGTATATGTTACAGAAACACACAGAATATAGACACTAGATTAGGCCCAGATCTTTGGAATTTGCCCTAAAGAAACAGTATTCTGATGCAGGACAGTATATGTCACGGAAACACACAGAATATGGACACTAGATTAGGCCCAGATTTTTGGAATTTGCCCTAAAGAAACAGTTTTCTGATGCAGGACAGTATATGTCACAGAAACACACAGATTATAGACACTAGATTAAGCACAGATTTTTGGAATTTGCCCTAAAGAAACAGTTTTCTGATGCAGGACAGTGTATGTCACAGAAACACAAAGAATATGGACACTAGATTAGGCCCAGATTATTGGAATTTGCCCTAATGAAACAGTTTTCTGATGCAGGACAGTATATGACACAGACACAAACAGAATATGGACACTAGATTGGGCCCAGATTTTTGGAATTTGGCCTAAAGAAACAGTTTTCTGATGCAAGACAGTATATGTCACAGAGACATACAGAATATGGACACTAGATTAGGCCCAGAATTTTAGAATTTGCCCTAATGAAACAGTTTTCTGATGCAGGATAGTATATGTCACAGAAACACTCAGAATATGGACACTAGATTAGGCCCTGATTTTTGGAATTTGCCCTAAAGAAACAGTTTTCTGATGCAGGAGAGTATATGTCACAGAAACACATAGAATATGAACACTAGATTAAGCCCAGAGTTTTGGAATTTCCCCTAAAGAAACAGTTTTCTGATGTAGAACAGTATATGTCACAGAAACAAACATAAATATGGACACTAGATTAGGCCCAGATTTTTGGAATTTGCCCTAAAGACACAGTTTTCTGATGCAGGACAGTATATGACACAGACACAAACAGAATATGGACACTAGATTTGGCCCAGATTTTTGGAATTTGCCCTAAAGAAACAGTTTTCTGATGCAGGACAGTATATGACACAGACACAAACAGAATATGGACACTAGATTAGTCCCAGATTTTTGGAATTTGCCCTTAAGAAACAGTTTTCTGATGTAGAACAGTATTTGTCACAGAAACACACAGAATATGGACAATAGATTAGGCCCAGATTCTTGGAATTTGCACTAAAACACAGTTTTCTGATGTAGGATATTATATGTCTCAGAAACACACAGAATATGGACACTATTTTAGGCCCAGATTATTAGAATATACCCTAAAAAACAGTTTTCTGATGGAGGACAGTATATGTCACAGACACAAACAGAATATGGACACTAGATTAAGCCCAGATTTTTGGAATTTGCCCTAAAGAAACAGTTTTCTGATGCAGGACAGTGTATGTCACAGAAACACAAAGAATATAGACACTAGATTAGGCCCAGATTTTTGGAATTTGCCCTAAAGAAACAGTTTTCTGATGCAGGAGAGTATGTGTCACAGAAACACACAGAATATGGACACTACATTAGGCCCAGATTTTTGTAATTTTCCCTAAAGAAACAGTTTTCTGATGTAGGATATTATATGTCACAGAAAAACACACAGAATATAGACACTATTTTAGGCCCAGATTATTAGAATCTACCCTAAAGAAACTGTTTTCTGATGCAGGACAATATATGTCACAGAAACACACAGAATATGGACACTAGATTAGGCCCAGAATTTTGGAATTTGCCCTAAAGAAACAGTTTTCCGATGCAGGAGAGTATATGTCGCAGAAACACACAGAATATGGACACTAGATTAGCCCCAAATTTTGGGAAATTGCCCTAAAGAAACAGTTTTCTGATGCAGGACAGTGTATGTCACTGAAACACACAGAATATGGACACTAGATTAGGCTCAGATTTTTTGAATTTGCCCTAAAGAAACAGTTTTCTGATGCATGACAGTATATGTCATGGAAACACATTGAATATGGACACTAGATTAGGCCTGATTTTTGAAATTTGCCCTAAAGAAACAGTTTTCTGATGCAGGGGAGTATATGTCACAGAAACACACAGAATATGGACACTAGATTAGGCCCAGATTTTTGGAAATTGCCCTAAAGAAACAGTTTTCTGTTGCTGGACAGTGTATGTCACTGAAACACACAGAATATTGACACTAGATTTGTCCCAGATTTTTGGAATTTGCCCTAAAGAAACCGTTTTCTGATGCAGGACAGTATTTGTCACAGAAACACACAGAATATGGACACTAGATTAGGCCCAGAATTTTGGAATTTGCCCTAAAGAAACAGTTTTCTGATGCAGGACTGTATATCTGTCACCGCCAGACATCTGTGAAGCTCTGACAGATGTTCTTTAGAACCTCCTGCTTGAGGTTCTTTTGTTTTGCTTTCGTTTTGTCATCTCGTTTCCCTCTCTCAGCTGTTATCTAGTTGCACTGATTGCATCCCTTTGATTCCCCTCCCATACTGCATCACTTTGCGGTTTATACAACTTCCTGGAGTGTGTGCATGCTGGATGCTACAACTGATGCTGCTACAGATAAGTCTGTTCATTTATCTTTGTTTTCCTGTTTGCTTGATCCGAGTTGACCCTGACTCCCTCCGTATTAAGTGTAGGGAGCCGGTGGTCGTGTCCCCTTACTATTATAGTGTGTTTCACTTTTGACTGAACACATGCAGGGTCTTTCATTGAAGGTAGCAGATCTCCGTAAAACTGTATCTCAGTTTCAGGTGACCGGTTCAGCTTGCGTTCATGGAGTTTGTTCTGAGCCTAAGATCTTGCTCCCGGATACGTTTTCCGGGGGTGGTGAGAATTTTGTTCGTTTTAGAGAGGCTTGCAAACTCAATTTTTGCCTACTTCCCCATTCCTCTGGTGATGAGGAGCAGAGAGTGGGGATCATCATCTCTCAGTCTTGGGCTTTTTCGCTGCCGGTGGGGGCACGGCCCCTCTGTTCAGTGGATGAATTTTTATTAGCCCTGGGTCAGATATATGATGATCCGGATCGTATTGCTCTGGCTGAGTCTAGACTACGTCTTTTATGCTAGGGTAAACAGTCCGCAGAGATATACTGTTCAGAATTTCGGAGATGGGCAGCTGATACTGGTTGGAATGATGCTGCACTCCGAAGTCAATTTTGCCATGGTCTTTCAGAGGGATTGAAAGATGCATTTTCCTTTCATGAGAGACCTACCTCCTTGGACTCTGCCATGTCTCGGGCCGTTCGTATTGACAGGTGTCTTAGAGAGAGAGGAGAGATCACTCCTTCCTGTCATACTCACTCCAAGGACAGTGCGGCAGTCTCTTTCTGTGCGCATGGGTCTCAGTCTCTCTCAATCCCCTCTGAGCAGGAGCCCATGCAGCTGGGTTTGCTTGCCTCTGACAATAGAAGATTCAGCTCTCAGAGGAAGGTTTGTTTCTGTTGTGGAGGTATAAATCATTTGGCAAATGTTTGTCCCTCTAGGAGATTCAGGCAGTTTTTTGAGAGTAATAAAGAAACAAAAAGAAAAAAATCCTCTAAAGACGTTCCATCTGTTACTATTGGCAAGATTGATGCAGAAATTGAAGGTTTTCCGTTTGCTTGTAGTTCCCGTTTTGTCCTACCTGCCAGGGTGGTGCTAGAGAGCAAGAACATTTTTTGTGAGATTTTTGTAGATAGTGGAGCAGCTGTCAATCTCATTGATGATCAATTTGCTATAACACATGGTTTCCAGGTATGCACTTTGGGAAAGGATATACCTGTTTTTTCTATTGTTTCCACTCCACTTTCTCAGAAATCGTTAAAGGGCATAGTTCACAATATCCATTTGATTGTGAGTGATACTCATGTTGAGTATGTGTCATGTTTCGTCCTAAGCGGGTTGCCAACTCCTCTAGTGTTGGGGCTACCCTGGCTCACTAAACATAACCCCACCATTGATTGGCAAGCGAGGCAAATAAATGGCTGGAGTGACTTTTGCAGAGAGAATTGCTTCACGACATCTGTTTCAGAGGTTTCTACTAAGACTGTACCATCTTTTCTCTCTGAATTTTCGGATGTGTTTTCTGAGAGTGGTGTTCAGGAGCTGCCCCCTCACAGGGAGTACGATTGCCCTATTAATCTCATCCCAGGCGCCAAGCTGCCTAAATCTCGTTTATACAATCTCTCCCAACCTGAAAGGGTCGCTATGCGTGCTTATATCTCTGAGAGCCTGAGAAAGGGACACATACGACCCTCGAAGTCACCTGTTGCCGCTGTTTTTTTCTTTGTTAAGAAAAAAGATGGTTCTTTAAAGGGACACTGACAGGCCCAATTAGCATATTTAGGCATATATATGTCAGTACAGGTCTTATAAAGTCTATTAAAATCATCTAAGTATCCCCACTGTCCACCTTATAAATACCGAAATATTAAGTTTTATAACCTGCTTGTCCGGTCACAAATC
Organism: Bufo bufo; assembly: GCF_905171765.1. NCBI lineage: Eukaryota > Metazoa > Chordata > Amphibia > Anura > Bufonidae > Bufo > Bufo bufo. The sequence continues at coordinate 98,073,643 of NC_053395.1, forward strand.
TGCCCAAGGGGCGGCATTTAATCTGAAAATGCGCCCAGCCAGCCGCTCCCAACTGCCGTCTGAAGCCCCGCCCAGATCATCAATATTCACTTCGCTGGGCGGCGGCTACAACTCTCCCGACTCAAGATTCTGCGCACAGCCCATTCGATCCTCTGGGCACGTCCTCCGTCCAATCTTCAGCGCATGCACCCGGCCGGGGTCACATCGCGCCTGCGTACAGAGCGCTGCAGCCGCTGCTTTATGCGCATGCGCCGGACACTTGAGTCGGGAGAGTTGTAGCCGCCGCTCAGCGAAGTGAATATTGATGAGCTGGGCGGGGCTGCAGACGGCAGTTGGAAGCGGCTGGCTGGGCGCATTTTCAGATGAAACGCCGCCCCTTGGGCAGATTGGTGACCGGTCAAGCAGGTTATAAAACTTAATATTTCGGTATTTATAAGGTGGACAGGGGGGATACTTAGATGATTTTAATAGACTTTATAAGACCTGTACTGACATATATATGCCTAAATATGCTAATTGGGCCTGTCAGTGTCCCTTTAAGACCATGTCTGGATTTCAGGGAGCTGAACAGTATCACAATTCGTGACCCTTATCCGCTTCCTCTGATCCCGGACCTGTTTAACCAGATTGTTGGGGCTAAAGTTTTTTCCAAGTTGGATCTAAGAGGGGCATACAACCTGGTCAGGGTCAGAGAAGGAGACGAATGGAAGACGGCCTTCATTACCCCTGAGGGCCATTTTGAGAATTTGGTTATGCCTTTTGGTTTGATGAATGCTCCAGCCGTCTTCCAGCATTTTGTGAACAGCATTTTTTATCATTTAATGGGGAAATTTGTACTAGTGTATCTAGATGACATTTAGATTTTTTCTCCTGATTTCAAAACTCCTAAGGACCACCTACGTCAGGTCTTGCTCATCCTGCGGGAGAATAAATTGTACGCTAAACTGGAAAAATGTGTGTTTGCGGTTCCAGAAATTAAATTTCTGGGGTTTCTTCTCTCCGCTTCTGGTTTTTGCATGGACCCCAAGAAGATCCGCGCTGTGCTTGATTGGGAGCTTCCTGAGAATCAGAAGGCGCTGATGCGCTTTTTGGGTTTTGCCAATTATTACAGGAAGTTTATTTTGAATTATTCCTCTGTTGTTAAACCACTCACTGATATGACTAGAAAGGGGGTAGATTTTTCCTCCTGGTCGGTAGAGGCGCGTAAGGCCTTTTCTAGTATCAAGGAGAGTTTTGCTTCCGCTCCCATCTTGGTACAACCTGATATCTCTCTGCCCTTCATTGTTGAGGTGGACGCTTCTGAGGTGGGTGTGGGTGCAGTCTTGTCTCAGGGTCCCTCTCCTGCCAAATGGCGACCGTGTGCCTTTTTCTCGAAGAAACTCTCCTCCGCAAAGAGAAATTACGATGTGGGAGATAGGGAGTTGTTGGCCATCAAGTTAGCTTTTGAGGAATGGTGCCATTGGCTAGAGGGAGCCAGACACCCTATTACCATGTTTACCGACCATAAGGATCTGGCCTACTTGGAGTCAGCCAAGCGTCTGAACCCGAGACAGGCCAGATGGTCTTTGTTCTTTTCAAGGTTTAATTTTGTTGTCACGTTCCGCCCTGGGGTTAAGAATGTGAAGGCGGATGCCCTGTCACGTTGTTTTCCGGGAGGTGGGAATTTTGAAGACCCGGGTCCCATTTTGGCTGAAGGTGTGGTGGTCTCTGCTCTTTATCCTGAATTGGAGGCAGAGGTTCAGGCAGCCCAGGCAGAGGCTCCTGATCTTTGTCCTCCTGGGTGGTTGTTTGTGCCTCTCGCTTTAAGACACAAGGTTTTTAAGGAGCACCACGATACTGTCCTTTAGGGGCACCCGGGGGGTAGAGCCACAGTGGATCTCATCGCTCGGAGATTCTGGTGGCCGGCGCTTCGTAAGTCGGTTGAGGGTTTTGTGGCAGCCTGCGAGACCTGCGCTCGTGCCAAAGTCCCTCATTCACAGCCATCAGGTCCTCTCCTCCCGTTACCCATTCCTTCCCGTCCTTGGACACATCTGTCCATGGACTTCATTACGGACCTGCCTCGTTCCTCGGGGAAGACTGTGATTCTGGTGGTGGTGGACCGTTTTAGCAAAATGGCGCATTTCATTCCTTTTCCTGGGTTGCCCAATGCTAAGACGCTGGCGCAGGCATTTATTGATCACATTGTCAAATTGCATGGTATTCCTTCAGACATAGTCTCTGATAGGGGCACGCAGTTTGTTTCCAGATTCTGGAAGGCCTTCTGTTCTCGCTTGGGGGTTTGGTTGTCATTCTCTTCTGCTTTCCACCCACAGTCGAATGGCCAGACAAGGCGCGTCAATCAGAATCTGGAGACATATCTGCGCTGTTTTGTGGCGGAGAATCAGGAGGATTGGTGTTCTTTTCTCTCCCTTGCTGAGTTTGCTTTAAATAACCGTCGTCAGGAGTCCTCTGATAAGTCACCATTTTTTGGTGCATATTGGTTTCATCCGCAGTTTGGGACATTCTCTGGAGAGGGTCTTCTGGTTTACCTGATGAGGAGAGATTCTCCTCGTCTTTGGCATTTATTTGGTAAAAGATTCAGGGTAATCTGAAGAGGATGAGTGAGAGATATAAGCGTGTGGCGGATAAAAGACGTGTGCCTGGTCCGGACCTGAATGTTGGTGATCTGGTGTGGTTGTCTACTAAGAATATCAAATTGAAGGTTCCCTCCTGGAAGTTGGGTCCTAAGTTTATTGGGCCTTACAAAATCTTGTCCGTCATCAATCCTGTTGCCTACCGTCTTGATCTTCCTCAGACTTGGAAGATCCATAATGTTTTTCATAAGTCCCTATTAAAACCTTATGTCCAACCCATTGTACCCTCCTCTTTGCCTCCTCCTCCGATTGTGGTTGATGGTAACCTTGAATTTCAGGTCTCTAGGATTGTGGATTCTCGTGTTGTCCGCAGTTCTCTCCAGTACCTCGTTCATTGGGAGGGTTATGGTCCTGAGGAGAGGATGTGGGTCCCATTGACGGACATTAAGGCCACTCGTCTCATCAGGGCTTTCCATAGGTCCCATCCTGAGAAGGTGGGCTCTGAGTGTCCGGAGTCCACTCGTAGAAGGAGGGGTAATGTCAGCGCCAGACATCTGTGAAGCTCTGACAGACGTTCTTTAGAACCTCCTGCTTGAGGTTCTTTTGTTTTGCTTTCGTTTTGTCATCTCGTTTCCCTCTCTCAGCTGTTATCTAGTTGCACTGATTGCATCCCTTTAAATCCCCTACCATACTGCATCACTTTGCGGTTTATACAACTTCCTGGAGTGTGTGCATGCTGGATGCTACAACTGATGCTGCTACAGATAAGTCTGTTCATTTATCTTTGTTTTCCTGTTTGCTTGATCCGAGGTGACCCTGACTCCCTCCGTATTAAGTGTAGGGAGCCGGTGGTCGTGTCCCCTTACTATTATAGGGTGTTCAGGTGTCATACAGTTTTCTGATGCAGGAGAGTATATGTCACAGAAAAACACATAATATGGACACTAGATTAAGCCCAGATTTTTGGAATTTGCCCTAGAGAAACATTTTTCTGATGCATGACAATATATGTCACGGAAACACACAGCATATGGACACTAGATTAGGCCCAGATATTTGGAATTTGCCCTTAACAAACATTTTTCTGATGCAGGACATTATATGTCACTGAAACATATTGAATATGGACACTAGATTAGGCCCAGATTTTTTAAGTTTGCCCTAAAGAAACAGTTTTCTGATGCAGGACAGTATATGTCAATGAAACATACAGAATATGGACACTAGTTTAGGCCCATATTTTTGGAATTTGCCCTAAAGAAACAATTTTCTGATGCAAAAGAGTATATGTCACAGAAACAAACAGAATATGGACACTATATTAGTCCCAGATTTTTGGAATTTGCCCTAAAGAAACAGTTTTCTGATGTAGGATATTATATGTCACGGAAACTCACAGAATATGGACACTAGATTAGGCCCTGATTTTTGGAATTTGCCCTAAAGACACAGTTTTCTAATGCCGGACAGTATATGTCACTGAAACACACAGAATATGGACACTACATTAGGCCCAGATTTTTGGAATTTGCCCTAAAGAAACAGTTTTCTAATGTAGGACAGTATATGTTACAGAAACACACAGAATATGGACACTAGATTAGGCCCAGATCTTTGGAATTTGCCCTAAATAAACAATTTTCTGATACGTAGTTAAGGCTGCATGCAGCCTGTATTTGTGGGCGGGGCCAGGTCACTCCTTTTAAACCCCCGCTCCTGGGTTCTCTTTGCCACGCACGCCGAACAATTAAATGTGGGTTCCAAGATATGATACAATGATTTCATACAGGCCACTTTCATAAAAGTGACTTGCAGGGAATATGGACATAATTACTTGGGTGTCCCCAAAAGGTGTTTGGGTGTCCCCAAATATAGTGTTTACTATATGTCTCATTTGCAATGATATGAATTTTTAATAAATTTTAAATAATTTTAATTACTTATAAATTATTTATATTTTATGAATCTATGTTATATACTAAAGGATATCAAATATACACAACTCCATTTGTTATGAAAAAAGTAAAAGGAAAGAAAAAAGCCAAAAATACAAGCCAAAAACAAAATTCGAAATTTTAGATTGCAAATATCTCATCTATGCAATCCTGGACTATCTTTTCCTCTATACAAGAGTTTCAGTATGAGAAAAGGCATGAATATTATAAAAAACGCATAAGTGCTAACAAAAAACGCACATAAAACGCATGCAAACCGCAACAGAGTATTTATGGTCCAGTGAAATCCAGGTATCCATAGTTTTGATCTAGATTGTGGGTATAAAAGGCGGAGACTGTTACTGAAGCGATACCACTGATGAAGGGAAGCAGAGCTCCCAAAACGCGTCTGGGCTGGATCGCTGTTATAAAGAAGAAAATACCTCCGCAATAATTTGCATGGCCATGCGAGATATTTAATAACCTGGAAAAGACCGCGACTTTGTTGTGCCGTTACGTTGGATACAGATCACGTGATCGGACTAACCCGGAAGAGAACCTCAACTCCCGCGAGAAGTGGGTGAGTTCACGAAGCAGCGTGCAGAGCCAAGCCAGCCGTATCCCGCGGCACCCTCACTGGATGAGAGGAAAGTTTGGGACAGACACGAGGAAGGTAAGATCCTGCTACCTCCGCAATCTGCCCTTATACCGGTAAGGCCGGCACTATATTGGAGACCAGCAAACGCCAAATCAAATGAATATGTATGATATTGAATGATGTCACTGGAGGTGCCTTAAACCTATTATCCAGCACAAATTGCTGCAAGAGAAAATTGAACAGGATCACCTATTCAGGACATTGAGTGAACAAATATATATCAACAAATTTATATCAACACATTATTACTGGAGTCGTATCAATCAATCATTCAGCATTAACTGTTTCAAGAGAAAGCTGAATAGGATCACCTATTCAGGATATTGAACCAACTTATCATGAGATTCGTATACTGAATAGGTTTAATGTAATGTATATTTATACATACCTATGCTAACACATGTGAATTGTTTATATATGAAATTGTTTACACCGTTTTATCCTTCATCTAGTAGTCCACTATTTTATTTTATTTTAATATTTTAGTGTTTAATTAAACTTTTAATTTCCAAATGCCATTTGTTGAGTGCTCACCCTTATTTATTCTATAGCTACTGTTTTTTGACCAGAGGGTGGGTGTCCCTCTTGCGGGTTAGTAGCACCTTCTCTGTGATCACGTCCTCAGTGAGCCACCATTCCTTACTATATGTCACAGAAACACACAGAATATGGACTCTACATTAGTCCCAGATTTTTGGAATTTGCCCAAAAGACACAGTTTTCTGATGTAGGATAATATATATCACAGAAAAACACACAGAATATGGACACTAGATTAGGCCCAGATTTTTGGAATTTGCCCTAAAGAAACAGTTTTCTGATGCAGGAAAGTATATGTCACAGAAACACACAGAATATGGACACTAGATTACACCCAGATTTTTGGAATTTGCCCTAAAGAAACAGTTTTCTGATGCAGGATATTATATGTCACAGAAGCACACAGAATATGGACACTAGATTAGGCCCAGAATTTTGGAATTTGCCCTAAAGAAACTGTTTTCTGATGCAGGAGAGTGTATGTCACAGAAACACAAAGAATATGGACACTAGATTAGGCCCAGATTTTTGGAATTTGCCCTAAAGAAACAGTTTTCTGATGCAGGACAGTATATGTCACTGAAACACACAGAATATGGACACTAGATTAGGCCCAGAATTTTGGAATTTGCCCTAAAGAAACAGTTTTCTGATGCAGGACAGTATATGTCACAGAAACACACAGAATATGGACACTAGATTAGGCCCAGATTTTGGGAATTTGCTATAAAAGCACAGTTTTCTGATGTAGGATATTATATGTCACAGAAACACACAGAATATAGACACTAGATTAGGCCCAGATTTTTGGAATTTGCCCTAAAGAAACCGTTTTCTGATGCAGGAGGGTATATGTCACAGAAACACACAGGATATGGACACTAGATTAGAGCAAGATTTTTGGATTTTGGTCTAAAGAAACAGTTTTCTGATGCAGGACAGTTTATGTCACGGAAACACACAGCATATGGACACTAGATTAGGCCCAGATTTTTAGAATTTGCCCTAAAGAAACAGTTTTCTGATGCAGGATAGTATATGTCACAGAAACACACAGAATATGGACACTAGATTAGGCCCTGATTTTTGGAATTTGCCCTAAAGAAACAGTTTTCTGATGCAGGAGAGTATATGTCACAGAAACACACAGAATATGGACAGTAGATTAGGCCCTGATTTTTGGAATTTGCACTAAAGACATAGTTTTCTGATGCAGGACAGTATATGTCACAGAAACACACAGAATATGGACACTAGATTAGGCCCAGAATTTTAGAATTTGCCCTAAAGAAACAGTTTTCTGATGCAGGATAGTATATGTCACAGAAACACACAGAATATGGACACTAGATTAGGCCCTGATTTTTGGAATTTGCCCTAAAGAAACAGTTTTCTGATGCAGGAGAGTATATGTCACAGAAACACACAGAATATGGACAGTAGATTAGGCCCTGATTTTTGGAATTTGCCCTAAAGACACAGTTTTCTGATGCAGGACAGTGTATATCACAAAAACACAAAGAATATAGACACTAGATTAGGCCCAGATTTTTGGAATTTGCCCTAAAGAAACATTTTTCTGATGCAGGACATTATATGTCACAGAAACACATTGAATATGGACACTAGATTAGGGCTAGATTTTTGGAATTTGCCCTAAAGAAACATTTTTCTGATGCAGGACATTATATGTCACAGAAACACATTGAATACAGACAATAGATTAGGCCCAGATTTTTGAAATTTGCTCTAAAGAAACAGTTTTCTGATGCAGGACAGTATATGTCACAGAAACACACAGAATATGGACTCTACATTAGTCCCAGATTTTTGGAATTTGCCCAAAAGACACAGTTTTCTGATGTAGGATATTATATATCACAGAAAAACACACAGAATATGGACACTAGATTAGGCCCAGATTTTTGGAATTTGCCCTAAAGAAACAGTTTTCTGATGCAGGAAAGTATATGTCACAGAAACACACAGAATATGGACACTAGATTACACCCAGATTTTTTGAATTTGCCCTAAAGAAACAGTTTTCTGATGCAGGATATTATATGTCACAGAAGCACACAGAATATGGACACTAGATTAGGCCCAGAATTTTGGAATTTGCCCTAAAGAAACAGTTTTCTGATGCAGGACAGTGTATGTCACAGAAACACAAAGAATATGGACACTAGATTAGGCCCAGATTTTTGGAATTTGCCCTAAAGAAACAGTTTTCTGATGCAGGACAGTATATGTCACTGAAACACACAGAATATGGACACTAGATTAGGCCCAGAATTTTGGAATTTGCCCTAAAGAAACAGTTTTCTGATGCAGGACAGTATATGTCACAGAAACACACAGAATATGGACACTAGATTAGGCCCAGATTTTTGGAATTTGCTATGAAAGCACAGTTTTCTGATGTAGGATATTATATGTCACAGAAACACACAGAATATAGACACTAGATTAGGCCCAGATTTTTGGAGTTTGCCCTAAAGAAACCGTTTTCTGATGCAGGAGGGTATATGTTACAGAAACACACAGGATATGGACACTATTTTAGGCACAGATTATTAGATTCTGCCCGAGAGAAACAGTTTTCTGATGCAGGACAGTATATGTCACAGAAACAAACAGAATATGGACACTGGATTAGGCCCAGATTTTTGGAATTTGCCCTAAAGAAACAGTTTTCTGATGCAGGAAAGTATATGTCACAGAAACACACAGAATATGCACACTAGATTACACCCAGATTTTTGGAATTTGCACTAAAGACATAGTTTTCTGATGCAGGATATTATATGTCACAGAAGCACACAGAATATGGACACTAGATTAGGCCCAGAATTTTGGAATTTGCCCTAAAGAAACAGTTTTCTGATGCTGGACATTATATGTCCAAGAATCACTCAGAATATGGACACTACATTAGGCCCAGATTTTTAGAATTTGACCTAAATAAACAGTTTTCTGATGCAGGACATTATATGTCACAGAAACATACAGAATATGGACACTAGATTAGGCCCCGATTTTTGGAATTTGTTTTCTGATGCAGGACAGTATATGTCACAGAAACACACAGAATATGGACATTAGATTAGGCCCAGAATTTTGGAATTTGCCCTAAAGAAACCGTTTTCTGATGCAGGACAGTATATGTCACAGAAACAAACAGAATATGGACACTAGATTAGGCCCAGATTTTTGGAATTTGCCCTAAAGAAACTTTTTTCTGATGCAGGACATTATATGTCACAGAAACACATTGAATATGGACAATAGATTAGGCCCAGATTTTTGAAATTTGCCCTAAAGAAACAGTTTTCTGATGCAGGACAGTATATGTCACAGAAACACACAGAATATGGACTCTACATTAGTCCCAGATTTTTGGAATTTGCCCTAAAGACACAGTTTTCTGATGTAGGATATTATATATCACAGAAAAACACACAGAATATGGACACTATTTTAGGCCCAGATTATTAGAATCTACCCTAAAGAAACAGTTTTCTGATGCAGGACAGTATATGTCACAGACACAAACAGACTATGGACACTAGATTAGGCACAGATTTTTGGAATTTGCCCTAAAGAAACAGTTTTCTGATGCAGGATATTATATGTCACAGAAGCACACAGAATATGGACACTAGATTAGGCCCAGAATTTTGGAATTTGCCCTAAAGAAACAGTTTTCTAATGCTGGACATTATATGTCACAGAATCACTCAGAATATAAACACTAGATTAGGCCCTGATTTTTGGAATTTGCCCTAAAGAAACAGTTTTCTGATGCAGGACAGTGTATGTCACAGAAACACAAAGAATATGGACACTAGATTAGGCCCAGATTTTTGGAATTTGCCCTAAAGAAACAGTTTTCTGATGCAGGACAGTATATGCCACTGAAACACACAGAATATGGACACTAGATTAGGCCCAGAATTTTGGAATTTGCCCTAAAGAAACAGTTTTCTGATGCAGGACAGTATATGTCACAGAAATACACAGAATATGGACACTAGATTAAGCCCAGATTTTTGGAATTTGCACTAAAGACATAGTTTTCTGATGCAGGATATTATATGTCACAGAATAAGGACACTAGATTAGGCCCAGATTTTTGGAATTTGCCCTAAAGAAACCGTTTTCTGATGCAGGAGGATATATGTCACAGAAACACACAGAATATGCACACTAGATTACACCCAGATTTTTGGAATTTGCACTAAAGACATAGTTTTCTGATGCAGGAGAGTATATGTCACAGAAACACACAGAATACGGACACTAAATTAGGCCCAGATTTTTGGAATTTGCTCTAAAGAAACAGTTTTCTGATGCAGGACTGTATATCTCACAGAAAAACACTAAATATGGACACTGAATTCAGCCCAGTTTTTGAAATTTGCCCTAAAGAGACAGTTTTCTGATGCAGGACAGTATATGTCACAGAAACACACAGAATATGGACACTAGATTAGGCCCAGATTTTTGGAATTTGCCCTAAAGAAACAGTTTTCTGATGCAGGACAATATTTGTCACAGAAACACGCTGACTATGGACACTAGATTAGGCCCAGATTTTTGGAATTTGCCCTAAAGAAACAGTTTTCTGATGCAGGACAGTATATGTCACAGAAACACACAGAATATGGACACTAGATTAGGCCCAGATATTTGGAATTTGCACTAAAGACACAGTTTTCTGATGTAGGATTTTATATGTCAAAGAAACACACAGAATATGGACACTATTTTAGGCATAGATTATTAGAATCTGCCCTAAAGAAACAGTTTTCTGATGCAGGACATTATATGTCACAGAAACACACAGAATATGGACACTAGATTAGGCCCAGATTTTTGGAATTTACCCTAAAGAAACAGTTTTCTGATGCAGGACAACATTTGTCACAGAAACACGCTGAATATGGACACTAGATTAGCCCCAGATTTTTGGAATTTGACCTAAAGAAACAGTTTTCTGATTCAGGACAGTATATGTCACAGACACAAACAGAATATGGACACTAGATTAAGCCCAGATTTTTGGAATTTGCACTAAAGACATAGTTTTCTGATGCAGGATATTATATGTCACAGAAGCACACAGAATATGGACACTAGATTAGGCCCTGATTTTTGGAATTTGCCCTAAAGAAACAGTTTTCTGATGCAGGAGAGTATATGTCACAGAAACACACAAAATACGGACACTAGATTAGGCCCAGATTTTTGGAATTTGCCCTAAAGAAACAGTTTTCGGATGCAGTACAGTGTATGTCACAGAAACACAAAGAATATGGACACTAGATTAGGCCCTGAATTTTGGAATTTGCCCTAAAGAAACAGTTTTCTGATGCAGGCCAGTATGTCACAGAAACACACAGAATATGGACACTAGATTAGGCCCAGATTTTTGGAATTTGCCCTACAGAAACAGTTTTCTGATGGAGGACAGTATATGTCACAGAAACACACAGGATATGGACACCATTTTAGGCACAGATTTTTAGATTCTGCCCGAGAGAAACAGTTTTCTGATGCAGGACAGTATATGTCACAGAAACAAACAGAATATGGACACTAGATTAGGCCCAGATTTTTGGAATTTGCCCTAAAGAAACAGTTTTCTGATGGAGGACAGTATATGTCACAGAAACAAAAATAATTTGGACACTAGATTAGGCTCAGCTTTTAGAATTTGCCCTAAAGAAACACTTTTCTGGTGCAGGAGAGTATATGTCACAGAAACACACAGAATATGGACACTATTTTAGGCATAGATTATTAGAATCGGCCCTAAAGAAACTGTTTTCTGATGCAGGACAGTATATGTCACAGAATCAAACAGTATATGGACACTAGATTAGTCCCAGATTATTGGAATTTGCCCTAAAGAAACAGTTTTCTGATGCAGGACTGTATATCTCACAGAAAAACACTAAATATGGACACTAAATTCGGCCCAGTTTTTTGGAATTTGCCCTAAAGACACAGTTTTCTGATGCAGGACAGTATTTGTCACAGAAACACGCAGATTATGGACACTAGATTACGCCCAGACTTTTTGAATTTGCCCTAAAGAAACAGTTTGTGATGCAGGACAGTATATGTCACAGAAACGCACAGAATATGGACACTAGATTAGGCCCAGATATTTGGAATTTGCACTAAAGACACAGTTTTCTGATGTAGGATTTTATATGTCAAAGAAACACACAGAATATGGACACTAGATTAGGCCTAGATTTTTGGAATTTGCCCTAATAAAACAGTTTTCTGATGGAGAACAGTATATGTCACAGAAACACACAGAATATGGACACTATTTTAGGCCCAGATTATTAGAATCTTCCCTAAAGAAACAGTTTTCTGATGCAGGACAGTATATGTCACAGAAACACACAGAATATGGACACTAGATTAGGCCTAGATTTTTAGAATTTGCCCTAAAGAAACAGTTTTCTGATGCAGGACAGTATATGTCACGGAAACATACAGAATATGGACACTAAATTAGGCCCAGATTTTTTGAATTTGCCCTAAAGAAACAGTTTTCTGATGCATGACAGTATATGTCACAGAAACATACAGAATATGGACACTAGATTAGCCCCAGATTTTTGGAATTTGCACTAAAGACATAGTTTTCTGATGCAGGAGAGTATATGTCACAGAAACACACAGAATACGGACACTAAATTAGGCCCAGATTTTTGGAATTTGCTCTAAAGAAACAGTTTTCTGATGCAGGACTGTATATCTCACAGAAAAACACTAAATATGGACACTGAATTCAGCCCAGTTTTTGAAATTTGCCCTAAAGAGACAGTTTTCTGATGCAGGACAGTATATGTCACAGAAACACACAGAATATGGACACTAGATTAGGCCCAGATTTTTGGAATTTGCCCTAAAGAAACAGTTTTCTGATGCAGGACAATATTTGTCACAGAAACACGCTGACTATGGACACTAGATTAGGCCCAGATTTTTGGAATTTGCCCTAAAGAAACAGTTTTCTGATGCAGGACAGTATATGTCACAGAAACACACAGAATATGGACACTAGATTAGGCCCAGATATTTGGAATTTGCACTAAAGACACAGTTTTCTGATGTAGGATTTTATATGTCAAAGAAACACACAGAATATGGACACTATTTTAGGCATAGATTATTAGAATCTGCCCTAAAGAAACAGTTTTCTGATGCAGGACATTATATGTCACAGAAACACACAGAATATGGACACTATATTAGGCCCAGATTTTTGGAATTTACCCTAAAGAAACAGTTTTCTGATGCAGGACAACATTTGTCACAGAAACACGCTGAATATGGACACTAGATTAGCCCCAGATTTTTGGAATTTGACCTAAAGAAACAGTTTTCTGATTCAGGACAGTATATGTCACAGACACAAACAGAATATGGACACTAGATTAAGCCCAGATTTTTGGAATTTGCACTAAAGACATAGTTTTCTGATGCAGGATATTATATGTCACAGAAGCACACAGAATATGGACACTAGATTAGGCCCTGATTTTTGGAATTTGCCCTAAAGAAACAGTTTTCTGATGCAGGAGAGTATATGTCACAGAAACACACAAAATACGGACACTAGATTAGGCCCAGATTTTTGGAATTTGCCCTAAAGAAACAGTTTTCGGATGCAGTACAGTGTATGTCACAGAAACACAAAGAATATGGACACTAGATTAGGCCCTGAATTTTGGAATTTGCCCTAAAGAAACAGTTTTCTGATGCAGGAGAGTATATGTCACAGAAACACACAAAATACGGACACTAGATTAGGCCCAGATTTTTGGAATTTGCCCTAAAGAAACAGTTTTCGGATGCAGTACAGTGTATGTCACAGAAACACAAAGAATATGGACACTAGATTAGGCCCTGAATTTTGGAATTTGCCCTAAAGAAACAGTTTTCTGATGCAGGCCAGTATGTCACAGAAACACACAGAATATGGACACTAGATTAGGCCCAGATTTTTGGAATTTGCCCTACAGAAACAGTTTTCTGATGGAGGACAGTATATGTCACAGAAACACACAGGATATGGACACCATTTTAGGCACAGATTTTTAGATTCTGCCCGAGAGAAACAGTTTTCTGATGCAGGACAGTATATGTCACAGAAACAAACAGAATATGGACACTAGATTAGGCCCAGATTTTTGGAATTTGCCCTAAAGAAACAGTTTTCTGATGGAGGACAGTATATGTCACAGAAACAAAAATAATTTGGACACTAGATTAGGCTCAGCTTTTAGAATTTGCCCTAAAGAAACACTTTTCTGGTGCAGGAGAGTATATGTCACAGAAACACACAGAATATGGACACTATTTTAGGCATAGATTATTAGAATCGGCCCTAAAGAAACTGTTTTCTGATGCAGGACAGTATATGTCACAGAATCAAACAGTATATGGACACTAGATTAGTCCCAGATTATTGGAATTTGCCCTAAAGAAACAGTTTTCTGATGCAGGACTGTATATCTCACAGAAAAACACTAAATATGGACACTAAATTCGGCCCAGTTTTTTGGAATTTGCCCTAAAGACACAGTTTTCTGATGCAGGACAGTATTTGTCACAGAAACACGCAGATTATGGACACTAGATTACGCCCAGACTTTTTGAATTTGCCCTAAAGAAACAGTTTGTGATGCAGGACAGTATATGTCACAGAAACGCACAGAATATGGACACTAGATTAGGCCCAGATATTTGGAATTTGCACTAAAGACACAGTTTTCTGATGTAGGATTTTATATGTCAAAGAAACACACAGAATATGGACACTAGATTAGGCCTAGATTTTTGGAATTTGCCCTAATAAAACAGTTTTCTGATGGAGAACAGTATATGTCACAGAAACACACAGAATATGGACACTATTTTAGGCCCAGATTATTAGAATCTTCCCTAAAGAAACAGTTTTCTGATGCAGGACAGTATATGTCACAGAAACACACAGAATATGGACACTAGATTAGGCCTAGATTTTTGGAATTTGCCCTAAAGAAACAGTTTTCTGATGCAGGACAGTATATGTCACGGAAACATACAGAATATGGACACTAAATTAGGCCCAGATTTTTTGAATTTGCCCTAAAGAAACAGTTTTCTGATGCATGACAGTATATGTCACAGAAACATACAGAATATGGACACTAGATTAGCCCCAGATTTTTTGATTTTGCCCTAAAGAAACAGTTTTCTGATGCAGGACAGTATATGTCACGGG
Source organism: Bufo bufo (assembly GCF_905171765.1). NCBI lineage: Eukaryota > Metazoa > Chordata > Amphibia > Anura > Bufonidae > Bufo > Bufo bufo. The sequence goes on from NC_053395.1 coordinate 98,088,643, forward strand.
AACACACAGAATATGGACTCTAGATTAGGCCCGGAATTTTGGAATTTGCCCTAAAGAAACAGTTTTCTGGTGCAGGAGAGTATATGTCACATAAACACACAGAATATGGACACTAGATTAGGCCCAGATTTTTGGAATTTGCCCTAAAGAAACAGTTTTCTGATGCAGGACAGTATATGTCACGGAAACATACAGAATATGGACACTAGATTAGTCCCAGATTTTTGGAATTTGCCCTAAAGAAACAATTTTCTGATGCAGGACATTATATGTCACAGAAACACACAGAATATAGACACTAGATTAGGCCCAGATTTTTGGAATTTGCCCTAAAGACACAGTTTTCTGATTCAGGACAGTATTTGTCACAGAAACACATAGAATATGGACACTAGATTAGGCCCAGATTTTTGGAATTTGCCCTAAAGAAACAGTTTTCTGATGCAGGACAGTATATGTCACAGAAACACACAGAATATGGACACTAGATTAGGCCCAGGTTTTTGGAATTTGCCCTAAATACACAGTTTTCTGATGCAGGACAATATATGTCACAGAAACACACAGAATATGGACAATAGATTAGGCCCAGATTCTTGGAATTTGCCTTAAAGAGACATTTTTCTGATGTAGGATATTATATGTCACAGAAACACACAGAAAATGGACACTAGATTAGGCCCAGATTTTTGGAATCTGCCCTAAAGAAACAGTTTTCTGATGCAGGACAGTATATGTCACAGAAACACACAGAATATGGACACTAGATTAGTCCCAGATTTTTGGAATTTGATTCTAAAAACACAGTTTTCTGATGTTGGATATTTTATGTCACAGAAACACACAGAATATGGACACTAGATTAGGCACAGATTTTTGGAATCTGCCCTAAAGAAACAGTTTTCTGATGCAGGACAGTATATGTCACAGAAACACACAGAATATGGACACTAGATTAGTCCCAGATTTTTGGAATTTGCTTCTAAAAACACAGTTTTCTGATGTAGGGTATTTTATGTCACAGAAACACACAGAATATGGACACTAGATTAGGCACAGATTTTTGGAATTTGCCCTAAAGAAACAGTTTTCTGATAGAGGACAGTATATGTCACAGAAAAACACAGAATATGGACAATATTTCAGGCCCAGATTATTAGAATCTGCCCTTAAGAAACAGTTTTCTGATGGAGGACAGTATATGTCACAGAAACACACAGGATATGGACACTATTTTAGGCACAGATTATTAGAATCTGCCCTAAAGAAACTGTTTTCTGATGCAGGACAGTATATGTCACGGGAACACACAGAATATGGACTCTAGATTAGGCCCGGAATTTTGGAATTTGCCCTAAAGAAACAGTTTTCTGGTGCAGGAGAGTATATGTCACATAAACACACAGAATATGGACACTAGATTAGGCCCAGATTTTTGGAATTTGCCCTAAAGAGACAGTTTTCTGATGCAGGACAGTATATGTCACGGAAACATACAGAATATGGACACTAGATTATTCCCAGATTTTAGGAATTTGCCCTAAAGAAACAATTTTCTGATGCAGGACATTATATGTCACAGAAACACATAGAATATGGAAACTAGATTAGGCCCAGATTTTTGGAATTTGCCCTAAAGAAACAGTTTTCTGATGCAGGACAGTATATGTCACAGAAACACACAGAATATGGACACTAGATTAGGCCCAGGTTTTTGGAATTTGCCCTAAAGACACAGTTTTCTGATGCAGGACAATATATGTCACAGAAACACACAGAATATGGACAATAGATTAGGCCCAGATTCTTGGAATTTGCCTTAAAGAGACATTTTTCTGATGTAGGATATTATATGTCACAGAAACACACAGAAAATGGACACTAGATTAGGCCCAGATTTTTGGAATTTGCCCTAAAGAAACAGTTTTCTGATAGAGGACAGTATATGTCACAGAAAACACAGAATATGGACAATATTTCAAGCCCAGATTATTAGAATCTGCCCTTAACCACCTCAGCCCCCAGTGCTTAAACACCCTGAAAGACCAGGCCACTTTTTACACTTCTGACCTACACTACTTTCACCGTTTATTGCTCGGTCATGCAACTAACCACCCAAATGAATTTTACCTCCTTTTCTTCTCACTAATAGAGCTTTCATTTGGTGGTATTTCATTGCTGCTGACATTTTTACTTTTTTTTGTTATCAATCGAAATTTAACGATTTTTTTGCAAAAAAATGACATTTTTCACTTTCAGTTGTAAAATTTTGCAAAAAAAACGACATCCATATATAAATTTTGCTCTAAATTTATTGTTCTACATGTCTTTGATAAAAAAAAAATGTTTGGGTAAAAAAAAAATGGTTTGGGTAAAAGTTATAGCGTTTACAAACTATGGTACAAAAATGTGAATTTCCGCTTTTTGAAGCAGCTCTGACTTTCTGAGCACCTGTCATGTTTCCTGAGGTTCTACAATGCCCAGAAAGTACAAACACCCCACAAATGACGCCATTTCTGAAAGTAGACACCCTAAGGTATTCGCTGATGGGCATAGTGAGTTCATAGAACTTTTTTTTTTTTGTCACAAGTTAGCGGAAAATGATGATTTTTTTTATTTTTATTTTTTTTCTTACAAAGTCTCATATTCCACTAACTTGTGACAAAAAAAAAAAACTTCCATGAACTCACTATGCCCATCAGCGAATACCTTGGGGTGTCTTCTTTCCAAAATGGGGTCACTTGTGGGGTAGTTATACTGCCCTGGCATTCTAGGGGCCCAAATGTGTGGTAAGGAGTTTGAAATCAAATTCTGTAAAAAATGACCAGTGAAATCCGAAAGGTGCTCTTTGGAATATGGGCCCCTTTGCCCACCTAGGCTGCAAAAAAGTGCCACACATCTGGTATCTCCGTATTCAGGAGAAGTTGGGGAATGTGTTTTGGGGTGTCATTTTACATATACCCATGCTGGGTGAGATAAATATCTTGGTCAAATGCCAACTTTGTATAAAAAAATGGGAAAAGTTGTCATTTGCCAAGATATTTCTCACACCCAGCATGGGTATATGTAAAATGACACCCCAAAACACATTCCCCAACTTCTCCTGAATACGGAGATACCAGATGTGTGACACTTTTTTGCAGCCTAGGTGGGCAAAGGGGCCCATATTCCAAAGAGCACCTTTCGGATTTCACTGGTCATTTTTTACAGAATTTGATTTCAAACTCCTTACCACACATTTGGGCCCCTAGAATGCCAGGGCAGTATAACTACCCCACAAGTGACCCCATTTTGGAAAGAAGACACCCCAAGGTATTCCATGAGTGGCATGGCGAGTTCCTAGAATTTTTTATTTTTTGTCACAAGTTAGTGGAAAATGATGATTTTATTTTATTTTTTTTCTTACAAAGTCTCATATTCCACTAACTTGTAACAAAAAATAAAAACTTCCATGAACTCACTATGCCCATCAGCGAATACCTTGGGGTGTCTTCTTTCCAAAATGGGGTCACTTGTGGGGTAGTTATACTGCCCTGGCATTCTAGGGGCCCAAATGTGTGGTAAGGAGTTTGAAATCAAATTCTGCAAAAAATGACCAGTGAAATCCGAAAGGTGCTCTTTGGAATATGGGCCCCTTTGCCCACCTAGGCTGCAAAAAAGTGCCACACATGTGGTATCTCCGTATTCAGGAGAAGTTGGGGAATGTGTTTTGGGGTGTCATTTTACATATACCCATGCTGGGTGAGAGAAATATCTTGGTCAAATGCCAACTTTGTATAAAAAAATGGGAAAAGTTGTCTTTTGCCAAGATATTTCTCTCACCCAGCATGGGTATATGTAAAATGACACCCCAAAACACATTCCTTAACTTCTCCTGAGTATGGAGATACCAGATGTGTGACACTTTTTTGCAGCCTAGATGCGCAAAGGGGCCCACATTCCTTTTATGAGGGCATTTTTAGACATTTGGATCCCAGACTTCTTCTCACGCTTTAGGGCCCCTAGAATGCCAGGGCAGTATAAATACCCCACATGTGACCCCATTTTGGAAAGAAGACACCCCAAGGTATTCAATGAGGGACATGGCGAGTTCATAGAAAATTATTTTATTTGGCACAAGTTAGCGGAAATTGATTTTATTTATTTTTTTCTCACAAAGTCTCCCTTTCCGCTAACTTGGGACAAAAATTTCAATCTTTCATGGACTCAATATGCCCCTCACGGAATACCTGGGGGTGTCTTCTTTCCGAAATGGGGTCACATGTGGGGTATTTATACTGCCCTGGCATTCTAGGGGCCCTAAAGCGTGAGAAGAAGTCTGGAATATAAATGTCTAAAAAATTTTACGCATTTGGATTCCGTGAGGGGTATGGTGAGTTCATGTGAGATTTAATTTTTTGACACAAGTTAGTGGAATATGAAACTTTGTAAGAAAAAAAAAAAAATTTCCGCTAACTTGGGCCAAAAAAATGTCTGAATGGAGCCTTACAGAGGGGTGATCAATGACAGGGGGGTGATCAATGACAGGGGGGTGTTCAATGACAGGGGGGTGATCAATGACAGGGGGGTGATCAGGGAGTCTATATGGGGTGATCACCACAGTCATTGATCACGCCCCTGTAAGGCTCCATTCAGATGTCCGTATGCGTTTTGCGGATCCAATCCATCTATCAGTGGATCCGTAAAAATCATGCGGACATCTGAATAGAGCTTTACAGGGGTGTGATCAATGACAGGGGGGTAATCAATGACAGGGGGGTGATCAGGGAGTCTATATGGGGTGATCACCACAGTCATTGATCACGCCCCTGTAAGGCTTTATTCAGACGTCCGTATGCGTTTTGCGGATCCGATCCATCTATCAGTGGATCCGTAAAAATCATGCGGACATCTGAATGGATCTTACAGGGGGGTAATCAATGACAGGGGGGTGATCAGGGAGTCTATATGGGGTGATCACCACAGTCATTGATCACGCCCCGTAAGGCTTTATTCAGACGTCCGTATGCGTTTTGCGGATCCGATCCATCTATCAGTGGATCCGTAAAAATCATGCGGACATCTGAATGGAGCTTTACAGGGGTGTGATCAATGACAGGGGGGTAATCAATGACAGGGGGGTGGTCAGGGAGTCTATATGGGGTGATCACCACAGTCATTGATCACGCCCCTGTAAGGCTCTATTCAGATGTCCGTATGCGTTTTGCGGATCCGATCCATCTATCAGTGGATCCGTAAAAATCATGCGGACATCTGAATAGAGCTTTACAGGGGTGTGATCAATGACAGGGGGGTAATCAATGACAGGGGGGTGATCAGGGAGTCTATATGGGGTGATCACCACAGTCATTGATCACGCCCCTGTAAGGCTTTATTCAGACGTCCGTATGCGTTTTGCGGATCCGATCCATCTATCAGTGGATCCGTAAAAATCATGCGGACATCTGAATGGATCTTACAGGGGGGTAATCAATGACAGGGGGGTGATCAGGGAGTCTATATGGGGTGATCACCACAGTCATTGATCACGCCCCTGTAAGGCTCCATTCAGATGTCCGTATGCGTTTTGCGGATCCGATCCATCTATCAGTGGATCCGTAAAAATCATGCGGACATCTGAATGGAGCTTTACAGGGGTGTGATCAATGACAGGGGGGTAATCAATGACAGGGGGGTGATCAGGGAGTCTATATGGGGTGATCACCACAGTCATTGATCACGCCCCTGTAAGGCTTTATTCAGACGTCCGTATGCGTTTTGCGGATCCGATCCATCTATCAGTGGATCCGTAAAAATCATGCGGACATCTGAAAGGAGCTTTACAGGGGGGTGATCAATGACAGGGGGGTAATCAATGACAGGGGGGTGATCAGGGAGACTATATGGGGTGATCAGGGTTGATCAAGGGTGATCAAGGGTGAATAAGGGGTTAATAAGTGACAGGGAGGGGGTGTGTAGTGTAGTGGTGCTTGGTGCAACATATTACTGAGCTGCCTGTGTCCTCTGGTGGTCGATCCAAACAAAGGGGACCACCAGAGGACCAGGTAGCAGGTATATTAGACGCTGTTATCAAAACAGCGTCTAATATACCTGTTAGGGGTTAAAAAAATCACATCTCCAGCCTGCCAGCGAACGATCGCCGCTGGCAGGCTGGAGATCCATTCTCTTACCTTCCGTTCCTGTGAGCGCGCGCGCCTGTGTGCGCGCGTTCACAGGAAATCCCGGCTCACGCGAGATGACGCGTATATGCGTGACTCTGCGCCGGGCTGCCACCTCCGGAACGCGAATCTGCGTTAGGCTGTCCGGAGGTGGTTAAGAAACTGTTTTCTGATGGAGGACAGTATATGTCACAGAAACACACAGGATATGGACACTATTTTAGGCACAGATTATTAGAATCTGCCCTAAAGAAACTGTTTTCTGATGCAGGACAGTATATGTCACGGGGACACACAGAATATGGACTCTAGATTAGGCCCGGAATTTTGGAATTTGCCCTAAAGAAACAGTTTTCTGGTGCAGGAGAGTATATGTCACATAAACACACAGAATATGGACACTAGATTAGGCCCAGATTTTTGGAATTTGCCCTAAAGAAACAGTTTTCTGATGCAGGACAGTATATGTCACGGAAACATACAGAATATGGACACTAGATTAGTCCCAGATTTTTGGAATTTTCCCTAAAGAAACAATTTTCTGATGCAGGACATTATATGTCACAGAAACACACAGAATATAGACACTAGATTAGGCCCAGTTTTTTGGAATTTGCCCTAAAGACACAGTTTTCTGATTCAGGACAGTATTTGTCACAGAAACACACAGAATATGGACACTAGATTAGGCCCAGATTTTTGGAATTTGCCCTAAAGAAACAGTTTTCTGATGTAGGACAGTATATGTCACAGAAAGACACAGAATATGGACATTATTTTAAGCCCAGATTATTGGAATCTGCAGTGCAGACACTGTTTTCTAAATTATTTTATATTTACTGTATATTTTTCACTTTATCTGGCTCTGATAACCTCACAATGTATTGAAGCGCAGATCACACAATTCATGGATTACACCGTCGACGGCAAAAATGTTGATAGATTATGGATGAAAAGTTGCTTTATGTATTTAATTTATTTTCCCTATATCTAGGCCTGACAACCACAATGTATTTAAGCGCAGATCACACAATTTACGGATTGCACCGTTGACAGCTAAAATGTGGATAGATTATGGGGAAAAAATTGTGTTTTCTGTATTCAAATTTTTTCCCGAAATCTGCCCCTGACACACAGAAGGTATTGCACAGATTTCACAAGTCACTGCAGACACCCTCTACAGTGGGATGCGAAAGTTTGGGCAACCTTGTTAATCATCATGATTTTCCTGTATAAATCGTTGGTTGTTACGATAAAAAATGTCAGTTAAATATATCATATAGGAGACACACACAGTGATATTTGAGAAGTGAAATGAAGTTTATTGGATTTAGAGAAAGTGTGCTATAATTGTTTAAATAAAATTAAGCAGGTGCATAAATTTGGGCACCACAAAAAAGAAATGAAATCAATATTTAGTAGATCCTCCTTTTGCAGAAATTACAGCCTCTAAATGCTTCCTGTAGGTTCCAATGAGAGTCTGGATTCTGGATGAAGGTATTTTGGACCATTCCTCTTTACAAAACATCTCATGTTCATTCAGGTTTGATGGCTTCCGAGCATGAACAGCTCTCTTTAACTCACACCACAGATTTTCAATTATATTCAGGTCTGGGGACTGAGATGGCCATTCCAGAACGTTGTACTTGTTCCTCTGCATAAATGCCTTAGTGGATTTTGAGCAGTGTTTAGGGTCGTTGTCTTGTTGAAAGATCCAGCCCCGGCGCAGCTTCAGCTTTGTCACTGATTCCTGGACATTGGTCTCCAGAATCTGCTGATACTGAGTGGAATCCATGCGTCCCTCAACTTTGACAAGATTCCCAGTCCCTGCACTGGCCACAAAGCCCCACAGCATGATGGAACCACCACCATATTTTACTGTAGGTAGCAGGTGTTTTTCTTGGAATGCTGTGTTCTTTTTCCTCCATGCAGAACGCCCCTTGTTATGGCCAAATAACTCAATTTTTGTTTCATCAGTCCACAGCACCGTATTCCAAAATTAAGCTGGCTTGTCCAAATGTGCTTTAGCCCACCTCAAGCGGCACTTTCTGTGCTGTGGGCGGAGAAAAGGCTTCCTCTGCATCACTCTCGCATACAGCATCTCCTTGTGTAATGTGCGCCGAATGGTTGAATGATGCACAGTGACTCCATCTGCAGCAATGGCATCAATGGCTATGTGCAAAATGTGAAAATTATTGATAAACATAATACATTCATATAACATATAATGTGTAAATTGGACCCAATCAATCACATGTGCATGTGTTTAATACCAGCAACAGCTGTTGTAAATATACATAAACAAAATTTACACAGCGGGGACAGATATGCGGCGCCAAGATCCGCGTCCTATAAATCCGACTGCGCATGTCCAGAAGCCTAGCAACCACACTCCAAACTACCGGGATCAGGAGATGTCATCCCGTCCACATGAACAATCACATGACAGACCACATGACCAGAGCAAACATTGTGAGACCACGCAGGAAGGAGCGCCTGGATACGCCAAGCCGACGGGGAGGAGTCAGCGTCACCAGGCCACAACAACCAGTAAGAAAACTAGTGTCGCCGCCATAGTAACAACTGACCGCACCACGCAGGCAAAGCGATAACCAATACGGCAGCTGGACAAAGCAGACACACATAAAGAAATCGGGAAGCACCAAGCACAAAGAAAAACGGTCAAAGGACCAAAAAAAAAGGGGGGGGGGGAGAACCAATATGTATTACATGGCTATAACACCATACATGTTCCTCACAACAAGTATATGTGAATAATTAAGGGTAAACAGAGGGGGCTATGTGGCTGTATCCTTATGCATGATCATCACCACAAGCCTATGATGTGGTAGAGGCGTAGGACACGTCCATGCCGAACGTCACCTGACCCAAAGTCACCCCCAAACCCAATTCACAAAATGAACTAGAACCACCACTCCCAAAATCTCCATATACATGCGACCAACAAAATTATCATCTAAATAAAATGTCATTGTGCCCAATGAATCCCTTTCTTCTTAATGATCCAGTATGTGAGATTGACGCTGGTTCTTGAGGACGCCCTCTGTACACACCGCTCCGAAGATGTTGATAAAGATAATCTAAAAAAGAAGAGAACAAGAATAGATATATTAATCATAAAATAGTGACACCATTTGTAATCACAAAACTAGAGTGTGACGGTCACGTACACTACACACAGGGGGGAGGATAGTGACCACTGCACTCCACCCTCACCCCTGGCCCTGCCTACTTGCCTCGCAAGTCCTAATGACAGAGGACAACTAGACCTCAGCCCCTAACTTAGGATACGTGCTGGGAAGACAGACAAGACAAATAACGGAACGTGAACGGACCGGGTCAATACCTAGAGAGCTACGCAGTACTAAGGAATGAGCAGAGAATAGTCAGGAAAAGCCGAGGTCAAATACCAGGGGAGAAATGAAGTACAACAGGAGTCCGCAAAGAATCGTCAGGTGGAAGCCGGGGTCAGGATACCAGGAGAGATGCGCAGTACAGGAGGAGCAGGCAAAGGATCGTCAGGGAACAGGATCAGGTAGTATTCAGTAGTCCAACAAATAGCCAGGAACCTAGAATTAACAGGCAACCTGTGACCAGCAGGCTGCCTGTATTTATAGTGGAATCTGAGGGTCATGTGACATGGCCAGCGTCACATGACCGACAGCTAGACAAGTCGAGCACCGAGTGATCAGCTCGGCGCTCAAGGCAGACCTAGGGCCAGGGAGCCTCCCAGCTAGCAAAGCCGCCCTGGGAACGAGGCCAAACACAGATCCTCGCTCCCGAAGCTAAGCAGCAGGTCTGCGGCTGATGGGAGACCGAGTGCGCCTTTGGCGCCCAGTGACACAGAGCAGAACCCAGCATAGAACCGCAAGACAGGTAGAGTGCACTCAATTACATCACATTCCATTTGAATTCAGCATTCAGACCAAATGGTCTCAGAGTATGGAGGCGATGGATCCAACGTAGCTCCCTTTGTTTGAGAGCCAATGTCCGATCGCCTCCCCTCTTTGACAAGATTATCTGATCCAAAATCATAAATTTCAGTTCCTTCTCATTGTGTCCTGCTTCCACAAAATATTTCGGAACAGGCAAGTCTTTCCTTTTCCGTCTTATAGAGAAGCGGTGATTGTTTAAACGTTTCTTCATGTCACATGTGGTCTCCCCAACATATAGGAGACCACATAGACATGAAAGCACATAAATAACATATGCACTATCACACGTCAAAAAGTGGTGAATGTCATATTGGGTCCCAGATGTTGGATGAATGAATTTGTCCCCTTTGATCATAAATGAACAGTTAACACCATTCAAACAGGGGAAACATCCCTTTCTACGAGTTCCAATATAAGTCTGCACCAAACCTTTACTAGGAATGTCAGCCCGTACCAATTTATCTCGTAGATTGGTAGGGTGCCTATAAGATAAAAGACGGGGTAAAAGCAGTAAAAGATTCAATCTGTGCTAGGTTACTCTTCAGGATCGACCAATGTCTCCGAATAATATTGGCAACTGATCCACTCTGTTCAGAATAGGTCGATTTAAAGGGGATACGAACCATTTTATTCGGTGTGGTTTTAGTTTTAGTTTGTTGCGGATGCCTTACCCTATCCAAATGTTTGTGAATCACCCAAGTGGGATATCGCCTCTGTCGAAATTTGTGCACCATCTGAACATAACGAATAGGCAATTTATCTGGGTCCTGCACTATCCTTTTAACCCTAAGTAACTGACTATACGGCAATGAATCAATAGTAGATCTAGGGTGACAACTATTGTAATGTAACAAAGTGTTACAATCGGTGGGTTTAGCAAAGATATCAGTAGATAATTTATTACCAACCACTGGAACCATAGAATCTAGAAATTGTATTTGTGTGTCAGAATGAGTCAAAGTAAAAGAGATATCCGGATCCATCTGATTTAAGAAATTGTGAAATGTTTCAAGAGACAAGGAATCTCCTTGCCAAATCAGGAACACATCGTCTATGTACCGCCACCACCCCAGTACATGACTGAAGTGGTGGGATACATAGACAAGGTCCTCCTCGAGGGCCATCATGAAGACATTTGCATACGTGGGCGCCACATTGGACCCCCATGGTGGTCCCCCGTAACTTTAAGAAAAAACAGTCCATAAACAAAAATTATTGTGCCTCAATACCAGATGAAGAAGCTGAATAATAAAATTCTGGTATTCCAAAAAGTATTGGCTATCCACCAAACTCCTCCGGACACCCCTGGAATGATCAATAGAAGTATAAAGGCTAGTGACATCAAAAGAGGCCACAAGACAACCATCAGGTAATGTGATTCCAGAGATCTTCTCCAGGAAATCCCTAATATAGGATCTGGTATTGGATTGCATATGTCTGAAGTATGTGATCCAAGAAGATAGAGATATTGGAAAAAATAGATCCAAATATCAGAAACAAAGATTCAAGCAGCAGCACTAGTCCAGTAGACCACGGGTGCAGGATCCTCCAAACCGCAGGCTCAGCGGTCAATGAAGAGGATACATATCCAAAAGATGAGGCAGCACTCCAATAGAAAAAGTGGACCCTTTATTGACCCCTCTGCAACATTTCAACCGCTCAATGCAATCTTTATCAAGCATATAAAATGGTGTCTCACAGGGGTATATATACCCAAAATGCAAAGCAGCAAATTAAGTGACAATTAAATAATCATTTAATATAATAGTGTATAAAAACTGTGTAAAAACTATTATAAATACATATACAATCACTTGTGAGGCGCAAATACGGCATTAATGGCTATGTGCAAAATGTGCAAATTATTGCTAAACATAATACATTGATACAACATATAATGTGTAAATTGGACCCAATCAATCACATGTGCATGTGTTTAATACCAGCAACAGCTGTTGTGAATATACATAAACAAAACTTACACAGCGGGGACAGATATACGGAGCCAAGATCCACGTCCTATAAGTCCGACTGCGCATGTCCAGATGCCTAGTAACTACCGGGATCAGGAGAAGTCATCCCGGCCACATGAACAATCACATGACAGACCACATGACCAGAGCATGACCACGCAGGAAGGAGCGCCTGGATACGCCAAGCCGACGGGGAGGATTCAGCGTCACCAGGCCACAACAACCAGTAAGAAAACTAGTGTCGTCGCCATAGTAACAACCGACTCCACCACGCAGGTGAAGCGATAACCAACAGCTGGACAAAGCAGTCACACATAAAGAAATCTGGAAGCACTAGGCACAAAGAAAAACGGTCAAAGGACCAATGGGTATAGATAATTGTAGACGTCTAAATCCAATAAATGAAGACATAAATAACACCGCTGTACTCAGGATATATATTGGAGTGATCATGGCTCAATGGTTTCTAGAAAACCTAAAAAAGGGAAGGGGAAGGAGAACCCATATGTATTAAATGGCTATAACACCATACATGTTCCTCACCACAAGTATATGTGAATAATTAAGGGTAAACAGAGGGGGCTATGTGGCTGTATCCTTATGCATGATCATCACCACAAGCCTATGATGGGGTAGAGGCGTAGGACACGTCCATGCCGAACGTAATCTGACCCAAAGTCACCCCCACACCCAATTCACGAAATGAACTAGAACCACCACTCCCAAAATCTCCATATACATGCGGCCAACAAAATTATCATCTAAATAAAATATCATTGTGCCCAATGAATCCCTTTCTTCTTAATGATCCAGTATGTGAGATTGACACTGGTTCTTGAGGATGCCCTCTGTACACACCGCTGCGAAAATGTTGATAAAGATAATCTAAAAAAGAAGAAAACAAGAATAGATATATTAATCATAAAATAGTGACACCATTTGGCAAGGAGATTCCTTGTCTCTTGAAACATTTCACAATTTCTTAAATCAGATGGATCCGGATATCTATTTTACTTTGACTCATTCTGACACACAAATGCAATTTCTAGATACTATGGTTTCAGTGGTTGGTAATAAATTATCTACTGATATCTTTGCTAAACCCACCGATTGTAACACTTTGTTACATTACGATAGTTGTCACCCTAGATCTACTATTGATTCATTGCCGAATAGTCAGTTACTTAGGGTTAAAAGGATAGTGCAGGACCCAGATAAATTGCCTATTCGTTATGCTCAGATGGTGCACAAATTTCAACAGAGAGATATCACACTTGGGTGATTTACAAACATTTGGAAAGGGTAAGGCATCCACAACAAACTAAAACTAAAACCACATCGAATAAAATGGTTCGTATCCCCTTTATATCGACCTATTCTGAAAAGAGTGGATCAGTTGCCAATATTATTCGGAGACATTGGTCGATCCTGAAGAGTAACCTAGCACAGATTGAAGCTTTTACTGTACCCCGTCTTTTATCTTATAGGCACCCTACCAATCTACGAGATAAATTGGTACGGGCTGACATTCCTAGTAAAGGTTTGGTGCAGACTTATATTGGAACTCGTAGAAAGGGATGTTTCCCCTGTTTGAATTGTGTTAACTGTTCATTTATGATCAAAGGGGACAAATTCATACATCCAACATCTGGGACCCAATATGACATTCGCCACTTTTTGACGTGCGATAGTGCATATGTTGTTTATGTGCTTTCATGTCCATGTGGTCTCCTATATGATGGGGAGACCACATGTGACATGAAGAAACGTTTAAACAATCACCGCTTCTCTATAAGACGGAAAAGGAAAGACTTGCCTGTTCCGAAACATTTTGTGGAAGCAGGACACAAGGAGAAGGACCTGAAATTTATGATTTTGGATCAGATCATCTTGTCAAAGAGGGGAGGCGATCGGACATTGGCTCTCAAACAAAGGGAGCTACGTTGGATCCATCGCCTCCATACTCTGAGACCATTTGGTCTGAATGTTGAATTCAAATGGAATGTGATGTAATTGAGTGCACTCTACCTGTCCTGGGTTTTGCTCTGGTTTCGTGATTACAAATGATGTGACTATTTTATGATTAATATATCTATTCTTGTTCTCTTCTTTTTTAGATTATCTTTATCAACATCTTCACAGCAGTGTGTACAGAGGGCGTCCTCAAGAACCAACGTCAATGTCACATACTGGATCATTAAGAAGAAAGTGATTTTATTTAGATGATAATTTTGTAGGCCGCATGTATATGGAGATTTTGGGAGTGGTGGTTCTAGTTCATTTCGTGAATTGGGTTTGGGGGTGACTTTGGGCCAGATGACGTACTAGATGGGATGTATTTTTCTCCCAGCATATGCGTCAGAGAGTGATTGCAGCAAGGTGAGGTCAAACACCGCACCAGATTTCACATGCTGGTCCGGGCTTTGCAGATTCCCAACTCTTATTAAAAGCAGCTAGCTAAAGTGTGGGGAAGGTTGCTGTGTTTGCACCTGGGTGTATGTTTGCAACCTGTCTGGGAGGACAGGTTAACTATGTTCAGGACTTGAACCCTTTCAGCATATCTGTGGCAAGATGTGAACACACACCAGGACTTGACCAGTATACACAGTACCTGCAGCACAGTGTGAACTGAACACCAGGACTTGATCTTTATACGTTGTATCTTTAGCATGGTGTGTACTGAACACCAGAAACTGTTTTTGTGCCTTTGTACTGCTTCCACTCACCCTGCCTACCAGAGCGAATCCCCACAATATATGTATTTCAATAATTATTGTGTTCTAAATAAGTCTACCAACAATATTTGATTGAAACCATGATTCCATTTCAAGTAATACAGACCAGCGGCTCAACCTATAAACCGAATGGAGATGGGTGCTCACCTCTCGGTCCACCCAGACCGCACGGTAGACAAAAAATGATAATAGAGAAATGAGGGGCACTCCGTATGAGGGAACGGTAGTAAAGAGTAAAATTTAATTGAAAATAATACACATCAATAAAATCATCATACATAAAACATCATACCAATGACAATAAAACAAATGAAAGCAGGATCCTGAGAAAACCTGTTGGTGACAAAAGTTCAAAAGTTCATGGGACACTGCCCACAATAAGAATCAGTCCCAGCAGGTCTGAATGCACCTGGGTAAGGTTCCAAAAGCATATGTCCTGACTGTGTCACATAGAAGGTGTAATTCAAAAACACTGTCCAGCTTCAAGCCTCCAGGATAGGAGGATAGACAGTTGTATCAAGTCCTAAGAGAAGTCGCTCTTTCAATATTGTAGCGAAATGGTAACAAATGTCTCTTACCATAAGCCTTCCCTAGGCTCGCTGTGGTGAATCAACGGAGCAGCTGATCACAGCTAACGCGGCGTCCCACGTGGTATAGAGTCAAAGCGTGACGTCTCACGTGACTCATCAGCTGGAGCTGTGGTAGCGTATTCCTGTTGAACTTGTACAAACACCACCTCAGTGCGAGACTGGCTATGTAGATCACCCCGACCGACGTAATCACTTCACGGTCACTTGTAGTACTTGGGGGAGACGGCTCACTGTCCAAACTTGCCCAAATGCGTTTCAGGGTTTACACCCCTTCCTCATTATTGGCATAATGGTGATAATATATGTCTCTTAACTTCCAGTGTACCATCATTTTTATAGTTATTTGCTTATTTCAATTATAGTAATAACTATATATAGAGTAATCAAATGTATTTGACAAAATTCCTTTTTTCCCCCTATGTAACACATGTCCATCAAATTACGTAGTTTGCTTTCATATGGATAACACATATGTGGAGAAATCGAGATCTGTTTATCCACTTCCCGACTGCCCAACGTAATTTTACATCGGCAGTCCGGCATTTAAAAATGGTGGCTGCTTGCGAGCGAAGTGGGCGCCATAGCCAACAGATGCTTGCTGTTTTAAACAGCAGGCACCCGGGACTAATGTCTGTGATGTGACCATGGCATCTGGGAAGTTAAAGACAGGAAGCATGTGCTCCTGGCCTCGCTCAGACTCCCCCCAGTGAGGATCGGGGGAGCCAGATATACGTAGTGTGCAGATGCCCCTGTACTCAAAAGTGGTACAGGGCTTCCGCACATCAGTGGCCTGTGGCAGATCTCTATGGGAACTTAGTGGATCATTTACAAACAGAAATTTGCCTATTTTTGGTGTATTTCTTGCACAGATTGCAGGGCAAATAACCTGTGGCCTTTCCCCTCTTACGCCAGGTCCAAAAAAGTGGGTGTGACATGGGCGGGGAATTTAAGCCATCAAGGAAGCTTGCGTAGATTTAAAATGGTGATGGATGCGCCAAAGTTATGTAGAGGCTGGCACCTCTTCATAACTTTGCCGAATCCACCACCAGCGCACGGGGTTATTAAGACCGGTGTCTAAAACGCCGGTCTTAATAAATTACCCCCTTAGTGTAATTCTAATAGACCTGCATGCCGGCACTGCACTGGGAACATGCTGGCTGAAGGAGGATTCGGTCTATCAGCGGTCTCCATTCAATTATTCTGGAGACGGACTGCGCATGTGCTAGTTACCCTGTCCATCCCCGGTATAAGTGAATGGAGCCCGCAGATGGATGGAATCCTCCCATCAGGGACCAGGTTCCAAGCGTAGCTTAATACTACCTGCATGTGTATGTGCTGTTACCAGCATGTACAGCTAGTAATATAAACTGGCCAAACTATTTAGATAATGAAGGAAATCCTGGAGTAGGTGTACAGTATATGTAACCTAGATTTCTAAAGTGGCTGACATAAAAAGTCAATGGAAATGAGGATTTCTCTACAGAATAAATGAATACATTTGCTGGGCCTTTTGTGGACCTGGATTTTTCATAGAAACGATGAGATGGTTGAAGTGGACCTGGCCTGACCTTCCCTTTCTCTCCAGTACTCTCTGGGTCACCCTCAGAAAGCTCAGGTGATGAAACCTCATTCATGTATTATTATCTCGCCACTGTGGACTAAATATGGCCAATTTTAGACTTATAAACCAATGAAGCCTGAAAATGTCATTGCCAACCCCCACACCATACACAGATCCTGATTTGTATATTTTACATTTATGTTGAGTGTGCAATAGTTTAAAACCATTTTTGCTAAATATTTGTACATAAAGAAAATTCATGTCTTTCTTACACCCTATGATTATTTTTGTGCAGATGCAAATCCAGAGCCTCAGGATCGATACCATGGAATATATTTTGCAATGCTGCTTGCTGGAGTTGGTTTTCTTCTACCTTACAACAGTTTCATCACAGATGTGGATTATCTACACCGCAAGTTTCAAGGTTTGTTTCGCAATTGTCTTTTATAATACCTATGCCTATCCTGTATCAGTCTGCATTACAATAGTTCTACTAAAATCATGCTGGACAATGCATCCCGAATTTTTTTGTTTTTGTAGTCCCATGTCCAGTATAATATCTTACCTCATTTTTACATAACATGGTAACTATTCCAAGCATGACAGACGGGTGTCTACAAGACCAACAGGGTCATTTTTTTTTTTTCAGAAAATGACCTATTGTTTAAATCAAGTTTTTCTGTTTAATATATTTTTAACCCCTTAAGCCACCATAACGTACCTGTATGTCATGGACTGCACCACATTAAGCCACCATGATGAACAGGTTTGTCATGGCAGCAATCTGTCATCATGTCTGCAGACATGGTGACAGTGCTGAAATCCTGGCTGTTACACACAGCCAGGGATCTCAGCCAACCGGCCTGGGACCAATGAGGGCGTTCCTGGGCCCGTGATGGCTTTGATTGGCTAGTCTGTACAGACTAGCCAATCAGAGGATCGAATTGCAACAAAAGGTTCTGATCCCCACAGTTCATGACTGTGGGGATCATAACCTTGCAAAATATATGTATGACCACCGAGCAACCCCCCCTAACCCTGCAGTGCTAAATGTGCTCCCCCCTCCCTTTTCAGGATTGCCGGTAGTGGTCCCCCCCACCGCCCTTCCCACCCCTGCCACAACTATCCCTGCCACAACTATCAAGATGGCTGAGCGGTAGCAGAGTGTCAGCTGTAACATACAGCTGAAACTATTCTTGAAACACTGTATGGAAGAGGTTAACAGAGAGAGGGATTTACCTCCCTCTCCCAGCGGGCGGCTGCGCTGCTGTGGCAGCATCCTGATGGTTACCGTAGCATCCGGCTTGGCATGGTATATTTGAGCCTGATCAGGCTTCTTCCAAAGGCAAGAGTATGATCAGGCCTAGTGTACATTATACAGTGTACTGCAGTGTATTGTAGAGCCATCAGACCCACTGGATCTTCAAGAACCAAAGTGGTTCTGGGTCCAAGAAGTGTTAAAAGTAAAAGAAGAAAAAAGTGAATTTTTTTTTTTCTTATAGTCGCACATTTATAATTGATTAAACATTAAAATACACTACACATGTTTGTTTGTTTTTTTCTTTTATAAATAAAGGTGATTTATAGTGACTCAGATTTACCACTATTATGAACTATATAGTGTCACAAGAAAACAATCACAGAATGGCTTGGATAAGTAAAAGTGTTCCAAATAGGGATAAGTGAACCCGTGGATGTTCGGGTTCGGCCAAACTGTTTCAAAGTTTGGTTTGGGTTCCAAACTTGACCCCAAACACCGAACCCCATTAAAGTCAATGGGGACCTGAACTTTGGGGCTAAAAATGGCTTTAAATAAGTCATAGAAAGGGCTAAAGGGCTGCAAATGGAACCAAAATGGGGGTAAGAACTGTACTATTGCCCTGCAAACAAATGTGGATAGGAAAATTACTTAAAATAACATAAAATACATAAAAAAATAAAAATAAAATCTTGAACCAGGAGGAAGAGGTCCAAGTGGAGTAGATAGTTGAGGAGGATGTAGACGTGACTGTATAGGTGAAAGAGGCGGAAGAGGAACACTGTTTTTGTGGGGGTATTTTACTTGAATTATTATTTTTTGTTAATTCTGTATGTGACCTATAGCCATTTTTTGGGGTGAGGCCAGTATACTTTTCTACTCTGCCAATATAACAAATAATAATCTTGAGCCAGGAGGTGGGGGGCCGAGTAAAGGAGGTAGAGGTGGCGGTGTCCCAGCTTTTCCACATTTTAGCTATGCTAACCCTCCCTTCTGAGGTGCTGGCAGTGCCCCAGCTGAGTTAGCGACTTCCTCCTCCTCATGCTTCCTCTCAGTCCCCACTGTCAGGTGGGAACGCCATCAGTAGCGCATCTACCACAGTGTGCGCTTGTACTCTCGCATCTTTCGATCACACTCCACTGATGAAAGTAAGGATGGCACATTGTCCTTGTAGCGGGGATCCAGCATGGTGGCCACCTAGCAATCAACCTGGTGGTCTTTGCACAAGCACTTCAGCATGTAGTCACTCATGTGTGCCAGGCTGCCCAGAGGCAACGACAAGATGTCTTCGGTGGGAGGTGTATCGTCTGTGTCCTCTGCATCCCCCTGCCACGCTCCAGTGATGCCTGTGAGCTGATTTGGGTGCCACCCTGCTATGAACGCGGATCCTGCTACTCCTCATCATCATACTCCTTATCCTCCAAAACTGGTCCCTGTCTGGATAGTTGTGTACCTGGCCGCTGTTGGTGCAGGAACCCACCCTCCGAGCGACCTGTGGACGACTGCCCTGATAACAATGGAAATGATCCCTGTTCCTCCACCTCTTCCTACTGTGCCACATCCTCCTCAATCATCACCTGAAGTGTTTTTTCAAGAAGACATAGAAGTGGGATAGTAATGCTGAGGACAGCATCATCGCCTCTGGCCATGTTGGTGGAGTACTCGAAACAGTGGAACATGACACATACGTCTGAAAAGAATGTGCAAAGTGGAGTTCTGCCTTGTGGGTACATCGCATATGAGGCGGTGAGTGGGCAGGCAGAAGTTATGCTGTAGCACAGACCGGCGAGCAGCATTGTGAGAACCCGAAAGCACACACTGACAGCCCTCACTTTCTGCAGCAGCTCTGCCATATCGGGGAACCTCCGCACTACCAAATTTAGCACATGCAGCAGGGAAGGGATGTGTGTCAAACCGGCTAGTCCCAGGGCTGCTACGAGATTTCACACTTTGCCGCACACCACCAGCCTGGGCTTGAGGCTCAGCAGCACCAACCACTCAGCCTGTTCTTCCATGCCCGCCCAAAGCTCCTGCGCGGTGTGGGGTTTTCCCCCCCAAACATATGAATTTCAGAACAGCCTGCTGTCGTTTCCCCCTGGCTATGCTGAATTTGGTGGTGCAGGTGTTGCGCTGATGTGATGAGGAGGCGGTAGAGGAGGAAGCAGAGTAGGAGGAGGAGGCAACAGGAGGCACCAAGAAATGTCCAGCAATCCTTGATGGCGGTAGGACATGTGCTAAAAACCGCTTTCTGCCTCTGGCCCAGCCACCCCTACATTTACTCAGTGGGCACACGTATCGCTGGTTGTGGACCTTGCCACTGATGGCGTTGCACAGCGCACACTTGATTTTTTCTGCCACTTGTTCGTGCAGGGCAGGGATGGCCTGCCTGGAAAAGTAGTGACAGCTGGGAACCAGGTACCGTAGGACAGCCGTCATCAATTTTTAAAACTCTCTGTCTCTACCAGATGGAATGGCAGCATTTCAAAGGCCAAGAATTTTGAAATACTGGCATTCAGGGCCAGGGTTCACGGGTGGGTAGAGGGGTACTTCCTCTTTCTCTCCAGTGTTTAGATGAATAGCTGAATGCTTCCATGGGACAGTGTGGAGATGCTCAGTGACACTGCTGTGGTGGTGGTGTTGCTGTCCCATCCTCACTTTGAGGGGTGCCGGGTTGCCCTGTCGCTCCAGAGGGGGAGGAAGAGGCTGAGACGCAGCAGAAGAGAAAGCAGGAGGAGCCTCAGATCTTTCGTGGTTTTTCAGGTGTCTACTTCACTGTAGCTCGTGCAGTTAGATGCCTGGTAATGCAGGTGGTACTCAGGTTTAGAACATTTATGCCTTGATTCAGGCTCTGACAGCACAGTGTGCAAACCACCTGTGTCTTGTCGTCAGCACATTGACTGAATAACTGCCATGCCAGCGAACTCCTTTGAGCTGGCTTTGGTGTGCTCTGTCCCTCTGTGCGTTTGGCAGTAGATAAGTGGATAAGTGCAAGATAATGCACCTGGGGCGTAAAAACCCAAGGGCAGAATATAGAATATTTGACACAGTCCTGACCTCAGTATCTGAGGAAAGGGATTTAGGAGTAATTATTTCAGAAGACTTAAAGGTGGGAAGACAATGTAATAGGGCAGCACGAAATGCCAGCAGAATGCTTGGATGTATAGGGAGAGGTATAAGCAGTAGAAAGAGTGAAGTGCTTATGCCGCTGTACAGAACACTGGTGAGACCTCACTTGGAGTATTGTGCGCAGTACTGGAGGCCATATCTCCAGAAGGATATAGATACTCTAGAGAGAGTTCAGAGAAGAGCTACTAAACTAGTACATGGATTGCAGGATAAAACTTACCAGGAAAGGTTAAAGGACCTTAACATGTATAGCTTGGAAGAAAGAAGAGACAGAGGGGATATGATAGAAACTTTTAAATACATAAAGGGAATCAACTCGGTAAAGGAGGAGAGCATATTTAAAAGAAGAAAAACTACCACAAGAGGACACAGTTTTAAATTAGAGGGGCAAAGGTTTAAAAGTAATATAAGGAAGTATTACTTTACTGAGAGAGTAGTGGATGCATGGAATAGCCTTCCTGCAGAAGTGGTAGCTGCAAATACAGTGAAGGGGTTTAAGCGTGCATGGGATAGGCATATGGCTATCCTTCATATAAGATTGGGCCAGGGGCTATCCATAGTATTCAGATATATTGGGCAGACTAGATGGGCCAAATGGTTCTTATCTGCCGACACATTCTATGTTTCTATGTTTCTACACTAGCTCCAATGGGGGACATCCTAAAACATTTAATGTGAAAATGGCTTAATGTAGCTTAATGTGCCTAGACCTCAATCAATTGCCTTGACACTTTGCACAACCTAAGATCTCAGCTTCCCAAACCTATCCTGGAAGTTTCATGGATTTTGGCCACCCATAAAGCAAATGAGTGACATTAAGCTTGTTTTTTGGGGAGCTTAATGTGGCTTAATGTACAAAAAACAACTCAGATGTTAACCAATTTCCCCCAAACTTCCCATCCTACTAGATTCTTTCTATGCCAACATATTCTGAAGACTTTGGGTCATTTGATAAAACATACCAAAAGTTATTCACATTAAACTATTTTATTCCTTTTTCAAAAACATTTAGCTTAAAGGGTTTCTGTCATGAGAAATAACGTTATGTAGCTGACTGACATGAGCGATGTGCTAATGTCAACAGTATATAACAGTATGCTTTATAACTCCCTGCCTGCCGCCGTTCTCTTAAAATAAAGACTTTTTAAATATGCTAATGAGCCTCTAGGTGCTATTAGGGCGTTGCTTCAGCACCTAGAGGCTCGGTCTACACACCCTTTGGCACGCCCAGGTCCAGTTGATTGACTTTCGAGTTCTCCTCATCGTCCTGTAAATCCAGCGCCTGCGCCGTCCAGTTTAGTATTTGGCACAGTGAGTGAAGGATGCGCTCCTGCTGCCAGCTTCCTCACTGTGCCTGCGCCGAAGGAAGGAAGCCGGCAGCAGGAGCGCCTTCTTCACTCCCTGCACCGAATACTAATCTGGACGGCGCGGGATTTACGAGACACTGTGGAGAACTCGAAAGTCAATCAACTGGAACTGGGTGTGCCAAAGGGTGCGTAGAACAAGCCTCTAGGTGTTATGTACTGCTGTTATGTACTGCTGACATTAGCACAACGTTATTTCTCATGACAGAAACCCTTTAATGTAAAAAGAGCTTAATGTACCATAATATGCCTAAACCTCAATCAATTGCCTTGAAACTTTGCACAACCTAAGATCTCAGCTTCCCAAACCTATCCTGGAAGTTTCATTGATTTTGGCTACCCACAAGGCAAATAAGTGACATTAAGCTTGTTTTTTGGGGAGCTTAATGTGGCATAACGTACAAAAAACAACTCGGATGTTAGCCAATTTTCCCCAAACTTCTCATACTACAAGACTATGCCAACATATTCTGAATATTTTGGGTAATTTGATAAAACATACTAAAAGTTATTCACATTAAACTATTTTATTCCAATCCTAAAACTGGCTGTGAGGCTTGGCAGGTGAGTCTGAATAAGGAGAGGGTGTGTGTGTGTGTGTGTGTGTGTGTGGGGGGTACCGGGTTTCCAGGCCCAGTTACTGTTCCCCTTCCCTCCTGTGTTTAGTGGGGAGTCCCCCCCCACCCCCCACTGATCGTGACATTATCTACCGCCATAAAAATCACCATTTCATTCAGGTCAGTGCAGCTATGGATCCTATGTCTGCACTGGTCGAACAGCTGGAGGGACTGTCTTTGGAGGTAGCTGACCTCCGTTTGACAGTCTTACAGATTCAGAGACCACAGACGGCTGGTTCCGATGGTGGGTACCAGGCCTGCCCTGAACCTAAGGTTTCCCTCCCGTACAGATTTTCTGGGGGTAGTGACAATTTCATTCGATTCAGGGAATCGTATAAGTTGTACTTTAAGCTGCATCCATACTGAGTGTCAACGTGTGGGTATGATCATTTCTTTGCTTAAAGATGATGCACAGTCTTGGGCTTTTTCTCTGCCGACCGGATCACCATCCCTCCAGTCGGTAGATGAATTTTTTAGAGCCTTAGGTCTTATTTATGATGATCCGGATCGGATCTCTCAGGCTGAGACCAAGTTACTTGGTTTACGAAAGGGAGAGCTCTCCGCAGTAATCTACTGCTCTGAATTTAAGAGATGGGCTACGAATACGGAGTGGAATGATTCTGCTCTCCGTAGCCAGTTCTGTCAGGGTCTATCTGAGAGGCTGCAGGACACGTTGGCATTTCATGAAAAACTTGAGTCATTGGAAGCAGCTATGTCCCTTGCTGTACGCCTGGATAGATGCCTGAGGGGAAGATGTAAGGGTCCTCATCCTCAGGACGCACTGTCAGATAAGGTGTCAGCTTCCTTTGACACTTATGGTAAAGAGACACCTGTGGTTACGCCTTGTGAGGAGCCTATGCAGTTGGAGGGAGCTACTCCTGGGCCTGCTGGTAAGAGTCTGTTTTTTGTTGTGGGAAAAAAAGGGACATTTATTTGTCCATACATTCAGCGGCAAGGTGCAAACAAAAGAAAAACACGTAATCCACAAATTACTATTGGTGGTGTGGGTGGGACACAAGAAAACGTACTTTTGTCATTTACTGGTAGTACCCGATTTCTCCTGTTTGCCAAGGTGGCGCTAGAGTCCAAAACTGTGGAAATCGAGGTATTTATCGACTACTAGTGCACTAGAGAAAAGCATTTCTGTATTTGCTATTGATTCTGCACCTCTTACCCCAAAATACCTGTCTCAGGTGGTAAATGACATCCATTTAAGAGTGGGTGTTTTTCCATCAAGAATCTATCTCATGTTATGTACGTTTTGCCATGGTTAAGCAAACATAACCCTATCATCGACTGGCAAGCGAGACAGATTCTCGATTGGAGTGATTTTTGCATGGAAGTTACCACCGCATCGGGGGTATGATTGTCCCGTCAATCTTATTCCTGGAGCTAAACTGCCCAAATCTCGGTTGCATAGTCTGTCGGAGCCCAAAAGGAAGGCTATGCGAGAGTATATCACGAGAGCTTGGCGAAGGGTCATATCAGAGTCGGGGCGTAACTAGAAGTGACTGGGCCCCACAGCAAATATTTGTAAGGGCCCCCCCAGCGCGCTTCGCACCTCCCTCCTCCTGTGTAAACCCCACTCCTTTGGCACAGTGTAGCGGTATACTGTATGTTGTGGGGCACAGTGTAGCAGTATACTGTATATTGTGTGGCACAGTGTATGCTATATGTGTATAACATAAACATATTTCATATGAAAACTTACAGTTACTTGACTTGGCCCTTGGGGATCTCGGACACCACTTCCACACTTTGGTCGGGGGCTCGGCGGAGCTGATGTTGTGCTTTATCCTAATGAGAAAGATTTCATAATAAGGATTTGGAGAAGGGGCAAAAGAAATAGCAGAGCAGGGAGAGGCTGGTGCTGCTACTAGGGGCTCATACCATGGAGTAGTAATAAAGCCCACCATAATGCCCCTCCAGTAGAAATAATTCTCCTTATAATGTGACAGTGCAAAAATACCCCCTTGTAATGCCCCCAGTTGAGCTAATGTCCCCATAGTGCCCCCATAATGTCCCAGTATAAAATAACCCTATATAGTTCCCCCAGTAAATTCCCCCATAGTGCTCCTCTCCCCCTTCCTGCTAGTGCCCCCCATAATGTACCAGTATAAAATGCCCCATATATAGTGCCCCAGTAGATGCCCCTCAGTGTCCGGCCTCTGATAGGCTGCTGGCCTAGTGTCCCCCATAATTCCCCCTAATAATGTGCCAGTAAGTGTCCCCATAGATGCCCCCCCCATCATGTGCCAGTATCAAGTGCCTCTCTCCCTCCCCCCACATGTCCCAGTATCATAGTGCCATCTCCCATCCCCCCAATGTGCCAGTATCAAGTGCTTCTCTCCTTCCCACCCCCCATGTGCCAGTATCATAGTGCCAAACCCCCCCATGTGCCAGTATCAAGTGCCTCTCTCTTCCCCCCATGTCCCAGTATCATAGTGCCATCTTCCCCCCAAAAAAGTGGCAGTATCAAGTGCCTCCCCCCATGTGCCAGTATCATAGTGCCAAACCCACCCATGTGCAAGTATCAAGTGCCAAACCCCCCCACGTGCCAGTATCAAGTGCCTCTCTCCCCCCCATGTCCCAGTATCATAGTGCCATCTCCCCCCCAAAAAAAGTGCCAGTATCCAGTGCCTCTCTCCCCCCCATGTGCCAGTATCATAGTGCCAAACCCACCCATGTGCCAGTATCAAGTGCCAAACCCCCCCTCCCACGTGCCAGTATCAAGTGACTCTCTCCCCCCCCCATGTCCCAGTATCATAGTGCCATCTCCCCCCCCCCAAAAAAAGTGCCAGTATCAAGTGCCTCTCTCCCCCCATGTGCCAGTATCAGGTGCCAGCCAACAACCCCCCCCATGTGCCAGTATCAGGTGCCAACTCCCCTCCCCCCCATGTCCCAGTATCATAGTGCCATCTCCCCCCCAAAATGTGCCAGTATCAGGTGCCAACCCCCCTCCCCCCATGTGCCAGTATCAAGTGCCTCCCACTCCCCCCATGGCAGTAACAGTCGGGTATTAAAAAAAATTAAATAAACACTTATACTTACCTCCATGTCAGCGATGCGATGCAGCCTCTTCCTGTGTCCCGCCCTGTATGTCCATATATGGAGTCACTGCTTGTATTTCAGAAAAGTTTCTGCTGGGATTCGAACCCACGACATTCTGTATCAGAGGCAAAGCACCTAACCACACGACCACAAGAGCTGCCTTGCCGCTGACTGAAAAAATATGAGACTTCTACTGTTATAGCTGGCTAAGTCTACATCTATACACAACACACCCAGCTGCCCCAACACACCCAGCACTGCTATATCTCTATATGACAGCTGTCCCAGCACACTCAGCTCTGCTATATCTCTATATATGATAGCTGTCCCAGCACACCCAGCTTTGCTACATCTAATACACATGACAGCTGCACCAGCACACTCAGCTCTACTATATCTCTATATATGACAGCTGCCCCAGCACACCCAGCTCTGCTACATCTATATATCTCTAAGTATTGCTATACAGTAGATAGATATATAGAGATATAGTAAAGCTGAGTGTGCTGGGGCAGCTGTAATGTGTATAGATGTAGCAGTGCTGGGTGTGTTTGGGCAGCTGTCATGTGTATAGATGTAGCAGAGCTGGGTTTGCTGGGGCAGCTGTCATATATAGAGATATAGCAGAGCTGAGTGTGCTGGGACAGCTGTCATATAGAGATATAGCAGTGCTGGGTGGGTTGGAGCAGCTGGGTGTGTTGTGTATAGATGTAGACTTAGCCAGCTATAACAGTAGAAGTCTCATATTTTTTCAATCAGTAGCAATGCAGCCCTTATGGCTGTGTGGGTAAATGCTTTGCCTCTGAAACTGTAATGACCGGCAGCACGCAAAGGGAGGGAAATGAGAAGGCCCTGTCCAAGGGAGAGGGAAAGGTGGTGACCCCTGACTCACCTTGCGGCTGGCACCTGACTGCCCTGACGTCCCTAGACGGGTTCCTCACCCGTACGCCGATCACGTGCCTAAACCCTGGCTTTCCCTAAGATGAGCCCTGTGTAGTGAACGGGGCGGTGGGATCACTAGTCCGCACCACTGACACCAAGAGGAAAACACCAAGGAGAGGACAGACAATACAGACAAACATATAATCCCAGGTGGGCGACAACAGCAGACCACCAAGGCCCAACAGGGATCCGGAGGGTAACGTTCTGGAACAACAACCAGGGAACACAGCTACACAGCTCCAGTGGGTCAGTATAGAAGTCCAGGCAGGAAGCTCTACTGTGTATCTGGCAACCAGAGAAGTGGGAGATGGGAATATAAGGAGGTTGGGATTGCTGTCCAAGAAACAACTGAGGAGGAGAAGCTACGGATCCCTGAGTGAGCCAAAAAGGATTGCAAGGCAAACCCAGAAAGCTACCATTACGAAACAGCACTGTCTTTGTACATCAAACGCGCAGCCACCCGCTGCGACTTCCTGACCCCGGGTATAACGGAGTCAGACGTGGCTCTTGACACCCTCGTGACAGATACATGGTACATGGAGGTTGTGGGTTCAAATCCCAGACACATCAGGAGATAGTAAGATTAGATCACATTAGCGAGGGGGCCTTGTCTGCTGCTGCTGTGAAGGGGCCCTGAACATTAAGACAAGAATCGATCATATTTAACTAACTTGAAAATAAACTGTCACACACGCTGCCGGGGCGCCTGCTTCCCCGGTAGTTACGCCACTGTATCAGACCATCCAAATCCCCAGTGGCGGCTGGGTTTATCTTTGTAAAAAAAAAATAGTACCCTTAGACCAGGCATGTCCAAAGTCCGGCCTGCAGGCCAATTGCGGCCCACTATCCGGACTAATAAGGCCCCACAGATACGTTGCCCAAATATAGATCTTACGGTCCCCCAGTAAGTCCCCGAGCGCAGCTCAGGATTCCTGGGATCTCTCGCTGCGGGACTTGACATCATCAGCCGGCGCAAGGAGAAGGAAAGCCCAAATCTCGCGACTTCCAAGATCTCCTGAGATTTTGGCTTTCCTTCTCCCTGCGTCTCTCTAAGTGACTCTCACCTGCGTGACATTTTGCGCATCAAAACCACGGACTTTGAACCAGACCTAGTCTATGTGCTACAGTCCATTTCTAATTAGTGCAGGCAAGTTTTTTTTTCAATTGAGATGAATACATTGTAAAATCTCAGTTAATGTCAGTTGGTCTAAATCAGTTATAAATATATTTGAAAACATGTATACTTGGTGTTATGTTCCCTTTCACATTTTTTGAACATAAAAGTTGACAGACAACCTTTATTACTTTGTGTAATGTACTTTACAATGTTCCTGACTTATTTCAACTTCCCGTCTTTTTTATACACTGCTCAAAAAAATAAAGGGAACACTTAAACAACACAATGTAACTCCAAGTCAATCACACTTCTGTGAAATCAAACTGTCCACTTAGGAAGCAACACTGAGTCACAATCAATTTCACATGCTGTTGTGCAAATGGGATAGACAACAGGTGGAAATTATAGGCAATTAGCAAGACACCCCCAATAAAGGAGTGGTTCTGCAGGTGGTGACCACAGATCACTTCTCAGTTCCTATGCTTCCTGGCTGATGTTTTGGTCACATTTGAATGCTGGCGGTGCTTTCACTCTAGTGGTAGCATGAGACGGAGTCTACAATCCACACAAGTGGCTCAGGTAGTGCAGCTTATCCAGGATGGCACATCAATGCGAGCTGTGACAAGAAGGTTTGCTGTGTCTGTCAGCGTAGTGTCCAGAGCATGGAGGCGCTACCAGGAGACAGGCCAGTACATCAGGAGACGTGGAGGAGGCCGTTGGAGGGCAACAACCCAGCAGCAGGACCGCTACCTCCGCCTTTGTGCAAGGAGGAACAGGAGGAGCACTGCCAGAGCCCTGCAAAATGACCTCCAGCAGGCCACAAATGTGCATGTGTCTGCTCAAACGGTCAGAAACAAACTCCATAAGGGTGATATGAGGGCCCGACGTCCACAGGTGGGGGTTGTGCTTACAGCCCAACACCGTGCAGGACGTTTGGCATTTGCCAGAGAACACCAATATTGGCAAATTCGCCACTGGCTCCCTGTGCTCTTCACAGATGAAAGCAGGTTCACACTGAGCACATGTGACAGACGTGACAGAGTCTTGAGATGCCGTGGAGAACGTTCTGCTGCCTGCAACATCCTCCAGCATGACCGGTTTGGCATTGGGTCAGTAATGGTGTGGGGTGGCATTTCTTTGGAGGGCCGCACAGCCCTCCATGTGCTCGCCAGAGGTAGCCTGACTGCCATTAGGTACCGAGATGAGATCCTCAGACCCCTTGTGAGACCATATGCTGGTGCGGTTGGCCCTGGGTTCCTCCTAATGCAAGACAATGCTAGACCTCATGTGGCTGGAGTGTGTCAGCAGTTCCTGCAAGACGAAGGCATTGAAGCTATGGACTGGCCTGCCCATTCCCCAGACCTGAATCCTCATGAGCACATCTGGGACATCATGTCTCACTCTATCCACCAACGTTGCACCACAGACTGTACAGGAGTTGGCAGATGCTTTAGTCCAGGTCTGGGAGGAGATCCCTCAGGAGACCGTCCGCCACCTCATCAGGAGCATGCACAGGCATTGTAGGGAGGTCATACAGGCACGTGGAGGCCACACACACTACTGAGCCTCATTTTGACTTGTTTTAAGGACATTACATCAAAGTTGGATCAGCCTGTAGTGTGTTTTTCCACTTTAATTTTGAGGGTGACTCCAAATCCAGACCTCCATGGGTTGAAAAATTTGATTTCCATTTTTTTATTTTTGTGTGATTTTGTTGTCAGCACATTCAACTATGTAAAGAACAAAGTATTTCAGAAGAATATTTAATTAATTCAGATCTAGGATGTGTTATTTTTGTGTTCCCTTTATTTTTTTCGAGCAGTGTATTAAAGGCAGAGTGATTTAACACCTTTTTAGATTTGTCATCCAAGTCACAAAATGAAAAGTATGTAGTTTTCAATAAACTTTGCATAAAATAGTTAATTTGGATTTAATTTTAATGGTCCAAAGAATGTCAGGCAAAATGGTCGGCCCTTGCACATGTTCACTTCATCAAATCTGGCACTCTTCGAAAAACGTTTGGACAGCCCTGCCTTAGACCATGTCTTGACTTCCGTGAGCTCAACTGTATTTCCGTCCGTGATCCGTACCCCCTTCCTTTGATTCCGGATTTATTTGATCAAATTGTCGGTGCCAAAATGTTCTCTAAATTGGATCTGAGGGGGGCATATAATTTGGTAAGGATCAAAGAGGGGCACGAATGGAAGACGGCCTTTAATACCCCTGAGGGTCATTTTGAGAATCTGGTCATGCCTTTTGGGTTAACCAATGCTCCAGCGGTTTTTCAACACTTTATCAATGACATCTTTCAACATTTGGTGGGGAGATTTGTTGTTGTGTATCTGGATGACATACTAATTTATTCTCCAGACATGGAGACTCATCAGGATCATGTGAGACAGGTGTTACAGATCCTAAGATAGAATAAATTGTATGCGAAAATGGAAAAATTTGTTTTTGCTGTTCAGGAAGTGCAATTCCTCGGTTACCTGCTCTCATCCTCAGGTTTTCTTATGGATCCCGAGAAAGTCTGTGCCGTGTTGGACTGGGATGGACCCGAAAATCTGAAAGCACTGTGGTTTTTTGGGATTCACCAACTACTATTGTAAATTCATCTTGAACTATTCAACTGTGGTTAAACCTTTAACAGACCTGACTA
The DNA here is from genome assembly GCF_905171765.1 of Bufo bufo. Taxonomy (NCBI): domain Eukaryota; kingdom Metazoa; phylum Chordata; class Amphibia; order Anura; family Bufonidae; genus Bufo; species Bufo bufo. The sequence continues at coordinate 98,119,750 of NC_053395.1, forward strand.
GGAAGGGGGTTGATTTCTCTGTTTGGTCTGAGGCGGCATTACAAGCCTTTTCTGCTGTGAAGGAATGTTTTGCCTTAGCCCCTATTCTGGTGCAACTGGATGTGTCTCAGCCATTCATTGTAGAGGTTGACGCATCCAAGGTAGGGGTGGGAGCAGTTTTGTCGCAAGGTTCTTCACCTAGTAAATGACGCCAATGTGCTTTTTTCTCTAAAAATCTCTCGACTGCATAAAGAAATTATGATGTGGGTAATAGGGAATTGCTGGCCATTAAGTTGGCTTTTGAAGAATGGCTGGAAGAAGCAATTCATCCTTTTACGGTAATTACTGATCACAAAAATCTGGCTTACTTTGAATCAGCTAAAAGACTGAATCCAAGGCAGGCCAGATGGTCGCTGTTTTTCACCAGATTTAACTTAATTGTCACCTACCGCCCTAGGGTTAAGAACGTCAAGGTGGATGCTTTGTCGTGCAGCTTTCTCGGGGGAGGGGGGGGGTGATTCTAAAGATCCTAGTCCTATTTTGTCTGAAGGGGTAGTCACATCTGCCCTATATCCTGATCTTGAGGCTAAGTTGTTGGAGGCCCAAGAGGATGCACCGGACTCGTTCTCCAGGAAAATTGTTTGTTCCTTCAGACTTACGTCACAAGGTATTTGAGGAACATCACTGTACTGTCTTGGCTGGACACCCTGGCAGTAGATCCACTGTCGATCTTATCTCGCGCAAATTTTGGTGGCCGGGGCTGCGTAAGTGTGTTGAGGACTATGTGTCAGCCTGTTGCAACTGTGCTCCTGCTAAGGTGACACATACTCAGCCTTCTGGATCTCTTCTTCCGTTACCCATCCCGTCCAGACCTTGGAGGCATTTGTCCATGGACTTTATCACGGATTTACCGAATTCTTCGGGAAAAATCGTGATCCTGGTGGTATTTTTTTTTTTTTATAGCATTGCCTGCTCTACTTAATGCCAAAACTCTTGCACAGGTGTTTGTCGATAACATTGTGAAACTACATGGCATTCCCTCTGATGTGGTGTTCGGGGAACTCAGTTTGTTTCCAGATTCTGGAAAGTGTTCTGTACTCGACTGGGGGTACAATTGTCCTTTTCTTCGGCTTTTCATCCTCAGTCGAACGGACAGACGGAGCGCACCAATCAGAATCTGGAGACTTACTTGAGATGTTTTGTTTCGGAGAATCAGGAGGAGTGGTCTTCATTCAAAGATGGGCAGCAGGTATAAGCGTGTGGCTGACAGGAGACATATGAATGGTCCAGAACTGAGAGTGGGTGATTCTGTGTGGCTGTCCACAAGAAACATTAAGCTTAAGGTACCTTCTTGGAAGTTGGGCCCAAGATTTATTGGTCCATATAAGATCACTGCCATTGTTAACTTGTAGCCTTCCGTCTTGAACTTCCTCAGGCTTTGAAAATTCATAACTAGGGTTGAGCGAACCCAAACAGTAAAGTTCGGGTTCGTACCGAACTTTAGGATTTTTGGACCCCGGACCCGAACCCGAACTTTTCAGTAAAATTTCGGGTTCGGTGTTCGGCGAGTTAATGGCGCTTTTTGAAAGGCTGCAGAGCAGCAAATCAAAAAGCATTTAACTTCTGTGCCCTTAGAAGCCATTACAGCCATGCTTACTAATGGCATGGCTGTGATTGGCCAGAGCAGCATGTGACCCAGCCTCTATACAGGGAGTGCAGAATTATTAGGCAAGTTGTATTTTTGAGGATTAATTTTATTATTGAACAACAACCATGTTCTCAATGAACCCAAAAAACTCATTAATATCAAAGCTGAATATTTTTGGAAGTAGTTTTTAGTTTGTTTTTAGTTTTAGCTATTTTAGGGGGATATCTGTGTGTGCAGGTGACTATTACTGTGCATAATTATTAGGCAACTTAACAAAAAACAAATATATACCCATTTCAATTATTTATTTTTACCAGTGAAACCAATATAACATCTCAACATTCACAAATATACATTTCTGACATTCAAAAACAAAACAAAAACAAATCAGTGACCAATATAGCCACCTTTCTTTGCAAGGACACTCAAAAGCCTGCCATCCATGGATTCTATCAGTGTTTTGATCTGTTCACCATCAACATTGCGTGCAGCAGCAACCACAGCCTCCCAGACACTGTTCAGAGAGGTGTACTGTTTTTCCTCCTTGTAAATCTCACATTTGATGATGGACCACAGGTTCTCAATGGGGTTCAGATCAGGTGAACAAGGAGGCCATGTCATTAGATTTTCTTCTTTTATACCCTTTCTTGCCAGCCACGCTGTGGAGTACTTAGACGCGTGTGATGGAGCATTGTCCTGCATGAAAATCATGTTTTTCTTGAAGGATGCAGACTTCTTCCTGTACCACTGCTTGAAGAAGGTGTCTTCCAGAAACTGGCAGTAGGACTGGGAGTTGAGCTTGACTCCATCCTCAACCCGAAAAGGCCCCACAAGCTCATCTTTGATGATATCAGCCCAAACCAGTACTCCACCTCCACCTTGCTGGCGTCTGAGTCGGACTGGAGCTCTCTGCCCTTTACCAATCCAGCCACGGGCCCATCCATCTGGCCCATCAAGACTCACTCTCATTTCATCAGTCCATAAAACCTTAGAAAAATCAGTCTTGAGATATTTCTTGGCCCAGTCTTGACGTTTCAGCTTGTGTGTCTTGTTCAGTGGTGGTCGTCTTTCAGCCTTTCTTACCTTGGCCATGTCTCTGAGTATTGCACACCTTGTGCTTTTGGGCACTCCAGTGATGTTGCAGCTCTGAAATATGGCCAAACTGGTGGCAAGTGGCATCTTGGCAGCTGCACGCTTGACTTTTCTCAGTTCATGGGCAGTTATTTTGCGCCTTGGTTTTTCCACACGCTTCTTGCGACCCTGTTGACGATTTTGAATGAAACGCTTGATTGTTCGATGATCACGCTTCAGAAGCTTTGCAATTTTAAGAGTGCTGCATCCCTCTGCAAGATATCTCACTATTTTTGACTTTTCTGAGCCTGTCAAGTCCTTCTTTTGACCCATTTTGCCAAAGGAAAGGAAGTTGCCTAATAATTATGCACACCTAATATAGGGTGTTGATGTCATTAGGCCACACCCCTTCTCATTACAGAGATGCACATCACCTAATATGCTTAATTGGTAGTAGGCTTTCGAGCCTATACAGCTTGGAGTAAGACAACATGCATAAAGAGGATGATGTGGTCAAAATACTCATTTGCCTAATAATTCTGCACGCAGTGTATAAGCTGGAGTCACGTAGCGCTGCAGGTCACTCTGCTCTAAGAATAGGAAAGAATCTTTAATCAGAAGTGCTTGTTAACTCAGCGATCTACATAGATTTTGTTTTGTGGGTGCAGTGCACAATCTTTTTACCCTGCCCTGAGCCCAGTGACCCAGAAAAATAACTTTTATCCGTCCGTTAGTTAGGTGGGCGGTGGCGGCCATTTTATGCAAGTTCAGTGCACCAGCACAGCAAATGTTCATTTGTGACAGTCAAATAGAAGCTTGAAATACTGCAATTATATTCTGGGTTTAAAAAAATCACCCATTTTTTGCAAGACCTTACATCTGGGGCCTTTGCAGCATTTGTCAGTGTGAAATACAAGCTTGAAATACTGCAATAATATTCTGGGTTTAAAAAAACACAAATTTTTGGCAAAATACAACATTTGCAGCCTTTGCTGCATCTGTCAGTGGTAAATACAAGCTTGAAATGCTGCAATAATTTTCTGGGTTTAAAAAACACCCATTTTTGGCAATACTCTACATCTGGGGCCTATGCTGCATTTTTTTAGTGTGAAATACAAGCTTGAAATACTGCAATAATATTCTTGGTTTAAAAAAACACCCATTTTGGGCAAAATACTAAATTTGAGGCCTTTGCTGCATCTGTCAGTGTGAAATACAAGCGTTAGATACTGCTGTTATATTATGTTATAAAAAAAAACACCCATTTTGGGCAAAATACTAAATTTGCGGCATTTGCATCATCTGTCACTGTGAAATACAAGCTTGAAATACTGCAATAATTTTCTGGGTTTAAAAAAACACCCATTTTTGGCAATACCCTGCATCAGGGGCCTTTTCAGCATTTGTCAGTGTGAAATACACTGGCCCAGGTCGTGGTGCTGCTGGTGGAGCTCCTGTTGCAGGGAGAGGACGTGGTCGATCTGTGCCAGGTACACGAACAAGTGAAACACCTTCCTCAGGTGCGAGTAGGCCACAAAACCTTCAGCGTTATTTGGTCGGGCCTAATGCGGCTCTACAAATGGTGAGGCCAGAACAAGTACAGGAAATAGTAGATTGGGTTGCTGACAGTGCCTCCAGTTCCTTCACATTGTCTCCCACCCAGTCTCCTGCTGAAAGATCAGAGTTGGCACCTGCAGCCGATGTCCATCAGTCTTTCACCTCACTCCCTTTCAAATCAGCCAAGCAGTCTGAGCCCCAAGTCATGCAGAAGTCTTTTCTGCTTTTTGATGAATGTTAGCAGGGTTTCCCAGGGCCATCCACATAGCTCTGCCCCAGAAGTGGAAGAGATTGAGTGCACCGATGCCCAACCACTTATGTTTCAAGATGAGTACATGAGAGGAACATCGCAGCACGTCTCGGATGATGACGAAACACAGGTGCCAACTGCTGTGGCTTTCGAAAGTGTGCAGACAAGGAGGGCAGAGGTGGGTGAAGACTGGGTGGAAGATGATGTGGAGGACGATGAGGTCCTCGAACCCACATGGAATCAAGGTCATGCGAGTGACCTGTCTAGTTCGGAGGAAGAGGCGGTGGTCAAACAGAGCCACCAGCACAGCAGAAGAGGGAGCAGGGTGCAAAAGCGGAGCGGCCGTCCTCTAGTCAGTACACCTGCTACTACCCAACGCAGCAAGGGACCGAGCACACCAAAGCCAGCTCCAAGGAGTTCCCTGGCGTGGCAGTTCTTCAGACAATGTGCTGACGACAAGACACGAGTGGTTTGCACGCTGTGCAATTAGAGCCTGAAGCGAGGCATAAACGTTCTCAACCTGAGCACAACCTGCATGACCAGGCATCTAAATGCAAAGCACGAGCTGCAGTGGAGTAGACACCTCAAAAACCAAGAAAGGTCTCTGGCTCCTCCTGCTTCATCTTCTGCTGCAGTCTCAGCCTCTTCATCCACCTCTGGAGTGACAGGGGCACCTGCCACCCCGCAAACAGAGGATCTGCCAGCAACACCACCACATGGGTCACCAAGCATCTCCACAATGTCCCACGGAAGCGTTCAGCTCTCCATCTCCCAAACACTGGAGCGGAAGAGGAACTACCCCCCTACCCACCCGTGATCCCTGGCCCTGAATGGTAGCATTTCAAAATTACTGTCCTTTGAAATGCTGTCATTTCGTCTGGTGGAGACGGAGAGTTTTAAAAGCCTTATGGCGGTTGCTGTCCCACAGTATGTCGTGCCCAGCCGCCACTACTTTTCCAGGTGAGCCATCCCTTTCCTGCGCAACCAAGTGGGGGACAAAATCAGGTGTGCACTGCGCAACGCCATCTGTGGCAAGGTCCACCTGACTATGGATACGTGGACCAGTAAGCACGGTCAGGGACGTTATATCTCCCTAACACAGTGCTTCTCAAATAGTGGGGCGCGCCCCCCAGGGGGGGCGCCAGGCTCCGTAAAGGGGGGCTCGTTCAGGGCCTGGAGCTGGGGGCCGGCAATAGCGGTGGGGCGGTGCGGTCACTGTACTATAGCCCCACCGCTCCCTCCAGCCATGCTCCAGCAGCGGGGAGGGACTGGGAGGAGGAGCTGGGGGCCGGTGCGTTCACTGTGCTCCGGCCCCCAGCTCCAGTACAGTTATAGAATGTGTAAAATTAATAATGATTCTATTCATTAGGCCCCCTCTGTAGTAAAACATTCAATCTATCCATCCTACTCACAGGGCTGTTATCGTAATCCAGGCCGGCCGGGCAGACGAGCGGCAGCGTCACTGACTGACGTCACCTGCCTGCGCCGCCTGCTTCATTCATAAAGCCCGGCCTACTTTATGAATGAAGCAGGCGGCGCAGGCAGGTGACGTCAGTCAGTGACGCTGCCGCTCGTCTGCCCGGCCGGCCTGGATTACGATAACAGCCCTGTGAGTAGGATGGATATATTGAATGTTCTACTACAGAGGGGGCCTCATGAATAGAATCATTATTAATTTTACACATTCTATAACTGTACTGGAACGGCAATGGGGGGGTCTGTGGATGGCAGTGTTATGGGGGGGCACTGTGGATGGCACTGTTATGGGGGGGGGGCACTGTGGATGGCACTGTTATGGGGTGGGGGGTCTGTGGATGGCACATATATAACAGTGCCAGCCACAGATCCCCCTGTAACAGTGCCAGCCACAGATCCCCCCCATAAGTGTCCGTCATCCACAGATCCCCCCATAAGTGTGTGTCCGTCATCCACAGATCCCCCCCATAAGTGTCAGTCATCCACAGATCCCCCCATAAGTGTCCGTCATCCACAGATCCCCCCCATAAGTGTCCGTTATCCACAGATCCCCCATAAGTGTCCGTCATCCACAGATTCCCCCATAAGTGTCCGTCATCCACAGATCCCCCCATAAGTGTCCGTCATCCACAGATCCCCCCATAAGTGTCCGTTATCCACAGATCCTCCCATAAGTGTCCATCCTCCACAGATCCCCCCATAAGTGTGTGTCCGTCATCCACAGATCCCCCCATAAGTGTCCGTCATCCACAGATCCCCCCATAAGTGTCCGTCATCCACAGATCCCCCCCATAAGTGTCCGTCATCCACAGATCCCCCCATAAGTGTCCGTTATCCACAGATCCCCCCATAAGTGTCCGTTATCCACAGATCCCCCCCCATAAGTGTCCGTCATCCACAGATCCCCCCCATAAGTGTCCGTTATCCACAGATCCCCCCATAAGTGTCCGTCATCCACAGATCCCCCCATAAGTGTCCGTCATCCACAGATCCCCCCATAAGTGTCCGTCATCCACAAGCGGCGTCGGTTGCCTAGCAACTCTACGGCTGGAGAGAGGGAGCCCCCGGCCCCCGACAAATGATACTATTTACAGTCGCGCGGGGGGCGCGAAATGTTTTCTTCTTCCTAGGGGGGGCATGACAGAAAATAATTGAGAAGCACTGCCCTAACAGCACACTGGGTAAATGCAGTGGCTGCTGGGCCTGAGGCGGATAGCAGTTTGCCGCATGTCCTTCCACCACCGAGGATTTCAGGGCGCTTCAGTTTGCCTCCTGTTGCTTCCTCCTCCTACTCCGCCTCCTCATCCGGTCAGCGTAACACCTTCACCACCAACTTCAGCACAGCTAGGGGTAAACGACAGCAGGCAGTTTTCAAACGTATCTGTTTCGGGGACAAACCCCACACCGCGCAGGAGCTGTGGACGAGCATGGAACAACAGACCGATGAGTGGTTGGTGCCAGTGAGCCTCAAGCCCGGCCTGGTGGTGTGCGATAATGGGCAAAATTTCATAGCAGCTCTGGGACTAGCCGGTTTGATGCACATCCCTTGCCTGGCGCATGTGCTGAATTTGGTGGTGCAGACGTTCCTTAAAAATTACCCCGATATGTCAGAGCTGCTGCAGAAAATGCGGGCAGTCTGTGCGCGCTTTCTGCGTTCTCACCCTGCTGCTGCTCGCCTGTCAGTGCTGCAGCATAACTTCGGCCTTCCCACTCACCGCCTCATATGCGACGTGCCCACAAGGTGGAACTCCACCTTGCACATGCTGGCGAGACTATGTGAGCAGCAGCAGGCAATAGTGGAGTTTCGGCTGCAGCATGTACGGGTGAGTCGCTCGACGGAACAGTACCACTTCACCACCAATGACTGGGCCTCCATGCGAGACCTATGTTTCTTGTTGCGCTGTTTCGAGTACTCCAACAACATGGCCAGTGCCGATAACGCTGTTCTTAGCGTTACTATCCCACTTCTATGCCTCCTTGAAAAAACTCTTCTGGCGATGATGGTAGATGATGTGGCACAGGAGAAGAAGGAGGAGGAAGAGGGATTATTTCATAGGGTTTCCGGCCAGTCATTCACAAGTGGCTCCCAGGGTGAGTTCCTGCACCCACAAATGCCAGGTACACAATTGTCCAGCCAGGGCACAGTTCTGGAGGCTGACTAGGTGGAGGATGAGGAGGAGGAGATGGAGAAGGAGGAACCATGTTCACAGCAGGGTGGCACCCAAACCAGTTCATGGCCATCACAAGTGCATGGATGAGGGGATACAGAGGACACAGATGATACACCTCCCACAGAGGATAGCTTGTCGTTGCCTCTGGACAGCCTGGCACACATGAGCGATTACATGCTGCAGTGTCTCCGCAATGAACGCTGAGTTGCCCACATTCTAACTTGTGCTGATTACTGGGTGACCACGCTGCTGAATCCCCGTTACAAGGACAACGTACCTGTCACTACCAGAGCTTTGGGACGTTCTCACAGCTCTGTTTCTCCACCCCTGTGATGATGTCACTACTAGAGCTGGGAGGAGTTCTCACTGCTCTGTTTACTTTTGGTTTCCTTCCTCCCAGCTGTTCCTCATGCGTTTGATTTCCCTCTCTTTATATCACCCCTCCTCCTATTGTAGGGCGTGGATTATAGTTCTCATTTCAGTTGTAGCTCTTGCTTTAGTATCTTCACTTGTAGCTATCAGTTCACTGGACCTGTGTTCTGCTGCAGCAAGCACTCCGGATATTGCCAGCTGTCCTTGGATCCGTCTTCTCTGCGGCTGCAACACCTTCAGCTAAGTGTACAGACATTGTTGTGTACCATATTATTTTCTGACTGGATCTGAGGTGGCCACGGTTCCCTCCATATACTGAGTAGGGCACCGGTGGCCGTGCCCCTTCCACTATTGTAGGGGTTACAGTGGTCATCAGTCTAAGGTACGTGGGCATGCCTCGTCCCGCCATTTGGATCCGGGCATGTGCTTAGCAGCATAGGGAGAGCTTTGAGGGTCTGACAGGGGTCACCCTTTATCCTCCCTAGTTTGGGTCCGGTCAGTAGCTCTTTTACTGTGTATACTATTGTTGCTCACATACAGCCGTGACAGTACTGTCCTTAATTCCATCACTGGAGCATGATCGTAAGATGTGCGAGTATAAGCGCACACTGGTAGACGCGCTGCTGGTGGCATTCCCACCTGACAGCAAGGGCCAATGTGGACAAGCTCACGTTCATTAAAATGAACCAGGCATGGATCCCACAGGCCTTACCCAGCCATTGTTATACTAAAGCGCAATTGCTCATTGTTGTATTTTTGATATTTCCCACTCTTTTGGGGTGTACCCTAATAAAAAATAACATCAAAAACAAAAACCAGTGTTGGCTACCTCGTCCTCCTCCACCGCCGCTTCCACCTACACAGATACGTCCACCGCCTCCTCAATCTCCTACCTTATATGGACCTCCACCTTATAAATCAAGATAATTTTTTTTTATTTGTACGTATTTTATTTTATGTCATTTCACTAATTTGTCCGTCTCATTTTTTGGTTAAATTCACAAATTTTTGGCAGTGATATACCCCTGCTCTACCTAGTAGACAGGTAAACATATTTCACTAATTTGTCTGTTACATTGTCAGGTGAAATTCTGGCTGTGATATACCCCTCCTCTACCTATTGGACAGGTTAATAAATTTCACTAATTTTTCGGTTACATTGTCGGGTGACATTCACCAATTTTTGGCTGTGATATACCCCTGCTCTACCTAGTGGACAAAGAAAAACGTTTCACTAATTCATCTGTTCCATTTTTGTGACATAAATATTTGTAAAGGCTGAGCACTCACCACCTGGACCACAAAGAGAATAAAAATTGCGTGATAGTTAAACACCTAAATAATTTATTATTCAAAAATGCAGATATATGACATAAATTGATAAATATTAAAAAACATAAAATATGAAATATAAAATGTACAGGAAATTACAGTAAATATAATGCAATATAAAGTCGCAAATTAAGCTGAGGTAGTTGTATATAGCAGCAATATATATTGACAGCGTGGATTAAATCACGGCCTCATTATGGAGCAGTGTATGTCTTCCAATTTGTAATTAGAATGTTCAGTTCTGAGACATCAATGCTGGATGGTGATTATAATCGTAACTAATATCATGTATGGTATTCCCAGCTTTGTTGTTTATCATCAATGTGATGGCAATAGAGGGTTGTAACTGTATTGTAGTTACACTTCCCAATGCATATATGACCTGGTTAAAAAGTTTGAGGTAATTGAGTTGCCGTACGACTTGCGCACACAGTGGCGTCCCACGTGGCTGCAATGTCGGATACAGTGGTACCTGGTTACAAGTTGTCAGCTGGAACGACTCGAGCGATTTGACGGTCACTTGTCTGTACAGTCTCCAGTTGCCTTCTGGACTGTCTCCAACCGTAGGGATTATTCAGGTAATGTCTCCCAATTGTCAGGACCGAATATTTAAATCATAGCGTTCCATATATGCTGAGTAGGAATAAAGCCGGCCTCTATAGTGTTGAACCGTGCATGAATGAGGGTCCAAATCGGGATAGATAGATAGATAAATGTCCATCAGCTGATGTGTGGGTCTCTACCCATATGAATGGAGCATTTCCAGCACTGATATTCCATGTCTAGGTTTACCTTTAATCTGACTCCACTCCGGAATTTAGGATTTACTGAATTCAATGAGCGCTGGATACAAAAGGGGATAGATTACTTTTGCGGGTTACCACTGAGGAATGGGCCAGGAATAGACCCCGAAACGCATCTGGTTGTTTAGAGACCTAGTTATCGACAGAGTGAGCCACCATATCTCTCTATTTAACCCATTTTTGGCAATGAAAAACCCCTGCATAGGTGACAGGGAATTAAATTTCAAAAATTCCCTTTACATTGCTTTTTCAGAGCCATTTTAGTGCTCCAAAGTTCGGACTCGAACTCAAACTTTTTTGTGAAGTTCGGCCAAACCCGTCGAACACGAACATCCAGGTGTCCGCTCAACTCTATTCATAACGTATATCATAAGTTGCTGTTGAAGAAATGTGTCGAACTTGTTGAGCCAAACTCCTTGCCTCCCATTCCTGTCATGGTGGATGGTAATTTAGAATTTCAAATCAACAGGATTGTGGACTTCTGAGTTCTCCCTATATCCCTCCAGTATCTCATCCACTGGAAGGGTTACGGACCAGAGGAGAGGATGTGGGTTGCTGCGGCTGATGTTAATGCGAATCTTCTGGTAAAGGCCTTTCACAGAGCCCATCCTGACGAGGTCGGTCCTGGGTGCCCGGAGGTCACTCGTAGAAGGGGGGTACTGTCACGGTCCCTCAGGTGACTGGTGTCAAGAGATCAGAGTGACTGGCTGAGTGTGGAAGAATCTAACTGCCTCCTTGATTTCTCTTTATTCAGTGTTGATAGGGTTAAAGATTATTTCCCTTTTCTCAGTGGTTAAGATCACTATCTTTTGCTCAGTGGTCATCACTTCTACCCATTATAGTCTGACACCACCCTTCTGACTATACGGTGGATAGCTTAATTTGGGTTTGGCTGAGCTGGTGTGAGTTTGTCTCTGGTGTTCCTCTTCTCCCATCTCTACAAAAGTTTGGGCCTGAGACAGACTTCCATTTGTCCATCTGGAGAGGGATGGGTTGTTTCTGGTCCTAAACTTATTCCAGGGCCTTATAGGGAAATCAGGGCCTAGGTATCCTGCATATGAATATTCCCACCTTCAAGGTCTATTCATATTGATAGGTAGTCAGGGCCTGGATATGGGTTGTCTAGGAGGTGACCTGTTTCATCCCTAGTTTCCAGGCCCAGTTACTGTTCCCCTTCCCTCCTGTGTTCAGTGTGGAGTTTCCCATCCCCACACTGATCCTGACTAGGGTTGAGTGAACCCGAACTGTAAAGGACCCCAGACCCGAACCCGAACATTTCAGTAAAAGTTTGGGTTCGGGGTTCGGCGCTTTCTTGGCGCTTTTTGAAAGGCTGCAGAGCAGCCAATCAACAAGCGGTTAACTGTCTGACCTTAGAAGCCATCACAGCCATGCCTGCTAATGGCATGGTTGTGATTGGCCAGAGCAGCATGTGACCCAGGCTCTATATAAGCTTGAGTCACATAGCGCTGCACGTCACTCTGCTGTTACAAGTGTAGGGAGAGGATGCTGCTGGACTTGTGATTTCAGGGAGAGAATAGGAGAGAATCTCTCAGCGATCTATATAGAAATAGTTGTGTGGGTGCAGGGCACAATTGTTTTACCCTGCCCTGAGCCCATTGACCAAAAAAAAACAACTTTTATAATTCTGTTAGTTAGGTGGGCGGCGGCGGCAGACATTTCATGCAAGCTCAGTGCACCAGCACTGCAAGTGAGCATTGGGACATTGAAAATCACCATTTTTGGCAATCTACAACATCTGGATTAGTCAGTGTGCAATTTAAGCTAGAAATACACCCATCATTTTCTGGGGTTTTAAAAACACACTTTTTTGCCAAAAAACTGTATTTTCCTGATCTGCAAGTGTTAAATTCAAGTTTAATATATACAGCTTTCATATTCTGTACAAAAAATAGTGGTAGGTTGTGGTGGCTCACTAGCAAGTAGTTAAGGTATGGTGCTGCAAGCTCATATAGAGGGAAACACCCCACCCTCTCTTAAAAGGCAAATGTAGTAATAGGAAAATGAGCGAGCACTCTTACACTTGGCAACCAAATTGACATGTGCAGAAAGTATTTATTAAATTCCCATAAAATACAAGTAATAAAATTTATAAGAACAATGTAGCAATAATATACAACATTACAGTCACATATATTGTGGTAGATATGATCGATACTATATTCGATAAAAATATATTCGATTGAAATATTCGATAAATTGAATGGTAGAAAATTCAATGTTGAAATATTAGATAGAATATTCGATACCACTCAATAGTGTCGATAAATTCAATAATATATATCACACCAAAAAACTTCAAGTATATGCTGTTATTTGGGAAAGAGGGGGTATTATCTTCTAGCGCTCTATCCCAATTTGGGAAACTGAATGTCACTGAAAATGTTGTAGGTGTATTCACTGGGAGCGCAATATGTTCATAAAGTGTCCACAGGAATCCTGATAATGTGAAAAGTCTCTTATAGCATATTCTTTTAAGGTCGATATGAGCTTTGAATCGAAGAAAACTTTAAATTGATATTTGGCTTACCGTCTAGCGTCTGTTATCTCCCTATTGCTTCAAAGGCGCTTTAAATATTTGCCGGCTTATTCAGTCGCTCCATACAGCAAGCTGGTTTAAATTTCGCGGGAGTTCCAAAGATCGCGGGAGTTGCCACTCTGTTCCGCAATTTCCTTTGGTGCAGCTTTCGATGATAAGAATAGTTAATCCTTTACCGTAGAAATTTTCTTCTGTATGGCCATACAGTCAAATGTCTGCCTGCTCTGCCTCCATTTTTATCCATTCCTTTAATTGCTTCCCAAATCTCGGACACCTGTTGTTCATGCTACTCCCAGTTGGCCAGGGAATCCTCCCACATAATCAGGGGATAATTCTATACAGCCTTGATTTTTTTTTTTTTTTTTTTATGTTTCTTCTTGCAGTTTCCATGCGTTTTTTTGGGGACACATGCGTTTTTTGGCCCAGATGTTCCAATTGGTGTGATATATCATTGCGTGAAATATAAACTTGATATCTGATTGCTAACACTTATAAAATGACTTTTTATAATAAAATATTATTAAACAAATTTTCAAGATTAAAATATCAATATAAGAATGTAAAACAATAAATAATAAATGTGAGGAATCTTGAAAGTTTCATAGGAATCCTAGAGTTTGATACAAATATTCGGATTTGATAGAGAAAGAAGGGTGGGTATCTCGGAGCCAAGGACACGTCGCAGCGCCGATAAACGGCCTAGCATGCGACGTGCCGTCGGCCACGAGACACCCAACCTACATAAATCCAAAAATTTCCAACTCCGAATTAAGGCCTTTCGGTTGTAGAGATCCGAATTCATAAATGCGTCTGTATTCTATCCTAGACATTTGTCTGATAAAATCACCGCCTCTCCAGTGTTTCTCCACCTTCTCCAGTGCCGTAAACACCAGACTTGATGGATCCTGATTATGCATCTCTATATAATGTTTAGATAGGGAATGTTTATCATAACCCTTCCTGATGTTGGCCATATGTTCGGCCACTCTTTTTTTGAATGGCCTCTTGGTACGTCCTATATATTGTCTGTTACAGGGGCACTGGAGAAGGTAGATAACTCCACTGGAGTCACATGTAAGACAATCTTCTATCTCCCAATTAAAATTGTTCTGAGTCGAGGGGACATTAGTCGTCAGGCGGGGTTTTTTATTAATTCTACAACCCATACACCTTCCACATTTATAAAAACCCTTCAAACTCAGCCAAGTTCCTGAAAAACTCAACTTATTCTGTTTCCACGGTTTTACGGTAGGGGCCACCTTGATACCTAGATTGGGTGCCCTAGTGAAGGTAATCGTCGGAAAAGTCGGGAGTAAGTGTCCCACAAATTTGTCATTCAACACATGGTGCCAATGGGTTTTTAATAATTTTCTGAATCTTCCTATAATTCTCATTAAATGGAAGAACAACTCTCATGGCTTCTTCTTTATTTTGTGTTTCATCTTTCTCATTATCTATCTCATTTTTATCTTTATTGTCCTCCTTATTAAAGAACTCTCTTCTATCTAATTTCCGAATTTGGTTGACTGACTCCTCCACTAAGTTTTCAGGATATTCCTTCTCAATAAATTGTCTTTTCATCTCAATGGCTTCCATCTCAAAAGTATGTCCCTCTGTGCAGTTCCGCTTAATCCTACGGAACTGACCAGAGGGAACATTTGTCAGCCATTTCGGCAGGTGACAGCTAGAAAAATCAATGTAACTATTTCTAATTGTGGATTTACAAAATGTCTCACATATATATTTATTACCAGATTGTGTGATTAATAAATCCAAGAATTTGGTGCTCTCCTGTATGTTTGAGGTAAAGACCAGATTTAAATTATTAATATTAATTGTTTCTAGGAATTTTTCCAATTCTTCTTTACTCTGTTTTTAGATGAAGATCACATCATCTATATAACGGCGCCACAGGGCCAGATCCGTCCCCAGCCTCGGCTTGATGAGGTTGTACTCCCACTCAGCCAAGAACAAATTAGCATAGCTGGGGGCGAATCTGGTCCCCATGGCGGTACCCAGCTTCTGCAGGAAGAATTCCCCCTCAAAAAAGAAGTAGTTGTGGCTCAGGATATACTCTATTCCTTTCGTTATAAATTATTTTTTTATTGCTCCATACGAGCCATCTCTTATTAATTGCATTTTTACAGCATTAATTCCTTGCTGATGTTCAATCACAGTATAAAGTGACTGAATATCAAGTGTACCCATAATCCATCCAGACTGGACATCTAAGTTTTCCAGAATCTGTATGATTTGGGTAGTATCTTTAATATAGGAATTGGTTTTCTTGACTATAGGCTGTAACTGTACGTCTATATATTTGGACAGGTTGGATGTGATAGATCCAATCCCTGAGACGATAGGGTGTCCTGGGGGATCATTTGGATTTTTATGCACCTTGGGCAGGCAGTAGAAGCATGATAGCCTCCTCTGTCTGCCCAAAATGAAATCCAGTTCCTGCTGTGATATTGTACCATTATTCAATCCGTCCATACTGTATCTCCTGAGCTCCAACTCAAATCTCTCAAGGGGGTCTTCCCCCAATTTTTGATAGGTCTCCACATCTGAGAGTTGTCGGAGACATTCCCTATTGTAATTAATTGTGTCCATCACCACTACCGCACCTCCCTTATCCGCGGGGCGTATAGTGATGGAGTGTTTTTTTTGTAGTTGTTTCAATGCCTCAAACTCTCCTCTGGTAAGATTGTTTGTGGCTCTTGATCTAGCTTTTAGTTTGCAAATATCTTCCTCTACACACTTCTGAAAGGCTCCTATTTCTTTGCTGATTTCACTCCTTGGGAACATATTTGAGTTATTTTTTAGGAGGTTTTTGTTGGGGTTTTTTGTCTTTTTTACGTTTTTTTCAACTATCACTTTCTCATTTCTCACAATTGGATTTTTGATAAAATATTTTTTGAGGCAGATATTTCTTATTAATTTTTGTACTCCTATATATGTAGAGAATTTATCCATCTTATTGGTGGGGGCAAACTTCAGACCTTTCTCTAACAGATTATTTTGGGTTTTAGTCACGGTGGTTGACCTTAAATTAATTATTGCGCTGAAATCCGTTGCTAGTGATGTCTTTTGTGATATGTGTCTCTTCCTCTTACTTCGTCTTGTCTTTCTGACCCTCCTCTGTGTCTTGAGTGTTGGTATCTTACTTGTTCTATGTGGTTCATCTTTTGGGGTGCATGGTGATCCTGTCTCTGTGATATGTGATGTTGTCCCTTCCCTGTGTTCTGATATTGATAAGTGCTCTTGGGTAGGGATGAGAGAACCCAAACTGTATAGTTCGAATTTTGGCGTGTCCGTGACACGGACCCAAACCCGAACATTTTCGTAAAAGTCCGGGTTCGGTGTTCGGCGCTTTCTTGGCGCTTTTTGAAAGGCTGCAAAGCAGCCAATCAACAAGCGTCATACTACTTGCCCCAAGAGGCCATCACAGCCTTGCCTACTACACTGCGTGCAGAATTATTAGGCAAATGAGTATTTTGACCACATCATCCTCTTTATGCATGTTGTCTTACTCCAAGCTGTATAGGCTCGAAAGCCTACTACCAATTAAGCATATTAGGTGATGTGCATCTCTGTAATGAGAAGGGGTGTGGTCTAATGACATCAACACCCTATATTAGGTGTGCATAATTATTAGGCAACTGCCTTTCCTTTGGCAAAATGGGTCAAAAAAAGGACTTGACAGGCTCAGAAAAGTCAAAAATAGTGAGATATCTTGCAGAGGGATGCAGCACTCTTAAAATTGCAAAGCTTCTGAAGCGTGATCATCGAACAATCAAGCGTTTCATTCAAAATAGTCAACAGGGTCGCAAGAAGCGTGTGGAAAAACCAAGGCGCAAAATAACTGCCCATGAACTGAGAAAAGTCAAGCGTGCAGCTGCCAAGATGCCACTTGCCACCAGTTTGGCCATATTTCAGAACTGCAACATCACTGGAGTGCCCAAAAGCACAAGGTGTGCAATACTCAGAGACATGGCCAAGGTAAGAAAGGCTGAAAGACGACCACCACTGAACAAGACACACAAGCTGAAACGTCAAGACTGGGCCAAGAAATATCTCAAGACTGATTTTTCTAAGGTTTTATGGACTGATGAAATGAGAGTGAGACTTGATGGGCCAGATGGATGGGCCCGTGGCTGGATTGGTAAAGGGCAGAGAGCTCCAGTCCGACTCAGACGCCAGCAAGGTGGAGGTGGAGTACTGGTTTGGGCTGGTATCATCAAAGATGAGCTTGTGGGGCCTTTTCGGGTTGAGGATGGAGTCAAGCTCAACTCCCAGTCCTACTGCCAGTTTCTGGAAGACACCTTCTTCAAGCAGTGGTACAGGAAGAAGTCTGCATCCTTCAAGAAAAACATGATTTTCATGCAGGACAATGCTCCATCACACGCGTCCAAGTACTCCACAGCGTGGCTGGCAAGAAAGGGTATAAAAGAAGAAAATCTAATGACATGGCCTCCTTGTTCACCTTATCTGAACCCCATTGAGAACCTGTGGTCCATCATCAAATGTGAGATTTACAAGGAGGGAAAACAGTACACCTCTCTGAACAGTGTCTGGGAGGCTGTGGTTGCTGCTGCACGCAATGTTGATGGTTAAAAGATCAAAACACTGACAGAATCCATGGATGGCAGGCTTTTGAGTGTCCTTGCAAAGAAAGGTGGCTATATTGGTCACTGATTTGTTTTTGTTTTGTTTTTGAATGTCAGAAATGTATATTTGTGAATGTTGAGATGTTATATTGGTTTCACTGGTAAAAATAAATAATTGAAATGGGTATATATTTGTTTTTTGTTAAGTTGCCTAATAATTATGCACAGTAATAGTCACCTGCACACACAGATATCCCCCTAAAATAGCTAAAACTAAAAACAAACTAAAAACTACTTCCAAAAATATTCAGCTTTGATATTAATGAGTTTTTTGGGTTCATTGAGAACATGGTTGTTGTTCAATAATTAAATTAATCCTCAAAAATACAACTTGCCTAATAATTCTGCACTCCCTGTATTGGCATGGCTGTGATTGGCCAGTGCAGCATGTGACCCAGCCTCTATATAAGCTTGGGTCACATAGCGCTGCACGTCACTCTGCTGATACAAGCATAGGGAGAGGTTGCTGCTGCGACGTTAGGGCGAGATTAGGCAGATTAACTCCTCCAAAAGACTTCATTCAGTGATCGATCTCCAGCTGTGGATCATTGAAGTGCTGATATTGAATTGCTCACTTTTTTTAGGCTGCCCAGAGCGTTTTTATATCACTTTTTTCTGGGGTGGTCGGCGGCCATTTTGTGGCTTGTGGTGCGCCAGCCCAAGCTACCACCAAGTGCAGTTAACCATCAATAGTGTGGTTATTTTTTGCTATATCCTACATCAGGTGCAGGCTGAGCCTGTGTCACCCAAGTGCATTTAACCATCAATAGTGTGGTTATTTTTTGCTATATCCTACATCAGGGTCAAGCTTTCATCAAGTGCATTTAACCATCAATAGTGTGGTTATTTTTTGGCCATATACTACATCAGGTGCAGGCTGAGCCTGTGTCACCCAAGGGCATTTAACCATCAATAGTGTGGTTATTTTTTGGCCATATACTACATCAGGGGCAAGTTGAGCCTGTCACCCAGCGCCTAAAAAATAGGCCTGACATTTCTATTCCTCCAAATCAGTACTGTTTTAGCTGGTCAAGTTATTTTTAGTGACCGTAAAAGCACAGTTTTTGTTCTGGGTTGAAAAACAATTCCCAAATTTGCCATTCTCAAAATTAGTAGTTTCTGCTATATCAGGCCTACGTTAAATCTATCCCAAAAAGGGTATATTAGATTCAAGGTGCTGATAGTGTCATTATGAAAAACTTAACACAAACGCTACAGTGCAGATACAAGTCTAATTCTGTGATTAAACGTATACCTGTCACACAGCGCCTAAAAAATAGGCCTGACATTTATATTCCTCCAAATCAGTACTGTTTAAGCTGTTCAAATTATTTTTAGTGACCGTAAAAGCACAGTTTTTTTTCTGGGTTGAAAAACTATTCCCAAATTTGCCATTCTCAAAATTAGTAGTTTCTGCTATATCAGGCCTACTTTAAATCTATCCCAAAAAGGGTATATTAGATTCAAGGTGCTGATAGTGTCATTCTGAAAAACTTAACACACACGCTACAGTGCAGATACAAGTCTAATTCTGTGATTAAACGTATACCTGTCACACAGCACCTAAAAAATAGGCCTGACATTTATATTCCTCCAAATCAGTACTGTTTTAGCTGGTCAAATTATTTTTAGTGACCGTAAAAGCACAGTTTTTGTTCTGGGTTGAAAAACTATTCCCAAATTTTCCATTCTCAAAATTACTAGTTTCTGCTATATCAGGCCTACTTTAAATCTATCCCAAAAAGGGTATATTAGATTCAAGGTGCTGATAGTGTCATTCTGAAAAACTTAACACACACGCTACAGTGCAGATACAAGTCTAATTCTGTGATTAAACGTATACCTGTCACACAGCGCCTAAAAAATAGGCCTGACATTTATATTCCTCCAAATCAGTACTGTTTTAGCTGGTCAAATTATTTTTAGTGACCGTAAAAGCACAGTTTTTGTTCTGGGTTGAAAAACAATTCCCAAATTTGCCATTCTCAAAATTAGTAGTTTCTGCTATATCAGGCCTACTTTAAATCTATCCCAAAAAGAGTATATTAGATTCAAGGTGCTGATAGTGTCATTCTGAAAAACTTAACACACACACTACAGTACAGATACAAGTCTAATTCTGTGATTAAACGTATACCTGTCACCCAGCGCCTAAAAAATAGGCCTGACATTTCTATTCCTCCAAATCAGTACTGTTTTAGCTGGTCAAGTTATTTTTAGTGACCATAAAAGCACAGTTTTTGTTCAGGGTTGAAAAACAATTCCCAAATTTGCCATTCTCAAAATTAGTAGTTTCTGCTATATCAGGCCTACTTTAAATCTATCCCAAAAAGGGTATATTAGATTCAAGGTGCTGATAGTGTCATTCTGAAAAACTTAACACACACGCTACAGTGCAGATACAAGTCTAATTCTGTGATTAAACGTATACCTGTCACCCAGCGCCTAAAAAATAGGCCTCACATTTATATTCAGCTAAATCTGTCATTACTGGTGTGCCTGTATTAGTGTAATACGGTACCTAAATAGATAGCCAGACAGTGTTAGGTGTCTGTAAAAAAAGGCTGGAATTTTAATTCAATACATTGGCCCGAATAATATTTTTCTTATTGTGGTGAACGGTAACAATGAGGAAAACATCTAGTAAGGGACGCGGACGTGGACATGGTCGTGGTGGTGTTAGTGGACCCTCTGGTGCTGGGAGAGGACGTGGCCGTTCTGCCACAGCCACACGTCCTAGTGTACCAACTACCTCAGGTCCCAGTAGCCGCCAGAATTTACAGCGATATTTGGTGGGGCCCAATGCCGTTCTAAGGATGGTAAGGCCTGAGCAGGTACAGGCATTAGTCAATTGGGTGGCAGACAGTGCATCCAGCACGTTCACATTATCTCCCACCCAGTCTTCTGCAGAAAGCGCACAGATGGCGCATGAAAACCAAGCCCATCAGTCTGTCACATCACCCCCATGCATATCAGGGAAACTGTCTGAGCCTCAAGTTATGCAGCAGTCTCTTATGCTGTTTGAAGACTCTGCTGCCAGGGTTTCCCAAGGGCATCCACCTAGCCCTTCCCCAGGGGTGGAAGAGATAGTATGCACTAACGCACAACCACTTATGTTTCCTGATGATGAGGACATGGGAATACCACCTCAGCACGTCTCTGATGATGACGAAACACAAGTGCCAACTGCTGCGTCTTTCTGCAGTGTGCAGACTGAACAGGAGGTCAGGGATCAAGACTGGGTGGAAGACGATGCAGGGGACGATGAGGTCCTAGACCCCACATGGAATGAAGGTCGTGCCACTGACTTTCACAGTTCGGAGGAAGAGGCAGTGGTGAGACCGAGCCAACAGCGTAGCAAAAGACAAAGAGGGAGCAGTGGGCAAAATCAGAACACCCGCCGCCAAGAGACTCCGCCTGCTACTGACCGCCGCCATCTGGGACCGAGCACCTCAAAGGCAGCTTCAAGGAGTTCCCTGGCATGGCACTTCTTCAAACAATGTGCTGACGACAAGACCAGAGTGGTTTGCACGCTGTGCCATCAGAGCCTGAAGCGAGGCATGAACGTTCTGAACCTTAGCACAACCTGCATGACCAGGCACCTGCATGCAAAGCATGAACTGCAGTGGCGTAAACACCTTAAATACAAGGAAGTCACTCAGGCTCCCCCTGCTACCTCTTCTGCTGCTGCCGCCTCGGCCTCTTCTGCTGCTGCCGCCTCGGCCTCTTCCTCCGCCTCTGGAGGAACGTTGGCACCTGCCGCCCAGCAAACATGGGATGTACCACCAACACCACCACCTGCGTCACCAAGCATCTCAACCATGTCACACGGCAGCGTTCAGCTCTCCATCTCACAAACATTTGAGAGAAAGCGTAAATTCCCACCTAGCCACCCTCGATCCCTGGCCCTGAATGCCAGCATTTCTAAACTACTGGCCTATGAAATGCTGTCATTTAGGCTGGTGGACACAGACAGCTTCAAACAGCTCATGTCGCTTGCTGTCCCACAGTATGTTGTTCCCAGCCGCCACTACTTCTCCAAGAGAGCCGTGCCTTCCCTGCACAACCAAGTGTCCGATAAAATCAAGTGTGCACTGCGCAACGCCATCTGTGGCAAGGTCCACCTAACCATAGATACATGGACCAGTATGCACGGCCAGGGACGCTATATCTCCCTAACTGCACACTGGGTAAATGTAGTGGCGGCTGGGCCCCAGGCGGAGAGCTGTTTGGCGCACGTCCTTCCGCCGCCAAGGATCGCAGGGCAACATTCTTTGCCTCCTGTCTCCTCCTCCTCCTACTCAGCTTCCTCCTCCTCTTCTTCCACCTGCTCATCCAGTCAGCCACACACCTTCACCACCAACTTCAGCACAGCCCGGGGTAAACGTCAGCAGGCCGTTTTGAAACTCATATGTTTGGGGGACAGGCCCCACACCGCACAGGAGTTGTGGCGGGGTATAGAACAACAGACCGACGAGTGGTTGCTGCCGGTGAGCCTCAAGCCCGGCCTGGTGGTGTGCAATAATGGGCGAAATCTCGTTGCAGCTCTGGGACTAGCCGGTTTGACGCACATCCCTTGCCTGGCGCATGTGCTGAATTTGGTGGTGCAGAAGTTCATTCGCAACTACCCCGACATGTCAGAGCTGCTGCATAAAGTGCGGGCCGTCTGTTCACGTTTCCGGCGTTCACACCCTGCCGCTGCTCGCCTGTCTGCGCTACAGCGTAACTTCGGCCTTCCCGCTCACCACCTCATATGCGACGTGCCCACCAGGTGGAACTCCACCTTGCACATGCTGGACAGACTGTGCGAGCAGCAGCAGGCCATAGTGGAGTTTCAGCTGCAGCACGCACGGGTCAGTCGCACTGCGGAACAGCACCACTTCACCACCAATGACTGGGCCTCCATGCGAGACCTGTGTGCCCTGTTGCGCTGTTTCGAGTACTCCACCAACATGGCCAGTGGCGATGACGCCGTTATCAGCGTTACAATACCACTTCTATGTCTCCTTGAGAAAACACTTAGGGCGATGATGGAAGAGGAGGTGGCCCAGGAGGAAGAGGAGGAAGAGGGGTCATTTTTAGCACTTTCAGGCCAGTCTTTTCGAAGTGACTCAGAGGGAGGTTTTTTGCAACAGCAGAGGCCAGGTACAAATGTGGCCAGACAGGGCCCACTACTGGAGGACGAGGATGAGGAGGAGGTGGAGGAGGATGAGGATGAAGCATGTTCACAGCGGGGTGGCACCCAAAGCAGCACAGGCCCATCACTGGTGCGTGGCTGGGGGGAAACACAGGACGATGACGATACGCCTCCCACAGAGGACAGCTTGTCCTTACCTCTGGGCAGCCTGGCACACATGAGCGACTACATGCTGCAGTGCCTGCGCAACGACAGCAGAGTTGCCCACATTTTAACGTGTGCGGACTACTGGGTTGCCACCCTGCTGGATCCCCGGTACAAAGACAATGTGCCCACCTTACTTCCTACACTGTAGCGTGATAGGAAGATGCGCGAGTACAAGCGCACGTTGGTAGACGCGCTACTGAGAGCATTCCCAAATGTCACAGGGGAACCAGTGGAAGCCCAAGGCGAAGGCAGAGGAGGAGCAAGAGGTCGCCAACGCAGCTGTGTCACGGCCAGCTCCTCTGAGGGCAGGGTTAGCATGGCAGAGATGTGGAAAAGTTTTGTCACCACGCCACAGCTAACTGCACCACCACCTGATACGGAACGTGTTAGCAGGAGGCAACATTTCACTAACATGGTGGAACAGTACCTGTGCACACCCCTCCACGTACTGACTGATGGTTCGGCCCCATTCAACTTCTGGGTCTCCAAATTGTCCACGTGGCCAGAGCTAGCCTTTTATGCCTTGGAGGTGCTGGCCTGCCCGGCGGCCAGCGTTTTGTCTGAACGTGTATTCAGCACGGCAGGGGGCGTCATTACAGACAAACGCAGCCGCCTGTCTACAGCCAATGTGGACAAGCTGACGTTCATAAAAATGAACCAGGCATGGATCCCACAGGACCTGTCCATCCCTTGTGCAGATTAGACATTAACTACCTCCCCTTAACCATATATTATTGTACTCCAGGGCACTTCCTCATTCAATCCTATTTTTATTTTCATTTTACCATTATATTGCGGGGCAACCCAAAGTTGAATGAACCTCTCCTCTTTCTGGGTGCCGGGGCCTAAATATGTGACAGTGGCCTGTTCCAGTGGTGGGTGACGTGAAGCCTGATTCTCTGCTATAACATGAAGACTGATTCTGTGCTGACATGAAGCCAGATTCTCTGTTACGGGACCTCTCTCCTCTGCCTGGGTGCCTGGGCCTAAATATGTGACAGTGGCCTGTTCCAGTGGTGGGTGACGTGAAGCCTGATTCTCTGCTATGACATGAAGACTGATTCTGTGCTGACATGAAGCCAGATTCTCTGTTACGGGACCTCTCTCCTCTGTCTGGGTGCCAGGGCCTAAATGTGTGACAGTGGCCTGTTCCAGTGGTGGGTGACGTGAAGCCTGATTCTCTGCTATGACATGAAGACTGATTCTGTGCTGACATGAAGCCAGATTCTCTGTTACAGGACCTCTCTCCTCTGTCTGGGTGCCAGGACCTAAATGTGTGACAGTGGCCTGTTCCAGTGGTGGGTGACGTGAAGCCTGATTCTCTGCTATGACATGAAGACTGATTCTGTGCTGACATGAAGCCAGATTCTCTGTTACGGGACCTCTCTCCTCTGCCTGGGTGCCAGGGCCTAAATGTGTGACAGTGGCCTCTTCCAGAGGTGGGTGACGTGAAGCCTGATTCTCTGCTATGACATGAAGACTGATTCTGTGCTGACATGAAGCCAGATTCTCTGTTACAGGACCTCTCTCCTCTGTCTGGGTGCCAGGACCTAAATGTGTGACAGTGGCCTGTTCCAGTGGTGGGTGACGTGAAGCCTGATTCTCTGCTATGACATGAAGACTGATTCTGTGCTGACATGAAGCCAGATTCTCTGTTACGGGACCTCTCTCCTCTGTCTGGGTGCCAGGGCCTAAATATGTGACAGTGGCCTCTTCCAGTGGTGGGTGACATGAAGCCTGATTCTCTGCTATGACATGAAGACTGATTCTGTGCTGACATGAAGCCAGATTCTCTGTTACGGGACCTCTCTCCTCTGTCTGGGTGCCGGGGCCTAAATATGTGACAGTGGCCTGTTCCAGTGGTGGGTGACGTGAAGCCTGATTCTCTGCTATGACATGAAGACTGATTCTGTGCTGACATAAGGCCAGATTCTCTGTTACGGGACCTCTCTCCTCTGTCTGGGTGCCGGGGCCTAAATATGTGACAGTGGCCTGTTCCAGTGGTGGGTGACGTGAAGCCTGATTCTCTGCTATGACATGAAGACTGATTCTGTGCTGACATGAAGCCAGATTCTCTGTTACGGGACCTCTCTCCTCTGTCTGGGTGCCGGGGCCTAAATATGTGACAGTGGCCTGTTCCAGTGGTGGGTGACGTGAAGCCTGATTCTCTGCTATGACATGAAGACTGATTCTCTGCTGACATGAAGCCAGATTCTCTGCTATGGCATGAAGAGACTGATTCTCTGCTGACATGAAGCCAGATTCTCTGCTATGGCATGAAGAGACTGATTCTCTGCTGACGTGAAGCCCGATTCTCTGCTATGGGACCTCTGTCCAATTGATATTGGTTAATTTTTTTTATTTTAATTTTTTTTTAAATTCATGTCCCTATCCACATTTTGTAGGGGATTTACCTACATGTTGCTGCCTTTTGCAGCCCGCTAGCTCTTTTCTGGGCTGTTTTACAGCCTTTTTAGTGCCAAAAAGTTCGGGTCCCCATTGACTTCAATGGGGTTCGGGTTCGGGACGAAGTTCGGGTCGGGTTCGGATCCCGAACCTGAACATTTCCGGGAATTTCGGCCGAACTTCTCGAACCCAAACATCCAGGTGTTCGCTCAACTCTACTCTTTGGTCTTAAATTGTAGCGATGTGTCCGTGATTCTAAACTGTGATTGTGAGGTGTCCTTTCTCTGTGTCGTAATCGTGCTCTGTGATGTGCTGGGGTATGATCTAAAAAATTCCCCCAGCTATTCTAATTTGTTCTTGGCTGAGTGGGAGTACAACCTCATCAAGCCGGGCTGGGGATGGATCTGGCCCTGTGGCGCCGTTATATAGATGATGTGATCTTCATCTGGAAAGGTAAAGAAGAATTGGAAAAATTCCTAGAAACAATTAATATTAATAATTTAAATCTGGTCTTTACCTCAAACATACAGGAGAGCACCGAATTCTTGGATTTATTAATCACACAATCTGGTAATAAATATATATGTGAGACATTTTGTAAATCCACAGCTAGAAATAGTTATATTGATTTTTCTAGCTGTCACCTGCCGAAATGGCTGACAAATGTTCCCTCTGGTCAGTTCCGTAGGATTAAGCAGAACTGCACAGAGGGACATACTTTTGAGATGGAAGCCATTGAGATGAAAAGACAATTTATTGAGAAGGGATATCCTGAAAACTTAGTGGAGGAGTCACTCAACCAAATTCGGAAATTAGATAGAAGAGAGTTCTTTAATAAGGAGGACAATAAAGATAAAAATGAGATAGATAATGAGAAAGATAAAACACAAAATAAAGAAGAAGCTATGAGAGTTGTTCTTCCATTTAATGAGAATTATAGGAAGATTCAGAAAATTATTAAAACCCATTGGCACCATGTGTTGAATGACAAAATTGTGGGACACTTACTCCCGACTGTTCCGACGATTACCTTCACTAGGGCACCCAATCTAGGTATCAAGGTGGCCCCTACCGTAAAACCGTGGAAACAGAATAAGTAGAGTTTTTCAGGAACTTGGCTGACTTTGAAGGGTTTTTATAAATGTGGAAGGTGTATGGGTTGTAGAATTAATAAAAAACCCTGCCTGATGACTAATGTCCCCTCGACTCAGAACAATTTTAATTGGGAGATAGAAGATTGTCTTACATGTGACTCCAGTGGAGTTATCTACCTTCTCCAGTGCCCCTGTAACAGACAATATATAGGACGTACCAAGAGGCCATTCAGAAAAAGAGTGGCCGAACATATGGCCAACATCAGGAAGGGTTATGATAAACATTCCCTATCTAAACATTATAAAGAGATGCATAATCAGGATCCATCAAGTCTGGTGTTTACGGCACTGGAGAAGGTGGAGAAACACTGGAGAGGCGGTGATTTTATCAGACAAATATCTAGGATAGAATCAAGACGCATTTATGAATTTGGATCTCTACAACCGAAAGGCCTTAATTCAGAGTTGGAAATTTTGGGATTTATGTAGGTTGGGTGTCTCGTGGCCGACGGCACATCGCATGCTAGGCCGTTTATCGGCGCTGCGACGTGTCCTTGGCTCCGAGATACCCACCCTTCATTCTCTATCAAATCCGAATAATTGTATCAAACTCTAGGATTCCTATGAAACTTTCAAGATTCCTCACATTTATTATTTATTGTTTTACATTCTTATATTGATATTTTAATCTTGAAAATTTGTTTAATAATATTTTATTATAAAAAGTCATTTTATAAGTGTTAGCAATCAGATATCAAGTTTATATTTCACACAATGATATATCACACCAATTGGGACATCTGGGCCAAAAAACGCATGTGTCCCCAAAAAAATGCATGGAAACTGCAAGAAGAAAAAGAAAAAGAAAAATCAAGGCTGTATAGAATTATCCCCTGATTATGTGGGAGGATTCCCTGGCCAACTGGGAGTAGCATGAACAACAGGTGTCCGATATTTGGGAAGCAATTAAAGGAATGGATAAAAATGGAGGCAGAGCAGGCAGACACTTGAACACTGAGGAAGTGAGAGTGAATCTACCCGTAACGCGTATGGTGAAACAAGTGATGTACCTGCATTGAAAAGCCTCCGATAATACTGTATGGCCATACAGAAGAAAATTTCTACACTAAAGGATTAACTATTCTTATCGTCGAAAGCTGCACCAAAGGAAATTGCGGAACAGAGTGGCAACTCCCGCGATCTTTGGAACTCCCGCGAAATTTAAACCAGCTTGCTGTATGGAGCGACAGAATAAGCCGGCAAATATTTAAAGCTCCATTGAAGCAATAGGGAGACAACAGACGCTAGACGGTAAGCCAAATATCGATTTAAAGTTTTCTTCGATTCAAAGCTAATATCGACCTTAAAAGGATATGCTATAAGAGACTTTTCACATTATCAGGATTCCTGTGGACATTTTATGAACATATTGCGCTCCCAGTGAATACACCTACAACATTTTCAGTGACATTCAGTTTCCCAAATTGGGATAGAGCGCTAGAAGATAATACCCCCTCTTTCCCAAATAACAGCATATACTTGAAGTTTTTTGGTGTGATATATATTATTGAATTTATTGACACTATTGAGTGGTATCGAATATTCTATCGAATATTTCTATCGAATATATTTTTATCGAATATAGTATCGATCATATCTACCACAATATATGTGACTGTAATGTTGTATATTATGGCTACATTGTTCTTATAAATTTTATTACTTGTATTTTATGGGGATTTAATAAATACTTTCTGCACATGTCAATTTGGTTGGCAAGAGTATGAGTGCTCGCTCATTTTCCTATTACTACATTTAGCTTTCATATTCTTTTACCAAAAAAACACTTTTTTGCCAATCTACAACATCTGGATTAGTAAGTGTGCAATTTAAGCTAGAAATACACCCATCGTTTTCTGGGGTTTTAAAAACACACTTTTTTGACAATGGAATCAAGGTCATGCGAGTGACCTGTCTAGTTCGGAGGAAGAGGCGGTGGTCAAACAGAGCCACCAGCACAGCAGAAGAGGGAGCAGGGTGCAAAAGCGGAGCGGCCGTCCTCTAGACAGTACACCTGCTACTATCCAACGCAGCAAGGGACCGAGCACACCAAAGCCAGCTCCAAGGAGTTCCCTGGCGTGGCAGTTCTTCAGACAATGTGCTGACGACAAGACACGAGTGGTTTGCACGCTGTGCAATCAGAGCCTGAAGCGAGGCATAAACGTTCTCAACCTGAGCACAACCTGCATGACCAGGCATCTAAATGCAAAGCACGAGCTGCAGTGGAGTAGACACCTCAAAAACCAAGAAAGGTCTCTGGCTCCTCCTGCTTCATCTTCTACTGCAGTCTCAGCCTCTTCATCCACCTCTGGAGTGACAGGGGCACCTGCCACCCCGCAAACAGAGGATCTGCCAGCAACACCACCACCTGGGTCACCATGCATCACGGAAGCGTTCAGCTCTCCATCTCCCAAACACTGGAGCGGAAGAGGAACTACCCCCCTACCCACCCGTGATCCCTGGCCCTGAATGGTAGCATTTCAAAATTACTGTCCTTTGAAATGCTGTAATTTCGTCTGGTAGAGACGGAGAGTTTTAAAAGTCTTATGGCGGTTGCTGTCCCACAGTATGTCGTGCCCATCCGCCACTACTTTTCCAGGCGAGCCATCCCTTTCCTGCGCAACCAAGTGGGGGACAAAATCAGGTGTGCACTGCGCAACGCCATCTGTGGCAAGGTCCACCTAACTATGGATACGTGGACCAGTAAGCACGGTCAGGGACGTTATATCTCCCTAACAGCACACTGGGTAAATGCAGTGGCTGCTGGGCCTGAGGCGGATAGCAGTTTGCCGCATGTCCTTCCACCACCGAGGATTTCAGGGCGCTTCAGTTTGCCTCCTGTTGCTTTCTCCTCCTACTCCGCTTCTTCATCCTCTACAGCCTCCTCATCCGGTCAGCGTAACACCTTCACCACCAACTTCAGCACAGCTAGGGGTAAACGACAGCAGGCAGTTTTCAAACGTATCTGTTTGGGGGACAAACCCCACACCGCGCAGGAGCTGTGGACGAGCATGGAACAACAGACCGATGAGTGGTTGGTGCCAGTGAGCCTCAAGCCCGGCCTGGTGGTGTGCGATAATGGGCAAAATCTCATAGCAGCTCTGGGACTAGCCGGTTTGATGCACATCCCTTGCCTGGCGCATGTGCTGAATTTGGTGGTGCAGAGGTTCCTTAAAAATTACCCCGATATGTCAGAGCTGCTGCAGAAAATGCGGGCAGTCTGTGCGTGCTTTCGGCGTTCTCACCCTGCTGCTGCTCGCCTGTCAGTGCTGCAGCATAACTTCGGCCTTCCCACTCACCGCCTCATATGCGACGTGCCCACAAGGTGGAACTCTACCTTGCACATGCTGGCCAGACTATGTGAGCAGCAGCAGGCAATAGTGGAGTTTCGGCTGCAGAATGCACGGGTGAGTCGCTCGGCGGAACAGCACCACTTCACCACCAATGACTGGGCCTCCATGCGAGACCTGTGTTTCTTGTTGCGCTGTTTCGAGTACTCCAACAACATGGCCAGTGCCGATAACGCTGTTCCTAGCATTACTATCCCACTTCTATGCCTCTTTGAAAAAACTCTTCTGGCGATGATGGTAGATGGTGTGGCACAGGAGAAGGAGGAGGAGGAAGAGGGATTATTTCATAGGGTTTCCGGCCAGTCATTCACAAGTGGCTCCCAGGGTGGGTTCCTGCACCCACAAACGCCAGGTACACAATTGTCCAGCCAGGGCACAGCTCTGGAGGATGACTAGGTAGAGGATGAGGAGGAGGAGATGGAGAAGGAGGAACCATGTTTACAGCAGGGTGGCACCCAAACCAGCTCATGGCCATCACTAGTGCGTGGATGAGGGGATACAGAGGACACAGATTATACACCTCCCTTAGAGGATAGCTTATCGTTGCCTCTGGACAGCCTGGCACACATGAGCGATTACATGCTGCAGTGTCTCCGCAATGAACGCTGAGTTGCCCACATTCTAACTTGTGCTGATTACTGGGTGGCCACGCTGCTGAATCCCCGTTACAAGGACAACGTACCGTCCTTAATTCCGTCACTGGAGCATGATCGTAAGATGTGCGAGTATAAGCACACACTGGTAGACGCGCTGCTGGTGGCATTCCCACCTGACAGCAAGGGCCAATGTTGACAAGCTCACGTTCATTAAAATGAACCAGGCATGGATCCCACAGGACTTGTCCATACCTTGTGCAGAATAGACATGTATACCGGCCTTACCCAGCCATTGTTATACTAAAGCGCAATTGCTCATTGTTGTATTTTTGATATTTCCCACTCTTTTGGGGTGTACCCTAATAAAAAAAATTAAAATAACATCAAAAACCAGTGTTGGCTACCTCGTCCTCCTCCACCGCCGCTTCCACCTACACCGATACGTCCACCGCCTCCTCAAACTCCTACCTTATATGGACCTCCACGTCATAAATCAAGATAATTTTTTTTTATTTGTACGTATTTTATTTTATGTCATTTCACTAATTTGTCTGTTTCATTTTTGGGTTAAATTCACAAATTTTTGGCAGTGATATACCCCTGCTCTACCTAGTAGACAGGTAAACATATTTCACTAATTTGTCTGTTACATTGTCAGGTGAAATTCTGGCTGTGATATACCCCTCCTCGACCTAGAGGACAGGTTAATAAATTTCACTAATTTTTCCGTTACATTGTCGGGTGACATTCACCAATTTTTGGCTGTGATATACCCCTGCTCTACCTAGTGGACAAAGAAAAACATTTTACTAATTCATCTGTTCCATTGGTGGGTGACATTAACCCATTTTTGTGACATAAATATTTGTAAAGGCTGAGCACTCACCACATGGACCACAAGGAGAATAAAAATTGCGTGATAGTTAAACACCTAAATAATTTATTATTCAAAAATGCAGATATATGACATAAATTGATAAATATTAAAAAACATAAAATATGAAATATAAAATGTACAGGAAATTACAGTAAATATAATGCAATATAAAGTCGCAAATTAAGCTGAGGTAGTTGTATATAGCAGCAATATATATTGACAGCGTGGATTAAATCACTGCCTCATTATGGAGCAGTGTATGTCTTCCAATTTGTAATTAGAATGTTCAGTTCTGAGACATCAATGCTGGATGGTGATTATAATCGTAACTAATATCATGTATGGTATTCCCAGCTTTGTTGTTTATCATCAATGTGATGGCAATAGAGGGTTGTAACTGTATTGTAGTTACTCTTCCCAATGCATATATGACCTGGTTAAAAAGTTTGAGGTAATTGAGTTGCCGTACGACTTGCGCACACAGTGGCGTCCCACGTGGCTGCAATGTCGGATACAGTGGTACCTGGTTACAAGTTGTCAGCTGGAACGACTCGAGCGATTTGACGGTCACTTGTCTGTACAGTCTCCAGTTGCCTTCTGGACTGTCTCCAACCGTAGGGATTATTCAGGTAATGTCTCCCAATTGTCAGGACCGAATATTTAAATCATAGCGTTCCATATATGCTGAGTAGGAATAAAGCCGGCCTCTATAGTGTTGAACCGTGCATGAATGAGGGTCCAAATCCGGGATAGATAGATAGATAGATAAATGTCCATCAGCTGATGTGTGGGTCTCTACCCATATGAATGGAGCATTACCAGCACTGATATTCCATGTCTAGGTTTACCTTTAATCTGACTCCACTCCGGAATTTAGGATTTACTGAATTCAATGAGCGCTGGATACAAAAGGGGATAGATTACTTTTGCGGGTTACCACTGAGGAATGGGCCAGGAATAGACCCCGAAACGCATCTGGTTGTTTAGAGACCTAGTTATCGACAGAGTGAGCCACCATATCTCTCTATTTAACCCATTTTTGGCAATGAAAAACCCCTGCATAGGTGACAGGGAATTAAATTTCAAAAATTCCCTTTACATTGCTTTTTCAGAGCCATTTTAGTGCTCCAAAGTTCGGACTCGAACTCAAACTTTTTTGTGAAGTTCGGCCAAACCCGTCGAACACGAACATCCAGGTGTCCGCTCAACTCTATTCATAACGTATATCATAAGTTGCTGTTGAATAAATGTGTCGAACTTGTTGAGCCAAACTCCTTGCCTCCCGTTCCTGTCATGGTGGACGGTAATTTAGAATTTCAAATCAACAGGATTGTGGACTTCTGAGTTCTCCCTATATCCCTCCAGTATCTCATCCACTGGAAGGGTTACGGACCAGAGGAGAGGATGTGGGTTGCTGCGGCTGATGTTAATGCGAATCGTCTGGTAAAGGCCTTTCACAGAGCCCATCCTGACAAGGTCAGTCCTGGGTGCCCGGAGGTCACCCGTAGAAGGGGGGTACTGTCACGGTCCCTCAGGTGACTGGTGTCAAGAGATCAGAGTGACTGGCTGAGCGTGGAGGAATCTAACTGCCTCCTTGATTTCTCTTTATTCAGTGTTGATAGGGTTAATGATTACTTCCCTTTTCTCAGTGGTCAAGATCACTATCTTTTGCTCAGTGGTCATCACTTCTACCCATTATAGTCTGACACCACCCTTCTGACTATACGGTGGATAGCTTAATTTGGGTTTGGCTGAGCTGGTGTGAGTTTGTCTCTGGTGTTCCTGTTCTTCCATCTCTACAAAAGTTAAGTGTCGCATTTGTTTGTGTTTTGTATTATTCCCTGTTGTTGTATCTGGGCCTGAGACAGACTTCCATTTGTCCATCTGGGGAGGGATGGGTTGTTTCTGGTCCTAAACTTATTCCAGGGCCTTATAGGGAAATCAGGGCCTAGGTATCCTGCATATGAATATTCCCACCTTCAAGGTCTATTCATATTGATAGGTAGTCAGGGCCTGGATATGGGTTGTCTAGGAGGTGACCTGTTTCATCCCTAGTTTCCAGGCCCAGTTACTGTTCCCCTTCCCTCCTGTGTTCAGTGTGGAGTTTCCCATCCCCACACTGATCCTGACTAGGGTTGAGTGAACCCAAACTGTAAAGTTCGTGTTCGTACCGAACTTTAGGATTTTTGGACCCCAGACCCGAACCCGAACATTTCAGTAAAAGTTTGGGTTCGGGGTTCGGCGCTTTCTTGGCGCTTTTTGAAAGGCTGCAGAGCAGCCAATCAACAAGCGGTTAACTGTCTGACCTTAGAAGCCATCACAGCCATGCCTGCTAATGGCATGGTTGTGATTGGCCAGAGCAGCATGGGACCCAGGCTCTATATAAGCTTGAGTCACATAGCGCTGCACGTCACTCTGCTGTTACAAGTGTAGGGAGAGGATGCTGCTGGACTTGTGATTTCAGGGAGAGAATAGGAGAGAATCTAACTCAGCGATCTATATAGAAATAGTTGTGTGGGTGCGGGGCACAATCGTTTTACCCTGCCCTGAGCCCATTGACCAAAAAAAAACAACTTTTATAATTCTGATAGATAGGTGGGTGGCGGCGGCGGCAGCCATTTTATGCAAGCTCAGTGCACCAGCACTGCATCTGAGCTTTGGGACATTGCAAGTCACCATTTTTTGGCAATCTACAACATCTGGATTAGTCAGTGTGCAATTTAAGGTAGAAATACACCCATCATTTTCTGGGGTTTTAAAAACACACTTTTTGGCAAAAAAATAAAAATTATTTTCCTGATCTGCAAGTGTTAAATTCAAGTTTAATATATACAGCTTTCATATTATGTTACCAAAAAAACACTTTTTTGGCAATCTACAACATCTGTATTAGTCAGTGTGCAATTTAAGCTAGAAATACACCCATCATTTTCTGGGGTTTTAAAAACAATTTTTTGCCAAAAAACTGTATTTTCCTGATCTGCAAGTGTTAAATTCAAGTTTAATATATACAGCTTTCATATTCTGTTAGCAAAAAAACACTTTTTTGCCAATCTACAACATCTGGATGAGTAAGTGTGCAATTTAAGCTAGAAATACACCCATCATTTTCTGGGGTTTTAAAAACACACTTTTTTGACAAAAAACACTATTTTCAGGCCTTGCAGCATCAGCACGTGTGAAATTACAGGCTTATATACTGCTGTCAAATTCAGTTGTTAAACAAACACTCGTTTGGGCAAAAAAAATTTAGTTGGCAGCCTTTGATGCAGATGTCATTGTGAGATACACCCTTAAATGGTTTCTGTCACCCCATCAAACTGTTTTTTTTTTTTTTCTTTACTAATAATCCCTACACTGCGATCTCCTCATACATAATCTAATTAATGATTTTGGTTCAGTAGAATTTCTTAAAAATCAATTTTTAAAATATGTAAATTACCTTGCTACCAGCAAGTAGGGCGGCTACTTGCTGGTAGCAGCCGCATCCTCCGATGGTAGTGACGCCCCCTCTGCTTGTTGATTGACAGGGCCAGCGGACGGGATCTTTCTCCGCTGGCCCTGCCTGTTTTGATTCAATATCTGGCGCCTGCGCCGCGGCCGTACCTCTCTTCAATCTGCGCAGGCGCACTGAGAGGCGGCCGCTCACTCGGCCGCTCCATCCTCAATGCGCCTGCGCCGATGACGTCACATCTACACCCGGCGCAGGCGCATTGAGGAGCGAGCGGCCGAGTGAGTGGCCGCCTCTCAGTGCGCCTGCGCAGATTGAAGAGAGGTACGGCCGCGGCGCAGGCGCCAGATATTGAATCAAAACAGGCAGGGCCAGCGGAGAAAGATCCCGTCCGCTGGCCCTGTCAATCAACAAGCAGAGGGGGCGTCACTACCATCGGAGGATGCGGCTGCTACCAGCAAGTAGCCGCCCTACTTGCTGGTAGCAAGGTAATTTACATATTTTAAAAATTGATTTTTAAGAAATTCTACTGAACCAAAATCATTAATTAGATTATGTATGAGGAGATCGCAGTGTAGGGGTTATTAGTAAAGAAAAAAAAAAAAAACAGTTTAATGGGGTGACAGAAACCCTTTAATACATTTGGGTTAGATTCAGAGATTTGAAATACCTCCATTTGGTGCACCAATATTGAATTCAGGCCTACACTGGTTCAGGCCGTGTGAGATACACCCTCTACATACAGGGGTTTGATTCAGGCATTTAAAATACAGCACGTCTTGGATGATGACGAAACACAGGTGCCAACTGCTGTGGCTTTCGAAAGTGTGCAGACAAGGAGGGCAGAGGTGGGTGAAGACTGGGTGGAAGATGATGTGGAGGACGATGAGGTCCTCGGCCCCACATGGAATCAAGGTCATGCGAGTGACCTGTCTAGTTCGGAGGAAGAGGCGGTGGTCACACAGAGCCACCAGCACAGCAGAAGAGGGAGCAGGGTGCAAAAGCGGAGCGGCCGTCCTCTAGACAGTACACCTGCTACTACCCAATGCAGCAAGGGACCGAGCACACCAAAGCCAGCTCCAAGGAGTTCCCTGGCATGGCAGTTCTTCAGACAATGTGCTGACGACAAGACACGAGTGGTTTGCACACTGTGCAATCAGAGCCTGAAGCGAGGCATAAACGTTCTCAACCTGAGCACAACCTGCATGACCAGGCATCTAAATGCAAAGCACGAGCTGCAGTGGAGTAGACACCTCAAAAACCAAGAAAGGTCTCTGGCTCCTCCTGCTTCATCTTCTGCTGCAGTCTCAGCCTCTTCATCCACCTCTGGAGTGACAGGGGCACCTGCCACCCCGCAAACAGAGGATCTGCCAGCAACACCACCACCTGGGTCACCAAGCATCTCCACAATGTCCCACGGAAGCGTTCAGCTCTCCATCTCCCAAACATTGGAGCGGAAGAGGAAGTACCCACCTACCCACCCGTGATCCCTGGCCCTGAATGGTAGCATTTCAAAATTACTGTCCTTTGAAATGCTGTCATTTCGTCTGGTGGAGACGGAGAGTTTTAAAAGTCTTATGGCGGTTGCTGTCCCACAGTATGTCGTGCCCAGCCGCCACTACTTTTCCAGGCGAGCCATCCCTTTCCTGCGCAGCCAAGTGGGGGACAAAATCAGGTGTGCACTGCGCAACGCCATCTGTGGCAAGGTCCACCTAACTATGGATACGTGGACCAGTAAGCACGGTCAGGGACGTTATATCTCCCTAACAGCACACTGGGTGAATGCAGTGGCTGCTGGGCCTGAGGCGGGTAGCAGTTTGCCGTATGTCCTTCCACCACCGAGGATTTCAGGGCGCTTCAGTTTGCCTCCTGTTGCTTTCTCCTCATACTCCACTTCCTCATCCTCTACAGCCTCCTCATTCGGTCAGCGTAACACCTTCACCACCAACTTCAGCACAGCTAGGGGTAAACGACAGCAGGCAGTTTTTAAACGTATCTGTTTGGGGGACAAACCCCACATCACGCAGGAGCTGTGGACGAGCATGGAACAACAGACCGATGAGTGGTTGGTGCCAGTGAGCCTCAAGCCCGGCCTGGTGGTGTGTGATAATGGGCAAAATCTCATAGCAGCTCTGGGACTAGCCGGTTTGATGCACATCCCTTGCCTGGCGCATGTGCTGAATTTGGTGGTGCAGAGGTTCCTTAAAAATTACCCCGATATGTCAGAGCTGCTGCAGAAAATGCGGGCAGTCTGTGCGCGCTTTCGGCGTTCTCACCCTGCTGCTGCTCGCCTGTCAGCGCTGCAGCATAACTTCGGCCTTCCCACTCACCGCCTCATGTGCGACATGCCCACAAGGTGGAACTCCACCTTGCACATGCTGGCCAGACTATGTGAGCAGCAGCAGGCAATAGTGGAGTTTCGACTGCAGCATGCACGGGTGAGTCGCTCGGCGGAACAGCACCACTTCACCACCAATGACTGGGCCTCCATGCGAGACCTGTGTTTCTTGTTGCGCTGTTTCGAGTACACAGATGATACACCTCCCACAGAGGATAGCTTGTCGTTGCCTCTGCACTGCACCCACAAAACAAAATCACTGTAGATCGCTGAGTTAACAAGCACTTCAGATTAAAGATTCTTCCTATTCTCTCCCTCAGAGCAGCAGCATCCTATCCCTACACTAATCAGAGCAGAGTGACGTGCAGTGCTACGTGACTCCAGCTTATATAGAGGCTGGGTCACATGCTGCACTGGCCAATCACAGCCATGCCATTAGTAGGCATGGCTGTGATGGCTTCTAAGGGCACACAAGTTAAACGCTTGTTGATTGGCTCTGCAGCCTTTTAAAAAGCGCCATTAACTCGCCGAACACCGAACTCGAACCCAAACTTTTACTGAAAAGTTCGGGTCCGGGGTCCAAAAATACTAAAGTTCGGTACAAACCTAAACTTTACATTTCGGGTTCGCTCAACCCTAGTGTTTACCTTTCCATATTTTAAGTATTTCTAGCACTAAAGTAAACACAAGAATCCAAGGTGTCAAGACATAAATCAGCAGAGGGAAATTGATCATGTACAGATCCAAGGTTTAAAATACACATTTAATCTATATGGTCTCAGTGTATTAAGTTTTACAATCCACTGTATTTCACGTTTTTAGGCTAATGCTTTATTGCCTCCTTTTCGAGATATAGGAATATGGTCTATTAGCATACATTTCACATCACTTTCACTGTGACCCTGCTCTGAGAAATGTTTTGAGACAGGTAGAGCCATGCGTTTTTTTCGTATGGTATACGTATGTTGATTTAAACATGTCTTGAAATCCAAAGTGGTTTCCCCAACATACAGCAGTTGACATGGACACCAAAGTACATAGATTACATATGTTGAATCACAAGTCAAATAATGATTAATCCTATATATTTTTTGTTGTAGTGGGGTGTATAAATATACCCCCTTTACGGATATGTCGGCAGTTGACACAATTTAACCCTTTCACGCCAAGCGCCATACATGTACGGCGCTGGGCGGGTGTTTATAGATGCGGGTGGCCGCCTGCTTCTTTTAGCAGACAACCGCGGCTCATGTCCCATTTAACCCCTCAGATGCCATGGCCAATCCTGACCACGGCATCTGAGCGCGCTGAAACCAAAAGTGCGCACTTTCGGTTGCGCTATGGCTCTCCCGTGTGGCGATCAGAGGAGCCAGAGTGTGTAAGCAGCAGCCCCTGTCTTTATGAATGACAGGAGGCTGCTGCATAGTATATCCTATGGAGCCCTTGCCTGTAATAGGGCTCCATAGGAAACTAGTAAAATAATCATAGATTCCAATGCAAGTGCATTGGAATCTATTATGATAACAATCAGATAATTGATTCCCTATGGGAACTATAAAAATGTGTAAAAAAAAGTTAAAAAAAATAAATAAATAAAAAAAGATAGAAAATTCTAATCACCTCCCTTTTCCCAAAATAAAAAAAAATAACAAAAAAAAATATAACATCAATGTGCCCTTCGTTTTTGGTCGCTTCATTTTCTACAAAAAATTAAATAAAAAAGTGATCAAAAAGTCATACACACCCCAGAATGGTATCAATGAAAAGTTCAGATCGCCCCACGAAAAATAAGTCCCCATATAGCTCCATAAACATAATTACAAGACAGTTTTTCTGCCGATCATCTTGTGCAGGGGCTCGTTTTTTGCAGGAAGAGTTGACGTTCTTATAGGTACCATTTTTGGGTGTCATTATTACACTTCATGGTGCAAGGAGACCAAAAAATTAGTTGTTTTGGCGCAGTTTTTATTTTTTTATTTTTACAGCGTTTACCTGAGGGATTAGGTCATGTGAATTTTTTATAGAGCAGATCACTACGGATGTGGAAATACCTAATATGTCTACTTTTTCTTATTTATTTAAGTTTTACACAATAATAGCATTTTTGAAACCGAAATAATGATATTTTAGTGTATTCATAGTCTGAGAGCCATACATTTATTATTTTTTTACCAATTGTCTTAGGTAAGGTCTCATTTTTTGCGGGATGAGGTGACTGTTTGATTGGTACTATTTTGGGGGGTATATGCCTTTTTGATCGCTTGGTGTTGCAATTTTTGTGATGTAAGGTGAAAAAAAAAAAAATTCACTTTTTTTTTTTTTTTACTGTGTTCACCTGAGGGGTTAGGTCATGTAATATTTTTATAGATCTGGTTGTTACAGAGATGGATATATCTGATATGTATACTTTATTTTATTTATTTCACTTTAGCACAATAATAGCAGTTTTGAAACAAAAAATAATCATATTTTAGTGTCTCCATTGTCTGAGAGTGATATTTTTTTTTTTTGACCGATTGTCCTAGGTAGGCTATAATTTTTTGCGGGATGAGGTTACTGTTTGATTGGTACCATTGTGGGGGGCATATGCCTTTTTGATCACTTGCTGTTGCAATTTTTGTAATGTAAGGTGACAAAAATGACTTTTTTTTACATTTTTTTTTTTTTTTTTACGTTCACCTGAGGGGCTAGGTCATGTGATATTTTTATAGAGCTGGTTGTTACGGGCGTGGCGATACCTAATATGTACATTTTTTTATGTATTTCACCATAGCCCAATAGCAGTTTTGAAACAAAAAAAATAGTTTGTGTCTCCATGTTCTGAGAGCTATAGTTTTTTTTTTTTTTGTGCGAATATCTTAGGTAGGAGATCATTTTTTGCGGAATGAAGTGACTGTTTTATTGATACCATTTTGTGGGACATACACTTTTTTGATCGCTTGGTGTAGCACTTTTTGTGATGTAAGGTGACAAAAATGGCTTTTTTTTTACACCATTTTTATTTTTATTTTTTTATCGTGTTTATCTGACAGGGTGGATCATGCGATATATTTATAGAGCTGGTCGTTACAGACGCGGAAATACCTAATGTGTGTTTTTTTTTTTTCGTTTTTTATTATAAAATAAGGTGAAAGGGGCGTTTTTTTATTTTTTTACTTTATTAATTTTATTAAAAACACTTTTTTAAAACTTTTTTTCTATACTTTATCTCTGATGTTCACTTTTGGGGGTCTGATCCCCTCTGCAATGCATTACTATACATCTGTATTGTAATGCATTGCCTGTTCGTGTACTACAGCGAGTAGTACACTAACAGGTTGCCTAGGCGACCCAGCCTGAGGCTGGATCTCCTCGGCACCCGTAGAAGGCAGGTCCCGATGCCGTGCAAGGCATTGGGCAGCCTCTGCTCGGCATCGGGCTGCCTTCTGACACATCGAGTCCCCGCCACAGCAGCACGGGGACTCGATGTGCTCCCTCACCCGACACAAACCCCTTCTATGTCGCGGTCAGCGCGGACCACGGCATAGAGTGGTTAATCCATCAGCATCTGCTTTTACAGTGATGCTAGTAGATACAGCAGGGGCCTGGCTACCAGGGACTGCCGGGGCCCCTGCAGTAATTGCGTATGCACCGCTCCGGTGCCCGCCCAATCACCATGACGTACTATTATGTCAAATTGCATGTGTCGGGAAGGAGTTAATAAAGTTAGGCCCAAAGCCGAAGTGTTTAAGGACCTCCATTGCATTTTGGCAAGCTACTGAATCAAACGCCTTAGCATCATCTAACGATGCCAATACTCATTTTTTCCGTTGTCTCCAAACTATTTGTGATATTACCGGGACTTTTCTAATATTGTCTGGTAGATTTGCAAGGCATGAAGCCTGGTTTATCAAGGTGCACTATATCCATAACGGTTTGATTTAATCTACTAGCAAGTATCTTAGTTAGAGGTGGGACGAATCCAAATTTTTTCGAATCCAAATCCGAATCCGAATCCGAAAAGGTTCTCGAATATATCGAATCTTTCGAATCTCGAATCCTACGAAACCTGTACATAATTGTGTGAACGCACGGTGTAAGAAACAAAGTCAGACGGCGTCAGTTTGTCTGAACCTCCACCTCCCAGTCACGGTCGCACCCTATATGACCGCGATCGTTACGCCCCTGCTCCTATCACTACAGAACATACAGGGTAATACAGCCACATACCTCTTACATCCAGTGATGTTCTCTTTCCTCATCTTCTCCTTTCAGACCTTCAGACCAGACACCAGTTTTCAGCCATTTTTCATCTCTGCAGCTTGACAAAAAAAATAAAATCTTAGTTTACTACTTTTCCATCATCCTCCCATCTTCTGGACAAATCATCCTAACACCCCCAATACTGTGCCGCTGTGCTCCCCAATACTATACTGCAGAAACTACCCATGATAATACTAGTACCACACAGAGCCCCCCATATAAAATACCCCTTCTTTGTGGCCTCAGTAGATGCCCCCACAGTGCCACCCAATAATGTGCCAGTAAGTGTCCCCATAGATGCCCCCCTAATCATGTGCCAGTATCAAGTGCGGAGTGCCTCTCTCCTCCCCCCATGTGCCGGTAGGATAGTGCCATCTCCCCCCCAATGTGCCCGTATCATAGTGCCACCTCCCCCCATAATGTGCCCGTATCATAGTGCCACCTCCCCCCATAATGTGCCCGTATCATAGTGCCATCTCCCCCCATAATGTGCCCGTATCATAGTGCCATCTCCCCCCATAATGTGCCCGTATCATAGTGCCACCTCCCCCCATAATGTGCCCGTATCATAGTGCCATCTCCCCCCATAATGTGCCCGTATCATAGTGCCATCTCCCCCCATAATGTGCCCGTATCATAGTGCCATCTCCCCCCATAATGTGCCCGTATCATAGTGCCATCTCCCCCCATAATGTGCCCGTATCATAGTGCCTCCCCCCAATGTGCCAGTAGTATTATAGTGCCTCTCACCTCTCCCCCTGGCATTCACAGACCCCCCCCACCCCATAACGGTGCCATCCACAGACCCCCCCCCCCACCCCATAACAGTGCCATCCACAGACCCCCCCCCCACCCCATAACAGTGCCATCCACAGACCCCCCCACCCCATAACAGTGCCATCCAGAGACCCCCCCACCCCATTACAGTGCCATCCACAGACACCCCCACCCCATAACAGTGCCATCCACAGACCCCCCATCCTATAACAGTGCCATCCACACCCCATAACAGTGCCATCCACAGACCCCCCCACCCCATAACAGTGCCATCCACAGACCCCCCCACCCCATTACAGTGCCATCCACAGACCCCCCCACCCCATAACAGTGCCATCCACAGACCCCACCACCCCATAACAGTGCCATCCACAGACCCCCCATCCTATAACAGTGCCATCCACACCCCATAACAGTGCCATCCACAGACCCCCCCACCCCATAACAGTGCCATCCACAGACCCCCCCACCCCATAACAGTGCCATCCGCAGACCCCCCCCACCCCATAACAGTGCCATCCGCAGACCCCCCCCACCCCTTAACAGTGTCATCCACAGACACCCCCCCATTGCCGCTCCAGTAGTTATATAATGTATAATTGTGATTAATAATCATGCTGCCCCCTCTGTGTGTAGTATTACATTGAATAAATCTTACTTACAGCCGGCTACTGCTATCGTAACAGGCCGGCCGGGCAGACGAGCGGCAGCGTCACTGACTGACGTCACCTGCCTGAGCTGCCTGCGTTATGAATGAAGCGGCGCAAGCAGGTGACGTCAGTCAGTGACGCTGCCGCTCGTCTGCCCGGCCGGCCTCTTACGATAGCAGTAGCCGGCTGTAAGTAAGATTTATTCAATGTAATACTACACACAGAGGGGGCAGCATGATTATTAATCACAATTATACATTATATAACTACTGGAGCGGAGGGGCCGGAGCACAGTGAACGCACCGGCCCCCAGCTCCGCCTCCCAGTCCCTCCCACCAGAGATTCGTCGGATTCGTTTCAGGCAAATTACGTCTGGATTCGAGTCCACGAATCCCACGAAACCAGCAAGATTCGAGGGATTCGTGGATTCCACGAATCCCCCGTCCCATCTCTAATCTTAGTATTTTATAGTCAATGTTGAGAAGTGATATAGGGTGATACGACCCCCAGTCTTCTGGATTTTATCAGATTTAGGCCTCTTTTACATGGGCGAGTTTTCCGCGCAGGTGCAATGCGTGAGGTGAACGCATTGCACCCGCACTGAATCCGGACCTATTCCTTTCTTTGGGACTGTGCACATGAGCGGTGATTTTCACGCATCACTTGTGCTTTGCGTGAAAATCGCAGCATGCTTCCACGGTTTGCTGGAATTACAGAGCT
Source organism: Bufo bufo (assembly GCF_905171765.1). Lineage (NCBI taxonomy): Eukaryota > Metazoa > Chordata > Amphibia > Anura > Bufonidae > Bufo > Bufo bufo. The sequence goes on from NC_053395.1 coordinate 98,163,538, forward strand.
GTATAATGGCAATTTGGATCCCCAGTAAGTGCAGCAAGGTGTAATAGGATTGTTCCTATTACCCAGACTGTCACCTCCCCGACTGAACCCTGTTTAACAGAAATGCTGGTGGAATGATTCCTCCCTATCCTTTCCCTACACCTTGAATAATCTTTCCTTGCACTTGTAAATCGTATTTTTTTCACCACAATCAAATCTTTCCTATTACTGTCCTTAGCGCCTGCAGACACGTCTCTCCCTGCACTAAGTACGCTGGTAAATGGCAGAATCTAAGATGGCTGCCGCTATTTATAGGGCTGTGACATCACAGGGCTGGCTGCTGATTGGTTGCATGCATGGCATTATGAGTGATCCCGTCTTTCCAGATTTCCTTTCTCCATGTAGCGGCCATTTTAGGAAAAAATTTCATTCCACGAAGTGCGAGGAAATTCGCATTCGCTGCAAATCTAATTTTTCCTGAAATTCGGATCGAATTCCACTTCGTCAACTTCAATTCGCTCATCTCTAGCGCCGATGAATGGTCAAACATCCATCAGAGCTAGTTGGCATCTGCCTCATTACACGGGAGATGTGCTGCTGATAATTGGACATCTTTCATCCCAATGAAAGATACCCATCAACCGACAAATGATCATGCATGGTCATGAAATGCTTGGTCATCGACTAAGTCAATAATCAGGAATGAGCATTCCTATAATACTTTTTCTTGATAATTGGTCTGATTATCATACGGTCTAATAGGGCCTTTATACAACTTGGCATGATTTCTGTGAAGTTATTAATGTTTGTCTGAGGAATGTTCTGCTACACTAAATGCAGTTGGGCATGGAAATCATCAAGATCTGCTGCTGGCAACTCCTTTTGCAATTGCAACCATCCTTGATGTGCTCAATGAGAGACAAGTCCATAGACACTGCAGGCCATAGTACCACATTTAGCAATGTGTGGCCTGGCATTGTCATGTTGAAAAACAGCTCCTGTGACACTTTGGAGAGATGTCCATACTACTGTTTTCATGACCAAATCAACACTAAAAGGGTCTGGCTACCACACATTATGTCACCCCAAAGCATAATCCCAGGAGTAGGACTGGTGTGATGTTGTCTTATGAAGTCTATTTAATGGGTTTGCTCACGTGGTCTCCAAGCCATTCTTTGGCTATCATTGCGCCCCAGTCAAAAGCAGGATTCATAGCTGAAGATGATAGTCATTTCATTGCAACCTCCTGCTGCGCACCATGATAGCCTTTGAGAGTGGTGGCATGAAACCACTACAAAACCTGTAGCTGTATGTCTGGCTCATAGAGCAATGTCATGCAAGTGCCTTCTGATGGTTTGCGTAGACACTGCCATACTAGGCTTAGGATATGATGGCCAATTTTACTTGCAGTACAGAATGGATCACTACGCATCATTTTTCTAATCAGGTGATCTGTCCAGGCAGAGTTTCACCTCTGTGCACCTCTTGTCATTCGAGTTTGTCATTCTACCAACCACCGGGACATGCACCGTTGAACAGTACTGACATTTTGGGCTAGGCACGAAGCAATCTGCCAGAGTGAGAAACCAAGATCTCTCAGTTCAAAAACCCTCTTAGTTTGTGACAAGTGATATTAACTGACACATTGAACAGGAGTCATCACACGATTATCCCACAGGCAGATTATGGCAGATTTTGCTAGACTGTTTTTTTGGACACCATGTCCCATTTGAAGCCCCCCTGATGCACCCCTAGAGTGTTTTTAGACAACAAAAAGATTAGGCGCTCATAGGGTAAGTATGTAAATTACTGTTTTCCCTTGCTTAGGGGAGGTAATATGCTCACCTATCAGAGTTGCACCTAATTGGGTGCAACTACAATGAAGGATGAATACTTGTTGGGATTGGTTGGTGCCGCCGGTCTTGTCCAAACACCCTTCGGTCGGAGCCAAACTGCTGATCGGGTGAGCGTGAGAGCTATGGGTTTGCTGGACCAAGGAAGTCCAAGAAGAACGGCCAAATTGAAGGGCGCAAGTCCACAACCAATGGTCAGAAAGAATTTGATTTAATCAGAGACAACGCATTTCGGGGTGCATGACCCCTTTATCAAGTCTACAGAAAAAAATATATATCACATATATACAGAAACGTCGATAAAAATAATAATAATAATAATAATAATAATAATAATAGAAATAGAAAGTACACTGCTCAAAAAAATAAAGGGAACACAAACAACACAATGTAACTCCAAGTCAATCACACTTCTGTGAAATCAAACTGTCCACTTAGGAAGCAACACTGAGTGACAATCAATTTCACATGCTGTTGTGAAAATGGGATAGACAACAGGTGGAAATTATAGGCAATTAGCAAGACACCCCCAATAAAGGAATGGTTCTGTAGGTGGTGACAACAGACCACTTCTCAGTTCCTATGCTTCCTGGCTGATGTTTTGGTCACTTTTGAATGCTGGCGGTGCTTTCACTCTAGTGGTAGCATGAGACGGAGTCTACAACCCACACAAGTGGCTCAGGTAGTTCAGCTTATCCAGGATGGCACATCAATGTGAGCTGTGGCAAGAAGGTTTGCTGTGTCTGTCAGCGTAGTGTCCAGAGCATGGAGGCGCTACCAGGAACCAGGCCAGTACATCAGGAGACGTGGAGGAGGCCGTAGGAGGGCAACAACCCAGCAGCAGGACCGCTACCTCCGCCTTTGTGCAAGGAGGAACAGGAGGAGCACTGCCAGAGCCCTGCAAAATGACCTCCAGCAGGCCACAAATGTGCATGCGTCTGCTCAAACGGTCAGAAACAGACTCCATGAGGGTGATATGAGGGCCCGACGTCCACAGGTGGGGGTTGTGCTTACAGCCCAACACCGTGCAGGACGTTTGGCATTTGCCAGAGAACACCAAGATTGGCAAATTCGCCACTGGCGCCCTGTGCTCTTCACAGATGAAAGCAGGTTCACACTGAGCACATGTGACAGACGTGAAAGAGTCTGGAGACGCCGTGGAGAATGTTCTGCTGCCTGCAACATCCTCCAGCATGAACGGTTTGGCATTATGTCAGTAATGGTGTGGGGTGGCATTTCTTTGGAGGGCCGCACAGCCCTCCATGTGCTTGCCAGAGGTAGCCTGACTGCCATTAGGTACCGAGATTAGATCCTCAGACCCCTTGTGAGACCATATGCTGGTGCGGTTGGCCCTGGGTTCCTCCTAATGCAAGACAATGCTAGACCTCATGTGGCTGGAGTGTGTCAGCAGTTCCTGCAAGACGAAGGCATTGATGCTATGGACTGGCCCGCCCGTTCCCCAGACCTGAATCCAATTGAGCACATCTGGGACATCATGTCTCGCTCTATCCACCAACATCACGACTGTCCAGGAGTTGGCAGATGCTTTAGTCCAGGTCTGGGAGGAGATCCCTCAGGAGACCGTCCGCCACCTCATCAGGAGCATGCACAGGCGTTGTAGGGAGGTCATACAGGCACGTGGAGGCCACACACACTACTGAGCCTCATTTTGACTTGTTTTAAGGACATTACATCAAAGTTGGATCAGCCTGTAGTGTGTTTTTCCACTTTAATTTTGAGGGTGACTCCAAATCCAGACCTCCATGGGTTGAAAAATTTGATTTCCATTTTTTTATTTTTGTGTGATTTTGTTGTCAGCACATTCAACTATGTAAAGAACAAAGTATTTCCGAAGAATATTTAATTAACTCAGATCTAGGATGTGTTATTTTTGTGTTCCCTTTATTTTTTTGAGCAGTGTATATCTGAAGTCGAACCTAATTGCATAGGAGTATATATGTATATATGTGTGAACACACATACACACATAAAATAATATATAAATATATACACATACATATAATATATTATAGGGAGACTTAATACTCATAATAGATACATAGTGAAAGGACAATTGATAAAATGCAATGATAGCTAAAAATTCGTTATGTGGTAGGCAATTAAGAGTGCCGCATTTGTGTGAGGGGAGGCGGGGCGTTCACTATTTAAACCTGGCCCTCCTCCCCCCACTTGTCGGTTCGAACGATTTCGAATCGGCTTGTGGGTTGGTGCCAGAGAAGGGCATGCGTTACTGGAGGATCGGGGGATCGGCTGCGTCGAGCTCGTCGCTACGGTGATTAGGTAGGCAGGGTGGCTTGCACACCCGTCTCGCTATGTATAACATGTGGGGCTGCCGAGCGTGCCGCCGGTCCCCAGCTGCGCTGGAGACTGCCCGCACTCCCGATCGCTTCCGGCACCCCGAGACAGGCACCCCGATCCGCTCCAGGCCCTGCGCTAAGCACCCCCGCTCCCACATGCAGCGTCCCCCAGGCAGGCACCCCTCACCTGTGGCTCAGCAGCGACGGGTCACGACGTCCGCTCGCATACCCTGAGCATCGGTCACGCCGGCCGTCGGCTCCACGACGCAGCGTTATATATCACTCACTCCCGTATCAGAACGTTCCGCCGTAGAGGAAAACGCCGTCCGCTCACACAGGGATCTATTCATTAGCTGCAATCAGTAAGCGGAGGTCCAGCTGCAGGATCAGGGGACGGAAGCCGAAACCTATAGGCGATTAATACGCCGCGGCTTTCCCTGTACAAATAGTCGATAGCGGTGGGCACGGGATGCAATGTTCCACATGGCGGAGCGAAAATCCCTCACAGCCGATCCTGATGCACGTTCTCCTGGTAATTACAATTAGCGAGGCAGTGAAGGTGGACATGCTTATGTGACTTTCAGTCATGTCTAGGAATCCGCTGCAGAATAAACTCGTCTTCTTTACTGCGCAAACTCAGGCAAGACAAGATAAGCAGATACTCAGACATGTGCACTGTATAACAAGTTATGATTTCAATGGTTAATTCTAACCTAGAAGGGAATCTCTGGCTTGCTGCGCTCCAGCAGGTCCTGGCTTGAGAGAGGGCGGGGGATGGTTGACACCTACAGGCCCATACTGGTACTGCAGTACAGGTGCAGGGCTCCACTGCTCAGGCACAGTGGCTAGGTACTAAGGCAGGAGTATAAAAAAAAAAAAAAAAAAAATATTTAAATAAAATTTGGAATATGTTCAAGGATCAAATCTAAAGAGGGCTTCAAGGAGGGGGGCTGGCCACGTCACTTTGCGCACGCAGCCGGGCCGCCCGTAAGCCCATACGGTCAGTCAGGGGGTTGGTTCGGGCGCAGTCACAATAATCCGGTGGTTTGCTAGGGAGCGGTGGCATGAGTTAAGTGTCGCCCAGCTGGCGTGCGCTCACTCACACGTCTGTTCTTGGTTGTTCAGGTCCACAGGTGGTGGGCTAACTTACGATACTGTGGGGTTCGTGGCTGTCATGGCCGCCAGGTGAGTCAGGGGTGGTGCATGCGGGGGCCAACCCCCTCTTTTCTCCTGCATAGGCTTGGGGGACGGGGGATGGTGGACTATTATGTCCAGGCCTCTGGCGCATCTCTTACAGGGTGGCGCCTACAGTCGTGGCCTTTGGTGGGGGGGAAAAGAAAAAAAAAGAAAAAGAAAAAATAATAATAATGGTATAGATAGGAATGTTGCTTTGCCAGGTCTGTCACGACTACAGACTCCTTATAAAGCCCTGCCACGACTGCAGGCATCAGTCTGTCACGACTACAGACCCGCTCTAAAGCCCTGCCACGACTGCAGGCAACAGTCTGTCACGACTACAGACCCGTTATAAAGCCCTGCCACGACTGCAGGCATCAGTCTGTCACGACTACAGACTTGTTATAAAGTCCTGCCACGACTGCAGGCATCAGTCTGTCACGACTACAGACCCGTTATAAAGCCCTGCCACGACTGCAGGCATCAGTCTGTCACGACTACAGACTCGTTATAAAGTCCTGCCACGACTGCAGGCATCAGTCTGTCACGACTACAGACCCGTTATAAAGCCCTGCCACGACTGCAGGCATCAGTCTGTCACGACTACAGACTCGTTATAAAGTCCTGCCACGACTGCAGGCATCAGTCTGTCACGACTACAGACCCGCTCTAAAGCCCTGCCACGACTGCAGGCACAAATCCGTTACGACTACAGACTCATTATTAAGACCGGCCACGACTGCAGGCATTAGTCTCATGTCAACAGACTCATGAGGTAATACTACCACGTCTACAGGCGATGGTCCGTTACCGCTACTCTCGATGTAGGGTCCCCTCACGACTACAGGGGCTAGTCGGTCACATCCACAGACTCGGTCGCACTCCCGTTAACTACAGGCACTGGGTGGGCATCTACGGGTAGTTGCGTCACGACTACGCACGTGGGTCAGCCACGGCCTGGGAGGTCAGCCTTCACGGTCACAGGTAGGTCCAGTTAGGCTTCAGTCTCCCAGCAGGTTCCAGTCACAATAACCAGCCCCTAGGTGAGGGGGGGCACTCCCGCACCGGCGCACAATGCCAGGGAGCTGTGCGGCTCCTCACGCGGCACACGGTTCAAACCAGCGGGGGCCGGGGCCCACGGTAAAGGAAGGGCTCCCTCTGATCCGGTGCACATTGCCAGGGAGTGGCGCTGCTCCCCACGCGGTACGAGTGTCCAGCCGGCGGTGGGTTGGCCCTAGCTGAGGAGGGGGGCTCCCCCGCACTGGTGCATTCTGCCAGGGAGCAGCGTGAGCTCCCCACGCGGCTGGGGGGTAAGGCTCCTCATCTTCAATAAAGTCTGGCACGGGCCGCCGTGCCGTTAGGTAGGCAGGGATCAGGGGAAGGAGTACTAGGCTCGGTCAGGGGGAGCAGATCATAGGCGGTGGCTGGCTTCCTGCTGCCGGCCGTACATTAGGTTCCAAGGGGGTTATTTAGGCACAGGATGTTAGTTAGTCCGTGCAGGTGATCTGCGTTATACCATGCTCTTCATGCTCGTACTCAGAGCTGTGCCCATACGAGAGCTGCTTAAGTGGTTGATAGTGAAAAAAAAAATATATATATATATGTGGTAGGCAATTAAGAGTGCCGCATTTGTGTGAGGGGAGGCGGGGCGTTCACTATTTAAACCTGGCCCTCCTCCCCCCACTTGTCGGTTCGAACGATTTCGAATCGGCTTGTGGGTTGGTGCCAGAGAAGGGCATGCGTCACTGGAGGATCGGGGGATCGGCTGCGTCGAGCTCGTCGCTACGGTGATTAGGTAGGCAGGGTGGCTTGCACACCTGTCTCGCTATGTATAACATGTGGGGCTGCCGAGCGTGCCGCCGGTCCCCAGCTGCGCTGGAGACTGCCCGCACTCCCGATCGCTTCCGGCACCCCGAGACAGGCACCCCGATCCGCTCCAGGCCCTGCGCTAAGCACCCCCGCTCCCACATGCAGCGTCCCCCAGGCAGGCACCCCTCACCTGTGGCTCAGCAGCGACGGGTCACGACGTCCGCTCGCATACCCTGAGCATCGGTCACGCCGGCCGTCGGCTCCACGACGCAGCGTTATATATCACTCACTCCCGTATCAGAACGTTCAGCCGTAGAGGAAAACGCCGTCCGCTCACACAGGGATCTATTCATTAGCTGCAATCAGTAAGCGGAGGTCCAGCTGCAGGATCAGGGGACGGAAGCCGAAACCTATAGGCGATTAATACGCCGCGGCTTTCCCTGTACAAATAGTCGATAGCGGTGGGCACGGGATGCAATGTTCCACATGGCGGAGCGCAAATCCCTCACAGCCGATCCTGATGCACGTTCTCCTGGTAATTACAATTAGCGAGGCTGTTAAGGTGGACATGCTTATGTGACTTTCAGTCATGTCTAGGAATCCGCTGCAGAATAAACTCATCTTCTTTACTGCGCCAAACTCAGGCAAGACAAGATAAGCAGATACTCAGACATGTGCACTGTATAACAAGTTAGGATTTCAATGGTTAATTCTAACCTAGAAGGGAATCACTGGCTTGCTGCGCTCCAGCAGGTCCTGGCTTGAGAGAGGGCGGGGGATGGTCGACACCTACAGGCCCATACTGGTACTGCAGTCCAGGTGCAGGGCTCCTCTGCTCAGGCACAGTGGCTAGGTACTAAGGCAGGAGTATAAAAAATAAAAAAAAATAAAAAAATAAAAAATATTTAAATAAAATTTGGAATATGTTCAAGGATCAAATATAAAGAGGGCTTCTAGGAGGGGGGCTGGCCACGTCACTTTGCGCACGCAGCCGGGCCGCCCGTAAGCCCATACGGTCAGTCAGGGGGTTGGTTCGGGCGCAGTCACAATAATCCGGTGGTTAGCTAGGGAGCGGTGGCATGAGTGAAGTGTCGCCCAGCTGGCGTGCGCTCACTCACACGTCTGTTCTTGGTTGTTCAGGTCCACAGGTGGTGGGCTAACTTACGATACTGTGGGGTTCGTGGCTGTCATGGCCGCCAGGTGAGTCAGGGGTGGTGCATGCGGGGGCCAACCCCCTCTTTTCTCCTGCATAGGCTTGGGGGACGGGGGATGGTGGACTATTATGTCCAGGCCTCTGGCGCATCTCTTACTGGGTGGCGCCTACAGTCGTGGCCTTTGGTGGGGGGGGAAATAAAAAAAATAAAAAATAATAATAATAATAATGGTATAGATAGGAATGTTGCTTTGCCAGGTCTGTCACGACTACAGACTCCTTATAAAGCCCTGCCACGACTGCAGGCATCAGTCTGTCACGACTACAGACCCGCTCTAAAGCCCTGCCACGACTGCAGGCAACAGTCTGTCACGACTACAGACCCGTTATAAAGCCCTGCCACGACTGCAGGCATCAGTCTGTCACGACTACAGACTCGTTATAAAGTCCTGCCACGACTGCAGGCATCAGTCTGTCACGACTACAGACCCGTTATAAAGCCCTGCCACGACTGCAGGCATCAGTCTGTCACGACTACAGACTCGTTATAAAGTCCTGCCACGACTGCAGGCATCAGTCTGTCACGACTACAGACCCGCTCTAAAGCCCTGCCACGACTGCAGGCACAAATCCGTTACGACTACAGACTCATTATTAAGACCGGCCACGACTGCAGGCATTAGTCTCATGTCAACAGACTCATGAGGTAATACTACCACGTCTACAGGCGATGGTCCGTTACCGCTACTCTCGATGTAGGGTCCCCTCACGACTACAGGGGCTAGTCGGTCACATCCACAGACTCGGTCGCACTCCCGTTAACTACAGGCACTGGGTGGGCATCTACGGGTAGTTGCGTCACGACTACGCACGTGGGTCAGCCACGGCCTGGGAGGTCAGCCTTCACGGTCACAGGTAGGTCCAGTTAGGCTTCAGTCTCCCAGCGGGTTCCAGTCACAATAACCAGCCCCTAGGTGAGGGGGGGCACTCCCGCACCGGCGCACAATGCCAGGGAGCTGTGCGGCTCCTCACGTGGCACACGGTTCAAACCAGCGGGGGCCGGGGCCCACGGTAAAGGAAGGGCTCCCTCTGATCCGGTGCACATTGCCAGGGAGTGGCGCTGCTCCCCACGCGGTACGAGTGTCCAGCCGGCGGTGGGTCGGCCCTAGCTGAGGAGGGGGGCTCCCCCGCACTGGTGCATTCTGCCAGGGAGCAGCGTGAGCTCCCCACGCGGCTGGGGGTAAAGGCTCCTCATCTTCAATAAAGTCTGGCACGGGCCGCCGTGCCGTTAGGTAGGCAGGGATCAGGGGAAGGAGTACTTGGCTCGGTCAGAGGGAGCAGATCATAGGCGGTGGCTTCCTGCTGCCGGCCGTACATTAGGTTCCAAGGGGGTTATTTAGGCACAGGATGTTAGTTAGTCCGTGCAAGTGATCTGCGTTACACCATGCTATTCATGCTCGTACTCAGAGCTGTGCCCATACGGGAGCTGCTTAAGTGGTTGATAGTGAAAAAAAATAAAATAAAAAAAAAAAAATACATTTTTGAGTCTCTCACGCAGAGCTTCTCCGTTTTAGGTTTACACATATGACTCCGCCATCTGAGTCTCTCACGCATGGCTTCTCCGTGTTAGTTTTACACATACGGATCTGCCATTAGAGTCTCTCACGCATGGCTTCTCCGTTTTAGGTTTACACTTATGACTCCGCCATTAGAGTCTCTCACGCATGGCTTCTCCGTTTTAGGTTACACATGTGACTCCGTCATTAGAATCTCTCACGCATGGCTGCTCCGTTTTAGGTTTACACATATGACTCCGCCATTAAAATCTCTCACGCATGGCTGCTCCGTTTTAGGTTTACACATTTGTCTCCGCCATTAGAGTCTCACGCATGGCTTCCCCGTTTTAGGTTACACATATGACTCCGCCATCTGAGTCTCACGCATGGCTTCTCCGTTTTAGGTTTACACATATGTCTCCGCCATTAGAGTCTCTCACGCATGGCTTCCCCGTTTTAGGTTACACATACGACTCCGCCATTAGAGTCTCACGCATGGCTTCCCCGTTTTAGGTTACACATACGACTCCGCCATTAGAGTCTCTCACGCATGGCTTCTCCGTTTTAGGTTACACATATGACTCCGCCATTAGAGTCTCTCACGCATGGCTTCTCCGTTTTAGGTTACACATATGACTCCGCCATTAGAGTCTCTCACGCATGGCTTCTCCGTTTTAGGTTACACATACGACTCCGCCATTAGAGTCTCTCACGCATGGCTTCTCCGTTTTAGGTTACACATATGACTCCGCCATTAGAGTCTCTCACGCATGGCTTCTCCGTTTTAGGTTACACATATGACTCCGCCATTAGAGTCTCTCACGCATGGCTTCTCCGTTTTAGGTTTACACTTATGACTCCGCCATTAGAGTCTCTCACGCATGGCTTCTCCGTTTTAGGTTACACATGTGACTCCGTCATTAGAATCTCTCACGCATGGCTGCTCCGTTTTAGGTTTACACATATGACTCCGCCATTAGAATCTCTCACGCATGGCTGCTCCGTTTTAGGTTTACACATATGTCTCCGCCATTAGAGTCTCACGCATGGCTTCCCCGTTTTAGGTTACACATATGACTCCGCCATCTGAGTCTCACGCATGGCTTCTCCGTTTTAGGTTTACACATATGACTCCGCCATTAGAGTCTCTCACGCATGGCTTCCCCGTTTTAGGTTACACATATGACTCCGCCATTAGAGTTTCTCACGCATGGCTTCCCCGTTTTGGTTGGCACATATGACTCCGTCATTAGAATCTCTCATGCATGGCTTCTCCGTTTTAGGTTACACATATGACTCCGCCATCTGAGTCTCACGCATGGCTTCTCCGTTTTAGGTTTACACATATGACTCCGTCATTAGAATCTCTCACGCATGGCTTCCCCGTTTTAGGTTACACAAATGACTCCGCCATTAGAGTCTCTCATGCATGGCTTCTCCGTTTTAGGTTACACATATGACTCCGCCATTAGAGTCTCTCACGCATGGCTTCTCCGTTTTAGGTTACACATATGACTCCGCCATTAGAGTCCCTCACGCAGAGCTTCTCCGTTTTAGTTTTACACATATGACTCCGCCATTAGTCTCTCACACATGGCTTCTCCGCTTTAGGTTTACACACAGGACTCCGCCATTAGAGTCTCTCACGCATGGAGATTAAAAAAAAAAAAAAAAAGGGGGGCCTATCACTCACCTATTGGGCTTTGTCGGGGTTTTTGCCACTCTCAATTAAACCTGTCCTATAGCATTGTTAACTATACCTGGCAGGTATTCAGCACCATTGGTACATCCTACATCCGGACCTACCGTCACTCTTCTCCGCCCACCCGATCAAGCGGCGTTGAAGGGTTTGCGCAAGATGTCTGTTGTGAAACGACATGGGCGTCAGCCATTTACCGGTAGCTTGTTCAGGCCGTGACAGGCAAACTGCAGGGGCAAACCGTTCGGGCCACAGGTTAGCGCTCTGGTAGAAACAGCCTTGTACCTGGCCTTCCATGGATTCCTCAGGTCAGGCGAGCTCATGGGCACCAATACGCTGGCTGGGTGCCTGCGGAAAGGTCAGCTCATCCGGCGCGGGTCCATCTATGTCCTCACCTTGGCCTCGTCCAAGACGTCACGGCCGGGGCAACCAGTGGCGGTCAGATACTTTCCCATGGACAGCAGATGGTGTCCGGTGCAGGCCTTGGAGGCTTGGCTGCGTAGTATTTAGTCCAAGCGGCATGTTCTCCCGTACTCGAACTAGGCAATGCCCGGCTAACCTCCGCGGCCTTTCTTACGTACATTCAGGTTAGTTGACAGGTTCAGGGGTCGGTCCTCGCTTGATCACAGGACATTCCTTCCGCATGGGCGCGGCAGCGGCGGCGTCCATGCATTAGGTGCCAGTACATGTCATCAAACGGTTGGGTCGTCGCAGTTCCGCGTGTTCCATGCGTAATATCCCGGATCCTTATACGAAATATCATTGGCTTTCGAGTTTTGGTCTGTAGTTTCTGTTATCAAGTTTTCTAACTCCTATGCATGGTTCTTTTGGCCCCTTTAGGCTACCCTTCGATAAGCAGTTCCGGCATAACTCTGCTGCTTCTAGGTTGGGGGGGTGGAGTATAGGCTTAGGTAGGGTACCCTCTCAGCATGAGCCGATCCGAGCACAAGTGGTAGGCAATTAAGAGTGCCGCATTTGTGTGAGGGGAGGCGGGGCGTTCACTATTTAAACCTGGCCCTCCTCCCCCCACTTGTCGGTTCGAACGATTTCAACCCACCCAGGAGCCCTCCCTTCTTTCAGGTCTCATCATTGGGGTAGCCCCCTTTAGGCTACCCTTCGATAAGCAGTTCCGGCATAACTCTGCTGCTTCTAGGTTGGGGGGGTGGAGTATAGGCTTAGGTAGGGTACCCTCTCAGCATGAGCCGATCCGAGCACAAATATATATATATATAGATATAAATAAAAAAATAAAAAATAAAAAAAGAATACATTTTTGAGTCTCTCACGCATGGCTTCTCCGTTTTAGGTTTACACATATGACTCCGCCATCTGAGTCTCTCACGCATGGCTTCTCCGTGTTAGTTTTACACATACGGATCCGCCATTAGTCTCTCACGCATGGCTTCTCCGTTTTAGGTTTACACTTATGACTCCGCCATTAGAGTCTCTCACGCATGGCTTCCCCGTTTTAGGTTACACATATGACTCCGCCATTAGAATCTCTCACGCATGGCTTCTCCGTTTAGGTTCACACATATGTCTCCGCCATTAGAGTCTCTCACGCATGGCTTCTCAATGTGAGTTTTACACATACGAGTCCGCCATTAGTCTCTCACGCCTGGCTTCTCCGTTTTAGGTTGGCACATATGACTCCGTCATTAGAATCTCTCACGCATGGCTGCTCCGTTTTAGGTTTACACATATGACTCCGCCATTAGAGTCTCTCATGCATGGCTTCTCCGTTTTAGGTTACACAAATGACTCCGCCATCTGAGTCTCTCACGCATGGCTTCTCCGTTTTAGTTTTACACATATGACTCCGCCATTAGAGTCCCTCACGCAGAGCTTCTCCGTTTTAGTTTTACACATATGACTCCGCCATTAGAGTCCCTCACGCAGAGCTTCTCCGTTTTAGTTTTACACATATGACTCCGCCATTAGTCTCTCACGCATGGCTCCGCCATTAGTCTCTCACGCATGGCTTCTCCGCTTTAGGTTTACACACAGGACTCCGCCATTAGAGTCTCTCACGCATGGAGATTAAAAAAAAAAAAAAAAGGGGGCCTATCACTCACCTATTGGGCTTTGTCGGGGTTTTTGCCACTCTCAATTAAACTTGTCCTATAGCATTGTTAACTATACATGGCAGGTGTTCAGCACCATTGGTACAGGCTACATCCGGACCTACCGTCACTCTTCTCCGCCCACCCGATCAAAGCGGCGTTGAAGGGTTTGCGCAAGATGTCTGTTGTGAAACGACATGGGCGTCAGCCATTTACCGGTAGCTTGTTCAGGCCGTGACAGGCAAACTGCAGGGGCAAACCGTTCGGGCCACAGGTTAGCGCTCTGGTAGAAACAGCCTTGTACCTGGCCTTCCATGGATTCCTCAGGTCAGGCGAGCTCATGGGCACCAATACGCTGGCTGGGTGCCTGCGGAAAGGTCAGCTCATCCGGCGCGGGTCCATCTATGTCCTCACCTTGGCCTCGTCCAAGACGTCACGGCCGGGGCAACCAGTGGCGGTCAGATACTTTCCCACGGACAGCAGATGGTGTCCGGTGCAGGCCTTGGAGGCTTGGCTGCGTAGTATTTAGTCCAAGCGGCATGTTCTCCCGTACTCGAACTAGGCAATGCCCGGCTAACCACCGCGGCCTTTCTTACGTACATTCAGGTTAGTTGACAGGTTCAGGGGTCGGTCCTTGCTGGATCACAGGACATTCCTTCCGCATGGGCGCGGCAGCGGCGGCGTCCATGCATAAGGTGCCAGTACATGTCATCAAACGGTTGGGTCGTCTCAGTTCCGCGTGTTCCATGCGTAATATCCCGGATCCTTATACGAAATATCATTGGCTTTCGAGTTTTGGTCTGTAGTTTCTGTTATCAAGTTTTCTAACTCCTATGCATGGTTCTTTTGGCCCCTTTAGGCTACCCTTCGATAAGCAGTTCCGGCATAACTCTGCTGCTTCTAGGTTGGGGGGGTGGAGTATAGGCTTAGGTAGGGTACCCTCTCAGCATGAGCCGATCCGAGCACAAGTGGTAGGCAATTAAGAGTGCCGCATTTGTGTGAGGGGAGGCGGGGCGTTCACTATTTAAACCTGGCCCTCCTCCCCCCACTTGTCGGTTCGAACGATTTCAACCCACCCAGGAGCCCTCCCTTCTTTCAGGTCTCATCATTGGGGTAGCCCCCTTTAGGCTACCCTTCGATAAGCAGTTCCGGCATAACTCTGCTGCTTCTAGGTTGGGGGGGTGGAGTATAGGCTTAGGTAGGGTACCCTCTCAGCATGAGCCGATCCGAGCACAAATGTATCTTTAACATTAACATTAATTTATGCCTGTCACTAGCTTTATACTAGGATCGCTATAGTTGGGTGTCACAGCAATGTAGCAATAGGTAAATAATTTGACCAGGTATTTAAAGGGACACTGACAGGGCCAAAAAGCATATTAAGGTATATATATGACCGTACAGGTCTTATAAAGTGTATAAGAATCATGTAAGTATCCCCCCTGTCCACCTTATAACTACAGTAATGTGAAGTTTTATAACCTGCTGATATCGGGTTCAATCTGCCCAAGGGGCGGTGCTTCACCTCAGCTTGCGCCCAGCCAGCCTCGCCGCAACTGCCGTTTGAAGCGCCGCCCAGCTCATCAATATTCACTTCGCTGGGCGGCGCTGGGCAGCTACTAGTGTCCCCGGCTATCTTCAGCGCATGCGCCCGGCAGCCTCACTGGCCGGGATCGCATCGCGCCTGCGCACAGTCTCATTCTCAGAGGCAGCCTTTGAGAATGAGACTGTGCGCAGGCGCGATGCGATCCCGGCCAGTGAGGGTGCCGGGCGCATGCGCTGAAGATAGCCGGGGACACTAGTAGCCGCCCAGCGCCGCCCAGCGAAGTGAATATTGATGAGCTGGGCGGCGCTTCAAACGGCAGTTGCGGCGAGGCTGGCTGGGCGCAAGCTGAGGTGAAGCACCGCCCCTTGGGCAGATTGAACCCGATATCAGCAGGTTATAAAACTTCACATTACTGTAGTTATAAGGTGGACAGGGGGGATACTTACATGATTCTTATACACTTTATAAGACCTGTACGGTCATATATATACCTTAATATGCTTTTTGGCCCTGTCAGTGTCCCTTTAAGTAATTAATTGATGGAAATAAAAATGGAAATAAAAATTAAAATTAAAATAAATAAAAAATATATATATGAAATAATAATGGTAATAAAAATTACTTGTGACAAATAAAATAAATACATAATAAAATGAACACACTAAAATGTACACATAATAAACATATGTATATAAATATAAATATATGGATAGAAAGCCCATCAGTATAAGGTATGGATAGATGTGTCGTTTTCTAACTCTACATACCAATTGGATATGCCTAGGTACCAGACTAATGAGAAGACCAACTTATATATGTGGCCATAATGTTTAATTTATTCAGACAAACGTGTGAATAATGATAAGTAGTATAATAAGAGTACTGGCGCTGCATGGGAAATTGTGTCACAATGCAAAGGTTATATGCTGGGCTGAATAACTGTGCCAGAGGGAGAAAACATACCTGGTGGATCACAGAGGAAGCCGCTCGTCTCCCAGCACGTGGGGCGTCTGGTACGCTGTGAGTTCACAGCGCGCGAGCATCGCCGGAGTTTAAATTAGCCGGCATCTGAGCGCTGGTCGGGCATCGCAGCAGAGTGGGCGGAGCTGCGGTCATGATGCTGGCCGGAGGGCGGGGAAGGGCTGGTGCAGGGAAGGGGATAGTCAGAAACGGGAGGGCAAGAAACCACTGGGTATTGGTGCAGATTACTGATAGTAGTTGGGTACAATAGTAACAGTTAAGTCAAGAATAATGACATTTGCTGAAATTGATACTGAAATAAGTACTTGGGTAAAACAAGTGCTGTTTAGGTATATGGGAAGATATAAGACAACCAATTGATATGAGTATGAATATATAATTATATGCATAATCATTGGGGAAGAGATTAATTACTCATATATGTATTATTTGGGGGTGGGATTAAATAATTATGGGGTTAAATATTATGGGATGGGTGCCAGGGGAAGGGAAGGGGGGGAGGGGATAGAAAAAGGAAGGGTGGGTTGGGGGGGGGGAAAGGCCAGGGAGGGGGGAGGAGAGCGATTGGCACTGGTAATAATTTGCTCCAACGGTATAAGAAAGATTTTTTGAGTCAGAAGCACCTGTTCTCTAGACTCTCATTTAGACCATATGTTTCCAGCGTTTGCAGTTTAAAGATCCAAAACATCTCCCTTTTTTGTAGTGTTCTGAATTTATTGGGACAAGTTTCGTTGATGGATTCAATCAGCATGATGTCAAGTTTGGGAGGATCTTTGTCATGACGTAATAAAAAATGTCTTGAAACGCTATGTTTATGGAAACCATGTACAATGTTCCACCGGTGCTTGTTTAGGCGTTCCCTAAGCGACTGTATGGTGCGGCCTACATATTGTAGGCCACATTCACATTCAGCCAGGTACACTATAAATGAAGAGGAGCAGTTCATAAAGCTCTTTATTTGGAATTCTTCCCCTGTTGCATTGCTCTTAAATTCTTTAGTTCGGTTGGTGATACTAGTGCAACATTTGCATTGGGTATGATTACATTTATAGCTTCCCATCAGATCTGGAAAAAAGGCTAGTAGTCGCTGTGGGCCCTTTCTTTTTCAATTTGCTCGGAGCTAGTATGTTCTTCAGTGTCCTAGCCCTTCTGAAAATGATCTGGGGTTTGGACAGAATGGCTTCTTTGAGGAAAGGGTAATTTTTTTTATATATTCCAATGTTTTGTAAGAATGTTCCTCGGGGCATCGTGATTCGGGTTGAACGTAGTGATAAAGGAAGATTAAAATTTAGATGTCACCTCCAATTCTTTGGTTTTATCTTTCTTTGTCAGGCACTCCTCCTGACTTTGCTTGCTAGCTCGCGTGTAGGCGCCCTCGATGATCCCTCTAGGATATTTTTTACTGGTAAATCTTGAGCGTAAAATTTGACTTTGTGCAATAAAGTCCCTCGTAGAAGTGCAATTTCTTTTTAGTCTTTTGAACTGGCTAAAAGGAATATTATCTTTCCATTTTTTATGGTGCGCACTTTTATAGTCCAGGTAGCTATTACTGTCTACTTTAAAAAAAAGTTTTGGACATAATTGTTTTGTTACTATGGTAAAGATTCAAATCTAAGTATTCGATCGAAGTGGTTGAGCTGTTTTGCTGTGAGTCTGAGGTTCCACGTGTTCGTATTTAAATGAGAAATAAAATCGTTGGCCTCTTCTGTGTTTCCCTTCCAAATGAGGATCTGATCGTCGATGTACCTTCTATAAAAGACGATTTTTTCTTTCCAGGGGTGTTCACTGTAGATAAATTCCTCCTCGAAACGGCCCATATATAAATTCGCAAAGCTCGGTGCGAAACGCGTCCCCATTGCGGTGCCATTCCGCTGTTTGTATATCTTGCCCTCAAAAGAAAATACATTGTGTTTTAGAATAAAATGGATTGCGTCCAAAATAAAGGTTTTATGTGTCTTGGAGAGGAGGCTATCTGTCTCCAAGTAAAAACCCGTCGTTTTGATTCCTGCTTTGTGAGGGATGTTAGAATATAAGGCTACCACATCCAAGGTCAACCAGCTGTACGAGGGTTCCTAGGTGATGTCTTTAAGTAATGTAATTAACTGGGAGGAATCCTGTAGGAAGGAAGGAAGATTCAATACATATTTTTGTAAAAAAATATCTACATAATGGGACAGATTGCTTGTAAGTGAATTTATCCCAGAGATGATGGGTCTCCCTGGTGGGTTCTTTACATCTTTGTGGATTTTCGGTAAATAATAAAACAATGCTGTATTGGGGTGATCTATTGTTATATATTCTCTTTTTTTGTTAAAATGTGGTCATCTTCAGCTTGTTTCAGCAGACTATCAAGATTCCTTTTGTCGTCAGATGATGGGTTATGGAGGAGGGGTTCATAATATAATGCATCTCCCAGGATCCTATTAGCTTCTTTTATGTAGTCTCCTTTGTTTTGCAATACAATTCCTCCTCCTTTGTCTGCAATTCGAATGACCAAAGAGTCATTGCTGTTAAGTTCCTTCACTGCCTGCTTTTCCTCTTTTGTTAGATTTTTCTTTGTTTTAGTGTTAACATAAATTTTTCTCATGTCGTCCGACACTAATGAGAAAAAAGTGTTAATATGATTCCCCCTACGGTGGATGGGGTTGAAGGTTGATTTTGGTTTTAAACCTGTATGGGTGGTGAGTGAAGAATCTGAATTTTTTGAACTATTTACTATTTTATCGTTTTTGCAATGTTTAGCTTCAATGGCGAAGTGTCTCTGCAGGGTGACATTCCTGATGAAGGTGTTCAGGTCCACAAACAATTCGAATTCATAAAATTTCTCTGCTGGGCAGAATGATAGGCCCTTTTGCAGTACGGAAATTTGTGCAGCAGTGAGGCTAGATTTAGAGAGATTAAAGATTTTTACCGTTGTGTGGTTTTGTTCCTCTTTGGACTTTGGTAGTTCTGTGTGTTCTTTTTCGTGGTTCTTACCTCCATTTTTAATTGTTTGAAACTCCTCCTCTCCGTCCTCTGCGGCATTTTTTCTTTTTTGACCCTTCTGGTGTTTTTATGGTGCTGGTTTGAAGAAGTCTGTGATTATTGTGGTATTGCACGCAGGTTGTCTTAGAGTGTACTTTGCTTCCGGGGTCAAGGCCCCGGGCAGCGGTAAAAAAGACACCGAATGATTAGCTGTTAAATTAAAGGGTGTAGATGAGGATTCTGAGAGACTTTCGTTGTGGATAGTAAGTAATGAATCCTCAAAAATGATGGAGTGAGTCCCAACGGAGGGTGAGGCGGAGGGCACTGATGGAAAAGAGGTGGGAAGAAGGTTAAGTGGACAGCCTTGAGGAAGACTGGAAGGGGAGAAGGGAGGAGACCGGAATGGGGAATGGGGGGATTTGGTTGATGCCAGAGACTGCATGGAAGTGGTGGTGACCAGCCGAGTGGGGGTGGCAGTACTAGAGGTCCCACAGCATCTGGATCTGGGGAAAAAGAGGTACGGAGGGAACTGATACCCGGGGCAGGTATATTGGTGGTGATGATGGAAAGGGGCTTACTGTGTACCGAAATATTGCGTATAGATGGGGGACGTGATTTGATTGCCTCAGCAGGGGAATATAGTCCTTGCCCCCTAGTGGACCGATTACTATGGAATCTAGTGTAGATTTGGGGGTGACGGCCATGTGGTTTGGCGTAGGTTGGGTGAGGGACCTGGTGGATCTCGGAGGCCATAAGTGGATTGGGTCAATGTTTTAAAATCGGCTTTAGGCTTGGCTGTGAGCCAAAACTTAATGCCACCATTGAGAAAGTCGTGTCTGTCCCTAGCGAGTTTGGAGGATTTTTTTGCAATGGTATCACGTTCATGCTGGAGTAGGCTACCTGTAATAAGTCTATCGTATTTAGTGTAGTCAGTATGTTTATTATGTTGAATTAACAGACTAGTTTGTGAATGAATCTGTTCTTTGAGTGTGCTACACAAAGAATCACGTTTGGCGCTTAGACGTCATTCTTGAAGGGACTGCATGGGACTAGGGATTCCTTGAGGTACACCTCAAGAAGAATCCAATCGAGGTGATGTTGGATCTCTTCTGTGAGTAAATTTTCCAACTGAAAAAACAGGCCAGCTAGATCTTTAGAGTTGATGGTTGGTTCCGAAGGCGGAGATTTTTGTGCTGGCGACTTCATGGCCGAACTGTTGACATTATTTGTTGTCCATATTTGTGTCAACTTCTGTCGTTCCAGTAAACGATGATCACAGTAATCCATTATTATGGCTCTATCAGGGTAGTTGCGCTATATCCGAGACCTAGAGCTGCCGTATCTCAGAGTCAATAATTAGTTACTATCTCTTTACCTGAGAAACTCAGGGGAATACAGCGTTTTTAGACAACAAAAAGAGAAGGCGCTTATAGGATAAATATGTATATTACTGTTTTCTCTTGCCTAGGGGAGGTAATATGCTCACCTGTCAGAGTTGCACCTAATTGGGTGCAACTACAATGAAGGATGAATACTCGTTGGGATTGGTTGGTGCCGCCGGTCTTGTCCAAACACCCTTTGGTCGGAGTGTGAGAGCTATGGGTTTGCTGGACCAAGGAAGTCCAAGAAGAACGGACAAAGTGAAGGGTGCAAGTCCACAACCAATGGTCAGAAAGAATTCGATTTAATCAGAGACAACGCGTTTCGGGGTGCATGACCCCTTTATCAAGTCTACAGAAAAAAAAATATATCACATATATACAGAAACGTCGATAAAAATAAAATAAAAATAATAATAATAATAATAGAAATAGAAAGTATATCTGAAGTCGAACCTAATTGCATAGGAGTATATAGGTATATATGTGTGAACACACATAAAATAATAAATATATACACATACATATAATATATTATAGGGAGACTTAATACTCATAATAGATACATAGTGAAAGGACAATTGATAAAATGCAATGATAGCTAAAAATTCGTTATATGTATCTTTAACATTAACATTAATTTATGCCTGTCACTAGCTTTATACTAGGATCGCTATAGTTGGGTGTCACAGCCATGTAGCAATAGGTAAATAATTTGACCATGTATTTAAGTAATTAATTGATGGAAATAAAAATGGAAATAAGAATGGAAATAAAAATAAATAAAAAATATATATATGAAATAATAATGGTAATAAAAATTACTTGTGACAAATAAAATAAATACATAATAAAATAAACACACTAAAATGTACACATAATAAACATATGTATATAAATATAAATATAAATATATGGATAGAAAGCCCATCAGTATAAGGTATGGAGAGATGTCGCTTCCCATCTCTACAAACCAATTGGAAATACCTAGGTACCAGACTAATGAGAGGACCAACTTATATATGTGGCCATAATGTTTACACAACGGTAAAAATCTTTAATCTCTATAAATCTAGCCTCACTGCTGCACAAATTTCTGTACTGCAAAAGGGCTTATCATTCTGCCTAGCAGAGAAATTTAATGAATTTGAATTGTTTGTGGACCTGAACACCTTCATCAGGAATGTCACCCTGCAGAGACACTTCGCCATTGAAACTAAACATTGCAGAAACGATAAAATAGTAAATAGATTCTTCACTCACCACCCATACAGGTTTAAAACCAAAATCAACCTTCAACCCCATCCACCGTAGGGGGAATCATATTAACACTTTTTTCTCATTAGTGTCGGACGACATGAGAAAAATTAATGTTAACACTAAAACAAAGAAAAAATCTAACAAAAGAGGAAAAGCAGGCAGTGAAGGAACTTAACAGCAATGACTCTTTGGTCATTCGAAATGCAGACAAAGGAGGAGGAATTGTATTGCAAAACAAAGAAGACTACATAAAAGAAGCTAATAGGATCCTGGGAGATGCATTATATTATGAACCCCTCCTCCATAACCCATCATCTGACGACAAAAGGAGTCTTGATAGTCTGCTGAAACAAGCTGAAGAAGACCACATTTTAACAAAAAAAGAGAAAGAATATATAACAATAGATCACCCCAATACAGCATTGTTTTATTATTTACCGAAAATCCACAAAGATGTAAAGAACCCACCAGGAAGACCCATCATCTCTGAAATAAATTCACTTACAAGCAATCTGTCCCATTATGTAGATATTTTGGCTGAATGTGAATGTGGCCTACAATATGTAGGCCGCACCATTCAGTCGCTTAGGGAACGCCTAAACAAGCACCGGTGGAACATTGTACATGGTTTCCAGAAACATAGCGTTTCAAGACATTTTTTATTACGTCATGACAAAGATCCTTCCAAACTTGACATCATGCCGATTGAATCCATCAACGAAACTTGTCCCGATAGATTCAGAACACTACAAAAAAGGGAGATGTTTTGGATCTTTAAACTGCAAACGCTGGAACCATATGGTCTAAATGAGAGTCTAGAGAACAGGTGCTTCTGACTCTAAAAATCTTTCTTATACCGTTGGAGCAAATTATTACCAGTGCCAATCGCTCCCCCCCCTTCCCTTCCCCTGGCACCCATCCCATAATATTTAATCCCATAATCCCATAATTATTTAATCCCACCCCCAACTAATACATATATGAGTAATTAATCTCTTCCCCAATGATTATGCATATAATTATATATTCATACTCATATCAATTGGTTGTCTTGTATCTCCCCATATACCTATACAGCAGTTGTTTCACCCAAGTACTTATTTCAGTATCAATTTCAGCAAATGTCATTATTCTTGACTTAACTGTTACTATTGTACCCAACTACTATCAGTAATCTGCACCAATACCCAGTGGTTTCTTGCCCTCCCGTTTCTGACTATCCCCTCCCCTGCACCAGCCCTTTCCCGCCCTCCGGCCAGCATCATGACCGCAGCTCCGCCCACTCTGCTGCGATGCCCGACCAGCGCTCAGATGCCGGCTAATTTAAACTCCGGCGATGCGCGCGCGTTGTGAACTCACAGCGTACCAGACGCCCCACACATGCTGGGAAACGAGCGGCTTCCTCTGTGATCCACCAGGTATGATTTCTCCTTCTGGCACAGTTATTCAGCCCAGCATATAACCTTTGCCTTGTGACACAATTTCCCATGCAGCGCCAGTACACTTATTATACTACTTATCATTATTCACATGTTTGTCTGAATAAATTAAACATTATGGGCACATATATAAGTTGGTCCTCTCATTAGTCTGGTACCTAGGCATATCCAATTGGTTTGTAGAGGTGGGAAGCGACACATCTCTCCATACTTTATACTGATGGGCTTTCTATCCATATATTTATATTTATATTTATATGTTTATTATGTGTACATTTTAGTGTGTTCATTTTATTATGTATTTATTTTATTTGTCACAAGTAATTTTTATTACCATTATTATTTCATATATATATTTTTTATTTATTTTTATTTTTATTTCCATTCTTATTTCCATTTTTATTTCCATCAATTAATTACTTAAATACATGGTCAAATTATTTACCTATTGCTACATTGCTGTGACACCCAACTATAGCGATCCTAGTATAAAGCTGACAGGCATAAATTAATGTTAATGTTAAAGATACATATAATGAATTTTTAGCTATCATTGCATTTTATCAATTGTCCTTTCACTATGTATCTATTATGAGTATTAAGTCTCCCTATAATATATTATATGTATGTGTATATATTTATTATTTTATGTGTGTGTATGTGTGTTCACACATATATACATACACTCACCTAAAGAATTTTTAGGAACACCATACTAATACGGTGTTGGACCCCCTTTTGCCTTCAGAACTGCCTTAATTCTACGTGGCATTGATTCAACAAGGTGCTGATAGCATTCTTTAGAAATGTTGGCCCATATTGATAGGATAGCATCTTGCAGTTGATGGAGATTTGAGGGATGCACATCCAGGGCACGAAGCTCCCGTTCCACCACATCCCAAAGATGCTCTATTTGGTTGAGATCTGGTGACTGTGGGGGCCATTTTAGTACAGTGAACTCATTGTCATGTTCAAGAAACCAATTTGAAATGATTCGAGCTTTGTGACATGGTGCATTATCCTGCTGGAAGTAGCCATCAGAGGATGGATACATGTTCTCATTCTGTTTACGCCAAATTCGGACTCTACCATTTGAATGTCTCAACAGAAATCGAGACTCATCAGACCAGGCAACATTTTTCCAGTCTTCAACAGTCCAATTTTGGTGAGCTCGTGCAAATTGTAGCCTCTTTTTCCTATTTGTAGTGGAGATGAGTGGTACCCGGTGGGGTCTTCTGCTGTTGTAGCCCATCCGCCTCAAGGTTGTGCGTGTTGTGGCTTCACAAATGCTTTGCTGCATACCTCGGTTGTAACGAGTGGTTATTTCAGTCAACGTTGCTCTTCTATCAGCTTGAATCAGTCGGCCCATTCTCCTCTGACCTCTAGCATCCACAAGGCATTTTTGCCCACAGGACTGCCGCATACTGGATGTTTTTCCCTTTTCACACCATTCTTTGTAAACCCTAGAAATGGTTGTGCGTGAAAATCCCAGTAACTGAGCAGATTGTGAAATACTCAGACCGGCCCGTCTGGCACCAACAACCATGCCACGCTCAAAATTGCTTAAATCACCTTTCTTTCCCATTCTGACATTCAGTTTGGAGTTCAGGAGATTGTCTTGACCAGGACCACACCCCTAAATGCATTGAAGCAACTGCCATGTGATTGGTTGACTAGATAATTGCATTAATGAGAAATAGAACAGGTGTTCCTAATAATTCTTTAGGTGAGTGTATATACTCCTATGCAATTAGGTTCGACTTCAGATATACTTTCTATTTCTATTATTATTAATATTTTTATCGACGTTTCTGTATATGTGATTTTTTTTTTTCTGTAGACTTGATAAAGGCGTCATGCACCCCGAAACGCGTTGTCTCTGATTAAATCGAATTCTTTCTGACCATTGGTTGTGGACTTGCGCCCTTCACTTTGTCCGTTCTTCTTGGACTTCCTTGGTCCAGCAAACCCATAGCTCGCACCCCTAGAGTAGAAACTCCATAAAATTGACCCTATCTAAGAAACTACACCCCTCAAGGTATTCAAAACTGATTTTACAAATGTCGTTAACCCTTTAGGTGTTCCACAAGAGTTATTGGCAAATAGAGATGAAATTTCTGAATTTCAATTTTTTTGCAAATTTTCAATTTTAATCAATTTTTTCCAGTAACAAAGCAAGGGTTAACAGCCAAACAAAACTCAATATTTATGGCTCTGATTCTGTAGTTTACAGAAACACCCCATATGTGGCCGTAAACTGCTGTACGGGCACACGGCAGGGCGCAGAAGGAAAGGAATGCCATATGGTTTTTGGAAGGCAGATTTTGTTTTTTTGACACCATGTCCCATTTGAAGCCCCCTGATGCACCCCTAGAGTAGAAACTCCAAAAAAAGTGACCCCATTTTGGAAACTACGGAATAGGGTGGAAATTTTGTTGGTACTAGTTTAGGGTACATAGGATTTTTGGTTGCTCTATATTACACTTTTTGTGAGGCAAGGTAACAAGAAATAGCTTTTTGGCACCGTTTTTTTTGTTTGTTATTTACAACATTCATCTGACAGGTTAGATCATGTGGTATTTTTATAGAGCAGGTTGTCACAGATGCGGCGATACCTAATATGTATACAATTTTTTTATTTATGTAAGTTTTACACAATGATTTCATTTTTGAAACAAAAAAATCATGTTTTAGTGTCTCCATAGTCTGAGAGCCATAGTTTTTTCAGTTTTTGGCCGATTATCTTAGTAGGGTCTAATTTTTTGCAGGATGAGATTACGGTTTGATTGGCTCGATTTTGGGGTGCATATGACTTTTTGATCGCTTGCTATTACACTTTTTGTTTTTGGTTTATTTAGCACAGTTTTTATTTTTTACGGTGTTCATCTGAGGGGTTAGTTCATGTGATATTTTTATAGAGCCGGTCGATACGGACGCGGCAATACCTAATATGTATACTTTTTTTAATTTATATAAGTTTTACACAATAACAGCTTTTTTAAAACAAAAAAATGATGTTTTAGTGTCTCCATATTCTGAGCCATAGTTTTTTTATTTTTTGGGCAATTGTCTCAAGTAGGGTCTCATTTTTTGTGGGATGAGGTGACGGTTAGATTGGTACTATTTTGGTGGGCGTACGCCTTTTCTTGCTTGCTGTTGTACTTTTTGTGATGTAAGGTGACCAAAATTTTTTTATTTAGCAGTTTTTATTTTTTACGGTGTTCATCTGAGGGGTTTGGTAATGTGATATGTTTATAGAGCTGGTTGATACGGACGCAACGATACCTAATATGTCTATATGTCTTTTTCCTATTTTTTTTTCCTATTTTTTTTCACTTCATTTTTTGTCCCACTATGGGACAGGGTCTGATCCTTGTTTCAATACAGCACAATACATCTGTATTGAACTGTTAGTGTCTTACACTGTAAGACGCTAACAGTTGCCTAGGAGACCCAGCCTGGGGGCTGGGCCTCTTAGGCTTCCGTACATAACAGGCCCCAAGCCTTGGAATCGCTTGGGGCTGCCATGGCAACGATCGAGTCCCCGCCACAGCACAGCGGGGACCCGATGCATCAGGTGAGGGAGCGCAAACCTCCCATATGCCGCGGTCAGCGCTGACCGCGGCATATGAGGGGTTAATCCACCGGCATCTGCGTTATCGCCGATGCTGGTGGATGCAGCAGGGATCCGGCGGTCAGTAACCGCCGGATCTCTGCTGCTGACCGGGGGGACCGCATGCGGGGGGAGGAACGACTGCAGGACGAGAGCGCTCGCCCTCGAGCGCTAAGTGCCAGCGTTTGAGGACGAGCATTCTCGTCCTGGGTCGTTAAGGTGTTAAGAGTGTATTTACAGGATACACATAAAAATGTATTGATACATTTTATTAAAGTCAGTTGTGATGTCTCTTTTCTAAACAAAGTACCTGAATTAACCCCTTAGTGACCACCCATACGCCATTTTACGGCGGTCACTAAGAGGCCTTAGGCTGGGCAGCTGCTTTTTCATGGTGGCCCAGTCTAAGCGCTGCACAGGACCCTTATATATTTGATATCGCCACATCCGTAATGACCCACACTACTATATGCATTTGGTATCACTGTAATTGTACTGACTCAGAGAATAAAGATATTATGTTAATTATATGGAAAAATAAACTTCGTAAAATTTGTAATGTAAAAACTTAGTGGCAGTATTGCTGTTTTTCCCATCTCCCTCCCAGAAAAAGTTAATAAAAGTTAATCAAAAAGTTATGTACAGTATGGCGCCATTAAAACTACAACTTGTCCCGCAAAAAGCAAGCCCTCATACAGCTATATAGATGTAAAAATAAAAAAGTTAGAGCTCTTGGAAGGCAATGATAAAAAGAGTAAGAAAATTGCTTGGTCAGTAAGGCCCAAAACAGGCTTGTCACTAAGTGGTTAAACTAATATTTATATAGTATAATTCCTATAATTATGTCTTCTGTCAATTCTAGGCACTTCTATTGTATTTGACATGAGCCTTACCTACATCCTGGTGGCATTAGGTGCTGTTGTCCTTAATAATGCCACGGTGGAACTTCTTACTACGCACATGAGAATTACTGCTGGTGAGTTACTTAAAGGTCCACTTGTTCTCAACAGATAATAGAAACATATTGAGTACAGTTTGCAACAGTGTGATATATGATATTGAGATACATATAGAAAGTGACTGCATAATGTTGAGCACTGCAATATCAGCCACCATGAACCAAGGGCATAATGGCAATTAGTAGATACATTGTTGATCATTTAGGCATGCTATCGACAGTATATTTGTTGTTGATCTCACCACCAATTTCAAGAAAACAAGAAGAAAATCATTCACCACCCTTTTCTTTAATTTTTTGCCAAAATTGTTATTAAGTACATAC
This sequence comes from Bufo bufo, assembly GCF_905171765.1. Taxonomy (NCBI): domain Eukaryota; kingdom Metazoa; phylum Chordata; class Amphibia; order Anura; family Bufonidae; genus Bufo; species Bufo bufo. The sequence continues at coordinate 98,191,608 of NC_053395.1, forward strand.
TATGACCCTGATTTATCATGCCTTTTCTCCAGAATTCTGGCTTAAAAAATACACAAAATAGGGCTTTTGCTACTTTTTGACCTCACTTGCACCACTTACTAAAGTTTTTAAATATGGGTGGGGAAGAGGGAGTGGTAAGCTATGTTAATGAGTTTCACTCCAGATTTATCACTGAGACTTTTTTTTTTCTCAAAAAAGTCAGTCTTACTTAAGTAGAAGAGTAAAGTAGGAAAACTGGATTAGCTCTTCCAGACAAGTGTTTAACCACTTTCAGACCGGGCCATTTACCCCCTAATTTTGCAAATCTGACATGTGTCACTTTAGGTGGTAATACCTTTGGAAAGCTTTTACTTACCCAACCCATTCAGAGATTGTTTTCTCGTGACAAATTGTACTTTATGTTAATGGTAAATTTGAGTCTATGTTTTACCTTTATTTATATGAAAAAAATACAAAAGTTAACAAAATTTTTTAAAAATTCATTGTTTTCTAAATTTGAATCTCTCTGCTTTTAAGACAGTGATTCATCATAAAATATTAATTAACGTTCCCCATATGTCTACTTTATGTCGGTATTATTTTGGTAATGTAATAAAAAAAATTAGGATGTTAGAAGGTTTAGAATTTTAGAAGCAATTTTTGAAATTTTTAAGAAGTCTTAAAGTCAACTTTTTTAAGGACCAGTTGAGTTCTGAAGTCACTTTGTAGGGCTTACATAATAGAACCAACCCATAAATGACCCAATTTTAGAAACGACACCCCTCAAACTATTCAAAACTGGTTTTAAAATGTTCTTAACCCTTTATTCCATAGGAATTAAAGCAAAATAGAGCTGAAATTTCAAATTTAAACTTTTTTTGCAGATAGTCCATTTTAATAATTTTTCCCCTGGAACACATAAAGGGTTAACAACAAAGCAAACCTCAATATTTATTACCTTGATTCTGCAGTTTGCAGAAACGCCCCATATGTGGTCATATACTGCTGTTTGGGCACGCGACAGGGCACAGAAGGCAAAAAGCGCCATATGGTTTTTGGAGGGCACATTTTGCTGGATTGGTCTTTGGGCACTATGTTTCATTTGAAGAGACCCTGAGGTATCCCCACAGAGAAAACCCACAAAAAGCTACACCACCCAAGGAATTTAAGGGGTGTAGCAAGCACTTCACTCAGCAGGTGTTTCATATAATTTTTTTTATGTATTCTCTTTTTATAAAAAAAAAAAACAGGTATACAACAAGGTAACATCTTAAAGTATTATTAATCCAAAAACACAGATAGTATACATGAGATTAGGTATATATGCAAACTAATGCTTACATATGCAAATGCTAGATCATGCTATACAGTACATATGAAAAATCACTGAAACAAAAAGTTCTCACGGGTGGAGAAGATTGTCCTTGTCCTGTTTAAGTGCTGTTTATCTATTTGTTATTTATTTATTTTACGTACTTATATAGCACTACTATATTCTGCAGCGCTTTACAGACATTAGCAACCAACTGTCCCCAATGGGGCTCACAATCTAAGGTCCCTATCAGTATGTCTTTGGAGTGTGGGAGGAAACCCACGCAAACACAGGGAGAACATACAAACTCCAGGCAGATGTTGCCCTTGGTCAGATTTGAACCTAGGACCCCAGCGCTGCAAGGCACCAGTGTTAGCCACTGAGCCACTATGTATATGAGATGGTACCTGTGGCGAAGTAAAATAAGCCATTAGAAATGAGGGAAACATATCACATAACAAAAGGGATAATGTAGAAAAAAGAAAAATGAGACCGGCGGACAGGCTCCATCTAAGCATAAGACACATGTAACAAGTCAGAGAGAGAAGTGGTCCTTGTTTAATTATTATCCTAAGCCTCTGTCCCAGCACTCGGGGCCTGAGAGTCAATCCAGGGTCGCCACACCCTTAAATATTGTTGTCTATTCTTTGCCTCCCAACCTGCCAATTCTTCCATCCTGTTAATTTGCTGAATTTTCGCCTTCCACGAAGCAATAGATGGTGGGGATGTATCCCTCGACTTTGTCAGAATGAGAAGTTTAGCTGCTGATGGCATATGTGTGGCAAAGTTGTGTTTGGAAGGGGTAAATGTGGGTCGAGGCAACCATAGAAGGACTAACTCCGCCGTGATTGCTATAGAAAGAGAGCATATTGTATTTATTTCTCTTTTGACTTCTTTTCAGAATTGTGTGATCAAAGGACAGGACCACCAAATATGATACATGGTACCCCTATCCTGTCCACATCGCCAGCATTTGTCAGAGGGTGAGAGCCCTGTAGTGTATAGGAAGTCAGGTGTTTTATACCATCTGGTGATAGTTTTAAAAGAGTTTTCTTGTAACCTAATACACCTAGAGAAACCACTAGCATGTGAGAGTATATAATCTGTTTCTTTTTTAGAAAAAACTCTTCGCAATTCCTTTTCCCAATATAATCTGAAGCCAGAAGCAGATTATAATATATCAAGGAAATCCGTTTTCTAGGCGGTGTTGGTTTTAAAGTGAGATTCTCTAGCCAAGTGGGATCCGGCAAAGGTGAAGAGAGGAATTTTCTGAATATTTGGCAAGTGCGTGTGAAGTTCAGAGATTGGATCAGTGTAGGAGAATTAAGGTTCTTTTGTCTGAGCAACTCTGGCAGGGTAATTGGGGGATCTGCGTTCAGTATATCATGAATTCTGAATGATTTTAGGGTGTTACACCAATTAGTAGTAGGGACCAACGAATGGTCAAAAACTGAGGGAAGAACACTCAATGGGGCCAATCGGGAAATATGGCCCAGTGATTGAGGAAGTGTATCCGAGAGATGACATACGTTCATCATCCCTCTTGTCATGTCGCTCTTAATTATGCTTATCCAAAGGCAATTCAACAAATAGTGGCCCATTAGGTGTCTTTCTATGTCCAGATATGGTGTGTTAAGATCAGTATTAGCCAAAAGTGTCCATCTAGCCAATTGAATGGATTTATAGTATAGTATTAGGTCTGGCAGGGATATACCTCCTTGTACCTTTTTCTGTGATAGTAAAGAGAATACTGGTCTAGGCCTTCTGGCTCTCCATAAAAAGGAAATAAACAGGCTCCTGAAATGCACAAAATAATTAGAAGGAACATTTATTGGGAGCGATTGTAGTACATATAAGATCTGTGGAAGGATATAGGTTGATGAGAGTTTTTTCCTGCCAAACCGTGACACGTGAGGGATCTTCATGTTTCCCAATTGAGTCCTAATTTTAGAGATGAGCGGGTTGTAGTTTAAACTAAATAGGCGGGCGGGATCAGAAGGCCTAAATATTTAATTGCGAGGGGGGCCATTTAAAGGGTGAGGAGGCCTTAAGTGAGGATATTAGTTTGGGGTCTACCGAGACATTGAGTGTCTCAGACTTAGAGTAGTTGATCTTAAAATGTGATATCCTGCCATATTGCTCAAATATCCTTAAAATCTCCAGAAAAGCTTCCACAGGGTTTGTGATCAGTAATAAAATATCATAAGCGAAAGCCGCAGTGGTATGAGTGAACTGACCTATTGTAAGACCTTGAATTTTCTCTGATTGTCTAAGCTTTAATAACAGTATTTCCATGCATAGTATAAAAAGAGAAGGCGACAAAGGGCACCCTTGACGTGTTCTGTTTGTTATTGGAAACTGTTCCGACAATGTGCCATTTATGATGACTTGTGCTGAAGGTTGAGAATATAAGGAAAATGTAACGGAACGCCTATCACCCTGACCGGGTACCTCCATTGATAGATGCTCCTAGTGCTTCCAGAGGACTCCAAGCACTCCACTTAACACCGTCAGCACTGCAGACCCCACGAACCGTCGAAGCTTGGTGGAGGTCTCGCCGTCTCCTACCCACCCTGGACCTACAACAAGGCTCCAGGCTCCAGTGGGTGAACCTCTCCTAAATGTAGAGAGCAGGAACCATGAACAAGTTCTTCCAAGAGCTTATACTCAGGGGAGTATTGTGATATAGCAATCCCCAAGAGTGTAGTTATCCCATTCCCCAAACATGAGCCAAAACTTCATGAAGGTATAAAAACAGGAACTTTATTTGAACACACAAGCATTGATTTATACACATCTTCCAACAAGGTTACCACCCACAGGGTTTTGTAAAAACAGCCAATCACATGCATTTACAGTATTCAAACCTTCCCAGCAATTGTACACAAAATCCCCTTCCCTCTGTCTGTAACGCAATCAACAAAATACAATGAGCATTGTCTGTGATGCAATTAACTAATACACTGGCATTGTCAGAGACGCAATCAACAAAATACAATTACCAAACGTAATGGGCTAACTTAATCACTCACAGACAGAAAACACACATTTTTCCCCAAAACACAGAAAACACCCCAAAACCCCACATATCCCCATAATGTATACATCCATGGATAGCTCTGATCTGGGTGAACAACATATTAAAAAATCACCCAGATCCGAGCAGGGGTTCCCGAATTCCATGGAAATCACATTTGGCCGGCCGCAAGCATGGCTTTCCTGCCCAAAACAGTTCCACAGATTTAAGCTGTGCGGCCGGTCTGTCTTCTCCTTCAAAGATAGTATGGGCCATAATCCTGGGGCAAGAGGCTGGCAAACAGGCCCCTCCAAAACCCAGTGGCGAGGTTGGTTTCGCCACAGAAAATATAGCTGATTTAAACTGAGACGGGAAGTTGAACTTCCTCAGAGTTTCCTCCATGAATGCCCAATTTACCCTGTCAAAGGCCTTTTCGGCATCAGGGCCTAAAAGGAGAAGAGGTAATTTTTTTTCTGTTTAACTGTATATATAGTATGGATCACTCTCCAAACGTTATGCTTCCCCTTTCTTCCTGACAGGAATCCCACCTGTTCGGCCCAATAAGTTTGGATAGGAGTGGGCTATGTGGTGGGCTAATAGCTTTGACCACCATTTTAGATCACAATTCAGGAGTGAGATGGGCCTGTAATTCCCACATTCCTCTGGATCCTTACCTTCTTTATGGAGAGCAGCGATGTAAGTTGTAAGAGCCTGAGGAGGGAGAGGCGTGCTAAGAAGAAGTACAGTCATGGCCAAAAGTTTTGAGAATTACATAAATATTGGAAATTGGAAAAGTTGCTGCTTAAGTTTTTATAATAGCAATTTGCATATACTCCAGAATGTTATGAAGAGTGATCAGATGAATTGCATAGTCCTTCTTTGCCATGAAAATTAACTTAATCCCAAAAAAAACTTTCCACTGCATTTCATTGCTGTCATTAAAGGACCTGCTGAGATCATTTCAGTAATCGTCTTGTTAACTCACGTGAGAATGTTGATGAGCACAAGGCTGGAGATCATTATGTCAGGCTGATTGGGTTAAAATGGCAGACTTGACCTGTTAAAAGGAGGGTGATGCTTGAAATCATTGTTCTTTCATTGTTAACCATGGTGACCTGCAAAGAAACGCGTGCAGCCATCATTGCATTGCATAAAAATGGCTTCACAGGCAAGGATATTGTGGCTACTAAGATTGCACCTCAATCAACAATTTATAGGATCATCAAGAACTTCAAGGAAAGAGGTTCAATTCTTGTTAAGAAGGCTTCAGGGCGTCCAAGAAAGTCCAGCAAGCGCCAGGATCGTCTCCTAAAGAGGATTCAGCTGCGGGATCGGAGTGCCACCAGTGCAGAGTTTGCTCAGGAATGGCAGCAGGCAGGTGTGAGCACATCTGCACGCACAGTGAGGCGAAGACTTTTGGAAGATGGCCTGGTGTCAAGAAGGGTAGCAAAGAAGCCACTTCTCTCCAAAAAAAACATCAGGGACAGATTGATCTTCTGCAGAAAATATGGTGAATGGACTGCTGAGGACTGGGGCAAAGTCATATTCTCTGATGAAGCCTCTTTCCGATTGTTTGGGGCATCAGGAAAAAGGCTTGTTCGGAGAAGAAAAGGTGAGCGCTACCATTAGTCCTGTGTCATGCCAACAGTAAAGCATCCTGAGACCATTCATGTGTGGGGTTGCTTCTCATCCAAGGGAGTGGGCTCACTCACAATTTTGCCCAAAAACACAGCCATGAATAAAGAATGGTACCAAAACACCCTCCAACAGCAACTTCTTCCAACAATCCAACAACAGTTTGGTGAAGAACAATGCATTTTCCAGCACGATGGAGCACTGTGCCATAAGGCAAAAGTGATAACTAAGTGGCTCGGGGACCAAAACGTTGACATTTTGGGTCCATGGCCTGGAAACTCCCCAGATCTTAATCCCATTGAGAACTTGTGGTCAATCCTCAAGAGCCGGGTGGACAAACAAAAACCCACTAATTCTGACAAACTCCAAGAAGTGATTATGAAAGAATGGGTTGCTATCAGTCAGGAATTGGCCCAGAAGTTGATTGAGAGCATGCCCAGTCGAATTGCAGAGGTCCTGAAAAAGAAGGGCCAACACTGTAAATGCTGACTCTTTGCATAAATGTCATGTAATTGTCGATAAAATCCTTTGAAACGTATGAAATGCGTGTAATTATATTTCACTACATCACAGAAACAACTGAAATAAAGATCTAAAAGCATTTTATCAGCAAGCTTTGTGAAAACTAATATTTGTGTCATTCTCAAAACTTTTGGCCACGACTGTAGATGTTGTTTTAGCTTTTTAAAATATGTAATGGAAATTCCACCTGGGCCGGGACTTTTTCCTGATGGGATGGAGTTCAGTACTTTTTCCAATTCTGCAATGGTAAATGGGGACATCAGGGAGCTTTGTTCCTCTGTTGTCAAACTTGTTGTCCTAATGGATTCAAGCAAAGAAGAGATGAGTGATGAGGAAGAGGAGAGTTTACAGACTTCTTTGGAGGGCTAATCTCTTAGGTTGTATAAAGCAGCATAATATTCTTGAAAAGCCTTTGCTATTAGGGGCGTAGAGGTCCTTTTTCGAGAGCTTAAGAAATTAACAGATGAGATAAATGTTTTCTCTCTCCATCGTTTGATTAAATGTAACATACGTTTGTTGCCCCTATTTCAGTGTGCATAGAACTTATATTTCAATAACTGTAGGGATTTTGCAGTTAAGAAGGTCTTTTACTTTATTTCTTAGGGTGGTCAGGTCTTTTAAGATGGGCTTCTGATTTGGAACCCTTGTGGAGCCTCTCCGGAGATTGGATCTAAGAGCTAAGCTCTTTTGTGAGCTGTTTTTTTAACATAGGAGCCCATGGCTATCAGTTCTCCCCTGACAAAGGCCTTATGGGCTTCCAAGACCAAGGGTTTGGAAATATGGGGATCGAGATTGCGATGGAAAAATTGATTCAATTTCTTGCCTATATCCTCAAGGTGTTTCGGGGGCTCAAGTAGGGTATCACTAAGCCTCCATGTCCAGACCGAAGGGGCAAGCATTTCAAAGAAAGATCCATAAGGACTGGGGCATGGTCTGAAGCTATCACTGTCCGTATATCCACTTTGTGTACAGACTAAACATGAGATTTTGTCAGAAAAAGGTAGTCAATTCGATGGTAGGAGTTGTGTACAGGAGAATAAAAAGTAAAATCCCTACCCGTGGGGTGTGTCACCGTCCACATATCTATTAGATGAGCTTCTGTGAGGGCTATCTTGAGTTTTATCAGTTGTCTGTGGGAAAAACCTGGTGGATGATGGGGATATGTCTATGGAAGGTTCTATAGCTACATTTAAGTCTCCCCCCATAATCACTACTCCCTCCGCATACATTTTAAGGTTTTTAGTGCCGATATAATCCAAGGGATTTGTTTTTTATTTGGGGCATATAGATTCGCAATAGTGAGTTTAGTGCCGAACAGCGTCCCTTGTAAAATCAAGAGTCTACCCTCTGTCTATATATGATTTGGTGAGTTGAAATGTGATAGAACTTCTAATAGCTATGGACACTGCTCTCGAGGCTCTAGAATGTGTAGAGTGGTAACACTGCGAATAAGGAGAAGTTGGGAGTTTTGGGAGATGGTTATGACGGACGTGAGTCTCCTGGAAGAGCGCAATGTCTGCCTTTTGCTTGTAAAGTAGACTCAAGATTTGTCTCCTTTTTTGTGGGACATTGAACCCATTCACATTATGCGACAGGACACACAGTTCAGCTATTAGCATAGATTAAAAAGGGCCAACATATTCTGCCATGAGGTCTGCCACCGGCAAGCTAATACAAAAACAGAAAAGTCATATACAACATAACAATTAAAAGTAAAATAGAGATGATTAATCATAGCCAATCTCCTCATAGCTAAAAGCACCAAACCAGCAGTATAGATACCAATAGAACGAGGAGCTTGGGACCTCTGATTCAGGTCTGGAGGGAGGAGAACAACCATTATCCGCTAATTGGCTAGCTGTTCATCCCTATAAGTAGAAAAGGAACAAGTCCCCTGTATATATCAACATATGTAGTAAATTAAGTTAAATCTGAAAGAACTGTGTAACGGACTGTGTGCAAGATAACAAAATTAACAAAGGCGATACCCAAACCAAGGTGACCTGGGAGTCTTGGCCAACATGGTCAATGGTCAAGTGGCCCTTCAGTGTTAAAGCCATAGCCCCCGTGGTATTCAGCATACCCCCGTCCCCTTCCACTGCGCATCTGCACGTGATGACAGAAGAATTAGCTGGGAAAAAAAATATGTAGGAGGCCAAATAACGCATAAGGAGGAGGGGGGGGAGGAGGCTTAAAAAACAATCATAAAGTATAGTTATCTGTCCAGGAGATCCACGGGGTGCTGAGTGTTTAGGGCCTCCCAGGGTTTCCTGTCTTCATGTTGCTGGATTACAAAGCTATTTCAAGTGTCCTCTTCAACCCTAGGGATCCTCTTGGACTTAGGTGATGTATTCCAGACCACCTGCCATGTGGGAATCCGGGGTAGTTCTGGAAAGAGAGGGTCTTTGGGCACAGCGTGGCATGGTATGGTCAAAGGCTCGATTCCTAGTTTGTCCCAGGCGGCTGAGAGATCAGAAGGTGTGCGGATGATGATCTGCTGTCCATCTTTGGCCGTGGCTAGCCCAAAAGGGTACAACCAGTGCATTGGGAGTTTGTTCGCCCTTAGGGCATCTGTAAGGGGCTTTAAAATGTGGCGTTTAGCTAGAGTACTTGGAGCCAGGTCCTGAAAAACCTCGATTTTAGCCTCTTCATAAAACAGATCTTTGCTGTCTCTTGCCACTCTGAATAAGGCAGCTGTGTCTAGGTAATGGAGAAGGCAGCAAATCACATCCCAGGGTGGGTTCCCAGTGGGAGGCTTTGGTCTTAATGCCCTATGTGCCCTCTCCACCACAATTAAGGGTGCTTTCTCTGGGCCTACCAGCGAGGCAAAGATGGCAGTGACCGCCTCTGGCAGAGTCTCGCTTGTCACCTCTTCAGGTATGCCTCTGAAGCATATGTTTTTGCGCCTGCTCCTATTTTCTTGATTTTCAATTTGCATGAGTGCTGCATTCAAGTGCTCTTGGTATGAACTTAGTAGGGCCTCTAGTACTGCGACCCTATGCCCGATCTGTTTTTCCTCCATTTTAATGTCCGCTACGTCTCTCTTTAGAGGAGATAAGGCTTTATATAACCCTTTGTTGAAGAAGGATCTCGACAGCGGTAAGTCATCAGCTTCTCCCTTCGGACATGGCACATGAGCTCTCCCTGTCTGAGTCCATTTGTTTAGCTAGGCGCTTGGTGGAACTCTGCATCATCTTGTTTCCTCCCGGCTGGAGATGCTTATCTTTTCTTTAGATATTTATTATTGTCGGACTGGCTTTTGCCAACTCTAGGTGTGCCCAGTCGGTTCTCTTACATTTCTTTGTTAGTTTTCACCATTGTTGGTAGCTTATTGTGCCATTGTGCTGGGATGAACAGCAGCTCTTGTGAGGAGCAGCAGGATGAAGCTGCCATCACAATGCGCGGTTAGCTCCGTCCCCCTGTTTCATATAATTTTTTAATACTTGGGGGGGGGAAGGAAAAAAAAATAAAAAATTTACAATAAAATTGTGCTTTAGGCCCAAACTTTCTTTTTCATAAAAAGATAACAGGAGAAAGATATTAGGAGAATTTTCTTACATGGAATGGTTTTTAGGAGCGATAACTTAAATTTTTTGTTGAATGTGCTGCATGAGGGCTTATTTTGTGTGGGACAAGCTGTAGTTTTTATTGACACCATTTTGGGGTACATTTCGCTTTCTGGTTGCAAGTCACAAAAAAGCTGTTTGGTGTCTTTTTTTTTTTACACCGTTCCCTTGATGCGGTAGATCATGTAATATTTTTATAGATCTGGTCATTATGGACGCAACGATACCAAATATGTCTATTTCTTTTTTTATTTTTACGTTTTACACAATAAAAACATTTAGAAAAAATTATGTTTTTGTGTTGCCATTTTCATAGACCCATATTTTTTTTTCTGGCTATAGTCTATAGGACTTGTTTTTGTGATGTTTTTATTGATAACATTTTGGGGTACATACAACTTTTTTTTATTTAATATCTTTATTGAATAACCAAATTCAGTTCAAATTTTAGTACAAAATCATAATTTTATATTATTATACTTTTCTTTCACCATAAACCACCAATTTTGGGGACCCCAGCCTTGTGATATGTCTCAAATCTCACCATCGTTCAAAAGGAACAAAGAAAGCAAAAGGAGAAGATACAACGACAAAAGGTCAAGATAACTCTATACCATCGAGGTTCAAAACCTCCAGGCCTCCCATATCTGAAACCACTTCTCATAAGCATTTCTTTGCTTATATAGAATATTCTCATAATTTTTAACCTTGTTAACTAAATTTATCCAGGCATTTACATCTGGAATATATCGTGAGAACAAGACCCGAGTAACCAAGAATCTGGCCAAGAATAATTTTCTACCTAGGAAAATCTTTTGATATTTATGTCTACTTAACTTAGAAAAATAACTCAATATTAAACATTCTACCTTAAAAAGAATCAGTAACTTCAATTTATGAATAAGAAAGTTATTAATAGCATACCAATATTATTTTAGTTCTGGGCATGACCAAAGCATATGTAGGTGGTCCGCACCTGATAGGTCACACCGTGGGCACCTAGAACTATATCTAAGCCATAGGGGCGTGACATATAATCTATGAAAAATAATATAAAATTCTACCAAAATGTGATTAAAGTTGTGAGATAATAAAGATAATAAACTTAAATTCAAAAATATATTACCCCATCCCTCTAATTAAATACTTGGGCAATCCACCCCCCAGGCCCTTTGTCCTGGTGATTGTATTTTAGTAAATCGGGCCTTAAGAAACAATTTATAAATATTTGCAATCTTCAATCTCTGCTCTAAATTCAACTCATTTAAAAAAAATAGAAGTATCTATCTCTAACAGTGATTTATCCTTCAAACTAGAAAGTGAAAATATCTAAACCACAATAAATTATCCACTCTTTGTGATAAATCCAAAAAACGACAATATCTGTCTATTCTTCACCAACTGTGTAACATATAGAATTCCATTTTTTTTTTGCCAAAACTGATTCCCAGCTATACCACCTAAAACCTACCAATAAGAATTATACCACAAAGGAGTGCATTGAAGCGATCCTTTTACCCCCAACTATGATCTAATAGTGGCCCAAGACTTAGATAATAACTTTGTGGCCTCTCTATAATCCTGCTCCTGATTGATCAATTGTCCAGATTCTAAAAAAGTTTATATATTATTATACGAGGATCTCCTCACCAAAGTCGTAAGCAATACACTTTTTTGCCATTCACGATACAACCATAGTTGGCCAGCAATAAAATATCCCTTGAAGTAGAGGAGATTCAACCCCCCCTGCTGCAGTGGTTAATACAAATATTCACATTTAAGCCTTACTCGCTTTCTTCCCCACAATAAATCATTAATGATTCTCTCCATAAGTTTAAAAAACTTATCCTTATCCATATAGGTGAATTCCTAAGAATATAAAGGAGTTGGGGTAGAATCACCATCTTAACCAGAGATTCTGGATCAGCTCTAGATAAGGGAAGTCGAAGCCATATCCCAATTTTTGACCTCAGTTTTGTTATCAGTGGAATCAAATTATGCTGTAAAAAAACTTCATTCTTAGGGGATATAGTCATACCCAAATAGTGAAAAGTATCCGAAACAGTCAACAAAGCCTCATTAGAGGATACAAAGTCCAGTGGCATTTATATCTAAACCCCGCCAAAGGAATAAACCATTCGGATGAGTCTTGGAAGAGTTGCATCTGTATGATCTATAAAAAAATAAAACATTTTCCGTGTATAGGAAAATACGATCTTCCGTCCCTAGTGTTCCAAACCCTTTAATTTTATCATCCTGTCTAACGGCCAAAGCCAAAGGCTCGACATAAATATCAAATAGCAATGGAGATAGTGGGCAACCTTGACAAGTGCCCCTATTCAAATCAAAACTAGATGTCAAAATCCCGTTAATATTCAGCTTTGCTGAAGGAGATCTATATAATAGCTTAATCATATCAATAAATGTATATCTAAAACCCATCCTAACCAAAACCTTCCAGAGAAATCTCTACTCCACCCTGTCAAAGGCCTTAGAGGTGTCTAAAGACAGGATGGAGCGAGAGACCCCCCCCCCCAGGGTGACTGAATGTTCGTAAATAGCCGATGGAGATTATAATGCGTTCTCTTATTTGGAATAAATCCATTCTGATCTGGATGAATAAAGGAATGACATTAGAAAGCCTTGTAGCCAGAATTCTTGAGAGAAGCTTCACATCCGTATTTAATAATGATATGGGTCTATATGATCCTAAATCTAAAGGGTCTTTTTTTGGAATTAATATTATTACCGCTTCTGTCATTAATTATTCTGGTAAATTCCCATCCGCCAATAATTTAGCAAACAACCTCAAAAGCCCAGGAATAATAATATCCCTATATTTACGATAAAATTCATATGGGAATCCATCTGATCCAGGGGAGGAGTTACCAGAACATGCTTTAATTGCCATTTCCAATTCCTGCATGGAGAAATCCACCTCAAGCGCTTCCCTTTGAACATCAGTAACAACTGGGTAAGAGATGGCATCCAAATAGGAATCCATCATTTCATCCGTGATATTACTATCTGCTTCATATACAGTGCCTTGCAAAAGTATTCACCCCCTTGACTTTTTTCATATTTTGTTACATTACAGCCATAAGTTCAATGTTTTGTTAATCTGAATTCTATGTGATGGATCAGAACACAATAGTCTAAGTTGGTGAAGTTAAATGAGAGGGATATATAAATAAAACTATTGTTTAGAAATAGAAAACAGAAAATTGGCATGTGCGTATGTATTTACCCACCTTGTTAGGAAGCCCATAACAAGCTCTGGTGCAACCAATTAGCTTCAGAAATCACATAATTAGTGAAATGATGTCCACCTGTGTGCAATCTAAGTGTCACATGATCTGTCAACACGTATACACACCTTTTTTGAAAGGCCCCAGAGGCTGTAACACCTAAGCAAGAGGCATCACTAACCAAACACTGCCATGAAGACCAATAAACTCTCCAAACAAGTAAGGGACAATGTTGTTGAGAAGTACAAGTCAGGGTTAGGTAATAAAAAAATATCCAAATCTTTGATGATTCCCATCAAATCTATCATAACCAAATGGAATGAACATGGCACAACAGCAAACCTGCCAAGAGACAGCTGCCCACCAAAATTCACGGACCGGGCAAGGAGGGCATTAATCAGAGAGGCAGCACAGAGACCTAAAGTAACCCTGGAGGAGCTGCAGAGTTCCACAGCAGAGACTGGAGTATCTGTACATAGGACAACAATAAGCTGTACACTCCATAGAGGTGGGCTTTATGGCAGAGTGGCCAGAAGAAAGCCATTACTGTCAGCTAAAAACAAAAAGGCATGTTGTGAGTTTGTAAAAAGGCATGTGGGAGACTCTCAAAATGTATGGAGGAAGGTGCTCTGGTCTGATGAAACAAAAATTGAACTTTTCGGCCATCAAAGAAAACTTTATGTCTGACGCAAACCCAACACATCACATCACCCAAAGAACACAATCTTTGGGTGAGGTTTTTTAGCAGCCGGGACTGGGAAACTGGTCAGAGTGGAGGTGAAGATGGATGGATGGTGCTAAATACAGGGATATTCTTGAGCAAAACCTGTGCCACTCTGTGCGTGATTTGAGGCTAGGACGGAGGTTCACCTTCCAGTGGGACAATGATCCCAAACACACTGATAAAGCAACACTTGAGTGGTTTAAGTGGAAACAAGTAAATGTGTTAGAATGGCCTAGTCAAAGCCCAGATCTCAATCCAATAGAAAATCTGTGGTCAGTCTTACTGTTAACAAGCGCAAACCATACAACTTGAAGGAGCTGCAGCAGTTTTGCAAGGAGGAATGGGCAAAAATCCCAGTGGTAAGATTTGGCAAGCTCATAGAGACTTATCGAAAGCGACTCTGCAAAGTATTGACTTTAGGGGGGTGAATAGTTATGCACATTGACTTTTTCTGTTATTTTGTCCTATTTGTTGTTTGCTTCACAATAAAAAAAAAAATTATCTTCAAAGTTGTGAGCATGTTCTGTAAATTAAATGAAGCAAATCCTCAAACAATCCCTGTTAATTCCAGATTGAGAGGCACCAAAATACGAAAAAAGTCAAGGGAGTGATTGCTTTTGCAAGGCACTGTGGATCTGAAAAATAATGTAATCCAAAAAGGTTCTCTCTATAAGATCCTGTCCATTAACTATTTTACCGTTAGTTAAACGAATATTATCTATATATTCTTTTTTGCTCTTGACTCTTTAAAATATTTTTGACCATAAAAAAATAGCCTCTGTTGAGCCTTCTCCAACAAAGTCAGAATAGGCTTGACTAGCCTTCTGCATAACTTTACTATAGAAGGATTGTGAGTAGAGTTGAGCGAACACCTGGATGTACGGGTTTGGCCGAACTTCACAAAAAAGTTCGAGTTCGGGACCCGAACCCTATTGAAGTCAATGGGGACCCGAACTTTGGAGCACTAAAATGGTGCTTTGGAGCACTAAAAAGGTCATTGAAAGGGCTAGAGGGCTGCAAAAGGCAGCAAAATGTGGTTAAGAGCATGGCAAGTGCTCTGCAAACAAATGTGGATAGGGAAATGACTTAAAATTACATAAAATACGTAAAAATAAAAAATTATAATCTTGATGAAGAAGGTGGAGGTCCATATGGAGTAGAAGGTTGGGGAGGCGGTGGACGTGGAAGCGGCAGTGGAGGAGGAGGAGGAGGTGGTAGCCAACACTGTTTTTTTTTTTTATTTTTTTTTATTAGGGTTAGGGTTGAGCAAACCCGAACTGTAAAGTTCGGGTTCTTACCGAACTTTAGGATTTTTGGACCGCGGACCCGAACCCGAACTTTTTCGTAAAAGTTTTGATTCGGTGTTCGGCGCTTTCTTGACGCTTTTTGAAAGGCTGCACAGCAGCCAATCGACAAGCGGTTAACTGTCTGACCTTAGAAGCCATCACAGCCATGCCTACTAATGGCATGGCTGTGATTGGCCAGAGCAGCATGTGACCCAGGCTCTATATAAGCTTGAGTCACGTAGCGCTGCACGTCACTCTGCTGTTACAAGTGTAGGGAGAGGATGCTGCTGGACTTGTGATTTCAGGGAGAGAATAGGAGAGAAACTTACTCAGCGATCTACAGAGAAATAGTTGTGTGGGTGCAGGACACAATAGTTTTAACCTGCCCTGAGGCCATTGACCAAATAAAAATAATAGCTTTTATAATTCTGTTAGGTAGGTGGGTGGCGGCGGCGGTGGCCATTTTATGCAAGCTCAGTGCACCAGCACTGCATCTGAGCTTTTGGGACATTGCAAATCACCATTTTTTTGGGCAATCTACAACATCTGTATTAGTCAGTGTGCAATTTAAGCTAGAAATACACCCATCATTTTCTGGGGTTTGAAAAACACACATTTTTTCCCCCAAAAAACTGTATTTTCCTGTTCTGCAAGTGTTAAATTCAAGTTTAATATATACATCTTTCATATTTCTGTTACCAAAAAACACATTTTTGGCAATCTACAACATCTTGATTAGTCAGTGTGCAATTTAAGCTAGAAATACACCCATCATTTTCTGTGGCTTGAAAAACACACTTTTTTGACCAAAAACACTATTTTCAGGCCTTGCAGCATCAGCACGTATGAAATTACAGGCTTATATACTGCGGTGAAATTCAGTTGTTAAACAAACACTCGTTTGGGCACAAAAAATTTAGTTGGCAGCCTTTGATGCAGATGTCATTGTGAGATACACTATTAATACATTTGGGTTACATTCAGAGATTTTAAATACCGCCATTTGGTGCACCAATATTGAATTCAGGCCTACACTGGTTCAGGCCCTGTGAGATACACCCTCTACATACAGGGGTTTGATTCAGGGATTTGAAATACAGCCATTTGAAATACAGCCATTTTGTGCAAAGAAATATTTACTTCAGGCCTACACTGGTTCAGACCGTGTGAGATACACCCTTTACATACTGTCGTTCTATTCTACTATTAATTAAACACCCATTTAGGGCAATAACCTAAATTCGAAAAATATGAGGAGAGCGTCAAAGGGACGTGGCCCAGGTCGTGGTGCTGCAGGTGGAGCTCCTGCTGCAGGGAGAGGACGTGGTCGATTTTTGCCAGCTACACGCACAAGTGAAACCCCTTCCTCAGGTGCGAGTAGGCGTGAAAACCTGCAGCGGAATTTGGTCGGGCCTAATTCTTCTCTACGAATGGTGAGGCCAGAACAAGTACAGGCAATAGTAGATTGGGTTGCTGACAGTGGATCTTGTTCCTTCACATTGTCTCCCACCTAGTCTTCTGCTGAAAGACCACAGTTGGCACCTTCAGCCGATGTCCATCAGTCTTTCACCTCACCCCCTTGCAAATCAGCCAAGCAGTCTGAGCCCCAAGTCATGCAGCAGTCTCTTCTGATTTTTGATGACTCTGTTAGCAGGATTTCCCAGGGCCATCCGCCTAGCCCTGCCCCAGAAGTGGAAGAGATTGAGTGCACCGACGCCCAACCACTTATCTTTCAAGATGAGTACATGGGAGGACCATCGCAGCACGTCTCGGATGATGACGAAACACAGGTGCCAACTGCTGGGGTTTTCAAAAGTGTGCAGACTGACAAGGAAGGCAGGGGTGAAGACTGGGTGGAAGATGATGTGGAGGACGATGAGGTCCTCGACACCACATGGAATTAAGGTCATGCGAGTGACCTATGTAGTTCGGAGGAAGAGGCGGTGGTCACACAGAGCCACCAGCACAGCAGAAGAGGGAGCAGGGTCCAAAAGCGGAGCGGCCGTCCTCTAGACAGTACGCCTCCTACTGCCCACCGCAGCAAGGGACCGAGCACACCAAAGCCAGCTCCAAGGAGTTCCCTGGTGTGGCAGTTCTTCAGACAATGTGCTGACGACAAGACACGAGTGGTTTGCACGCTGTGCAATCAGAGCCTGAAGCGAGGCATAAACGTTCTCAACCTGAGCACAACCTGCATGACCAGGCATTTAAGTGCAAAGCACGAGCTGCAGTGAAGTAGACACCTCAAAAACCAAGAAAGGTCACTGCTCCTCCTGCTTCCTCTTCTGCTTCGCGGCCTCTTCATCCACCTCTGGAGTGACAGTGCCACCTGGCACCCCGCAAACAGAGCATCTGCCAGCAACACCAACACCTGGGTCACCAAGCATCTCCACAATGTCCCACGGAAGCGTTCAGCTCTCCTGTCACGACCGCTACCCCAGCAGCAGTCGTGTCGCACCAGACGGAGGGGAAGGGGGACCCTTATCTACGGATGGGAATAGTATGGCCACCCCTGACTAACCCTAAGCTGGCACCTGTCTGCCCTGATACCCTAGACGGGGTGTGAACCCGTGCGGCGAGCAGGATGCCTAAACCCTCAGTCACCCTAAAAAGGCCTAGAGTGGGGAAAGGCCGATGGGAGCACTAGTCACCATCACTCATGTCTAGGAGAACAGCAGGGGAAGACAGCTACAAACAAACTATATCAGAGATAGACTTATCCAGTCACGAGCAGAGAAGGCGATCCGATTCACGACAGTCCACGCCGGACAAGAACTCCACAGCAACACCATCAAACGATCTCCTTCAAAGGTCAGAATAGAACTGGAAGTAAGGACTATATCTGGCAATGACTGCAAGTGAAAGTGAAACTAATATAGTAGCTGGGAGTGGCAGACAGGACTCACCTGAGAAGGATGCCTGCAAACTCCCAGTCAGGACAAAAAGGTTCACAAGGCAAAACCCAGATGACATACCCTGAACCACGGAGCAAACTCACAAGCTATCGCGAGTAGCAAGTCACTGCGACCTTCTCCTCCCAGACCTGTCTGGATCAGTCACAGTCGTGACATCTCCATATCCCAAACACTGGAGAGGAAGAGGAAGTACCCCCTACCCACCCACGATCCCTAGCCCTAATGCCAGCATTTCTAAATTACTGGCCTTTGAAATGCTGTCATTCCGTCTGGTGGAGACGGATAGTTTTAAAGGCCTTATGGCGGTGGCTGTCCCACAGTACGTCGTGCCCAGCTGCCACTACTTTTCAAGGTGAGCCATCCCTTCCCTTCACAACCAAGTGGGGGACAAAATCAGGTGTGCACTGCGCAACGCCATCTGTGGCAAGGTGCACTTCACTAGGGATACATGGACCAGTAAGCACGGTCAGGGCCGTTATATCTCCATAACAGTTTATTTCAAGGACCCTTTGGACTCGGGATATATAAATAATAAGGTTCAAATAGTCTAGGCTACAAAATTCCCGTTTCAGGTCTATTAAAACATAACATTTATTTCATTTATTAAAGCTAATATGAATCGGGAAAGTAAGGAACTTTAAAATTATAGGTGCTGTTGAACTCAAGCGGCAGAGGATATAGGTTACTTCACCTATATATCCTGCCTCATTCTCATGCATTTATCTTTCTTTGATTTTCTGTTACAATCATCATTATATATATAAATTGATTGCATTATTGAGGACCATCTATCTAGTCGCTTTTGATTTCAATCCCTCGCTTTCGTTTTATTATATATCATTTATCGCGACTCACTACCGCTTATGTGTCTAAGTGCGGTGGGTCTGCAGTCACTCCACACTACGACACTTAGTCCTACATGCACCTAGCCTAAAATCCGAATTATCTCCATAACAGCACCCTGGGTAAATGCAGTGGCGGCTGGGCATGAGGCGGATAGCAGTTTGACGCATGTCCTTCCACCACCGAGGATTGCAGGGCGCTTCAGTTTGCCTCCTGTTGCTTCCTCCTCCTACTCTGCTTCCTCATCCTCTACCAGCTCCTCATCCGGTCAGCGTAACACCTTCACCACCAACTTCAGCACAGCCAGGGGTAAACGACAGCAGGTAGTTTTAAAACTTATCTGTTTGGGGGACAAACCCCACACCGCGCAGGAGCTGTGGACGGGCCTTGAACAACAGACCGATGAGTGGTTTGTGCCAGTGAGCCTCAAGCCCGGCCTGGTGGTGTGCGATAATGGGTGAAATCTCGTAGCAGCTCTGGGACTAGGCGATTTGACGCACATCCCTTGCCTGGCGCATGTGTTGAATTTGGTGGTGCAGAGATTCCTTAAAAATGACCACGATATGTCAGAGCTGCTGCATAAAGTGCGGGCCGTCTGTGCGCGCTTTTGGCATTCTCACCCTGCTACTGCTCGCCTGTCAGCGCTGCAGCGTAACTTCGGCCTTCCCGATGACCACCTCATATGCAAAGTGCCCACAAGGTAGAACTCCACCTTGCACATGCTGGCCAGACTGTGCGAGCAGCAGCAGCAGGCGATAGTGGAGTTTCAGCTGCAGCACGCACGGGTGAGGTGCTCGGCGGAACAGCACCACTTCACCACCAATGACTGGGCCTCCATGCGAGACCTGTGTTCCTTGTTGCGCTGTTTCGAGTACTCCACCAACATGGCCAGTGACGATAACGTCGTTCTCAGCGTTACTATCCCACTTCTATGCCTCCTTGAAAAAACGCTCCTGGCGATAATGGAAGAGGATGTGGCACAAGAGGAGGAGGAGGAAGAGGGATCATTTCGTAGGGTTTCCGGCCAGTCATTCCCAAGTGGCTCCGAAGGTGGGTTCCTGCACCCACAAACCCAAGGTACACAATTGTCCAGCCAGGGCACAGTTCAGGAGGATGACGAGGTGGAGGATGAGGAGGAGGAGATGGAGGAGGAGGAATCATGTTCACAGCAGGGTGGCACCTAAACCAGCTCATGGGCATCACTGGTGCGTGGATGGGGGGATACAGAGGACACAGACGATACACCTCCCACAGAGGACAGCTTTTCGTTGCCTCTGGGCAGCCTGGCACACATGAGCGATTACATGCTGCAGTGTCTCCGCAACGACCGCCGAGTTGCCCACATTCTAACTTGTGCTAATTACTGGGCTGCCACATTGCTGGATCCCCCTTACAAGGACAAAGTACTGTCCTTAATTACGTCACTGGAGCGTGATCGTAAGATGCGCGACTACAAGCGCACGCTGGCAGACGCGCTGCTGGTGGCATTCCCACCTGACAGCGGGGGCACAGTGGAAGCACAAGGCGAAGGCAGAGGACGAGGAAGAGGTTGCCAACGCAGCTGGGGCACCGCCAGCACCTCAGAAGGCAGGGTTAGCTTGGCCGAAATGTGGAAAAGCTTTGTCAGCACGCCACAACAACCAGCACCACCAGCTGATATGGAACGTCTTAGCAGGAGGCATCATTTCAGCAACATGGTGGAGCAGTTTGTGTGCACAAGCCTACACATACTGAATGACGGGTCTGCCCCCTTCAACTTCTGGGTCTCCAAATTGGGCACATTGGCCTGAGCTTGCCCTTTACGCCTTGGAGGTGCTGGCCTGCCCTGCAGCCAGTGTATTATCTGAACGTGTGTCTAGCACGGCAGGGGGCGTCATCACAGACAAGCGCAGCCACCTGTCCACAGCCAATGTTAGAGAAGCTCAAGTTCATTAAAATGAACCAGGCATGGATCCCTCAGGACTTGTCCGTACCTTGTTCAGAATAGACATGTATACCGTCACTAAGCAGCCATTGTTATACTGCAGCGCAATTGCTCATGTTTGTATTTTGGATATTTCACACTCTTTTGGAGTGTACCTTAATTTTACAAAATTAAATGAAAACCAAAAACCTGTGTTTTATTGTACATGTTTTATTTTATATCATTTCACTACATTGTCATTTAAATTTTCGGGTGAAATTCACAAATTTTTGGGTGTATAGTACCACTGCTGCACCTAGTAGACAGGTTAAACAAACAAAAAAATTGTCATTTACATTTTCGGGTGAAATTCACCAATTTTTGGGTGTATAGTACCACTGCTATACCTAGTAGGCCGGTTTAAAAAAAAAACAATTGTCAGTAAAATTTTCGGGTGAAATTCACGAATTTTTGGGTGTATAGTACCACTGCTATACCTAGTAGACAGGTTAAACAAAAAAATAATTGTCAGTTATATAATCTGGTGAAATGCACCAATTTTTGGGTGTGATGTACCACTCATATACCTAGTAGACCGAAAAAAGAAAAACAATTTATCAGTTAAATTTTTGGGTGAAATTCACAAATTTTTGGGTGTAATATACCCCTACTCTACCTAGTTGACAGCTTAATAAATTTCAATAATTTTTCTGTTACATTCTTGGGTTGACATTATACAATTTTAGACATGAATAAACACCTGCTATGCATAGGTGACAGGGAATAAAATGTAATATATTATTCAGTAATTAATGCGCGCCACATCCTTTCATTCAAAGCTTAAAGGGAGTCTGTCACCTCCATATGGCCATATACAGTGCTTACATGGCTCTGTAGCACACCTATACAGGATTGTAATGGTACCTTTGTCTTTGTCTTTAGACTTGCACCAGCAGGAAAAACGAAGTTTAATTCATATGCAAATGAGCACTCGCAAGTGCCCAGGGGCAGCGTTCAGTGTGTAGGTGCCCAGGCTGCTCTGCCTTCTTTTCACTTTACTCCTCCTCAGCCTCTTCCTTTGCCCGCCCTCCAAGTCCGGACCTATCGATGAGGCAAGAGACTTGGAGGGCGGGCAAAGGCAAAGGCTGGGGAGGAGTAAAGTGAAAAGAAGGCAGAACAGCCTGGGCACCTACATACTGAACGCTGCCCCTGGGCACTTGCGAGTGCTCATTTGCATATGAATTAAACTTCATTTTTCCTGCTGGTGCAAGTCTAAAGACAAAGACACCATTACAATCCTGTATAGGTGTGCTACAGAGCCATGTAAGCACTGTATATGGCCATATGGAGGTGACAGACTCCCTTTAAACTTTGAAAAGTTGTCACACTTTTACGCTTTAATAATTTCTCCCATATTTCAACTCTATAATTTTAAATTTGAAAAAATGAATCCTACCTTGGATGTGGTCTCTCTTTCTCACGCTCCCTCTCTGGCCTGGAACCCTGATCCCCCGCCACCCGTGATCACCATGGTAGGCGCATAAAAGAACATCAAAAGTTGATAGAGCAGATATCAAATTGGATCGTTAACATCACGGGGACGTGCGACATAGTGGGGCACTAAGTGTGCACATGCCTACACGAACTGACTGACAGGGGTCAGCCCCTGCAACTTCTGGGTCTCCAAATTGGGCACATGGCCTGAGCTTGCCCTTTACCCCTTAGAGGTGCTGGCCTACCCTGCAGCCAGTGTATTGTCTGAACGTGTGTTTAGCATGACTGGAGGGGGTTATCACAGGTTATATTTCCCAATGTTTTGGGGTGTACCCTAATTTTAAAAATAAAATTTAAAACAAAAAAGCTGTGTAGGCTACCTCCTCCTCCTCCACTTCCACCTACACCGCCACATCTACCACCTCCTCAACCTCCTACTCCATATGGACCTGGTCCTCCTAGATCAAGATTATTATTATTTTTTTTACGTATTTTATGTTATTTTAAGCAATTTCCCTATCCACAATGGTTTGCAGAGCACTTGCCATGCTCTTAACCACATTTTGACGCCATTTGCAGCCCTCTATCCCTTTCCATTACATTTTTACAGCCATTTTAGTGCTTCAATGGGGTTCGGGTTCAGGGTCAAGTTCGGGGCAAGTTCGGGTCCCGAACTCGAACTTTTTTCCGAAGTGCACTGCAGGGGCAGGCTTACCGGGGTGCCGTTGGGGGAACTCTTTTACCAGTCTGGGGGCGTGGACATTTTCTTCTGGCTCCCAGGAGTTATCCTCGGGAGGGTAACCCTCCCACCCAATTAGTTATTGTAGTCTTCCCCGGTGGAGCCTGGAGTCGAGAATCTTTGCAACATCGTATTCTTCTTCACCCTGTACCCTCACGGGTGGTGGAGGGGGCGAGTGGCGGCCTGTGAAGGTGTTCTCCACGTATGGCTTGAGGAGTGAGCAATGGAAGACAGGGTGCACCCTAATGGAGTCCGGAAGGTCGAGCCGGAATGTGACCTCGTTGATTTGTGCGGTGATCCGGAACGGACCCATGTATCTTTGGGCCAACTTTTTGGAGGGGACCTTCAATCTGAGGTTCCTGGTGGACAGCCACACCTTGTCTCCACATGGAAGCCCGGGGTGGGTTTGCGACGTCTGTCTGCTCCCTGTTTAAAGCGCCTCTGGGCAAGCTGGAGGTTGTCTATAATGTTCTTTTGTGCCTCCTGTAGGGTTGTTAGGCGTTCGGCCACTGCTGGGAGGGTGGAGGCGACGGGTAGGGGCTGTGCTTGGTTGAGCTGTGCTCAGCATTGTTGTAGGTGAACTCGGCGGTGGAGAGATGGTCAAGCCAGTCATCCTGCAGGTGGGAGCTGAAACAACGTAGGTACTGCTCTAGGGTCTGATTAGTTCTCTCCGCCTGCCAGTTTGACTGAGGGTGCAAAGCGGAGGACAGGTTCACTTTAACCCCGAGCGCCAGGCAGAATTTCTTCCAGAACTTAGAGGCAAATTGTACGCCTCGGTCGGAGACTACGTCGTCCGGGATCCCATGCAGCCTGAAGACCTCTCTGAGAATAAAATCGGCCGTCTGTTTGGCGGTGGGTAGGCCTTTGTAGGGGATGAAATGGGCCATCTTGGTGAGACGGTCGACCACGACCAGGATGGTGTTCATCCCTTTTGAAGGAGGAAGGTCTACCACAAAGTCCATGGAGATCAAGCCCCAGGGGCGGGATGGAATTGGGAGGGGTTGTAACAGACCCACGGGAGAGGAACGAGGAGTCTTATTGCGGGCACAGACCGTGCACGAGGAGATGTACCTCTTGATGTCCTCCTTGTATGTTGGCCACCAGAAGGAGCGGGAGAGAAGCTCCTGGGTCTTTCTTGTGCCAAAATGGCCGGCCAGCTTGGAGTCATGATTGAGTTTGAGCACTTCGAGCCATGCGATTTCTGGTACATATAGTTGTAGGTCCTGATGAAACCAATGACCGTTCTTAAACGTAAGGCTGACATTCCCTGTGGGGTGGGCGAGGAAGGGGTCATTTTTGTATCCTTCTTTGATTGTGCCCAGGAGTTCTTTAGAGTAGGTGGCCCCTACGACCCTTCTCTCGGGTAGGATGTTATTTTGGCCCTTGTTACTCTGTGAGGGCTCGGAAAACATTCTGGAGAGGGTGTCAGCCTTGCAGTTTTTTGATCCGGGACGATAGGTAATGAGAAAGTTGAAGCGGGAAAAGAATAGGCTCCATCTGGCCTGTCTGGCTGAGAGTCTCGAGGTTCTTGTGGTCAGTTAGTACAATTATGGGGTTGGTGGCTCCCTCCAGCAGGTGTCTCCACTCAGGGAAGGCATCCTTGATCGCCAGTAGTTCTTTGTTCCCGATGTCAGTTCTCCTCGGAGGGGGACATCTGGCGGGAGAAATATGCGCACGGGTGTAATAGCATCCTGTCCCCTGTCCGTTGTGACACAACTGCCCCCACCGCGGAGTCTGATGCATCCACTTAGACTGTAAATGGCAGCTCGGGGTTCGGGTGGATTAGGATTGGAGCAGAAGTGAAGAGGAGTTTCAACTTGGTGAAGGCCTCCTGGGCCTCAGGTGTCCAGGAGAAGGGGACTGCCTTCTTGGTGAGTTGGGTGATTGGTGCTATGACCTTGGAGAAGTTCCGGATAAACTTCCGATAGAAGTTGGCGAAGCCAATGAATCTTTGTATCTCCTTCTCGTTTCTCGGAACGGGCCAGTTCATCACAGCTTGGACCTTCCCTGGGTCCATACTTAGGCCCTCTGGGGAGATAATGTATCCGAGGAACTGAGTGGTGGTTCGCTCAAACTCGCATTTCTCTAGCTTGATATAGAGAGAGTTCTGTCTGAGTCTCTGCAGTACCCTGCGGACGTGTTTGCGGTGCTGCTCGAGTTCTTCAGAGAAGATCAAGATGTCGTCCAGGTAAACGACTACAAACAGATCCAGCATGTCCCTGAGGACGTCGTTAATGAAGTGCTGGAAGGTGGCGGGAGCATTGCAGACTCCGAAAGGCATGACCAGGTACTCGAAATGACCATAACGTGTCCGGAAGGCGGTCTTCCATTCGTCCCCAGGGCGGATTCGGACGAGGTTGTAGGCCCCTCGAAGGTCGAGTTTAGTGAAGATCTTCGCTGCCCGGAGTCTCTCGAGGAGTTCTGAAATCAGTGGGAGCGGGTACCGTTTTTTTACGGTTATGTCGTTAAGCTTTCTGTAGTCTATGCAGGGACGCAGGGAGGAGTCTTTTTTCTCTACGAAGAAAAAGGGAGCTCCCGCGGGGGAGGTAGAGGGCCAGATGAACCCCTTCTTCAGGTCCTCGTCCAGATACTCTTTCAGAGCCTTGAGTTCAGGCTCTGAGAGGGGGGTAGATACTGCCAAAGGGTATTTCGGCCCCGGGCAACAGTTCTATAGGGCAGTCATAGGGTCGGTGTGGTGGCAGCTTGTCTGCATTTTTCTTGTCGCAGACATCCTGGAACTCGCAGTATTGAGGGGGTAGCAGATCCTTGACGGATAGTTTTGAGATGGTGGTGTCTTCGGGTGGAAGAACGGGTTTGTGGGAACAATTTAGCGAGCAGAACTCGGACGGGAATCGTATGCAGCGGGTTTCCCAGTCCACCGAGGGGTTGTGGGTGGCCAACCATGGGATGCCCAAGATCACCGGGAACTTCGGGGAGGCGATCAGTGAGAAGTGGATCTTTTCACGGTGATCGGGTTCTATGAGGAGTTGTAGTTCGGTGGTCTCGTGAGTGGCCGGCCCTGAGGAGAGTGGGGATCCGTAGACGGTTTCCAGGTCAACGGGGGCTGCCTTGATTGTCAGTGGAATGTTCTTTTCGCGGACGAAGGTTAGGTCCATGAAGTTGCCTCCCGCCCGGAGTCTAACATCGCTGAACAGGGGAGTTGTCGCCCCTCAATGTCGATGAGGATGGGGACGATGAAGTGGGATCCATGAGCCGCCGTATTGTTATTTTTTCAGGGGCTGCTGGCGGGGTTGGAGTCTGTGGTTGCTCCTTTAGTTCAGTGACGGCAATAGTCTTTCGGATCTTATGAGGACATTTGATGGCAAAATGACCCGGCTCCCCACATTAGAGGCAGAGGTTTTCGGCCACGTCTCTCCTTCTCAGCTGTGGATAGAGACCTACGTAGAGCGTCGACCTGCATAGGTTCAGTTGCTGACTGGGGGTCGCGCTGGGCGGTGGAAGAGAAGGAGTAAGTGGGTCTGTGGTCCGAGGACGAGAGTCTTTCTTTCTTCCTCTCGGAGAGTCTTTGATCTATCCGGATGCATAACTGAATGAAGTCATCCAGATCGTCTAGGGCCTCAACTCTGGCGAGTTCGTCCTTTATTAATTCGGACAGGCCTCACCGGAATTGGCTCCTCTGTGCCGCTGGGTTCCAGGTGGTGTCCGTGACCCAACGACGAAACTCGGCGGTGTATTCGGCGACGGAGCGTCTCCCTTGCCACAGACTATGTAGTCGCGCCTCGGCTGTCGCACAGCGGTTGGGGTCGTCAAAGACTTGGCTCATGGCGGTGATGAAGTTGTTTAGGTTGTCCAGGAGCTGACTGTTAGTCTCCACGTATGGTGATGCCCATGCTAATGCTTCATCCGTCAGGAGATTGACCATGAATAGCACCTTCTTTTTCCCGGTGGTGAAGGGGGCCGGGTACATCTGAAAATAGATGCGGCATTGGTTTAGAAACCCCCGATACTGGCGTCTGTCACCGCCGAATCTTGATGGGAGTGGCATGCGGGTGTCTGCGGCCGCGCCGCAGACGTCCAGGAGTTGCCTCTGTAGTTCAATAATCTCGCTCTGTTGGCTTTGGACTATGCCTTGGAGCTGGGCAAATTTCTCCTGATATGTAGTACCAATTCTTTAAGTTTGGAGACCTGCTTACGCAGAGTGGCCATGGCGGACTCCATAGTGTGGCTGATTATTCTGTAACAGTCCTAAAGGCTCACCTGAGTCAGAGGACAGCTGGCTGGAGGTCGGAGTGGAGCCCAGTGGCAAGGACCGCAGGCAGGTAGTAGGTGCAGGAAGTCTGGCAGAGGCGTAGTCAGTAGGCAGGCGGTGGGTCAGGGCAGGCGGCAGTAAGCGTGGTCAGACAATCTGGATGGCAACGGTGGTAGCAGTTCAGTAGGTAGGGACAAAGCAGAAGAGTATTCGGTAGTCAATTCCTGGTCAGCAGTGGATTTCCAGTAGTAGCAAGAGCAGCAGATGAGGAGAAGCTTGACCAAGGCTCAGGAGCTCAATAATCAGCAAGCTGGAGTGCAAGGGGTTGGACTTATATAGGGAAGTACCAGGTGTGGGGAATAAATGGTGATGAGCAAGGCTTGGCAAGACTGAGGTTAAATGATAGGCTTCAGGAAGGAATGTCCAGAGAGGACGGTAGCCTAGTAAGCAGGGCTTCCGCCTGAGATGTGGCTGGTCACGGGTTCGAATCCTGACACTGTGATAACGCCCCCTGCCGTGCTAAACACACGTTCAGAGGCCAGCACCACCAAGGCATAAAGGGCAAGCTCAGGCCATGTGCCCAATTTGGAGACCCAGAAGTTGAAGGGGGCAGACCCATCATTCATTACATGTAGGCATGTGCACACATACTGCTCCACCATGTTGCTGAAATGCTGCCTACTGCTAAGACGTTCCATATCAGCTGGTGGTGCTGGTTGTTGTTGTGGTGTGCTGACAAAGCTTTTCCACATTTCTGCCATGCTAACCCTGCCTTCTGAGGTGCTGGTGGTGCCCCAGCTGTGTTGGCGACCTGTTCCTCCTCCTCTGCCTTCGCCTTGTGCTTCCACTGTGCCCCCGCTGTCAGGTGGGAATGCCATCAGCAGCACGTCTACCAGCATGCGCTGTTACTCGCGCATCTTACAATCACGCTCCAGTAACGGAATTAAGGATGGTACTTTGTCCTTGTAACGGGGATCCAGCAGCGTGGCCACCCAGTAATCAGCAAGAGTTAGAATGTGGCCAACTTGGCGGTCCTTGTGGAGACACTGCAGCATGTAATCACTCATGTGTGCCAGGCTGCCCAGAGGCAACGACAAGCTATCCTCTGTGGGAGGTGTATCGTCTGTGTCCTCTGTATCCTCCAATCCATGCACCAGTGATGCCCATGAGCTGGTTTAGGTGCCACCCTGCTGTGAACATGGTTCCTCCTCCTCATCCTCCTGAACTGTGCCCTGGCTGGGCAATTGTGTACCTGGCGTATGTTGGTGCAGGAACCCACCCTCGGAGCCACTTGTAAATGACTGGCCTGAAACCCTTGTAAATGATCCCTATTCCTCCTCCTCCTCTGCCAAATCCTCTTCTATCATCGCCAGCAGCATTTTTTCAAGGAGGCATAGAAGTGGGATAGTAACGCTGAGAACGACGTCATCTGCATTGGTCATGTTGGTGGAGTACTCGAAACAAGGCACACAGGTCTCGCATGGTGGTGAAGTGGTGCTGTTCCGCAGAGCGACTCACCCGTGCGCGCTGCAGCTGAAACTCCACTATCGCCTGCTGCTCGCACAGTCTGGCCAGCATGTGCAAGGTGGAGTTCCACCTTGTGGGCATGTCTCATATGAAGTGGTGAGCGGGAAGGCCGAAGTTACGCTGCAGCGCTGACAGGCGAGCAGGGTGAGAACGCCGAAAGAGCTCACAGACGGCCCGTACTTTCTGCAGCACCTCTGACATATTGGGGTAATTTTTAAGGAATTTCTGCACCACCAAATTCAAGACATGCGCCAGGCAAGGGATGTGCGTTGAACCGGCTAGTCCCAGAGCTGCTGTGAGATTTCGCCCATTATCGCACACCACCAGGCCGAGCTTGAGGCTCCCTGGCACCAACCCCTCATCGGTCTGTTGTTCCATGCCCATCCACAGCTCCTGCACGGTGTGGGGTTTGTCCCCCAAACAGATAAGTTTTAAAACTACCTGCTGTCGTTTACCCCTGGCTGTGCTGAAGTTGGTGGTGAAGGTGTTACGCTGACTGGATGAGGAGGCGGTAGTGGATGAGGAAGCGGAGTAGGAGGAGGAAGCAACAGGAGGCAAACTGAAGCGCCCTGCAATCCTCGGTGGTGGAAGGACACACGCCAAACTGCTATCTGCCTCAGGCCCAGCCGCCACTGCATTTACCCAGTGTCTGTTAGGGAGATATAACGTCCCTGACCGCGCTTACTAGTCCATGTATCCATAGTTAGGTGGACCTTGCCACAGATGGCGTTGTGCAGTGCACACCAGATTTTGTTCCCCACTTGGTTGTGCAGGGAAGGGATGGCTCGCCTGGAAAAGTAGTGGCGGCTGGGCACAACGTACTGTGGGACAGCCAACACCATAAGGCTTTTAAAACTCTCTGTCTCCACCAGACGGAATGACAGCATTTCAAAGGCCAGTAATTTTGAAATGCTGACATTCAGGGCCAGGTTTCGTGGGTGGGTAGGGGAGTACTTCCTCTTCCGCTCCAGTGTTTGGGAAATGGAGAGCTGAAGGCTTCCATGGGACATTGTGGTCATGCTTGGTGACCCAGGTGGTGGCATTGCTGGCAGATCCTCTGTTTGCGGGGTGGCAGGTGCCACTGTCACTCCAGAGGTGGATAAATAGGCTGAGACTGCAGCAGAAGAGGAAGCCGGAGGAGCCAGAGACCTTTCTTGGTTTTTGAGGTGTCTACTTCACTGCAGCTCGTGCTTTGCACTTAGATGCCTGGTCATTCAGGTTGTGCTCAGGTTGAGAACGTTTATGCATCGCTTCATGCTCTGATTGCACAGTGTGCAAACCACTCGTGTCTTGTCATCAGCACATTGTCTGAAGAACTGCCACGCCAGGGAACTCCTTGGAGCTGGCTTTGGTGTGCTCGGTCCCTTGCTGCGTTGGGCAGTACCAGGCCTACTGTCTAGGGGACAGCCGCTCCGATTTTGCACCCTGCTCCCTCTTCTGCTGTGCTGGTGGCTCTGTGCGACCACCGCCTCCTCCTCCGAACTAGACAGGTCACTCGCATGACCTTGATTCCATGTGGGGTCGAGGACCTCATCGTCCTCCACATCATCTTCCGCCCAGTCTTCACCCACCTCTGCCCTCCTTGTTGGTCTGCACACAGCAGTTGGCACCTGTGTTTCGTCTTCATTCCAGACGTGCTGCGGTGGTCCTCCCATGTACTCATCTTGAAACATAAGTGGCTGGGCATCGGTGCACTCAATCTCTTCCACTTCAATTAGTAAAATTGTCTTTGAAAATGAAAAATTACAAGTAATGTGTTTCAAGTATTTACTTTTACAAGGGTTACCATAAAAAGCAGTCTACAAATTGTTAGACAATTTTAAAGTATTGCAATACTTCAAATGTGGTCATAAACTGCGGTTTGAGGAAATGGCAGGATTTAGAACATAAGGAGTGCCATTTGGATTTTGAAGCACAGATTTTGCTGAAATGGGTTTAGGTGCCATGTCACATGGGTTCTTTGTGTTGATACAATTATGATTGGTTCCACATTTATAAAGTTTTTTTTTATGTTTTACTACTTTTGCATCATAAAATCACTTTTATAAAAATAAAAACACTCTTCTGTCCACCCAAAATATTTGTATTTTTCTATGAAGATAGCTGTATGAGGTTTTGCTTTTTTTGCGTGATGAGCTGTAGTTTTTATTGGTATAATTTTTGGTTACATATTTTCAGAGGCAAGGTGTTTTTTTTACAGGGTTTACCATGTAGGATAAATAGCATGATAATTTTATTCTGCTGGTTGATATAATTGCAATGATAATGTCACGACCGCTATCCCAGCAGCAGTCGTGTCGCACCAGACGGAGGGGAAGGGGGACCCTTATCTACGGATGGGAAATAGAATGGCCACCCCTGACTAACCCTAAGCTGGCACCTGTCTGCCCTGATACCCTAGACGGGGTGTGAACCCGTGCGGCGAGCAGGATGCCTAAACCCTCAGTCACCCTAACAAGACTTGACTGGGGAAAGGCCGATGGGAGCACTAGTCACCATCACTCACGTCTAGGAGAACAACAGGGGAAGACAGCAACAAACAAACAATCTATAGCAGAGATAGACTTATCCAGTCACGAGCAGAGAAGGCGATCCCAAACACAACAGTCCACGCCGGACAAGAGCTCCACAGCAACACCGTCAAACGATCTCCTTCAAAGGTCAGAATAATACTGGAAGTAAGGACTATATCTGGCAATGACTGCAAGTGAAACTGAAACTAATATAGTACCTGGGAGTGGCAGACAGGACTCACCTGAGAAAGATGCCTACAAACTCCCAGTCAGGACAAAAAGGTTCACAAGGCAAAACCCGGATGACATACCCTGAACCACGGAGCAAACTCACAAGCTATCACGAGTAGCAAGTCGCTGCGACCTTCTCCTCCCAGACCTGTCTGGATCAGTCACAGTCGTGACAATACCCCCCTTTCTACGAGGGGCCCCCGGACCCTCAAGACCAGGCCTCTCCGGATGGGAGCTATGAAAAGCCCAAATGGGTCTGTCCGCTTTTATCTCTGAAGCTGGAACCCACATTCTCTCTTCGGAACCATAACCTCTCCAGTGCACCAGGTACTGAAGAGAGCGGCGAACATATCGTGAATCAACAATCTTTTCTACCTGAAACTCAAGACTGCCATCAACAACCACCGGTGGAGGCGGTAGTGGCAATTGTTCAGGAGGTTCTACATATCTCTTAAGCAGAGATCTATGGAAGACATTATGGATCCTTAGAGTCTGAGGTAGCTCCAGACGAAAAGCCAAAGGGTTAATGATCTTAATTACCCTATAAGGACCAATAAATCTCGGACCTAATTTCCACGAGGGAACCTTCAACTTGATATTTCTGGTAGACAACCACACCAAGTCATTCACCCCAAGGTCCGGACCTTCAGAGCGCTTCCTATCAGCCGCACGTTTGTATCTACCACCAATTCTCTTCAAACTTTCTTGCACACTCTGCCACACTGAAGAAAGTGAAGACGCAAATCGTTCCTCCTCGGGAATCCCAGACGGCCCCCCCCTCACTAAACGTACAAAACTGAGGATGGAAACCATACGCACCAAAAAATGGTGACTTATCGGTGGACTCTTGATGACGATTATTAATGGCAAACTCGGCTAACGGTAAATAAGATGACCATTCCTCCTGATTTTCGGAAACAAAGCATCTCAAATATGTCTCTAGGTTTTGATTGGTACGTTCAGTCTGACCGTTGGACTGTGGATGGAAAGATGAAGAAAACGACAGATGAACCCCTAAATGAGAACAAAAAGCTTTCCAAAATTTAGAAAAAAATTGGGTACCACGATCCGAAACAATATCGGAAGGGACCCCGTGAAGCTTCACGATGTGGTCAATAAAAACCTGAGCCAGTGTGTTAGCATTAGGCAATGCGGCAAGAGCAATAAAGTGCACCATTTTACTGAATCTGTCAACAACTACAAGAATAACAGTCTTCCCCGCTGATACTGGTAGATCCGTAATGAAATCCATTGATAGGTGCGTCCAAGGCCTGTTGGGGATGGCCAGAGGTAAAAGACGCCCTGCCGGACGAGTATGATCTACCTTAGAACGAGCACAGGTAGCACATTCAGACACAAAATTCAACACCTCCTGGCGCCACTTAGGCCACCAGAACCGACGAGACACTAACTCAGAGGTTGCCCTACTACCTGGGTGTCCTGCCAGTGTGGAGTTATGGTGTTCTTTTAGTATCTCCAGGCGTAAATTTTCTGGCACAAACAGTTTACCCGAGGGGCAGGAGGCCGGGGCGTCCCCCTGAGCTTCCAACACCCTCCCCTCCAAACCTGAGTGTAATGCAGGGACCACCACCCCCTTTTGCAAAATGGGCTCTGGTACATCAACATCACTCCCTCCAGGAAAACTTCGGGACAATGCATCCGCCTTAGTATTTTTTGCCCCCGGGCGATAGGTTATTACAAAATTAAACCTAGTAAAAAATAACGACCACCGAGCCTGTCTAGGGGTGAGACGTTTAGCAGACTCCAGATATACTACGTTTTTGTGATCAGTAATCACCGTGATGGGATGAACCGCCCCCTCCAAAAAATGACGCCACTCCTCAAAGGCCAACTTAATAGCCAAAAGTTCCCTGTTGCCAATATCATAATTCCTCTCTGCAGTAGACAATTTCTTCGAAAAGAAAGCACACGGACACCATTCACCAGGGGATGGGCCCTGAGATAGTACCGCTCCCACCCCCACCTCTGATGCGTCAACCTCTACAATAAAAGGAAGCGAGACATCTGGCTGTACGAGAATAGGGGCCGAGATGAATCTCTCCTTCAGAGATGTAAAGGCAGTTTTGGCTGCATGTGACCATTTGGAAAAATCAGATCCCTTTCGGGTCATGTCCGTCAGTGGTTTGACCACCAAGGAATAGTTCTTTATAAACTTTCTATAAAAATTGGCAAACCCCAGGAAACGTTGCAATGCCTTCAGGTTCTCAGGCAGATCCCAGTCCATAATCGCCCGGACTTTCTCTGGATCCATGCGGAAACCTGAATCTGACAACATATACCCCAGAAATGGCAGTTCTTTTACGGCAAACACACATTTCTCTAATTTAGCAAACAATTTGTTGGCCCTTAATATCTGCAGCACTTGTCTCACATGGATCTTATGTGTATCCAGATCCGGGGAATAGACCAGGATGTCATCAAGTTATATCACAACAAATCTCCCGATAAGGTGACTAAAAATATCGTTGACAAAATGTTGGAACACCGCAGGCGCATTAGTAAGACCAAATGGCATGACCAGATTTTCATAATGCCCTTCCGGAGTATTAAAAGCCGTTTTCACTCT
Organism: Bufo bufo; assembly: GCF_905171765.1. Lineage (NCBI taxonomy): Eukaryota > Metazoa > Chordata > Amphibia > Anura > Bufonidae > Bufo > Bufo bufo. The sequence continues at coordinate 98,225,858 of NC_053395.1, forward strand.
TCCCCCTCTTTGATGTGAACCAGGTTATAGGCTCCTCTGAGATCCATTTTGGAGAACCATTTAGCACCAGCAACCTGATTAAAGAGGTCGGGAATGAGAGGAAGAGGATATGGATCTCGGATAGTTATCCGGTTTAATTCCCGGAAATCCAGGCAAGGACGCAGGCCCCCATCTTTCTTTTTAACGAAAAAGAATCCTGCAGCCACGGGTGAAGAAGAGGGTCTGATGTGTCCTTTAGCCAAACTCTCCGAAATATAATCCTGCATAGCCTTCCTCTCCGGGCCGGAAAGATTGTATAACCGGGTTTTAGGTAGTTTTGCCCCAGGTAATAGATTAATCGGGCAATCATATGGACGATGAGGTAGTAACCCCTGACAACCCTTCTCAGAGAACACATCCATAAAATCTGACAGAAAGGCAGGTAAAGATGTTACAGAAAGTGTAGAGCACCTATTACTCAAGCAGTTGTCCTTACAATGTTCACTCCACTCCACAATCTCCCCGGCCTGCCAATCCACCACTGGATTATGAGTCACCAGCCAGGGAAGCCCCAATACCATAGGAGCTGGAAGACCATCCAGGACATAACAAGAGATATGATCTTTATGGAGGTCCCCTACCTGCAGATGGATATTATGGATGATCTGAGTTAACTCTCTCTGAGTAAGAGGGGAGGAGTCAATGGCAAAAACAGGAATAGTTCTGCGTACCGGTTCCGGAGTAAAACCCAGAGCCTGAGCAAACCGTGAATCCACCAAGTTGACCCCCGCCCCACTGTCCAAAAAGACGGAACAGATCTCAGTCTTATTGCCCGCCTCAACGGTAGCGGACAACAAAAACTGAGACATGCGTATGGAGGAAACGGGACTCTAGTTTTCCGGCGGCTCCTTTATTTGTGGTCTCTTGGGTTCTGAGGGACAAACCTTTACAAAATGACCCCTCCCCCCACAACTAAAACAAACCTCTGACCTACGGCGGAACTTAGGAGGATTCACCCGTCTAGTGGCGCCCCCTATTTGCATTGGTTCGACTGGATCATAAGAAACCGATCCCTGCCCTATAGAGGCCTCCGTAAAATTTAATAGTCTCTCCCTGACATGTCTGTCGATTCTTATGGACAGAGACATAGCAGCCTCAAGAGACCCAGGGACCTCGTATACCGCCAGCGCGTCTTTTAATTTTTCAGACAACCCCTGGCAGAACTGACTCCTAAGGGCCGAGTCGTTCCATAATGTATCAGTAGCCCACCTACGGAATTCGGAACAATATAGTTCAGCAGACCGGTTCTCTTGCCGAAGTCTACGTCCGGGTCATCATATACGAGACCCAGGGCTTCAAAAAACTCCTCCACTGATGGTAGGGAGAAAGCCCAAGCCTGCGGATCTCCTTGCAGGAGAGAAATTACAATGCCCACCCGTTGTTCCTCACCGCCGGAGGATCTAGGGCGTAACCTGAAGAACAATTTGCAAGCTTCTCTGAAGGTTACAAATTGGTCTCTCCCTCCTGAGAACCTATAAGGTAAAGCCACTTTTGGCTCAGGAGTACCTTGGTTTCCCGTAGCAACGGTGGAACCCAAGGATTGCTGCTGCTGCAGCACTGTTGCTTTTAATCCTGTCACTTCAAGGGATAACCCCTGTAATTGTTTTGCCAAAACCGTAACCGGATCCATAGTGGAACTGAAAAAATACAAAGCAAAACAGCAAGCAAAAAAAAAAAAGAAATGTCACTTATTGTTTTATTTTTTTTTAAAAGGCCAGATATACTGTCACGACCGCTATCCCAGCAGCAGTCGTGTCGCACCAGACGGAGGGGAAGGGGGACCCTTATCTACGGATGGGAAATAGAATGGCCACCCCTGACTAACCCTAAGCTGGCACCTGTCTGCCCTGATACCCTAGACGGGGTGTGAACCCGTGCGGCGAGCAGGATGCCTAAACCCTCAGTCACCCTAACAAGACTTGACTGGGGAAAGGCCGATGGGAGCACTAGTCACCATCACTCACGTCTAGGAGAACAACAGGGGAAGACAGCAACAAACAAACAATCTATAGCAGAGATAGACTTATCCAGTCACGAGCAGAGAAGGCGATCCCAAACACGACAGTCCACGCCGGACAAGAGCTCCACAGCAACACCGTCAAACAATTTCCTTCAAAGGTCAGAATAGTACTGGAAGTAAGGACTATATCTGGCAATGACTGCAAGTGAAACTGAAACTAATATAGTATCTGGGAGTGGCAGACAGGACTCACCTGAGAAGGATGCCTACAAACTCCCAGTCAGGACAAAAAGGTTCACAAGGCAAAACCCGGATGACATACCCTGAACCACGGAGCAAACTCACAAGCTATCGCGAGTAGCAAGTCGCTGCGACCTTCTCCTCCCAGACCTGTCTGGATCAGTCACAGTCGTGACAGATAACCCCAACATCCGAAGTGACTTCCTGACAGTGGGCTGATTGGGCGGGTGCATATACTGAGCCTGCTCGATCAGCGGCAGGAGCACGGCTGTTATCTGCTGGCAGTGCTGGAAACGCCAGTGCTGGCGGACTAACCCATTAAATGCCAGTAAAAAACATTAGACAGAGAGTGGTCAAAAGGACAAGTCAGGGTTAAAACACTGGTAATCCAAAATACGCAACCAGGAACAGAGCTGGTGAATCAGATATCACTGGCACTAGTATAAGGCCAGGAAGGGGTTGAAATAGAGCACCGAGTCCCAGGATCAGAACCTGATAGGTGATGACTTTGCACTCCATTATTCAGAACACTAGCACAAAGGAATAGGTCAGCTGAGTAATCATCCCACTGCTAGTCTCCTCCAGCATATGTCCGCTGTGGGGAGGAAGAACATTGAATCCTGTTGCTAAGAATGCTGTCACGTCCCCAGGGGGCATGGCTTAGCAGCAAGTTTCTCCCGACGCAGTCGTGCCAAAGCTGTAGATCTTACTGCTGGAGCACGGACAGGTAAGTTTTTGACACATTTTTTATCGCCAAATCCGTAATGACCAGCTCTATAAAAATATCACATGATCTACCCCATCAGGTAATTGCTGCAAAAAAAAAAAATGATAAAAAAAATTCAAAACACACAATTTTTTGTCGCCTTGCCTTACAAAAAGCGTAATAGAGAGCGATTAAAAAGTTGTATGTACCCCAAAATGGGACCAATGAAAACGTAAAATCTTCCTGCAAAAAATGAGCTCCCAACACAAGACACCAAGCAGAATTTTAAAAATATATCTCTCAGAACATGGCGACACAAAAACAGGATTTTTTTTCCTCCTGTAACTCCTTGTAAAAAATGTAATATTTAATGTTCACAGGCACGTGCTTCCAAATTATTTGAAATGCCTTTTGGGTCTAAATGCTCACTACAGTATCTTAAAAATTCATTGGCGGGTGTAGTTTCAAAAATGGGGTAACTTTTTTTGGGGGGTTCTACTGTACGTGTACCTCATGAGCTCTTCAAATGCGACATGGTGACCAAGAACCATATGGCGATCCTTCCCTTTTGATCCCTGCTGCATACCAAAACAGCAGTTTACGACCACACATGGGGTGGTGCCCCAAGGATAGGACAGTTCTATTATGGGCCGGACTGCAAAACAGACTACGGTCGTGTGCATGAGCCCCACCCTTTGTTTAGGTATAAAAAATGTATGGATAAATAGAAATGTAAAGAAAGCAATAAATGACAAAAAGAAAGCATTTAAATCACTAAAACAGGTGGGTAGCGAAGAAGCATTGAAAAACAATAAGGAAAAAATAGAATATGTAAAAGACAAATAAAAGCAGACAAACTAGAGACCGAGAGATTATTTGCCAAAGAGAGTAAAACTAACCCTAAAACGTTCTTCAATTATATAAATGGTAAAAAGTATAAATCTGAAGGTGTCGGCCCTTTACAGAGTGATGAGGGGAGAGTTGCAGAGAGCAATGAGGAGAAAGCAAAGCTATTAAATATTTTTTCTCCACTGTATTCACTGAAGAAAATAAACTGTCAGATGAAATGCAGAATGTAAAAGTAAATTCCATATTAAAAGTGTCCTTTCTGACCCAGGAAGAAGTACAGCAGCGTCTCAAAAAGATTAAAATATGACAAATCGCCAGGACCAGATGGCATACACCCCTAAGAGAATAAATAATGTCATAGCCAGACCCTTATTTAAGGACTCTATACTGACGGGGAGTGTTCCACATGATTGGCGCATAGCAAATTTGGTGCCAATATTCAAAAAGGGTCCAAAACAAAGCCCGGAAACTATAGGCCGGTAAGTTTAAGTGGATATACAAGAAAAAAGGAGACAAGTGGAGCGCCAAAGTGTAAAGGATAAGTCAAGAGGCGGCAGGGGATAGCATCAACAAAGCCGACACTACTTTGAGGCTTATTGTACCACCTCATAAATCATAGAGAAAGACTGTATATGTGGAAAAACATCTAAGAAAAATCGATTAACATTGATTAAAAAGCATGTATGATACAGAGCCACATAGGTAGAGAATATATATTAAAGGGTTTCTGTCACCCCACTAAAGTGATTTTTTTTTTTTTTTGGGCTAGTTAAATTAGTTATATAGCGATATATTAAAATATAATAGTGTTCCTTACTTTGATCCAGCAGTTTAGTCAAAAAACGAAGTTTTATCATATGCAAATTCGGTCTCTACCAGCAAGTAGGGCGTCTACTTGCTGGTAGCTGCTGCAGAAATCCGCCCCCTCCTCTTGTTGATTGACAGGGCCAGCCGGGATCTCCTCCTCCGGCCAGCCCTGTCGGCATTTCAAAAATCGCGCGCCCGTGTTGAATCTGCGCAGGCGCTCTGAGATGAGGAGGCTCGTCTCCTCAGAGCTCCCTCAGTGCGCCTGCGCCGATGATATCATCGAAATAGAAGACGTCATCGGCGCAGGCGCACTGAGGGAGTTCTGAGGAGACGAGCCTCCTCATCTCGCCTATAGGATGGTGGTACCTTCATCGTCCTATTGATAGATGACCCAAAGGACTTCTCAGGTAATACGAGGTGACTTTTATCAACAATAGTTAGACGCATTTCAGGGCAATCATAAAACCCCTTCCTTAGGAGCAAAACATAGTGTACACAACTTCACAGTATGTTATACTCTTCAAACACATGAAAACATTTTGTTCCACGTGGTGGGAGGTTAACTTCTGGTCACATGACCCGGAACCGGAAGTGCGTTCCACCCGAGAAAAGCACATTGAGTCAAATATATTTAAAATATACTTAAGATATTTGGATCGTTGGGAGGTTGAATGTGGTAAATATAAAATATAAGATCCAACATAGTGTGGGAAAAATAATGTGTGGTGCTGGGGCTTGTAGAAGTTGGTTTACTTCCAGTCACGTGATACCTGAGGCCTGAAGTGCGTTCCACCGATGGAACAGACCGCAGCTAGGATAATGCTGGAACCACCTTGCCCCAGGTTCCGGTCACATAGTTCTGAGGGCCGGGTATGCGCTCCACCGGTGGAACGCACCATGTACAGGGAAACTTCGGAACCAATCAAGGCCCCAGGTTTTCACTATAATTGTTGCGTTTCACCAGCGGAGGCCGCAATAATACTGGAATCATTCATGGCCCAAGGCTATCACTATATCTAATACATTTTAGAAATAAAAATATATATGTGTATGGTTTACAATCAAATTAAAAGATGGAATAACATGAAATGGAAATATAAATATAGATATAAAAATATATAAGTATAAATACACAGTATATAAGTTTAAATATACACATTTTACATTTAATCACATTGAGTGCTGAAGGGGAAGGGGTAGAGCGAAATACATAGAGATTGTTATTAGAATGTTGCGAATTTCCGCGTTTCACAACGGGAAGCGAGAAGGGTTCTACCCGGAGGTATGAAAGATCAGAAGGACGGGAAACATGACAATCAAAATTAATATATAGATCAAAAAATATGTATGTACTTGTTCAAATTGGACAATGAATCAATAATAAATAGAGGGTTAATGGTTTTAACCCTGTATGTAGTTAAAACCCAAAACAGACTAAAATAGGAATGTATAGAGGTATGGGGGAGTCATGTCAGTAATGGTTACCCTTCTTCCATCCCCTTTCTTTCCCCTCCCTTCGTCCTATTTTTCCCTCCTTTTCCCCCTTCTTCTTTACCATTCCATTCCTCTTTATAATGATGAAATCATGTTGGAAATGACAGTGAAGGAATTAAGTTTGTAATTAGCATCATATTGATCATGTGGATAATGGTAAAGGGAATGTAATGGTGAATTATTGGATTAGTATATTATTGGGTCTATAGAGTCAATAACACATGTCTCTTACATCTGGCTGATGTCTGGTTGGGAAAGGAATTTTATTACTTCTTCATTTAATAGTGACTATATTCCAAAGTTTCTTTCAGGCCAAATGGGGCGATGGTGTTAAACCTATAAATCCAGTACATTTCTCTTTTACAAAGCTGGGAATAGGATTGGGGAACTGAATGTATGGGAGTCAGTTTTACGCCCAAGAAGTTGCCCCCATGTACTTCACAAAAATGCTTTGACACTCTATGTTTCAAATATTCTCGCAATGTTGGTTAAGTCTCTCCCTCACTGTTTGGGTAGTACGGCCAATATATTGTAACCCACAGGGGCACTCCTACATATAGACAATATACCTGGAGTTGCAGTTCATGGTATGTTTAAGTGGAATGGATTCACCTGTATTGGAAACAATCACTGTATCTACATGGTCCGAGATACTGAGACAACACATGCAACGTCTTGAACCACACAGGAATGAACCCTTAGGTGATATACTAGGATCACTATTAGAGGAACCCAGATTACGGCCAGTGAGTTTAGGGCAGGAGAGTGCTAATATATTTTTCAAGGTGTGGGCCCGTCTATAGGTAAACTCCCCTTTGTATTGAAAATAATTATGCGTCAATATGAAGTGAATGGAATCTAGGATAAATGTTTTTTGGCTAGGTGGTAAAAACATGTCCTCATTAAGGAAACTTTCCACTACCCGTATGCCTAGATGGTGTTGAATATTGCTATATAGGGCTGATACATCAAGCGTAACCCAAAGCATCCCTGGTTCCCAGTTGATATCTCGGAGGAGTGTGATCAGATGACTGGAATCCCTGAAGTAAGACGGTAGGTGTTTGACATATCTCTGTAGGGTCTGATCTACATACGCAGATAGGTTCGAGGTCAGTGAGTCAACCCCTGAAATGATCGGGTGGCCAGGGGGGTTGATCAAAGGTTTTATGGATCTTAGGTAAAAAAAAAATATACGGAGTAGAGGGGAATGCTGTTTTGAGTTCAACATCTGTCGTAGGTAAACTGTTTGAAGGTTTTCTAAGAGATACAATCTTGGAGCACCTCAATGAAAATAAGCAAATAACTAGAGTTGAGCGGACACTTGGATGTTCGGGTTCAACAGGTTCGGCCGAACATCACAAAAATGTTCGAGTTCGGGACCCAAACTTGACCCGAACTTGACCCCGAACCCCATTGAAGTCAATGGGGAACCGAACTTTTGAGCACTAAAATGGCTGTAAAAATGTCATGTAAAGGGCTAGAGGGCTGCAAATGGCATCAAAATGTGGTTAAGAGCATGGCAAGAGCTCATCAAACAAATGTAGATAGAGAAATTACTTTAAATTACATAAAATACGTAAAATTAAAAATAATAATCTTGATCTAGGATGACGAGGTCCTTTTGGAGTAGGAGTTTGAGGAGACGGTGGATGTGGCGGTGGATGTGGAAGCGGCGGTGGAGGAGGAGGTAGCCTACACTGCTTTTTGGTTTTAAATTTATTTATATTTTTTTAAATTAGGGTACACCCCAAAACATTTGGAAATATAACCTGTGATAACCCCCTCCAGTCGTGCTAAAAACACGTTCAGACAATACACTGGCTGCAGGGCAGGCCAGCATCTCCAAGGAATAAAGGGCAAGCTCAGGCCATGTGCCCTATTTGGAGACCCAGAAGTTGCAGGGGCTGACCCCTGTCAGTCAGTTCGTGTAGGCGTGTGCACACTTACTGCCCCACCATGTCGCACGTCCCCGGGATGTTCACGATCCAATTTGAAATCTGCTCTATCAACTTTCAATGTTCTTTTTTGCACCTACCATGGTGATAACGGGTTGCGGAGAATCAGGGTGTCAGGCCGGAGAAGGGGGCCTGAGAAATAGATACCACATGCAAGGGAGGTCAATGGATGAAATTAAATGTAATCGAGTGGAAATGTGGGACAAAGTATTGAAGCATAAGCTTCCAAGTTAAGGAGGGGGTGCGCGGCAATTACCCACTCCCGACTCGGGGAGGTAGTGATGATAAATAACAATACAGGACTCTTAAGATGCCCTGTTATTGGAATTATTAATAAAAAATTATAGGGAATGTCACTGTGGTATTTTTGATTTGTAAACGTTAGCCAGGAGAGGCCCTGCTGCCACTTTGTTGACTCTAGCTAACTTCTGCCTGATCGCATGTCCCTGTGACGTCTGCCATCCATTTGGATATCTTCTCTATCAACTTTCAATGTTCTTTTCTGAGCCTACCATGTTGATCACGGTTATCGGCGAATCAGGGTTCCATGCCGGAGAGGGAGCATGAGAAAGAAGGACCACATCCAAGCGAGGTTAATTGTTTCAAATTAAAAATGATAGAGTGGAAATATGGGAAAAGTTATTGAGGCGCAAATGTGGGACAAATTACTGAAGTGCAAATGTGGGAAAAGTTATTAAAGCGCAAATGTGGGACAACTTGTTAAAGTTTAAGCATTGAATGAAAGGAGGTGGCGCACATCAATTAAAGAAGAATTTCTTAAATTTTATTCCCTGTCACCTATGCAGAGCAGGGGTTTCTATCCGGCAAAATTAGAAAAATGTCACCTGACAATGTAACAGACGATTTTTAAAATTTATGTTCTTGTTACCTATGCAGAGGTGCCCCCGTGACGTCCACCATCCATTTGGATATCTTCTCTATCAACTTTCAATGTTATTTTCTGAGCCTACCATGTTGTTCACGGTTATCGGCGAATCAGGGTTCCACGCCGGAGACGGAGCCTGAGAAAGAGAGACCACATACAAGGGAGATAAATGGATTACATTTTTTTGGGATCGAGCGAAAATGTGGGAAAAGCTGTTAAAGCGGAAATGTTTAACAAATTATTAAAGCACAAATGTGGGAATAATTAGTAAAGCGCAAATGTGGGACAAATTATTGAAGCGCAAAAGTGGGACAAATTAGTAAAGCGCAAATGTGGGACAAATTATTGAAGCGCAAATGTGGGACTAATTATTGAAGCGCAAATGTGGTACAACTTGGCGCGCATCAATTAAAAAATAATTTCAGAAATTTTGATCCCTGTCACCTATGCAGAGCAGGGGTTTATTCACATCCAAAATTGTAAAATGTCAACCCAAGAATGTAACAGAAAAATTACAGAAATTTATTAACCTGTCTACTTGGTAGAGCAGGGGTCTATGACAGAAAAATTTCACCCGAAAATGTAACTGACAATTTTTTTTTACCTGTCTACTATGTATAGCAGTGGTACATCACACCCAAAAATTGGTGAATCTAACCCGAAATCGTAACAGACAAGGTAGTGAAATGACATAAAATAAAATACGTACAAATAAAAATAAAAAAATTGATTTATGAGGTGTAGTTCCATATGGAGTAGGAGTTTGAGGAGGCGGTGGACTTAGCGGTGTAGGTGGAAGCGGCGGTGGAGGAGGACGAGGTAGCCAACACTGGTTTTTGGTTATAATATATTTTTTTATTTTATTAGGGTACACTCCAAAAGAGTGTGAAATATCCAAAATACAAGAATGAGCAATTGCGCTGCAGTATAACAATGTCTGGTTGAGGCCGGTATACATGTCTATTCTGCACAAGGTACGGACAAGTCCTGTGGGATCCATGCCTGGTTTATTTTAATGAACGTGAGCTTGTCCACAGTGGCTTGTCTGTGATGATGCCACCTGCTGTGCTAAACACACGTTCAGATAATACACTGGCTGCTGGGCAGGCCAGCACCTCCAAGGTATAAAGTGCAAGCTCAGGCCATGTGGCCAATTTGGAGACCTAGAAGTTGAAGGGGGCAGACCCTTCATTCAGTACGCGTAGGCGTGTGCACACATACTGCTCCACCATATTGCTTAAATGATGCCTCCTGCTAAGACGTTCCATATCAGCTGGTGGTGCTGGTTGTTGTGGCGTGCTGACAAAGCTTTTCCACATTTCGGCCATGCTAGCCCTGCCTTCTGAGGTGCTGGCGGTGCCCCAGCTGCATTTGCGACCTCTTCCTCTGCCTTCGACTTGTGCTTCCACTGTGCCCCCGCTGTCAGTTGGGAATGCCACCAGCAGCACGTCTACCAGCATGCTCTTGTACTCGCGCATCTTACAATCACGCTCCAGTGAGGGAATTAAGGACGGTACATTGTCCTTGTAACGGGGATCCAGCAGCGTGGCCACCCAGTAATCAGCACAAGTTAGAATGTGGGCAACTCGCGGTCGTTGCGGAGACACTGCAGCATGTAATCGCTCATGTGTGCCAGGCTGCCCAGAGGCAACGAAAAGCTGTCCTCTGTGGGAGGTGTATCGTCTGTGTCCTCTGTTTCCCCCCAGCCACGCACCAGTGATGGCCATGAGCTGGTCTGGTTGCCACCCTGCTGTGAACATGGTTCCTCCTGATCCATCTCCTCCTCCTCATCCTCCACCTCGTCATCCTCCAGAACTGTGCCCTGACTGGACAATTGTGTACCTGGCGTTTGCGGGTGCAGGAACCCACCGTCGGAGCCACTTGTGAATGACTTGCCGGAAACCCTTCGAAATGATCCCTCTTCCTCCTCCTCCTCCTGTGCCACATCCTCTTCCATCATCGCCAGCAGCACTTTTTCAATGAGGCATAGAAGTGGGATAGTTACGCTGAGAACGACGTTATCGGCACTGGCCATGTTGGTGGAGTACTCGAAACAGCGCAACAAGAAACACAGGTCTCGCATCAAGGCCCAGTCATTGGTGGTGAAGTGGTGCTGTTCCGCAGAGCGACTCACCCGTGCGTGCTGCATCTGAAACGCCACTATCGCCTGCTGCCAGTCTGGCCAGCATGTGCAAGGTAGAGTTCCACCTTGTGGGTACGTCGCATATGAGGCGGTGAGCGGGAAGGCCAAAGTTACACTGCAGCGCTGACAGGCGAGCAGCAGCAGGGTGAGAACGCCGAAAGCGCGCACAGACGGCCCGCACGTTATGCAGCAGCTCTGACATATCAGGGTCATTTTTAAGGAATCTCTGCACCACCAAATTTAGCACATGCGCCAGGCAAGGGATGTGCATCAAACCGGCTAGTCCCAGAGCTGCTACGAGATTTTGCCCATTATCGCACACCACCAGGCCAGGCTTGAGGCTCACTGGCACCAACCACTCATCGGTCTGTTGTTCAAGGCCCGTCTACAGCTCCTGCGTGGTGTGGGGTTTGTCCCCCAAACAGATAAGTTTTAAAACTGCCTGCTGTCGTTAACCCCAGGCTGTGCTGAAGTTGGCGGTGAAGGTGTTATGCTGACCGGATGGGGAGCCGGTAGAGGATGAGGAAGCGGATTAGGAGGAGGAATCAACAGGAGGCAAAATGAAGCGCCCGGCAATCCTCGGTGTTGGAAGGACATGCGCTAAACTGCTATCCGCCTCAGGCCCAGCCGCCACTGCATTTACCCAGTGTGCTGTTATGGAGATAAAACATCCCTGACCGTGCTTACTGGTCCACGTATCCGTAGTGAGGTGCACCTTGTGACAGATGGCGTTGCGCAGTGCACACCTGATTTTGTTTCCCACTTGGTTGTGCAGGGAAGGTATGGCTCGCCTGGAAAAGTAGTGGCGGCTGGGCACAATGTACTGTGGGACAGCCACCGCCATAAGGCCTTTAAAACTATCCGTTTCCACCAGACGGAATGACAGCATTTTAAAGGCCAGTAATTTAGAAATGCTGGCATTCAGGGCTAGGGATCGCGGGTGGGTAGGGGGGTACTTCCTCTTCCTCTCCAGTGTTTGGGAGATGGAGAGCTGAACGCTTCCGTGGGACATTGTGGAGATGCTTGGTGACCCAGGTGGTGGTGTTGCTGGCAGATCCTCTGTTTGCGGGGTGGCAGGTGGCACTGTCACTCCAGAGGTGGATGAAGAGGCTGAGACTGCAGCAGAAGAGGCAGCAGGTTTTTGAGGTGTCTACTCCACTGCAGCTCGTGCTTAGCACTTAAATGCCTGGTCATGCAGGTTGTGCTCAGGTTGAGAACGTTTATGCATCACTTCAGGCTTTGATTGCACAGCATGCAAACCACTCATGTCTTGTCATCAGCACATTGTCTGAAGAACTGCCACGCCAGGGAACTCTTTGGAGCTGGCTTTAGTGTGCTCGATACCCTTGCTGCAGTGGGCAGTAGCAGGCGTACTGTCTAGGGGATGGCCGCTCTGCTTTTGCACCCTGCTCCCTCTTCTGCTGTGCTGGTGGCTCTGTGCGACCACCGCCTCTTCCGCCGAACTACATAGGTCACTCGCATGACCTTAATTCCATGTGGGGTCGAGGACCTCATCGTGCTCCACATCATCTTCCACCCAGTCTTTACCCCTGCCCTCCTTGTTGGTCTGCACACTGCAGAAAGCCCCAGCAGTTGGCACCTGTGTTTCGTCATCATCCGAGACATGCTGTGATGGAACTCCCATGTACTCATTTTGAAACATAAGTGGTTGGGCATCGGTGCACTCAATCTCTTCCACTTCTGGGGCAGCGATAGGTGGATGGCCCTGGGAAACCCTGCTAACAGAGTCATCAAAAAGCAGAAGAGACTGCTGCATGACTTGGGGCTCAGACTGCTTGGCTGATTTGCAAGGGGTTGAGGTGAAAGACTGATGGACATCGGCTGCAGGTGCCAACTCAGATCTTTCAGCAGGAAACTGGGTGGGAGACAATGTGAAGGAACTGGAGGCTTTGTCAGCAACCCAATCTACTATAGCCGGTACTTGTACTCAGAAACCAACCGGACCGGGCAAGCTACTCCCGGCACCGGCAGTATATTTAACTGGTCCATCTTCGATTTCCTAATACGGACCCTGAGAGAGCATTATTTCCCAGCGCGACATCCAAATCCAACAAGCCACCCGGTCTATTGCCCGAAGGCGCCACGAGTTCCCCCACCCTCAAAGCCGCAAAAAAAGGCAAGACTGAAACAAGCTGCGGCCATAGAACGCTCAAAAGCTGAGGAACAAACCTCCCTGCAATACTCAACCAACTTGCATAGTAAGGTAAAATAAATAGCCGTCTGCTATCCTGTACTACGTACTCGTTTTGCCAACCCCGCAACGCCTGCCTCACAACAATTTTTTTTTTTACATCCGCCCATCCACATAACTTAAAGTAGAACGCCACCCCCACCAACCGCCGCCGTGCAATCGGGGCCAAAACCCCCAGGGACTTCAGCCCCAGCACCCATTCGACGGTAACCTCCAAACGAAGATCATCCCACCTAGCGACGTCCCTTTCCCCGCGCACCGCCAACCAGTCAGCCAAGGCCTTACCATGTGCATGCAACGTAGCCGGAGACACCGATGCACTCACAAACGACATCAAGTGTTGACCACTAGACGCCACAGGTACCGCGGGTATTCCACTCCATCCAACTCCGCTTCTGGAAGCAGTTCCCGAAAAACCTGCCAATTGAAGCGAGAAAGAGCATCAGCGATTCGGTTGTCCACCCCAGGAACATGCCTGGCCCTAAAATAAATATTACGCTCCAGGCAACGGAGGACCAGGTGCCTGAGCAATGACAGAACCGGGAGGGACGAGGACGACAAACATTTAATACATTGAACAGTCCCCAAATTATCCGACCAAAAACAAACATGCCGATTCGCCAGACGCTCCCCCCAGATATCAACCGCCACCACTATAGGGAACAGCTCCAGCAATGTAAGGTTCCGAACGAGCCAAACCACAGGAGCCAGCCGCATCAGACCACAATGCCAGTTCCGAGTTTGAAACCTCGCAGAAATAAAACAAGTGTGACCATTATAGGAACCTAAAAAGGAACGCCATACCATAAAATCAGCCTTCATTGAGTTTGTAAGCCGGATGTGATGCCGAGGGGACCGGACCCCGCACGTGGCCAAGGAGAGGATCCGCGAAAAAACCCGGCCCATGGGCATAACTCGGCAAGCAAAGCAAAGTAAACCCAAGAGCGACTGGAGTTGACGTAAGGAGTCCTTCCGCACCACCAAAAAAACATCAATCAATCCCATGAGATTGGCCAATTTGTCCGAAGGAAGACAGAAGACCATAGCAACAGTATCTATCTCAATTCCCAGAAAAGAGAGACAAGTCACCGGACCCTCCGTATTTTCCGCCGAGATGGGGACTCCAAATCGTGCCATTAGCTCCAGAAAAGTAGACTGGAGAAACCGACAGGCGTCACCATCTCACGATGCCACCAAAAGGAAGTCGTCCAGGTAATAATTCACTGACGACAACCCGGACTTGACACGCACAATCCATTCCACAAAAATGAGCTGAACATCTCGAAGTAATGGCACGAAATGGAGCACCCCATAGGCAAACACATGTCATAATAAAACATGCCCTCAAAACAACCGCCCAACAAATGGAAACAATCAGGATGAATGTGCAAAAGTCTAAACGCCGACTCTATATCGGATTTGGCCAGGAGAGCCCCCCGATCCACTGTCCTCACCAGAGCCACCGCCCTATCAAACAAGACATATGTCACCGAGGCTTCCTCCTGAAGGATAGCATCGTTAACGGACGAACCCCGTGGGTGATATAGGTGATGTATGAGGCAGAATTTTCCAGTCTCCTTTTTGGGAACCACACCCCACGGGGAAACCCGCAAGTTAGGCAAGGGGGGCGCCACAAAAGGGCCGGCAATCCTCCCCGCTGACACCTCCTTCCGCAACTTAGCCTCAAGCACCTCAGGGTTTTCCCTATCTGACTTAAGATTGTCTGAAAAAATCAGGAACATATTCAGAACAAATGGAATGAAAAAAACATCAGAGAAACCAGTACACAAAGTGGAAGACGCCTCCTTGCAGCGCCAAACGTTTCCTAAACTCCTCATCATACCTCCACCATGCACTGCCCCCGTGAGCCTTATACGTGCTATAAATGGTGTCCAAGTATATGAACAATTCAGAACAGCACTCGGGGTGACGCTGACCCATAACGCAACCCAGGACCGAGAATGCCTGTAGCCAATTGTTCATAGTCCTCGACACCTTGACCCTCCTGTCATATGGCTTATCTAAAAAATGTTTCTCCTTATCAACCGTATGTTGGTCAACCGATATCAGGGACCAAATGTCCAAGTATTGGTTGGACCAAATCTTCTCCCTCACTGCCTCATCCAAGTGAGAACCTAAGGGTCTGACACCGCAGAAAAACGAATCTTTATGTACCCCCGCCAATACCGGGGGAACCCCCACAGAGGACGACGAGGCCTCCCGTGAATCAGACCCCCGGGTAGGCACGGAAGCTGGGGAGGGCAACAAAGAAGGCAATTTGTCTAATAACAATTTGGTACTCACTAGATAAATTAGGTATCGGCGTAGACGCTGCAGGTACAGGCACGACTTCCCTGTAAACTGCCGAAGGGTGTTTATTTAATAACTGAATATGACAGCAGTATATAACCCTTGAATTTCACACGTGCTGATGCTGCAAGGCCAGAACAATTGTATATTTTGCCCAAAAAGGGTGTTTTATTAATAGAAGAATATAAACACATTATCTATATGGTGTATCTCACACCGACTGATCAAGACTAGGCCACAATTAAATTTGTTTGCCCAAAATGGCTGTATTTCAAATAACTAAATAGAACCACAGTATGTAAAGGTTGTATCTCACAATGACTTATTCAGCAAAGGCTTAAAAATAAACTTTTTTTGCCCAAAACGGGTGTTTGTTTAATAACTGAAAATGACAGCAGTATATAAACCTTGAATTTCACACGTGCTGATGCTGCAAGGCCAGAAAAATTTTGTATTTTGTGCAAAAAAGGTTGTTTTATTAATAGAAGAATATAACCACAGTATCTAAATGTTGTATCTCACACTGACTGATACAGACTAGGCAGCAATTCATTTTTTTTGCCCAAAATGGCTGTATTTCAAATAACTGAATAGAACCACAGTATGTAAAGGGTGTATCTAGCAATGATATTTGTAGCAAAGGCTGCAAAATAAACTTTTTTGCCCAAAACGGGTGTTTGTTTAATAACTGAATATGACAGCAGTATATAACCCTTGAATTTCACACTTGCTGATGCTACAAGGCCAGAAATTTTTTGTATCTTGCCCCAAAAAAGGGTGTTTTATTAATAGAAGAATATAACCACAGTATCTAAATGGTGTATCTCACAACGACTGATCCAGACTAGGCCGCAATTTATTTTGTTTGCCCAAAATGGCTGTATTTCAAATAACTGAATAGAACCAAAGTATGTAAAGGGTGTATTTCACAATGACATATGCAACAAAGGCTGCAAAATAAACTTTTTTGCCTAAAACGGGTGTTTATTTAATAACTGAAAATGACAGCAGTATATAACCCTTGAATTTCATATATGCTGATGCTGCAAGGCAAGAAAAATTTAGTTTTTTCCCCAAAAAAGGGTGTTTTATTAATAGAAGAATATAACCGCAGTATCTAAATGGTGTATCTCACACCGACTGATCCACACTAGGCCGCAATTAAATTTGTTTGCTAAAAATAGCTGTATTTTAAAATAAATAAATAGAACCACAGTATGTAAAGGGTGTATCTCACAATGACATATGCAGCAAAGGCTGCAAAAATAAACTTTTTTGCCCAAATCGGGTGTTTATTTAACCCCTTAAGGAGTTAGGACGTACCGGTACGGCATGGGTCCCGAATCCTTAAGGACCCATGACGTACGGTACGTCATGGCTTTAATTTGCGATTCCGGCACCGCGGGGGTTAATCGGAACGGGATGCCGGCTGAAATCATTCAGCCGGCATCCCGTAACAACGCAGGGAAAGGTCATTTAACCCCCCCGTATCGACGATCGCAGAAAACCGCAGGTCAATTCAGACCTGCGGTTTGCTGCGCTTTTAGCCGATTCTGATCCCCGCGGTCTCTGACCGCGGGGATCAAACTTTAAAATGCCCGAAATAAAGTTTTATTACCCCCCCTGCACCCCTGAATGATATTATGTGGGCGGGTGGTGCAGGGGGGGTGTCACAGGCGGTGCGGGAGGTGCGGGAGGCGGGCGGTGCGGAAGGCGGGATCGCGATCCCCCGCCCGCCTCCCCTTGAAAATTCGTTGGTGTAGAGTGGGTATACCAGGGTGCCGTTTAACCCTTTCCATACAGTGGTCCGTAAGGACCGCTGTATGGAAAAGGTTAACAGCTCAGGGAGCTCCCTCCCTCTCCCATCGGGGGGCTGCTGTGCCTTTGCAGCCCCCCGATGGGAGAGGGAGAGAGCCCCCAGACAGCCCCCCGACAGCCCCGTCCTTACCCTTCCCCGTCTGTGAAATTCTGACCACTACTGAGCAGACGGGGAAGGTTCCCATGGCAACAGGACGCCGTCTCAGGCATCCTGCTGTCCATGGTGCTGAACAGATCTGTGCTAAAGGCAGAGATCTGTTCAGACAAAATGTAAGTAAAATACAGTACAGTACAATATATATTGTACTGTACTGTATTATACAGACATCAGACCCACTGGATCTTCAAGAACCAAGTGGGTCTGGGTCAAAAAAAAGAAAAAAAAAAGTGAAAAAAGTTAAGATAAAAAAACACATTTATCACTGAATAAAAATAAATAAATACACTACACATATTAGGTATCGCCGCGTCCGTAACGACCTGATCTATAAAACGGTCATGTTACTTTCCCCGCACGGTGAACGCCATAAAAATAAAAAAATTAAAACTATGAGAAAATTTTAATTTTGCCCACCTTACTTCCCAAAAAAGGTAATAAAAGTGATCAAAAAAGTTGCATGTACGCCAAAATAGTACCAATCAAACCGTCATCTCATCCCGCAAAAATCATACCCTACCCAAGATAATCGCCCAAAAACTGAAAAAACTATGGCTCTTATACTATGGAAACACTGAAACATTATTTTTTTTGTTTCAAAAATGAAATCATTGTGTAAAACTTAAATAAATAAAAAAAAGTATACATATTAGGTATCGACGCGTCCGTATCGACCGGCTCTAAAAAATTTGACATGACCTAACCCCTCAGGTGACCACCGTAAAAAAATAAAAATAAAAACGGTGTAAAAAAAGCCATTTTTTGTCATCTTACGTCACAAAAAGTGTAATAGCAAGCGATCAAAAAGTCATATGCACCCCAAAATAGTTCCAATCAAACCGTCATCTCATCCCGCAAAAAATGAGACCCTACTTAAGATAATCGCCCAAAAACTGAAAAAACTATGGCTCTTAGACTATGGAGACACTAAAACATTTTTTTTGTTTTAAAATGAAATCATTGTGTAAAACTTACATAAATAAAAAAAATTGTATACATATTAGGTATTGCCACGTCCGTGACAACCTGCTCTATAAAATTACCACATGATCTAACCTGTCAGATGAATGTTGTAAATAACAAAAAAAAAACGTGCTAAAAAATCTATTTCTTTTTACCTTGCCGCACAAAAAAGTGTAATATAGAGCAACCAAAAATCATATGTACCCTAAACTAGTACCAACAAAACTTCCACCCTATCCCGTAGTTTCTAAAATGGGGTCACTTTTTTGGAATTTCTACTCTAGGGGTGCATCAGGGGGGCTTCAAATGGGACATGGTGTCAAAAAACCAGTCCAGCAAAATCTGCCTTCCAAAAACGTATGGTATTCCTTTCCTTCTGCGCCCTGCCGTGTGCCCGTACAGCGGTTTACGACCACATATGGGGTGTTTCTGTAAACTACAGAATCAGGGCCATAAATAATGAGTTTTGTTTGGCTGTTAACCCTTGCTTTGTAACTGGAAAAAAAATATTAAAATGGAAAATCTGCCAAAAAAGTGAAATTTTTAAATTGTATCTCTATTTTCCATTAAATCTTGTGCAACACCTAAAGGGTTAACAAAGTTTGTAAAATCAGTTTTGAATACCTTGAGGGGTGTAGTTTCTTAGATGGGGTCACTTTTATGGAGTTTATACTCTAGGGGTGCATCAGGGGGGCTTTAAATGGGACATGGTGTCAAAAAACCAGTCCAGCAAAATCTGGCTTCCAAAAACCATACGGCGCACCTTTCCCTCTACGCCCTACTGTGTGCCCGTACAGTAGTTTACGGCCACATATGGGGTGTTTCTGTAAACGGCAGAGTCAGGGCAATAAAGATACAGTCTTGTTTGGCTGTTAACCCTTGCTTTGTTAGTGGAAAAAATGGGTTAAAATGGAAAATTAGGCAAAAAAATGAAATTCTCAAATTTCATCCCCATTTGCCAATAACTCTTGTGCAACACCTAAAGGGTTAACGAAGTTTGTAAAATCAGTTTTGAATACCTTGAGAGGTGTAGTTTGAATGGGGTCATTTTTGGGCGGTTTCTATTATGTAAGCCTCGCAAAGTGACTTCAGACCTGTAGTGGTCCCTAAAAATTGGGTTTTTGTAAATTTCTGAAAAATTTCAAGATTTGCTTCTAAACTTCTAAGCCTTGTAACAGCCCCAAAAAATAAAATATCATTCCCAAAATGCTACAAACATGAAGTAGACATATGGGGAATGTAAAGTCATCACAATTTTGGGGGGTATTACTATGTATTACAAAAGTAGAGAAACTGAAACTTTGAAATTTGCTAATTTTTCAAAATTTTTGGTAAATATGGTATTTTTTTATGCAAAAAAAAATAGCTTTTCTGACCCAATTTTAGCAGTGACATGAAGTACAATATGTGACGAAAAAACTATCTCAGCACGGCCTGGATAAGTCAAAGCGTTTTAAAGTTATCAGCACTTAAACTGACACTGGTCAGATTTGCAAAAAATGGCCAAGTCCTTAAGGTTAAATAGGGCTGATTCCTTAAGGGGTTAATAACTGAATATGACAGCAGTATATAACCCTTGAATTTCACACGTGCTGATGCTGCAAGGCCAGAACAATTGTATATTTTGCCAAAAAAAGGGTGTTTTATTAATAGAAAAATATAAACACATTATCTATATGGTGTATCTCACACCGTCTGATCAAGACTAGGCCGCAATTAAATTTGTTTGCCCAAAATGGCTGTATTTCAAATAACTGAATAGAACCACAGTATGTAAAGGGTGTATCTCACAATGACATATGCAGCAAAGGCTTAAAAATAAACTTTTTTGCCCAAAACGGGTGTTTGTTTAATAACTGAATATGACAGCAGTATATAAACCTTGAATTTCACACGTGCTGATGCTGCAAGGCCAGAAAAATTGTGTATTTTGCACAAAAAAGGTTTTTTTTATTAATAGAAGAATATAACCACAGTATCTAAATGGTGTATCTCACACCGACTGATCCAGACTAGGCCGCAATTTAATTTGTTTGCCCAAAATGGCTGTATTTCAAATAACTGAATAGAACCACAGTATGTAAGGGTGTATCTCACAATGACATATGCAGCAAAGTCTTCAAAATAAACTTTTTTGCCCAAAACGGGTGTTTGTTTAATAACTGAATATGACAGCAGTATGTAACCCTTGAATTTAACACGTGCTGATGCTGCAAAGCCATAAAAATTGTGTATTTTGCCCAAAAGAGGGTGTTTTATTAATAGAAGAATATAACCACAGTATCTAAATGTTGTATCTCACACTGACTGATACAGACTAGGCCCAGTTAAATTTGTTTGCTCAAAATGGCTGTATTTCAAATAACTGAATAGAACCACAGTATGTAAAGGGTGTATCTCACAATGACATATGTAGCAAAGGCTGCAAAATAAACTTTTTTGCCCAAAACGGGTGTTTGTTTAATAACTGAATATGACAGCAGTATATAACCCTTGAATTTCACACAAGCTGATGTTGCAAGGCCATAAAAATTGTGTATTTTGCCCAAAAGAGGGTGTTTTATTAATAGAAGAATATAACCACAGTATCTAAATGTTGTATCTCACACTGACTGATACAGACTAGGCTTAGTTAAATTTGTTTGCCCAAAATGGCTGTATTTCAAATAACTGAATAGAACCACAGTATGTAAAGGGTGTATCTCACAATTACATATGTAGCAAAGGCTGCAAAATAAACTTTTTTGCCCAAAATGGGTGTTTGGTAATAACTGAATATGACAGCATTATATAACCCTTGAATTTAACACGTGCTGATGCTGCAAGGCCTGAATAATTTAGTTTTTTTTTCCCAAAGAAGGGTGTTTTATTAATAGAAGCATATAACCACAGTATCTAAATGGTGTATCTCACACCGACTGATACAGACTAGGCCGCAATTAAATTTGTTTGCCAAAAATGGCTGTTAGAGTTGTGCGAACACCTGGATGTTCAGGTTCGAGAAGTTCGGCCGAACTTCCCGGAAATGTTTTAGTTCGGGATCCGAACTCGACCCGAACTTCGCCCCGAACCCCATTGAAGTCAATGGGGACACGAACTTTTCAGCACTAAAAAGTCTGTAAAATAGCCCAGGAAAGGGCTAGAGAATCAGGCTTCATGTCATAGCAGAGAATCAGGCTTCATGTCACCCAACACTGGAACAGGCCATTGTCAGATATTTAGGCCCCGGCACCCAGACAGAGGAGAGAGGTCCCATAGCAGAGAATCAGGCTTCATGTCACCCACCACTGGAACAGGCCATTGTCAGATATTTAGGCCCCGACACCCAGACAGAGGAGAGAGGTCCCATAGCAGAGAATCAGGCTTCATGTCACCCACCACTGGAACAGGCCATTGTCAGATATTTTTAGGCCCCGGCACCCAGACAGAGGAGAGAGGTCCCATAGCAGAGAATCAGGCATGGGCGTGTCTGGTTCCTGCAGCCACGGAGTGAGGAGGTGTTTCCACTGAGCTCCTGAAACTTCCAGTGCAGGCCTCTCTGGGGAGTTTCCTAACATCTGCTCACCAGGAAGAGTTCCAGGCTTGCGGGGAGTTTTCAACACCTCTCCCCAGCCCAGGCCCTGCCTCTCCTTAGGGAGTTGGTGGAGGCCTGGAGCTATGTTTCCAGTTGGGACCCAGGATCCTGCTTCCCAGGGTAGGCCGGCGGGAGGTAGGGGAGGCGAATTACCGGCCTCTGCACCATCATCCGTCCCAGGGGTCAGAAGATCGAGCAGGGGTCATGCTGTGGTGTCCCCTGCAGCCCCTGGGAGCGGGGCTGTGAAGACCACCAGCAAGTCCGGGAGGGTGGACGGTAACCCTGCAGGTGAGCGGAGTGTTCCTTGGGGTGGGTCAGGGAGGATGGAGACTGACTGGGGCATCAAAAGGCCCCAGGAATCGGTCTCCATGTTCAGCTCCCGTATTATTGCGGCCTACCTCAGGGAATATGAAGACGCCGGCAAAGCCTTAAAAAAGCTCAGAAGTGAGATAAAGCTGAAAAAGAGTAAAGGCGGACAAGGCTTCAAGAAATAAAAGACCTGAGATATCAGAGAGGATAAAGGTCCTAAAAGAAAAGATAAAAGAAATGGAAGCAAGGAGGGCAATTATACTGAAAAGTAGTGGCCCCTTCCAAGAAAAACTTAAAAACGAGGAGACATTTTTCGTCATGGCCCAGGGAAGTCTGCAAATGGCCGACCCCTCAGACGATGAGGAAAAACCAGAGGCAGAGAAAAAGACAGAGAAAGAGGAGCAGGCCATGAACACTGGGATCACCGCTGAACAGGTGTGCCTGCCCCTCACAAGTTCAGAAGATGAAATTGAAAGTGGAAGTAGTGGAGTCGGGGGAGGGCTCATGGCTGAGATTAAACGCCTGGAGTCACCCCGGCTCCATGAAGGCAGTTTTTTGTTTGGAGAAGAGCTTCCAGATAAAGATGAAGATATTGAAAAGAAAAAAAGGAAGGGAAAAAAGAAGAAAGAAAAAAGCAGAGTGGAGGTGAGATATGTGTATGTTTCTCACCCCCAGCAATCCGGGCAGGCTGAAAAGTCTGCTTGGATTGCAACCCCCACCATCCTCCCAGCCCCGGTCTCTGCTGCGGGACCGGGCGGCGGGAGTGGAGATAAAAAGCATGAGGTGTCCAAGATGGCGGAGGACGCCGTCCTCACTTGCAGTAGTGGGGGCGGCCCGAGGGAAGGAGGGACTGAAAAGTCCAACACGCAGGCATTGAGGGCGGCGAGTTCGGAGGGTGGGGGGGGGGCTTTCCGGTGACGCGGCTAACCCCGCCCGTCCCCGCCGCGGTCCTAAACACGCTGAATGAGTGTGTGGTGGACCTGCGGCGGAGTGACGTGGTGGGGGCGGCTGCCGTGGCCGGCGCTCCTCCCCTCTCTCCCATAAAGATGGCTCCAAGTTTCCCTGGTTTCTCCTCCGGTCCCGCTGCTCCGGTAGTGCCCGTTGCTCCACCCTCCTGCGCCACAGTGTTGGTGACGGGGAGCAGTGCTGCGGGAGTGGTGGGCGGGCCGGGGGGCGTGTCTGTCGGTGTGTCCCTGGATGAGGCTGAGAGCGCTCCTAAAGGACAATTTAGGAGTGGAAAGCATCGGCTTGCTGAGCGCAGTGGTGCCACGGCACGGCGCTTCTCAAGAAGAAGAACTGTTAGGAGGAGGGGATGTGTCTCCCCCTCCTCCATGGCCGCCTATGTGGCCCCCGGTGTCATTCCCTCCGCTTCTGCCTCTGCCCCCAGCGCTGAATCAAGCGCAGGGGAGGTGGGGGTAGTGACCACCGTGCCCAGGTCCTGAGTGGGGCAGGTGGTAGCGGAGGGAAGGATAAGAAGGATAAAAAGGATAAAAGTGACGATATAAATAAAAGCAATGTAAATGATGTAAATAAAGTGTCAGCTGGCCCAGCAGTGTGTATGGGGTCCGATGTGATTAAGGTAGTCCCTGTAAAGGTGACTACTGAAAAAGTGGTCACCCAAAAGGGTTGTGGAGGGGGTGTTAGTTTAGGGGTCGCTCCGGGTCCCGATAGGGGGGTGAATGCGGGGGGTTGCCCTGCTGCTGGAAAAGTGGCGGTCCCCCCCCGTGTTGCCCCCTCAGAGGGATCCAGTGCGACAGTTGAGGCAGGTAGAAGGGGGGGAGCCGGTTCGGTTGCCCCTCCTGCATCCGTGGCGCCTGGCAAGAGTTATGCCAGTGTGGCCGCGGCCGTGGGGGGGGGGGGGAGGGGCTGGCTTCGTTGGCTTCCTCGCTCTCAGGGTCTGGTAATGGTGACTTGCAGCGGCGACTGCTGGAGGCCCTCAAAAAGGGGGAGAGCTCCATTACCATAGAGGGGAAGAAGGTGGACCTGACATTCTGGTTTAACAGACATGGCGTCCGGACCTTCCGAGAACAGAACGGGGGCGAGACCACCTGGTCTTCACCCACAACCGGCCCTGGAGCCAGACGGAATGTGGTCTGTCTCAGGTGGAGTAGCGATGAAGCTTGCCCTACTAGAAAGAGGGTAGTGGAGCTCCTGCTTGGGATGGGTTTCAAGGCAACCAACAGCTTTGCCTTGATCCATCCGTTTGGTTCCAAGGAGTTTGACATCAGCTTTGTCCGGCCGGAGGGGCTTGAGCTCTTCTGGTCCGGATATGAGCTGGTGAAGAACATGCCGGACTGGCGTGGTTTCGCTGCAAAAGCAATAACCCGCCAGAGTGAGGTCAAGAGAGTGACCGTTTTGACCCGTAACGAGTCGCTCTCTTGTGTTGACATCATGACCTGGCTGGGTAGGTACGGAGAGGTCCAGGGAGTACCAGCTAAAAACTTGGAAGAGTTTGGCATTTGGTCGGGTGCCTGGACGTTTGATATCAAACTCAAGCGTCTGGGGAGTACAGTTTCCAACATTCCATCATCTGCCTTTATCGGCCGAGACAGGATCTTAGTCTTTTACAGAGGGCAGCCTAAGCTCTGTCACAAGTGCGGCAGCCCCACACACTTCAGCGCCAGCTGCCAAGTGCAGAAGTGCTCGTTGTGTCGGGGGACAGGTCATCTAGCCGCATCTTGTGAGGAGATTAGATGCAACCTGTGTGGTGAGCTCGGGCACCCCTTCAGTCGCTGCCCTCTCTCTGAGGCCAATGCGGCCCGAGCTCATGCAGGAGCAGGCCGGGAGGTCCCTTCGGCTGAGGCGGGTACTGGCAAAGGCAGTGGAGTTAAGGGGTCAATGAGGAACCGGAACAACCCGTCCCGGCAGAGGCGGAGAGAGAGGCGTCAGGCGGAGAGGGAGGGGGAGGAACCCCGTCCTGGGGTGATGCCCGCTCCCTCCCAAACGACTGCCCCTCCTGAATCCGAGACCCTAGGGGGCAGGGAGCTGGAGGAGGAGATTGAGAGACTGGATCGGACCGAAGTGACTCTGTCCTCGCACTACGAAAGTGCTGCAGAGGGTAGTGGGGCAGAGTCCCAAAGTAGACGGAAACGGCATACTAAGAAAATATCTAGCCCGACCAAGGTTGCCAGGGAAGGTGTAACCGGCTCCCCTCTGGAGCTCTCAAACCGGTACCTCACTTTGGATGAGACCTCTGCCTCCTCTGCTGAGGAGGGGGTTGAAGGTGAGGGGCCGGGGGCGAAGGAGGGAGGACCTTCATGGGGCCCCGCGCCCCCTTCTGGTGGGGATGCAAGGTCCTCAGGAGGGGTGGTAAAACCGGGCCCTGAGACTGAGAAAGCCAGGAGTGGTGCGCAGAGGGAGGTGGTGGTGGCAGAGATGGATACCACTATCTCCTTCAAGAGAAGTCGCGCTGCTCTAGAAGACGGGAAGAAGGCCGTCTAATTTAACTACTCTTTATGGCGGTACCCGCTCTGCTGACTCTGGCGACCATTAATATCGCCAGCATTAAGTCGGATGCGGCTCGTTTCACAGCCTTCGATTTTCTCAGCCGTGTTGAAGCTGACATTTTGTTTTTGCAAGAGACCAGGCTGCCAGATTTGGCAGCGATTTATAAAGCCAAGAGGGAGTGGAGACCAGGGCCCTCCTACTGGTCTCTTGCGGCTGAGCCGTACAGCGGAGTGGCGGTCCTTTTTACCGCACCGGTAGAATGCCGACGAGTAATTGAATTAGAAATGGGGAGGTGTTTGATCTTGGATATCCTCATGAGGGGACAGGAACTGCGCCTGATCAATATCTACGGGCCCCAGTCCAGGTGGGACAGGAAATGTCTCTTTATGAGGATTAAGCCTTTCCTTTTTACAAGTCGGCAGGTGGTATTTGGTGGGGACTTTAATACTGTCACAAGGCCCCAAGACAGGGGAGGCACCAGAAACCGGCTGACTTATGATAGTATTTTTCTGAATAGAGTAGCTAGTGAGGCTCGTCTGGAGGATGTCCACATTAGGCATACCCCAGGCCACGGGGGTTTCACTTTCTATAGAGGTAGTCAGACCAGGTCTAGAATAGATAGGTTTTATTTGAAGGAGGAGGCTACCTTTTCGCCCTTAAGGGTTGTGGAGGTGGAATTCTCTGATCACTGTTTGATTATGTTTTCTCTGAATATTTTTAGAATCCCCCCAAATGGGAAGAGGTTATTGGAAGCTGAATTCAGGTGTCTTGGAGGAAGCAGAGGTGAGACAATCTTTTGAGGACTTCCTTCAGACTCAGGTACCTTTACTGGATCTCTGTGATACTAAGTCAGAGTGGTGGGAGATATTCAAAGATCGGGCTGCAAAGTTCTTCCGCCGTCTCTCGAGCCTCAGGTCCCTGGACAGGTACCGCCTGTATCAGGGTCTGAGGAGGAAACTCAAGCATCTGGTCTCGACTGGTGGTAGCAGCGAGGATATCTCCAGGGTGAAATCTTTGCTCAAGAGGTGCCAGTATGATAGGCACACATCTTTAGTTTTTGAGAGGGACTTCGGGAGGTACCTCTCGCCCGACCCTACAGAAATTGTAAGATGTCAGTGAAGAGTAAGTTAATAACAGGACTGGTCGATAGTACGGGATCTCTGAGCAGGTCCAGATCAGGGATCCTGGAAGTCATCAGATCCTTTTACTCGTGCCTCTTGGGGAGAAGGGATCTGGATCGGGACAGGATGTCGGTTTTCCTGGCTGGGGTCACCCCTGAGTCAGGAGCTCACCTCTCTTTTGACGGTTTGGTAGAAGAGATCAGGAAGGAGGAAGTTATCCTGGCGGTGGAAGGGTTAGCTCTGAAGAAGTCACCAGGCCCGGATGGCTTAACATCCGAGTTTTATAAGGCCTTTAAGGACTCTTTATGTCCCCTCTTGACTGAGGTATTCAATGAGTGTTTATCCTCGGGCACTCTGCTTCGGTCAATGAGGAGGTCAGCTCTGATCCTTCTATCAAAGGGTAAAGATCCGAGCCGTATTGAGAACTGGCGTCCCATAGCACTTCTTAATACGGACAGAAAGATTCTGGCCAAGATACTTTTTAATAGGCTGGTAAAATTTGCACCCCAACTCCTTTCGGTGGCTCAGCATTGCTCGGTTCCAGGCCGCAGCACTTTTAGTGCTGTACTCGGTGTCCGAGAGGCAGTGGAACAGAGTAGAGCAGGCCACTGGGGGGGTACATTCTGTCCTTAGATCAAGCAAAGGCGTTTGATCGGGTGAACCACGAGTACCTCTGGTCGGTCCTTTTGAAGTATGGCCTGCCGGGGAGGTTTGTCGATTGGTTAAAGATCTTGTATGCGGGGGCAGAGAGTTTCCCACTTGTGAACGGTTGGTCTGGCTGCCCCTTTGAGGTTGGGTCCGGCGTTCGCCAGGGTTGTCCTTTCAGCCCGCTTTTATACGTGTTCGCGATTGATCCCTTTCTTAAGAGGGTCAGTCGTGGACCGTTGGCGGGAGTCGGGATGGATCGGGCGGCACCGGAAGCCACTCTGGGGACAGTAGCGTACGCCGACGATGTCACCATTTTTGTGTCCTCGAAAGGGGAGGCGGAATATGTGATGTCTGAGGTGGATAGCTACTCGGAAGCATCCGGATCCATGATCAACCGGGATAAGTGTGAGAGTCTCTTGCTGGGAGGGGGTGATCCAGCTTTTGATCTCCCGGACACCCTCCCAGGGCCCCAGTCGTCAGCCAAAGTCCTAGGCATCCATTTCGGTCATGGGGATTATCCCACTCAAAATTGGGACGACAGGCTTAAGATCGCCGCTCAGAAGGTCGACCAGTGGAAGGGCTGGTCTTTGACCCTCAGGGAAAGGGTGCACCTGATCAAGGCTTTCCTGCTCCCTCTGCTTATCTATTTGGGCAGTGTGTGTATCTTGCCAGAGCCTCTCTGGACTCGGGTTTACAGTCTGTTCTTCCATCTCTTATGGGGGAATAGACTGAAACTGATCAAGAGGGAGGTGACTTACCGCACGAGGAGATTAGGGGGGTTATCTACGGTCAACCCCGTGGTGTTTCTTGTAAACACATTTGTTAAAGTAAATCTGGCGAACCTCTGGATGGAGAGGGCTTCTCCGTGGGTAGTCTCCTGCCGGGGGTGGTTTCGGCCTTTCTTCCAGGAATGGGAGACAGGAGGGCAAGTGAAGGACTTGCGTACGCCTCACGGATATCTTCCGGCTTACGTCACCCCGATTCTGAAGGTAATCCGCCGGTGGGGTTTGGATGTAGGGGAAATCAGGACTCTGTCAAGGAGGTCCCTTGACGAGAGGGTCTTGTTGTCCCACTTCCAGAAGCCCCTGGCCCTCAAGGATTGTCCAAGCCGGGATCTAGACAAGGGGTTACAGTTGCTAAATTCTGCAAGGATCCCCTTGAAGTTTTGGGGCTTGGCTTGGCGCTGCTTTCACGGGAGGCTGTATGTAAGGGACAATCTGAAGTACAGGAACTCTGATGAAAGGGGTTGTCCCCGGGAGGAGTGCGGCTCCATACTGGAAAGTATGGAGCACTTCCTGCTCCAGTGTCCCTTTAATACAGATGTGTACAAACGGGTGGGAGCTTCCATTAGCTGGCCTAGGCTAGCCAGCCTCTCCTATGCGGAGTGGGCCTATGGAGACCTGGGCAGAAGGGACCTGTGCACATGTTTTTTAGTTAGCATAGTGGTTAGGTACTACACGTGGAACGCACAGTGTTTAGTTTCAACAAGGCAGAAAGTCCTCCTAGTGGATGAGGTGTGTAGGAACATTCTGGGGGACCTAGTGAAGGTACGTTCTCTCGAGTACGAAAGACTGGGTACCAGCAGGGCCTCTCTCCTCTGGAGAGGTTTTGCTTTTAGTGTACCATAGCCTAGTAGTACTCTTCCTGGTGGTGGGCTGATACTCTCACCCTAGATTTTTGTTTTGGATAAAGTGTATGGTTTTTGAAAGGCTTGCAAAGGCTGAACTTGGTCCTTCGGGAGTGGTTATGTGTGGTTATAGTAATGTTTATTGTATGTTTATTGTATGGTATATTGTATATATTGTGTATATTATGTTGAACGATAGGGTAAGCGGGGGTTAGTTAGTTAGGTTGGGTGGGTTAGGGTGAGGGGGGGGACACTTACAAAGTGTGGGGAGGCCTACATCCAGTCCTGGACTACGCGGACATGGGAGGACATGGGGCGAGGGCTGGATGTGAGTAGTGGAGGTAGGGCTGGCCTCGGACTATGCGGACATGCAGAGGACATGAGGCAGAGGTCAGTCCTGGGAGTTTTAGTTTTAGTTTAGGATAGGGAATGGCTAGGGACAGGTTAGGTTAGGGTAAGTTTGTAGTTTGTAGTGTTGTTTATATATATATAAAAAATAAAAATATTATTTTTTTTGCTTAGGGGCAAGTTGCCTGGAGTTGAGTTACGGCGAAGTAGCCATATTTTCGTTTGAGTTTGATTTTATTCTGTGTTTTATTTCAATTACTTTGGGTTAGGTTATTTCGGCCGAACCGGCTGGGTAAGTTTTATTTATTTTAGGTTATTTATTGTAGGTTATTTATTGTAGATTCTAGATTTGTAGTTTTATGTGTAGGTATGAATGTGTGTGTGAATGTGGCTGGGGCAGCTGGAATGCTGTCTATGTTTAAGTTTTGTTTGTCTGTACTTGTAATTATTTATGTAACGTTTTGTAATTTTATAATAAAAAAGAGTTCCCATAGCAGAGAATCAGGCTTCATGTCATAGCAGAGAATCAGGCTTCAAGTCATAGCAGAGAATCAGGCTTCACATCACCCAACACTGGAACAGGCCATTGTCAGATATTTAGGCCCCGGCACCCAGACAGAGGAGAGAGGTCCCATAGCAGAGAATCAGGCTTCATGTCACCCACCACTGGAACAGGCCACTGTCAGATATTTAGGCTCCGGCACCCAGACAGAGGAGAGAGGTCCCATAGCAGAGAATCAGGCTTCATGTCACCCACCACTGGAACAGGCCATTAGCAGATATTTTTAGGCCCCGGCACCCAGACAGAGGAGAGAGGTCCCATAGCAGATAATCAGGCTTCATGTCATAGCAGAGAATCAGGCTTCAAGTCATAGCAGAAAATCAGGCTTCATGTCATAGCAGAGAATCAGGCTTCACGTCACCCACCACTGGAACAGGCCATTGTCAGATATTTAGGCCCCGGCACCCAGACAGAGGAGAGAGGTCCAATAGCAGAGAATCAGGCTTCATGGCATAGCAGAGAATCTGGCTTCACGTCACCCACCACTGGAACAGGCCACTGTCAGATATTTTTAGGCCCCGGCACCCTGACAGAGGAGAGAGGTCCCATAGCAGAGAATCAGGCTTCATGTCATAGCAGAGAATCAGGCTTCAAGTCATAGCAGAGAATCAGGCTTCATGTCATAGCAGAGAATCAGGCTTCACGTCACCCACCACTGGAACAGGCCATTGTCAGATATTTAGGCCCCGGCACCCAGACAGAGGAGAGAGGTCCCATAGCAGAGAATCAGGCTTCAAGTCATAGCAGAGAATCAGGCTTCATGTCACCCAACACTGGAACAGGTCATTGTCAGATATTTTTAGGCCCCGGCACCCAGACAGAGGAGAGAGGTCCCATAGCAGAGAATCAGGCTTCATGTCATAGCAGAGAATCAGGCTTCATGTCACCCAACACTGGAACAGGTCATTGTCAGATATTTTTAGGCCCCGGCACCCAGACAGAGGAGAGAGGTCCCATAGCAGAGAATCAGGCTTCATGTCATAGCAGAGAATCATGCTTCATGTCACCCAACACTGGAACAGGCCACTGTCAGATATTTTTAGGCCCCGGCACCCAGACAGAGGAGAGGTTCATTCAACTTTGGGTTGCCCCGCAATATAATGGTAAAATGAAAATAAAAAAAGGATTGAATGAGGAAGTGCCCTGGAGTACAATAATATATGGTTAAGGGGAGGTAGTTAGAAATGTCTAATCTGCACAAGGGATGGACAGGTCCTGTGGGATCCATGCTTGGTTCATTTTTATGAACGTCAGCTTGTCCACATTGGCTGTAGACAGGCGGCTGAATACACGTTCAGACAAAACGCTGGCCGCCGGGCAGGCCAGCACCTCCAAGGCATAAAAGGCTAGCTCTGGCCACGTGGACAATTTGGAGACCTAGAAGTTGAATGGGGCCAAACCATCAGTCTGTACGTGGAGGGGTGTGCACACGTACTGTTCCACCATGTTAGTGAAATGTTGCCTCCTGCTAACACGTTCTGTATCAGGTGGTGGTGCAGTTAGCTGTGGCGTGGTGACAAAACTTTTACACATCTCTGCCATGCTAACCCTGCCCTCAGAGGAGCTGGCCGTGACACAGCTGCGTTGGCGACCTCTTGCTCCTCCTCTGCCTTCACCTTGGGCTTCCACTTGTTCCCCTGTGACATTTGGGAATGCTCTCAGTAGCGCGTCTACCAATGTGCGCTTGTACTCGCGCATCTTCCTATCACGCTCCAGTGCAGGAAGTAAGGTGGGCACATTGTCTTTGTACCAGGGATCCAGCAGGGTGGCAACCCAGTAGTCCGCACACGTTAAAATGTGGGCAACTCTGCTGTCGTTGCGCAGGCACTGCAGCATGTAGTCGCTCATGTGTGCCAGGCTGCCCAGAGGTAAGGACAAGCTGTCCTCTGTGGGAGGCGTATCGTCATCGTCCTGCGTTTCCCCCCAGCCACGCACCAGTGATGGGCCCGAGCTGCGTTGGGTGCCACCCCGCTGTGAACATGCTTCATCCTCATCCTCCTCCACCTCCTCCTCATCCTCGTCCTCCTCGTCCTCCAGTAGTGGGCCCTGTCTGGCCACATTTGTACCTGGCCTCTGCTGTTGCAAAAAAACCTCCCTCTGAGTCACTTCGAAGAGACTGGCCTGAAAGTGCTAAAAATGACCCCTCTTCCTCCTCCTCCTCCTGGGCCACCTCCTCTTCCATCATCGCCCTAAGTGTTTTCTCAAGGAGACATAGAAGTGGTATTGTAACGCTGATAACGGCGTCATCGCCACTGGCCATGTTGGTGGAGTACTCGAAACAGCGCAACAGGGCACACAGGTCTCGCATGGAGGCCCAGTCATTGGTGGTGAAGTGGTGCTGTTCCGCAGTGCGACTGACCAGTGCGTGCTGCAGCTGAAACTCCACTATGGCCTGCTGCTGCTCGCACAGTCTGTCCAGCATGTGCAAGGTGGAGTTCCACCTGGTGGGCACGTCGCATATGAGGTGGTGAGCAGGAAGGCCGAAGTTACGCTGTAGCGCAGACAGGCAAGCAGGATGTGAACGCCGGAAGCGCGCACAGACGGACCGCACTTTATGCAGCAGCTCTGACATGTCGGGGTAGTTGTGAATGAACTTCTGCACCACCAAATTCAGCACATGCGCCAGGCAAGGGATGTGCGTCAAACCGGCTAGTCCCAGAGCTGCAACGAGATTTCGCCCATTATCGCACACCACCAGCCCGGGCTTGAGGCTCACCGGCAGCAATCACTCGTCGGTCTGTTGTTCTATACCCTGCCACAACTCCTGTGCGGTGTGGGGCCTGTCCCCCAAACATATGAGTTTCAGAATGGCCTGCTGACGTTTACCCCGGGCTGTGCTGAAGTTGGTGGTGAAGGTGTGTGGCTGACTGGATGAGCAGGTGGAAGAAGAGGAGGAGGAAGCCGAGTAGGAGGAGGAGGCAACAGGAGGCAAAGAATGTTGCCCTGCGATCCTTGGCGGCGGAAGGACGTGCGCCAAACAGCTCTCCGCCTGGGGCCCAGCCGCCACTACATTTACCCAGTGTGCAGTTAGGGAGATTTAGCGTCCCTGGCCGTGCTTACTGGTCCTCGTATCTGTGGTTAAGTGGACCTTGCCACAGATGGCGTTGCGCAGTGCACACTTGATTTTATCGGATACTTGGTTGTGCAGGGAAGGGACGGCTCTCTTGGAGAAGTAGTGGCGGCTGGGAACAACATACTGTGGGACAGCAAGTGACATGAGCTGTTTGAAGCTGTCTGTGTCCACCAGCCTGAATGACAGCATTTAATAGGCCAGTAGTTTAGAAATGCTGGCATTCAGGGCCAGGGATCGAGGGTGGCTAGGTGGGAATTTACGCTTTATCTCAAATGTTTGTGAGATGGAGAGCTGAACGCTGCCGTGTTACATGGTTGTGATGCTTGGTGACGGAGGTGGTGGTGTTGGTGGTACATCCTCTGTTTGCTGGGCGGCAGGTGCCAACGTTCCTCCAGAGGCTGAGGAAGAGGCCGAGGCGGCAGCAGCAGAAGAGGTAGCAGGGGGAGCCTGAGTGAGTTCCTTGTTTTTAAGGTGTTTACTCCACTGCAGTTCATGCTTTGCATGCAGGTGCCTGGTCATGCAGGTTGTGCTAAGGTTCAGAACGTTAATGCCTTGCTTCAGGCTCTGATGGCACAGCGTGCAAACCACTCGGGTCTTGTCGTCAGCACATTGTCGTCAGCACATTGTTTGAAGAACTGCCACGCCAGGGAACTCCTTGAAGCTGCCTTTGGGGGGCTCGGTCCCAGATGGCGGTGGCCAGTAGCAGACGGACTCTCTTGGCGGCGGGTGCTCTGCTTTTGCCTACTGCTCCCTCTTTTGCTACGCTGTTGGCTCGGTCTCACCACTGCCTCTTCCTCCGAATTCTGAAAGTCAGTGGCACAACCTTCATTCCATGTGGGGTCTAGGACCTCATCGTCATCTGCATCGTCTTCCACCCAGTCTTCCTCCCTGACCTCCTGTTCAGTCTGCACACTGCAGAAAGACGCAGCAGTTGGCACCTGTGTTTCGTCATCATCAGAGACGTGCTGAGGTGGTATTCCCATGTCCTCATCATCAGGAAACATAAGTGGTTGTGCGTCAGTGCATTCTATGTCTTCCACCGCTGGGGAAGGGCTAGGTGGATGCCCTTGGGAAACCCTGCCAGCAGAGTCTTCAAACAGCATAAGAGACTGCTGCATAACTTGAGGCTCAGACAGTTTCCCTGATATGCATGGGGGTGATGTGACAGACTGATGGGCTTGGTTTTCAGGCGCCATCTGTGTGCTTTCTGCAGAAGACTGGGTGGGAGATAATGTGAACGTGCTGGATCCACTGTCGGCCACCCAATTGACTAATGCCTGTACCTGCTCAGGCCTTACCATCCTTAGAACGGCATTGGGCCCCACCAAATATGGCTGTAAATTCTGGCGGCTACTGGGACCTGAGGTAGTTGGTTCACTAGGACGTGTGGCTGTGGCAGAACGGCCACGTCCTCTCCCAGCACCAGAGGGTTCACTAACACCACCACGACCATGTCCGCGTCCCTTACTAGATGTTTTCCTCATTGTTACCGTTCACCACAATAAGAAAAAAATTATTTGGCCCAATGTATTGAATTCAAATTCAGGCCTTTTTTTTACAGGCACCTAACACTATCTGGCTATCTATTTAGGTACCGTATTACACTAATACAGGCACAGCAGTAACGACAGATTTAGCTGAATATAAATTGTAGGCCTAGTATTTAGGCCCTGGATGACAGGTATCCCTTTTACGGACAGAATTAGACTTGGAAATGCACGGTAGCGTGTGAAGTTATTGAGGATGACCCTATCAGCACCTTCAATCTAATATACCCTTTTATGGATAGATTTAAACTTGGCCTGATACAGCAGAAAACAATTATTTAGGGAATTGCTAAGTTGTGAATTGTATTCAACCCAGAACAAAAACTGTGCTTCGGCAGAAAGCAGACAGTATTACAATTGGCTAGCCACAGCTGAAACACCAGATTTAGGGTACTGCTATTTTGGCAATTGTATTTTACCCCTCAATAAAATAGCAAGCACAGCCCCTGATGTAGGATATAGCAAAAAAAAACAACACACTATTGATGGTTAAAATTGGACTTGGTGGCAGCTTGTGCTGGCGCACCACAAGACACAAAATGGCCGCCGATCACCCCAGAAAAAAGTGACTGAAAAACGCTCTGGGCAGCCTTAAAACAGTGAGCAATTGAATAGCAGAGGTTGTATGATACACAGCTGTATATCGATCACTTCAGTAAGTAAATCACTGCCTAGTCTCGCCCTAACAGCAGCAGCTGCATCCTATCCCTACACTGATCAGAGCAGAGTGACGTGCGGCGCTACGTGACTCCAGCTTAAATAGAGGCTGGGTCACATGCTGCACTGGCCAATCACAGCCATGCCAATAGTAGTCATGGCTGTGATGGCCTCTTGGGGCAAGTAGTATGACGCTTGTTGATTGGCTGCTTTGCAGCCTTTCAAAAAGCGCCAAGAAAGCGCCGAACACCGAACCCGAACCCAGACTTTTACGAAAATGTTCGGGTCCGTGTCACGGACACCCCAAAATTCGGTACGAACCCGAACTATACAGTTCGGGTTCGCTCATCCCTAATGGCTGTATTTCAAATAACTGAATAGAACCACAGTATGTAAAGGGTGTATCTCACAATGACATATGCAGCAAAGTCTTCAAAATAAACTTTTTTGCCCAAAACGGGTGTTTGTTTAATAACTGAATATGACTGCAGTATATAACCCTTGAATTTCACACGTGCTGATGTTGCAAGGCCAGTAAAATTGTGTATTTTGTGCAAAAAAGGGTGTTTTATTAATAAAAGAATATGACCACAGTATCTAAATGGTGTATCTCACACCAACTGATCCAGACTAGGCCACATTTTAATTTTTTTGCCAAAATGACTGTATTTCAATTAACTGAATAGAACCACAGTATGTAAAGGGTGTATCTCACAATAACATATGCAGCAAAGGCTGCAAAATAAACTTTTTTGCCCAAAATGGGTGTTTGTTTAATAACTGAATATGACAGCAGTATATATCCCTTGCATTTCACACGTGCTGATGCTGCAAGGCCAGAAAAATTGTGTATTTTGCCCAAAAAAGAGTGTTTTATTAATAGAAGAATATAACCACAGTATCTTAATGGTGTATCTCACACCGACTGATCCAGACTAGGCCACAATTAAATTTATTTGCCCAAAATGACTGTATTTCAAATAACTGAATAAAACCACAGTATGTAAAAGGTGTATATCACAATGACATATGCAGCAAAGGCTGAAAAATAAACTTTTTGCCCAAAACGGTTGTTTGTTTAATAACTGAATATGACAGCAGTATATAACCCTTGAATTTCACACGTGCTGATGCTGCAAAGCAATAAAAATTGTGTATTTTGCCAAAAAAAGGGTGTTTTATTAATAGAAGAATATAACCACAGTATCTTAATGGTGTATCTCACACCAACTGATCCAGACTAGGCCGCAATTAAATTTGTTTGCCCAAAATGGCTGTATTTCAAATAACTGAATAGAACCACAGTATGTAAAGGATGTATCTCACAATGACATATGCAGCAATATCTGAAAAATTAACTTTTTTGCCCAAAACAGGTGTTTTTTTAATAACTGAATATGACAGCATTATATAACCCTTGAATTTCACACGTGCTGATGCTGCAAGGCCAGAAAAATTGTGTATTTTGCCCAAAAAAAGGGTGTTTTATTCATAGAAGAATATAACCACTAGTGTTGATCACGAATATTCGAATTTCGAATTTTTATCGCGAATATAGGTACTTCGAAAATTCGTGAATATTTTGAATATAGTGATATATATTCGTAATTTCGAATATTCGATTTTTTATTTTTTTTTATCAGTGCACATGATCCCTCCCTGCTTCTACCTTGTGGGCCAATAAGAAGGCTGCAATATACTTGACTTTAGGAGTAGTGTTGTTTGCGAATTTTGCTCTATATTCTTTTTTTTTTGAATATTCGCTATATTGCTATATATTCTTGTTTTAGCAATATAGCGAATATTCGAAAAAAAACGAATATAGAGCAATTTAACTAATATAGTGCTATAATCTTTTTTTTATAGTTGTAATTTTTTTACAATCTGAACTTCAGATGAGAAAAAAATTACAACCGTTAGACAAAGAATATTATAGCACTATATTAGCTAAATTGCTCTTTATTTGTTTTTTTCGAATATTCGCTATATTGCTATATATTCTTGTTTTAGAATATTCAGAATATTCAAAAAAACGAAGTTATAGCAATATAGCAAATATTTGAGAAAAAAAAAACGAATATAGAGCACTTTAGCTAATATAGTGCTATAATATTCTTTGTCTAAAAGTTAAAAAATTTGCAATAAAAATGCGAAAATTAGATTACGAAAATTCGCATATTACACGATCATTACCTTGCCGATTTTTTGAGTAAAAAAAATCGTAGAATATAACGAATATTCGAATTTGCGAATATTCGATGAATATTCTACGAAATATTCACGAAAAATTGCGAATTCGAATATGACCCCTGCCGCTCATCACTAGTGATTTATGCCCTTTATGGATTAAATCCAGACTCTGCGTCAACTATGTAATTTTCCATGGGAGTTTTGCCATGGATCCCCCTCCGGCATGCCACAGTCCAGGTGTTAGTCCCCTTGAAAGAACTTTTCCATCACTATTGTGGCCAGAAAGAGTCCCTGTGGGTTTTAAAATTCGCCTGCCTATTGAAGTCTATGGCGGTTCGCCTGGTTCACCCGTTCGCGAACATATGCGAAAATTCGCGTTCGCCGCTCGCGAACGGAAAATTTTATGTTTGCGACATCTCTATTGACCACTACAATTCCAAATTTGGCCCAAAAATGTCTCTTAGCGGATGAATCATTGGTCCACTTCAAAGATCGATTACATTTCCGCCAGTACCTGCCCAATAAAAGGGCTAGGTATGGTGTGAAGTTGTATAAGGCCTGTGAAAGTGTATCTGGGTATACACTGCGCTTTCGTATTTACGAGGGAAAAGATTCTAAAATTGAGCCACCCGATTGTCCCCCGGTTCTGGGTATAAGTGGGAAGATAGTATGGGATTTTGTCCACCCCCTGCTGGACCACGGATACCATCTGTATTTGGACAACTTTTACAATAGTGTCCCTCTCCTGAAGTGCCTTGCTGCCAGAGACATAGGCACATGTGGCACAATTAGAAGAAATCAA
This sequence comes from Bufo bufo, assembly GCF_905171765.1. Lineage (NCBI taxonomy): Eukaryota > Metazoa > Chordata > Amphibia > Anura > Bufonidae > Bufo > Bufo bufo. The sequence goes on from NC_053395.1 coordinate 98,264,302, forward strand.
AAAGGGCTCCCTAAATCCTTTATAGATCAGACAGTGCGTCGTGGGGAAAGCAGGGCTGTTTGCTCAGAAAATTTGATGCTGCTAAAATACAAGGACAAACGGGATGTTCTTGTGTTGACTACCCTCCATGCAGATCAATCCACCCCAGTCCCAGTCCGAGGAACCACAGATCAGAACATCAAGCCTGTGTGTATCCAGGATTACAACAAGTTCATGGGTGGAGTGGATCTTTCAGACCAGGTACTACAGCCCTACAGTGCCTTAAGAAAATCTAAGGTGTAGTACAAAAAATTAGCTGTGTACCTAACCCAAGTGTCACTATATAATGCCTTTGTCATCCACAGAACAGCTGGTCATGAGGGGACCTTCTTGGAATTTCAGGAAAAAATAATTTGAAAATTATTTTTGGCGTTCAGGAAGGAGAGGGCAGTTTTTCATCCAGCAGTGCTTCTGGGGTATCAAGAATAATACCTGGGCAGCATTTCCCTGGAGTACTTCCCCCCACAGAAAAAAAAAGGCGACCCCAAAAAAGGTGTCGAGTTTGCTCGGTTAAAGGGATTAGGAAAGACACCACTCAGTACTGTCAGACCTGCCCCTCTAAACCGGGCCTCTGCATTGGAGAGTGCTTTCAAGTTTATCACACCTCCACTGATATTCATTAAGTCCATTTCACTAATTTCTTAATTAATCCATGGCAAGACATTTTCAGTTGAGCATTTTTCCATTTGGCAATCCAATAATAGCTCCCCCCAAAAAATAAACAATAAATTAAAAACCTTAAAAATTCCCATTATACCCCTAGATGAATACATTGAAAGGTGTCATTTTATTAAATGAGGCAATTCTTCAATTTCCTTTTATGTTCTGGCGCCCCTAGAGCCTCGATTTTGCGGTTTTCAATGTTGGGGTGAGTGTCTTCAAATGCGACATGGTGCCTGAAAATTATTCCAGCAAAATCTGCCTTCCAAAAGCCAAAAAGTGTTCCTCCCATTCTGAGCCCCGCTGTGTGCTCATACAGCACTTTACAACCACATATGGGGTGTTGACATATTCAGGAGAAAATGGGTAACAGATTATGGGGTGCATTTTCTCCTGATACCCCTTGTTAAAATGACAAATTTGGGCCTAAAGCGAGATATTCTTGTAAAATATGAAATTTTTCATTTTCACTGCCAAGTCTTTCTAAATTCTATGAAACGGCTATTGGGCCAAAGTGCTCAGTGCACCCCTTGAAAATTTCCTTGGGGGGTGTATTTTCCATAATGGGGTCACTTTTGTTTTTTTTTCACTGTTGGGGTGCCTCAGGGTGTCTTCAAATGCGACATGGTGCTTGAAAATTATTCCAGCGAAATCTGCCTTCCAAAAGCCACACAGTGTTCCTCTCATTCTGAGCCCCGCTGTGCCCCCATATAGCACTTTATGACCACATATGGGGTGTTTCTGTAAACGTAAGAATCAGGGTAACAAATATTAAGGTTTATTTTGCTGTTAACCCATGCTGAATTGCAGGAGAAATGGATCTAAATGGAAAAATCTGCAAAAAAAGTGAAATTTTAAAAATTCACCTCCATTTTCCATTAATTCTGGTGGAACACTTAAATGGTTAACAACATTTGTAAAATTAGTTTTGAATACCTTGAGGGGTGTAGTTTCTAAAATGGGGTCATTTTTGGGTGGTTTCTATTATATAAGCCTCACAAAGTGACTTCAGACATGAACTGGTCCTTAACCCTTTCATGACCAAAGGTCATTGATGCCCCAGTGTCCAGGTCAAAATTTACAAATCTGACATGCGTCACTTTAAGTGGTAATAGCTTTGGAACACTTTTACTTATCCACGCCATTCTGAGATTGTATTCTCGTGACACATTGTACTTCATGACAGTCATAAATTTGAGTCAATATATATCTCCTTTTTTTTTTTAAAAATCCCAAATTTACCAAAAAATTTTAAAAATTTGCAATTTTCTAAATTTCAATTTCTCTGCTTCTAAAACAGAAAGTGATACCTCATAAAATATTTATTACATAACATTCCCCATATGTCTACTTTATGTTGGCATCATTTTGGAAATGTTATTTTATTTTTTTAGGACGTTAGAAGGCTTAGAAGTTTAGAAGCAATTCTTAAAATATTTAAGAAAATTTCCAAAACCCACTTTTTAAGGACTAGTTCAGGTCTGAAGTCACTTTGTGGGGCCTACATAGTGGATAACCCCATAAATGACCCCATTGTAGAAACTACACCCCTCAAGGTATTCAAAACCAATTTTACAAACATTATTAACCCTTTAGGTGTTCCACAAGAATTAAAGGAAAATGGAGATGAAATTTCTAAATTTCACTTTTTTAGCAGATTTTCTATTTTATTACATTTTTTTCTTTAACACATTAAGGGTTAACAGCCAAACAAAACTCAATATTTATTACTCTGATTCTGCGGTTTACAGAAACACCCCACATGTGGTCGTAAACTGATGTAAGGGCGCACGGCAGGGCGCAGAATGGAAGGAGCGCCGCATGGTTTTTGGAAGGCAGATTTTGCTGGATTGGTTTTCTGAACGCCATATGTTTTTTATTTTTCTACCGATCGTCTTGTGCAGGGGCTCATTTTTTGCAGAAAGAGTTGAGGTTTTTATTGGTACCATTTTTGGGTGCATAGGATTTTTTGATCATTCATTATTGCACTTTATGGGACAAGGTGGCCAAAAAATTGGCTGTTTTGGAACAGTTATTATTTTTTATTTTTTACAGCGTTCATCTGAGGGGTTAGGTCATGTGACAGTTTTATAGAGCAGATCGTTACGGATGTGGCAATACCTAATATGTATACTTTTTCTTATTTATTTAAGTTTTACACAATAATAGCATTTCTGAAACCAAAAAAATGATGTTTTAGTGTCTCCATAGTCTGAGAGCCATAGCTTATTTATTTTTTGGGCGATTGTCTTAAATATGGGCTCATTTTTTGCGGGATGAGGTAACGGTTTGATTGGTACTATTTTGGGGTATATTTGCCTTTTTTGATCGCTTGGTGTTGCACTTTTTGTGATTTAAGGTGACAAAAATGGCTTATTTTTTTACACCGTTTTTATTTTTTATTTTTTATGGTGTTTATTGGACGGGGTTGATGATGTGATATATTTATAGAGATGGTCGTTACGGACGCGGTGACACCTAATATGTGTGGTTTTCTGTTTGTTTGTTTTTTTTTTATAGGAAAAGGAAATTTATTTTTTACATTTTTATTTATTTATTTTTACTTTTATTATTTTCACATTTTTTTTTATCAGTTCCCTCTTGGATCTTGAAGATCCAGTGGGGCTGATGGTTGTACTATACTCTGCAATGCTCTTGCATTGCAAAGTATAATACAATCAGATGCCTGTAGGTGGCAGCACTGGACGCCTATACCATGGCAACCGGACGCCTTTGCAAAGCGTCCGGTTGCCATGGCAACCATTGGGCGCTGCGATCGCAGCAGCCCTGATGGTTGAGAGAGAGGGGGCCCCCTCCCTCTATTACCCCCATGGATGCCGCTACTGCGGCATCTATGGGGTTACAGCAGTGTCAGCATAGAGCTGACACACGCTGCTGATGGCGGCGGCTCAGGAATGGAGCCGCCGCCATCACACACACAAGGGGGACCGCATCGAGGGCAGGGGGCAGCGCTGGAAACGGGGGAGGGGGGGCAGCATTTTACTTACAGATCGGGGCAGGAGGGGGCAGACCGCTTCGGGGGGGCAGGATAAGATGATGGACAAGAAGGGGGCACAGATCGGTGCAGGAGGGGGCGGACAAGAACAAGGAGGGGGCACAGATCGGGGCAGGACCGCATCGGGGGCAGGACATGAACAGGGAGGGGGCACAGATCGGGGGCTTCAGGACACATTACCGATTTCAGGCTGTGATCTGCAGAGCGCAGATCAGAGCCTGAAACCGGCATTTTAACACTGCCGCGATCCGATTGGTTAGTCTGCACAGACTAACCAATCGGATCGATTGCCGGCAAGGGGCCACTCTGATTGGCCCCTTGCCGGCATTACCGCACTGTATGCTGTCCGTGACAGCAGCAGGACAGGGGCAGAAGCTTAAATCCAAGCGCTTTGCAGCGCTTGGATTAAAGAGCTGCCAGAACGTGTATATACGTGGTAGCTGCACGGGGCATGTGCAGCTATCACGTATATATACAGATTGCAGTCGTGAAAGGGTTAAAAAGTGGATTTTGGAAATATTCTGAAAAATTTAAAAATTTGCTTCTAAACTTCTAAGCCTTCTAACATCCCAAAAAAATTAAATAACATTTACAAAATGATGCAAACATGAAGTAGACATATGGTTAAAGTAATAACTATTTTTTAAGTTACCACTGTCTGTCAGAGAACCACAGAAATTCAAATTTAGAAAATTGCGAATATTTCCAAATTTTCTGTAAATTTTAGCATTTTTTATAAATAAAGATGAAACATATTGACTCAAATTTACGACTAACATGAAGTACAATATGTCACGACAAAACAATCTCAGAATCGCTTAAAGCGTTCCAGAATTATTACCACATAAAGTGAAGCATGTCAGATTTGCAAAATGTGGCTTGGTCCTTATGGTGAAAACTAGCTTGGTCTTTATAATGATAACAATGCCAAATGTCAAAAGTAAAGACAACAATTTTATTAATATGAAACAAACATAAGCATAATAATTAGCTACATTATATCATATATAAATTAACAAAAGAATTTCTCTAAACCGAATCGTCTTTTGTGATGGAAGGCCACCTTGTCTTTCATATATAAGTAAATCATGCAAGTGGTTGTCCTTCAGACCGTTTACCTTTGACTTTTGGCATTTTTATCATTATGAATTATTCCAATATTTAATAGACTGAAAACTTTTTATTTAATATTTTAATTTTTAATATATTTTGACGGATTATTATCTGTACTAGTGGTTTAACTTTATATATAGACTTACGTCCCCATTTATGAGCCATACTGGGCTTGATTCTTAAGGGATTCCTATCGGGAGGTTTTATTTATTTAATTATTATACTAGATTGCCAAAATGTTCTCATATAGCTGTTGTCCCTATTTATGCAATCTGTGTTAGGCACTTATTAGTATTATGAAAGTTATTTTTCTTTATTGTGGTTTTTTAAGACTTTAAGGGTCCATTCACATGTCCACAATTTTTTATCCGCATCCGTTCCGCAAAATTGCGGAATAGATGCCGACCCATTCATTTCAATGGGGACGCAAAAGATGCGGAAAGCATTCAATATGCTGTCCGCATCCACAATTCCGTTCCGTTATGCGGATCCGGAAAAAAAGTAGAGCATGCCCCACCACGCGGCCTTAATGAAGGCTTTACATACGCGTCGTTCCTCTGAGAGAGAATCCAGCAGATGATAACTAATATGATCACAAGAATATAGTTTGTAAATATATCATAGAACTATAATAACATCATGAGTAACACAGGGTGGCGGACAAGCCCTGATAAACCGGCAATATTACCAACAACTGTGTCCATACCACATAATGTTAACACAAAGAAAACTCAAACTAATAAAAATACCTACCAATCTGTCGACGAGGTGAAAGGGAACCTAGAGACTCAGATGAATCTGAAACACAGGAAAAACTAAAAGAAAAATTCAGAGAGTCCAGAATGAGGTCATCACTCGGAAAAAGCATATGCAGAGATAACAATAAATATAATAAATGAACCAATATCAACAAAGATACCAGCCTGGCCTGCCAACTGATGGAATAAACATAGTAATCTGCAGGAAGCAAAGTTGACGGCATGAGCTGGACAATACATACATGAGCATGTCATCCATCAATCTGCATGACATAAAAGAGTGGCACTACAGATGTACATATATCAGTAGGATCCGGGTGACACGCACATAATTAGGTAGTGATACCAGGGACCCATGTAGAATGGTGGGAAATGTATAACAGTCAGGAAATACTGAGATTGATACATTGGCACCCATGGAGATCTGCAGTAAATTAGATCCCCATACAAGAGTGGTCCCGAATGGGACAGCATCGCGCCATGCATTTGAGTGAATCTATGATGCAGGTAGCCCCCACAAGAAACCTATAGTAATAGTAAGAATTACGGCGGAAAATCTATCAAAAGAGGCTATAGAATAGAATCAAACAGGATGCGCATGCGCAGGTCCTCTCATGGATTGCTAATTCGGGAGTCTGACAGTGGACGCATGCGCAAGGGAAAACTGGATCGCGGCGGAGGTATAAGTGCCGACGCATGCGCAAATCCATCGAATGGATCGCGAGACCGAGAGCCTAACAGTAGACGCATGCGCACAAGCAAAGGTAGATCGCGGCGAGGATATAAGTGCCGATACATGCGCACATACAACCTGCAATCCTGATGCGCATTACAGGTGAAGATGACGTGGCTAGTGGACATTGATCAACCTGAAGGATGGGAGGTACTACAGAATATCAGATTCCAAAGAGGCAAACACGGATTGGACAGGTAGGAAACATAGTAACAACAAGGACACAGATTAGCCGGCAAGAGCTAAGACGTACGCAGAGAGGTTTTAAAAGCCTGGCTCCGCCCCCTTAACAGATCACTGCCCATTCCCCTGAAGACGCCAAGTGTTTGGCGAAACATGTCGGGGGGCAGTTTGTGATCTATGTAAACTTTTAGCCAGCATAAGCACTGCAGTCTCAACAGTGGAACCACTACTCATAAGCGATTAGTGAGGCAAGAGCAGGCAGTACTATTCTGTAGGCAGCGCTCTGTGATAATAACAGAGCGCACTAAATTGAGCATAACGATATATGCAGATATAAAGGAGTGAGCCAGGCAGCAGCAATAATAGTCCCAGCCAACCTCACAGCATATATACTGAGATAATATAGGCAGTGTAATAAGGCTGATAATTTTAATTGTGTTAGTTCTAGGATACAAATTTTAATGAAACTAATAAATGTTACATTTTATTAAAAAATATAATAACACATGTCAATCAAGAGACTCTATTGGTCATAAGTGGCCATTTGTAAATAAAAGATGTCCTACTTTTGCATGCAAATTGCGGTCCGTGGGCCTATTGTAGTCAATTGGTCTGCAAAAATGCGGATGACATGCAGAAAGGTGCCAAATGTCATCCGCATGTCATCCGCAATTGCGGATCCGCAGGAAATAGAAAAAAATGAATCTCCGCCATGTGACCTTCAGCACCAGGGAAAGCTGGAGAGAAGTGTCCAGAAGGGACTGATATCGAAAGTAATTTAAAAAATGAGTTCCTTTGCTGTAGAGAAGCTAATCATCCTCATCCAGGAGCGGCCAGCCTTGTGGGACATAAGAGCTGAGATTTACCATGACCGGATTACTAAGGACAGATCATGGGAGGAAATAGGCAAAAAGTTGCTTCACACCACATGGACCTCTGCATCAGTGTCAAAGAAAAAAAAAATCTGTGAGTATATAATTTAATTGCTTCATACACACATCCGTGGAGCACGGTCTGTGTAAACCCAGCCTGCCGTGCTCTGGAGTTCAGGAGTGCACGGCGTCATTGGTTGCTATGACCCTGTGCGCTCCTGCACTCAGCAGCATGGCAGGCCGGTTTTACTAATTTATTAATAATAATAAATTAAAATAAGATGTTTTATTTATTATTTTCTTTTCAGTACAACAAATCAAAAAATGCTAGAATACTTGCTGGGAACAATTCCAGAGAGAATTGAACATAAAACACAGGAGCGGGGATGGAGGCAAAAAACAGAAACCATACATGTACAACCGTCACCTGCAGTTCTAAAACCAATTATGGAATTAAGAAGGTAAGTCATTTTTATTTTATATTTTTAGTATAGTGGAGTTTTCACCAGTTTATAATTAATAAAAGCGGTACCTCACACTGTAGCCCATGTCAGCTAGATATCATATCGGTAATTTATTTGCTCCTCTGTTGCGCCGCTGTGCCCCTCGTGCTGTTTATGCGCCCCGTATGCAAATTAATAGCATCGGAACACCGGGGAGGAGACACCAGCGTTTCTTCTATCTGGCTGTGGCGCTCTCCAATCACAGCGGAACACGTCATACATTGAGAAAAAACAGCTCACCTTCTCCCTGGCTGTGACGTGCTCTGCTGTGAATGGACAGCGCCACAGCCAGATAGTGTCACGACTGTGACTGATCCAGACAGGTCTGGGAGGAGAAGGTCGCAGCGACTTGCTACTCGCGATAGCTTGTGAGTTTGCTCCGTGGTTCAGGGTATGTCATCCGGGTTTTGCCTTGTGAACCTTTTTGTCCTGACTGGGAGTTTGTAGGCATCCTTCTCAGGTGAGTCCTGTCTGCCACTCCCAGATACTATATTAGTTTCAGTTTCACTTGCAGTCATTGCCAGATATAGTCCTTACTTCCAGTGCTATTCTGACCTTTGAAGGAGATCGTTTGACGGTGTTGCTGTGGAGCTCTTGTCCGGCGTGGACTGTCGTGTTTGGGATCGCCTTCTCTGCTCGTGACTGGATAAGTCTATCTCTGCTGTTTATTGTTTGTTTATTGCTGTCTTCCCCTGTTGTTCTCCTAGACGTGAGTGATGGTGACTAGTGCTCCCATCGGCCTTTCCCCAGTCTAGTCTTGTTAGGGTGACTGAGGGTTTAGGCAGCCTGCTCGCCGCACGGGTTCACACCCCGTCTAGGGTATCAGGGCAGACAGGTGCCAGCTTAGGGTTAGTCAGGGGTGGCCATTCTATTCCCCATCCGTAGATAAGGGTCCCCCTTCCCCTCCGTCTGGTGCGACACGACTGCTGCTGGGATAGCGGTCGTGACAGATAGAAGAAACACCCAGTGAATAAATCGTATGTCTCCTCCTCCTGTTCCGATGATAGCAATTAGCATACAGGGCGCCTAAACAGAATGGGGACTACAGCCGTGCTACGGAGAAGCATATCATGAAAAATATTAGCGATATGACATCTAGTGGACATGTGTGAGGTGCCGCATTTATTGAGTACATACTGGTGGAAGTGCTCTTTTAATAAATTATTATATTAAAAAAATTTATAACATTTATTTTACAGAACAGTGGACAGCCTATCAGAAAACCGGAATTAGACTTACCGGTAAATTCAGTTTCCATGAATACACCATGACGGCAACCAATTAGAGATTGACCCCTGACCTCTGTAGGGGCAGGAACAGAGAAAGGTTAAATCTCCCCCTCCCACCACCATTCACCAGTGTGTTACTAGATTACAGTGCTCCATAACCCAACTTAGAATATATGTATAAATATATATATATTTTTTTATATATATTTATTTTTGTATTCCTTCATACTTTTTCATTTTTTTTTCCTGGGGCAGTTATCTTGCAGTCATGGTGGAGTCATGGAAACTGAATTAAGTCTAATTGCAGTTTTCCATTTCACCACCATGACGGCAACCAATTAGAGACCTAACAGATCACTTGAATTAAGGGGGGGCAATGGCCTGAAGGACCTTCCGTCCAAATGATGTCAGAGGACCCTGATAAGTCTAATCTGTAATGTTTTATGAACGTGTTCATACTGGACCATGTTGCGGCCCTACAAATCTGTTCTATTGAAGCACCAGCTTTTTCTGCATAAGAAGAAGACATGGCTCTTGTGGAATTAACTTTTATATTGATTGGGCAATCTAAAATGGTCTGTTTAATCCATCTGGCAATGGATGCCTTCGATACCATCTTTCCCTTATTTGTACCTGAAAATTGCACTAACAGGTTTTCTGCTAATCTGAAGTCTTTTGTGACTTCTAGATATTTTAGGACCATTCTCCTGATATCCTGTGAATGCAATTCTTCCCCTTTAGAGTTTCTTGGATTTGTGCAAAAAGAAGGTAGTACTATCTCCTGGTCTTTATGGAAATTATATACTACTTTGGGTAGAAAACCTGGGTCTAGCCTCATGACTATCCTGTCATCCTGTATGGTAAGATAGGGTTCCCAGGTAGATATGGCCTGTATTTCCCCCAGTCTCCTGGCTGATGATATGGCTATGAGGAAAGCAGTTTTGTGAGACAGAAACTTAATGGAACTTGTCTCTAGGGGTTCGAAAGGTTGTCTTGTTAGGCCTTTGAGAACAGTATTTAGATCCCAAGAAGGTTTTGACCTAGATGCAGCTTTGATGAATCTTTTAACCCATCTATGGCTGGCCAAATCAGAATCAAAAAAAGCGCTTAGGGCTGATATTTGGACCTTCACTGTAGAGGGTCTAAGGCCCAATTCTAGGCCATTTTGAAGAAACTGAAGAATCTGCTGAATATTAGGTTCTGAGTGATTGGGTGTGACTTTTCCTGCCCAGGAACAGAACCTTTTCCATATTCTCAGATATATGGATGATGTCACCTTCTTCCTGCTCGCCTTCAGAGTTGATATAACCTCCTCTGATAGACCTTTTCATTTCAAAATGTCAGATTCAGGATCCATGCTGTTAATTTTAAGAATTCTGGGCGGGGATGCGTTACTGGGCCCTGCGTCAGAATGTCTTTCCTGGGGGGAAGGATCCATTGTTGTTGTGGTGATAGTCTCTTCAATAGGGAGAACCAACTCCTTTTGGGCCAGAATGGAGTTATTAGGATCAGATTTGCTTTCTCCTGAACGGCCTTCTGGAACGGAGGAAAAGCGTAAGCGAGATCCCAATCCAAGGTGTAGGAGAATGCGTCTATTGCCTCGGGCTGGTTCCTGAGGATTTAGAGAGTAGAAGATTGGAGTCTTTGAGTTGTCCCCTGATGCAAATAGGTCTATGGATGGACGACCCCATTTTTTCACAATCAAGTTGAAAACCTGTGTGTTTAACGACCATTTTCCTTGGTCTATCTTTTCCCTGCTTAGGAAATCTGCTACGCAATTTTTGCTTCCCTTTAGATGTATAACTGATATGTACTTCACAGTATTTTCTGCCCAGGAGAATATTTTTCCCTAGTAGTGATGGACGAACATCTGCCGGGACGGTTCGCGAACGCGATCAAATGTTCGCAAACCGCAAGTTCGCGGCTGGTCCCATTAATTTTAATGGCAGGCGAACCTGAAAAACCTTCAGCTCATATTTGCAGCCAATAAATAATTACTAGAAGTGCACAAATAGTCCCACAACATGGACAGTGACATACCAGATGTATTATTCGAATTTGCGATCTCTATTGCAAATTTTTTTCAATGCAAAATATCGGCAATATAATTTTCACATACGTGCATGCGCAAATGCACTATAAAGAAAGTATATTGGTATATAACACCCCGCTTCAATCAGTTTTTTTGAGGGTCGACTGGTATATCACACCACTTATAATTATTTTTTCCAATACCGTTTGTAACTGTGTGTAGCAGAGGGAATGCAGCAAAACCACAAACAAATGCTGCAGTACCCAAATGCACTATATAGAAAGTATATTATTGATATATAACACCCCGCTTCAATCAGTTTTTTTTGGGGGCGACTGGTATATCACACCAGTTACAATTATTTTTTCCAATACCGTTTGTCACTGTGTGTAGCAGAGGGAACACAGCAAAACCGCAAACAAATGCTGCAGTACCCAAATACACTATATGGAAAGTATATTATTTTTATATAACACCCTGCTTCTATCAGTTTCTTTGGGGGGGGGGCGACTGGTATAGCACACCAGTTATTTTTTCTAATTGCGTTTGGCACTCTGTGTGGCTGCAGTATCGCAGCAGAACCGCACACAACTGCTGCACAATACAAATCCACTATAATATGCTTTCTATGCTAGAAAGTATATTATACTGTAAGTGTATTACACCCCTCTGTACTGCACACCTATCAATTGTACACCTATACCAGTCCTTAAAAGTACTTTTGTGGACCTATTTGATAGCATTTTTGTCCCCAACAGTCTGTCCCTGCTCCACACAGCAACCTTTCCCTACACTGACAAAAGACTAAATATAAAATGGCGGCCAGATCAGGTCTATTTTTTATAAGGTAGGGGGTATGTCCATGGGCTGAAACGTCTCAATTGGCTGTCCTGTACCACCTGATGGATGTGTCATGGGTCAAAGTTCTTCACAATGTAAAATAATATGGTGGACGCGAATATCTCCATATGTTTGGCGAATCGCGAACGCGCAAAGTTCGCTGCGAACCGACCGCCTTGCGAACCACAAGGCCATCTCTATTCCCTAGCTTTGCTGACCTGGTACCTCCCTGATGTCTTAGGTAAGATACAGTTGTCACATTGTCGGAGAATATTTTTAAGTGCTGGCCCCTCAATTCCTCCTTGGCTACCTTTAAGGTTTCCCAAACTGCTCTGAGTTTGCGATAGTTTGATGACTGAGCAGCTATCTCTGGAGACCAGATCCCTTGATAGAGAACTCTTCCGACCTTTGCTCCAGATCCTGTACTGCTTGCATCCGTCTGGATTACTACTGATGGTATTTTTTGCCAGACTACTCCTTTTCCATTCTTTTTGATGGAATTTTTTTACATGTTGGTCTAGTGATGTTTGGCATTTGTCCCATTTCCGCAGTAACCAGGCCTGTAGAGGTCTGTAGTGGATCTGACACCAAGGAACTGCCACGATGCAGGCTGTCATTAATCCTAAGAGACTCATAGCTCCTCTGATGGAATATGATCTTCTTCCCAGGAATTTTCTTGTCGCTTCCTGTAATGTTTTTATTCTTTCTGTGGTACTATGTTCCCCATAGGGTCTTTTATGGCAAATCATAGGTATTTTTGAGACTGAGCTTTGATCGGGACCTGATAGTACGCATCCTTTAAATCGATCGTGCACATTAGTGCGTTTTTCCCTATCAGTAGGATGGCACTGCTCAGTGATTCCATCTTGAATTTTCTGTATATTATACGCCTGTTTAGATCCATTAAGTTTATTATTGTTCTGTAGGAACCGCTGGGTTTTCTTACAAGGAACAGGTTTGAGTAATATCCTTGTCCCCATTGAGACTGAGGTACTGAACAACTACTCCTAAATTTACACCTGCCCATATAGTTTTTTGGAGTATATTTGAAGAATGGTAAGTAATGCGGAACCTTGTTGGAGAGGGAGAGGAAAATTTGATTTTGTAACACTCCTTTATTATGTTTATGGCCCAGGGGTTTGAAGTTTTTGACTCCCATTGAGTAACAAACCCTTTTAGTCTCGCCTCTATCCTGGTGTCATTCTGTCTGTATTCTTATTTTGGGGATTGAGGAGATAACCTCTACCGCGCCCCCCCTTTCTGGTAACTCCATCGTACTGTTTTTCCCGTCCCCCAATAAGACCTTTCCTGATTTTGGAGACGAAAGGGCAATTTTCTCGTTGGGCGTCTCTCTTCAGGGAACCCTTTTTTCTTATCTGTGGCCTTTTCTAGTATCTTGTCCAGGACTGGCCCAAACACATACTCTCCGGAGAAGGGAATTGAACATAATTTCATTTTAGACATTTTATCTCCTGCCCAGGACTTCATCCAGAGTGCTCTCCTAGTGGCGTTTGATAATGCTGCGTCTTTTGTCGAAAACCTGACTGTTTCCGCGGAAGCATCTGCTAAAAATCCCGTAGCTGACCGTAGTAAGGAAATAGACTATTATTTCTTCCCTTGGAGTTTTAAAAGCTAGATGTTTAGCCAGAGGTACATTGACCTGGCCACTGATGTAGCTGCGATATTACTTTTTATACTATACATAGCTGCCTCCCAGGATTTTCACAAGAGGCTATCAGCTTTTCTCTCCATGGGGTCTTTTAACTGAGTAGAGTCCTCAAAGGGTAGTGACTTTTTTTTAAATTAACTTTTGCCACCTGTATATCAATTTTTGGTATTTCATTAAAAACTTCTGACTCAGTGGTTTGAAATGAGAGCCTATTCCTGAACTATTTAGAGATTCCAAGTCTCTTTTCTGGGTTTGTATTCATTAATAGGGAAGATCTTTTGGCCTTAAGTCCACCAAACATTTCTTCTTGTACCGAATGGGGTTTCTGAATATCTTCTATCCCCATCGTATTTCTGACCGCTTTTAAAGGTCATTCAAAATAGAATTTTTTAGATTCCTCTACCACCTCTCCTTCTGATAAGGGATTTTCATCATCCTATATTTTGGACGAGGAAGCTTCATCTTCCAACCCGTCAGATTCTGAGGAGGAACCCTTAGCTAATTTCTGGCGTTTGGGAGGCTGAGGTCCAATGGTCTCCTCACGGAATGATGCAAGAGAAGACTTCCTCGTGGATCATCGATCTGAATTCCTGCATAATAGATGGTTGTTCCTCTCTTACAATTCCCGCTATACACTCCTTACAGAGTTTTTTTGAGTATTGTTCGGGAAGTTCAGTATAGCATTGAATGCATTTATTACTTCTTTTGGGCTTTTTCAAAGCCACTTTAGAGACCTGTAGTAAGAGAGTAAGACCATCAGTGCAGAATATCTTAAATATATCTGCATGTATATGCCATTGGCCTACTGACTCAAAATACATACAGGAGCCATACCATTAAGGGAGAGGGGGAAAAAAACATTGCCCCCCCCGACGCAGTGAACACAAGGCCCAGACGCCGATAATGCATGGCCCCCACATACATTCAAAGCCAGCTGCCAGACACATCCCCCATGGGGAACTCACTGTTTGCTGAGAAGGAGTCTCAAGCTCCCTGGACGGCTGCATCTTGGGGCCCGACCTCTTTCTCCTGGCACCAGCTCAAGAGACTTGTAGAACGGATCTCATCCTGTGCCACCGGGCCCCGGACTTAAAACCACTTCCAGGTATGCGCACGTGTCCTGAACCCGGAAGTGACGTTGACGCCCTCGACCCACGCGGCACTTGCGTCAATGCTTGCTAGTCTCACGAGGAAATAGGAGGCAGATGGCAGCATCAGGGTAGGCTCCTGATTAACGGGAAGCGCGACCCCTCAGTCTCCCTGCCAGCATTGGAATATATCGCCAAAGGCTAGGGGACGTACCTGGGAGCATAATACCTCAAGGAAAGCGCAAACATTAGATGCGGTGCCCTGGTAAGAAAAACAATAAACTCAAATCCTTTTCACCTCCCTGACCGGCAGAGAGGTCTTTCTCTGTCCTGACCACTGTAGGGGCAGGAACACACTGGTAAACGGTGGTGGGAGGGGGAGATTTAACCTTTCTCTGTTCCTGCCCCTACGGAGGTCAGGGGTCAATCTCTAATTGGTTGCCGTCATGGTGGTGAAATGGAAAATGCTGATTCCTAGGCACCATCCAGTGAAGAAGATGAGAGACCACTACTGTCCACAGAAACACAAGAGGAGAATGAACACCCTGAGGCCATGGGGGAATCTTAATTTTCTTCTGTTTCTCTACTTCAGCAGCCTCAGCAGGAAAAAAATGTAATTCCTGAAGCGGTCCGGGCAAATCCTGAAGCGGTCCAGGCAAGTCCTGAAGTGGTCCAGGCAAATCCTGAACTCAGCCATGAATCAGCAGCTGCACCCGTTTGCCGTTCATCTGGCAGACGAGGCCAAAGGGTCATAACCGATTCCGGTCTAGATCTTCAAGGGCAGATAGATTTGATGGTAATGGAATATCTAAACCGGAATCGGTCTGATGCCAAGGAAGAAGCGGCTTTAAAAAGGCTTGCTCCTTCCTTGCGCCGTGTGCCAAAAGACATTACTGCGTTGGCCATGGTAATAGATGAGTTTGCAGGGCCTCTAAATCCACAAGAAGTGCTTCACTTTTTGGAAAAGTGCAGAGACAATAGACTAAACTTTATCACCCCTCCTTCCCGTCTTAACAGACCGGACCCCCCAACATTGCACACCCCTGGCCCTTTTTCAAGGGAATTATTTGATTTATAATTTATTTATTTTTTTGTTATAATAAAACATTGTTATATTGTTACTATTGCATATGTCTTTTATCTATTCAAAAATGTTTAAAAAAAATTATGTTTTTAATAATGATGACCTATTATCTATTTAGGTCATTATTATTATTTTTATTTTTACAAGTTGGTAAGGCTGATTAGTCAGCCTGCATTTGTGGGAGGGGCGGAGGCTCTTCATATACGAGCCACACCTTCACTTCCAGGCGTGTGTTTTCAGGTGCACAGCTGCTGCTGGGTGTCATTAGCAAACTAGCTTCTCTGGCGGTAGGAGTCTTTCTTTGCAGCATGGAGCTTGTTATTTTGCTCTCTGCTACCGTGGTATGCACGCGCCATACTATGTAAGTAGGTTGGGCCGAGGCCGTCTCTCCTGGCCGGTCGGAACCGTCTTTGCCTCAGAATCTGCTACCTCAGGTTTGCTCGTTGGGCCTAAATACTTCTATTTCTTTTCAACTTTGTTTGTTGGTAATAGGAGTTAGTTCCTATAAATCTTACAAGTTTCACTTTGCTTCGTTCGTCTCGTATGTAAAGTTACTTCAGCCGGTTTGCTGTAAAAATAGTTACCCGGCCTGCATGTGATGTCACGTTTGGAGATCGGACGCAGCTGTTATTGTTTAGGCCTCATGCTGTAGCTGTTCCTTGCCATGTGTCTCCCCCCCCTCCCCCGCTACCACCATCTTTAGACTTCATGTATTTCACTGCTCCATGTACTTAAAAACCCTGCCGCACTTTCATGCTCTGCTGTTATCCTGAGCAGCATTTACACTTTCGGCTTTTATTTCATGTCTTATGCTGCATCCGCACGTCCTTACTGTCCTGCACTTTTCTACTCTTGGTTCGTATTCACTCAGATTGGTCTCCCATGCAAGCTGCATTCACCTGTTGGCTGTTACATCTCATTCCGTCCCCAGCTGACAGCCGGATCCGTATTACACGACTGTTAGTACATGTTGTATACTCGGCTTACTGCCATAGCTGCTACTGTTACTCCGTTTTCATGCTCTGGACGCACCACCCTGGTGTTCCCACCTTGCTCCACTCACAACCAGAGCTGCGTTTATACCAAAATTCATGCTCTGCTTATACCCAAAGTTGTGTTCACACTTCTACTGCTACACCAGGTCGTATACCCCACCAAAGCCGCTTTCCATGTCTGCTGTCACATCAAGTTAATTTTCTGTTCACATCCAAAGCTGCGTCCGCATGTCTGCTTTCACATCTTGTCCTACACTCCTTTCACTACTAGAGCTGCGTCCACGTGTCTGCTTTCGCATCACGTCAATACTCTGCTCACTTTCAGGTTGCATTTATACGTCTGCTTTATACCATGCTTTTCATGCGCTACCCATACTCAGAGCTGCGCCCATACCATGTTTTTTAGGTACCACTCACATCCAAAGCTGCATTCACCCATTTGTTGTTACATCATGTGTTGTACTCTGCTCACACTCAAAGCTGCATTCTCCTGTTCATTGCTACGTCATTGTTTTGCTCAATCCCACTGGGGCAGTCTGCACCCACCGCTCTGGTACCGCTCTCCCGACAAACATAACTGCGTTCTTTTCAGGCTTACGTTCCCTTCCTCGGTGGTCTGTTACATTCCATAGGCCTACTTTCTGTTTTAATCCTGGTTTATATTCACTCAGACTGGTCTCCTTTTACTTCTGGTTCGTATTCACTCAGCTTGGTCTCCTGTCCCAGTTCACCAAACAGCTCCTCAGCAGAGGTCAGTGGGCCAGTAAGTTTCCTGCTATGTTTTCACAAGCTGTTTATTTGTTTGTCATGATAAGAGACTTCTCTTAGCGAACTTGCAATGCCTCAGGCTCTTGTTTTTTCTCCCATATCTGTTTCAATTTCATGTTTACCTTTATGGTTCGCGGTGGTTAGTGTTTTATGTATGCACGTGCTTCGGATTACTAATGTCTACATTTTTAACGCCTGTTGGCAGTCATCTTCCTTAGGCCACCTTCTAGCCAATCCAATCATTCAAGTCGCTTCATATGCCATCAGGTCCAGCTTACGTTTTAATTACTTATCGTCACTGCAACGTCATCCCTCTGTCTTCGGGGCCCCTTTGACTGATCCGGCCTCATGGCTCCGGGGGCCCCATGACCGTTTTTTCATGTTTTGTTTGTTAGGGGTACGACATGGTTGTAGGCTGATTAGTGCTCCAGGTTTGCTGTTGGAGGGGGTCATGGTTATGCGAGTCCCCAGGCATTCTGGTGCTGCATAAGTGGTTTATTAAAAAATAAATAAAAAATTCATAAGAGGCTCGCACGAGTGGCTCTTCGCTTATAGGACCTCACGACTGGCATCGTCATTCGTAGTTCGAATGGTCATCTGATACTTGTTCCGCCATAAGAGGCTCTCACGCATGGCTCCTGCCATAAGAGGCTCTCACGCATGGCTCCCGCCATAGGGGGACTCACTCTCACGCATGGCTCCCGCCATAGGGGGACTCACTCTCACGCATGGCTCCCGCCTTAGGGGGACTCACTCTCACGCATGGCTCCCGCCATAGGGGGACTCTCACGCATGGCTCCCGCCATAGGGGGACTCTCACGCATGGCTCCCGCCATAGGGGGACTCTCACGCATGGCTCCCGCCATAGGGGGACTCTCACGCATGGCTCCCGCCATAGGGGGACTCTCACGCATGGCTCCCGCCATAGGGGGACTCTCACGCATGGCACCCGCCATAGGGGGACTCTCACGCATGGCTCCCGCCATAGGGGGACTCTCACGCATGGCTCCCGCCATAGGGGGACTCTCACGCATGGCTCCCGCCATAGGGGGACTCTCACGCATGGCTCCCGCCATAGGGGGACTCTCACGCATGGCTCCCGCCATAGGGGGACTCTCACGCATGGCTCCCGCCATAGGGGGACTCTCACGCATGGCTCTTGGCTTAGAGGATTTCACAATTGTCATCGACATTGGTAGGTCATACGGCCATCTGATACTATTTTCCATGGCACACCTTTCAGAAGTTTTCTTTTGTTCATTTATATTTTACAGATTGGTACTTGCGGTTCATTTCAGCCTCATTTCATTAAGAAGCTTTACCCCATGTCTTTGTCTTTCTAGGTTATCGAGTCCCGGTTGATTACTAAACCCGTTGGGTTAAGCCCCAATCTTTTCCCCAGCCGTCCTTAATTCTAAAGTTCGCATCCTGGCCCCATGGGCCACTGGTGGTTGCTTCGGCCCCATGGCTTCAGGGGTCCGACCAACGGTTGTCAGTCCACCTGTGCAGCTATGCTTTTGAATGACATATCTTTACCTGCTTGCCAGCTTATTTTATTCAGGTTTAATTTTAGTTTGTCTGTTGTTATCTAAATTTTCTGTCACCTTTCCCTTCGTCTTTTCAGGTCATGCAGTTGAACTCATATTGGGGTCACCGTCCACGTCGGTCAGGTCTCGTTCCTAACTATATTTCGCCTTGCATGTTATTCATCGGGGGCCCGATGACCGCTTCGGCCCCATGGCTTCGGGGGCCCGATGACCGCTTCGGCCCCATGGCTTCGGGGGCCCGATGACCGCTTCGGCCCCATGGCTTCGGGGGCCCGATGACCGCTTCGGCCCCATGGCTTCGGGGGCCCGATGACCGCTTCGGCCCCATGGCTTCGGGGGCCCGATGACCGCTTCGGCCCCATGGCTTCGGGGGCCCGATGACCGCTTCGGCCCCATGGCTTCGGGGGCCCGATGACCGCTTCGGCCCCATGGCTTCGGGGGCCCGATGACTGTTTTCAGTCCTGCTGGGCTGATTGCCTGGTTGGTTGTCCATATGTGCATCTGGGCTGATTTGGCCCCTATGTATCGCATACATACCTGCTTCCCTAATTTCCTAATAATCCATGTTGATTGCTAACTTTATGTTTTGACCGCAAACTGGTCCGGTTCGCCCTACAGCGTAATTGTCATGTCTTACGCAGATATTTAGTCTTTCTTTAATTGTTCATGCTTTCGTTCAGGTCCTGCCAGAGGAAGAACAAGTAGGGCAATTCCCTCTAACATTTCAGTCTCTGATCGTAGTCGATCATATCTTGTCAACCAGGTCCCCGCGCAAAGTCTTTGCCTTTTTACCACGACCAGGAATTCATTTTCAGATAGTAGGTCGGTCTTCACGTCTCAAGCGTAAAAACAATTCTCAGGGGCACACAGTAGAACAACGCGCGGACCACGGCTAGCAGTTAGCTGTTGTCTGGGGAACTATTCAAGGATTCTCATCCTATCTACATGGTTCTTTTGGCCCTCATTCCTGCATAGTCTGGGCAGTTAGGTTTCGGTCCCATGATCTCCTGGGGCTAGGACATTGCCAGTACTCGCACTAGAACTAAACTTTACAAGTTTCAGTTGGTTTTTATGATCCATTTCACAACGTATTCCCGGTCCTCCATTCCGCTTTGGGACAGTATCCGCAATATTGAGCATCATGTCTCTGGCCTTGTCATCCACAAGATGGGTTGTAGGTCTCCTACTGGTCTTGCCTCATATACTCCGAATTTTCGCTCTAGATCCCTGACGCCTTGCAGTTGGCTTGGGGATTAGTTTGCACATGCCATTCAAATTCCTTGTCTACCCTACTTGGCTTGGTTTTTGCCCACTTATAGGCCTACCCACGATCATGGCTTAGGGCACACAACAAGCCATTTAGTCAGGTCAGCTAAGACACGCCTAGCTGGGTTAAGTTGTTCCCGTTGTTTCTCTCCCTAGGGTTCTTCGGATACCTCTTGGCCGTAGCCATGACCACAAGTTGGTAAGGCTGATTAGTCAGCCTGCATTTGTGGGAGGGGCGGAGGCTCTTCATATACGAGCCACACCTTCACTTCCAGGCGTGTGTTTTCAGGTGCCCCACCCTCCCTCCCTTATCTTCTCATTTCCACAGGGTATGCCCACTTATAGGCCTACCCACGATCATGGCTTAGGGCACACAACAAGCCATTTAGTCAGGTCAGCTAAGACACGCCTAGCTGGGTTAAGTTGTTCCCGTTGTTTCTCTCCCTAGGGTTCTTCGGATACCTCTTGGCCGTAGCCATGACCACAATTATAATAAAGGCCACATGCACATGGCCGTGGCCGTATTGTGGCCCGAAAACAGCGGGTCCTATTCTTTTGTATGGGTCCACATCCAGAAGATGCAGTACTGTGCGGAATGGAAGCACGGTTTGGAAGCCCACATAAGCACTACGGAGTTTCTGTACATTTATTTGCAGTGTGGATGGATCACAGACCCATTCAAGTTGAATGCGTCTGGATCCATCCCAGTCGCAGCACAAACGTTGCCCATGCATTGGAGACAGCAAATTGTGGTCCCAAAAAGTCAGTTTATTCTTGGTGGAGTGCGGGCCTGATTACGTCTGGTGTTGTCCTAGTTCAAAGCTGAACACAGACATATCCTATTTTTAATTATAAGCTGTGAGGGAATACACAAATTTACATTAATATTAAAATTATTAAATAATTAGTATAAGACACAATTAGAAATTAGGTATTAGAAGGTATTTACACCAAATGTATAAAAAAAAATTGAATTTACAAATACCTCAGGCATCAAGACCAAGTCAAGGGTCCTTATTCTCTTGCGAGTCCCTAATCTAAACTAACAACAGGGGATCTAACTAAACTAAGAAATAATAATAAAAAAAAAAATTTAAACCAGTTTCCAGCTGAAATCAATGAATTCCACGGATGGTGTCAAACTGCCATGACAATGCCACTTCAGGGCTGCAGAAGTAATCGGCATAGAGTTCCCGAACAGCTAGTCCAGCTGTTCCAGGGCGCCCAGGTCTAAACTGACAGAAGAAGTCATATTTAGGCCCAAATCTGCATCTGTGGAGGCATTGTGAATCCTGGTGAAGTTGTGTAGGAATACACGAGCCTGTTTAGTATTATAGAGCCTGTATCACCAGGATGGCATTGTCTGGATTCATCTGTATGGATGAAATGAACACTCTCCACTTAGTGGACAGTGTTCCGAAAGCGCACTCCACATACCGACGGGCACGAGTCAATCGATAGTTGAAGATGCGTTTCCGGTCATCCAGATCACGTCTAGGGAAGGGCCGCATCATGTGGGGTAACAATGCAAATCCTTTGTCTGCCACGATCACAAATGGAGCCGGTGGACCTGCAGATCCGGGTAGTCTACTCAGCTCTGGCAGGGTAAGCTGGTTTGTCTGAAGCCATTCACCCATTCTGGTGGCACTCAAGATTTGGGCGTCTGAAGTGCTCACATAGGCCCTGATATCAACAATTACAAACCTGTAATTACTGTCAGCCAAGGCCATCAGCACTACAGAAAAATATTGTTTGTAACTAAAGTACCGGGACCCTGAGTGTGGCGGTTTCTTTACACGGATGTGCTTACCGTCCAGTGCCCCAATGCAGTTAGGAAACTGAGCAGATTAATGAAATCCCTCGGCGATACGAAGCCAATCTTCTGCCTAAGGGGGGGCATCACGACTTCTCTGAGACGCTGCCACAAACTTTGCAGGTATAATCGACAATCCCAGAGATTGTTGAGATCGAAAGGAGAAACTCAAAATGCAATGAAGCAAATGAGTTACTGGTAGCAAGGAATCTAAAAATATATATATATATATAAAAAGAAAAATACGTTTTTACATTCATTTTCATATATTAATATTCAAAATTAAAAACAGAAATTTCACTTACCTCAAGGTGACAATCAACCGTTGTTCAGCAGATATGCAGCTCCTCATACTAGTGTTCAGGAAACTCAGGTCAGGATGAAGACAGACCAGCAGGTGATCAAAGGCTTCCATGGATGTCCGGCAATAGCTTTTGAATTTAATGGGGTCACGTCGCAGATCGTTATATAAATTATGAAATTGTCCTTACTGAAGGCGCTGAGCAACAATGGGATGGACCCACTGCCTTCTCCTCTTCCTCCCCGATTCTTCATCCAGCATCGCTGACTGCTGTCTGAATCGCCAAGCAAGAATCCAGTGAAATAGTACGTTATCCTGGTCTTCTGCCTTGATAATCGCTGAGAAATCGGTACAAAACGATGCCAGCCAAGCAAAGGTTTCTCACACAGCTCTGAACGACACCAAAAGCACAATAAAATGGCGCCTGTTCTATCACATGTCCTCTGTTTTAAACCTCTCTTTTTTTATTTATTTTTTTGTACCCTAGCAACATCTATTCCTCCTTCCTTTTTTTTATTTTTTATTTTTTGCGGAAACACGGAATGGATGTGGATGCACTTTTGTAAAAAACTGAAGGTTTTTGCGGAAACGCGGATCCGCAAAAAAAACGGACTGTAAATCTGGAAAGGAAAAATACGGATGTGTGAATGGACCCTAAAAAGGAGTCTTGTTAATCCGAAACGCGTTGTCATCACTCTTGATATAAAAGACCCTATTACACGTTGCTGTGGTCGTAATATTGCGCCAAGTAAATGTCAGAATAATGTGGGTCATCACTTGCCTGCACCCCCCTTTTCTTTATTATTGATCTACACTCCTCCAGAGGGTTGGCAGTGAGGATTGGACGACAACGGCAGCACAGACCATTCCCTACACACATGCCTATACTAGTGTTGTGCTTTTTGTTTGTACAAAATAAAATGGTGAGCCTAGATATTTAAAATAGGTGAGCCTAATTATTCAAATTGGCATCTACCAGCTAACACATATTACCCTATGAGTGCCTTTCCCTCTTGTTTTTGTCAAATTTGTTGACACTATAATAGAAGCTTGATTTTGAATGTACACTGTCCCTAAGATAATTTTGTCAGACCCATACATCCTCATTCACAACCCAACACAGAAAGATATTCTGCAAGGGCACCTCCTTTCCTGCTGCAGCACTGATTCACTCATCCAGGCTGTATGTTGGCCTGTGAGCCTATTAGGGTAAGCCAATATATAGAAAAGATCTATGGCACACCGCTTATGATGATATTAAAGGTTATTCATTTACTCATATTTGAACACTGTGTGTCATATTACATCCAGTATTGGTTAAAGCATAATATGGAATATCTGCAATGGTCCCGACGTTTATCAAGGGATCTGTATTCCATGTATTCAGAGGAGGCAGGATGTAGGTGTGCAGATCCCAATAATGAATATTAGGGTAAGCCAACTTGCCTCCCCCACTTCCTCTGAGGGTCATGTGAGCATCCCTTCTTCCTCTCTCATGATTTTTCAAGCCAACATGTGCAGTTAAAGGACGCTGCCTGCTGTTTTACTGGATTTATCCACTGAAGCGAACCTGAAAAGCTTTGTCTGCAGGATGAAATTTTGGGAAGTTTGTAATGAACCTGGTTTGTTATGAACTGATCTGCTCATCTCTAGTTAACTGGATTTTCTGCCCTAATATGTGAAACCGAGCTTCCAATAAAGATTGCATAATTTAGCCAGTTTGTGTTGTTTATGTGCAAACAGTTGACATGTCTATTTAATTTACAGGGTATATTTTTGCTCTTGGACCCCTAATCTTTATTGGAATTTGTGATATCTGGCTTGAGCTATTTACATTCAAACAGTCGTATGCCATAAACCTTTTTGCAGTCGGGGTGGTAGCTTTTGGATGCACAGGTAAGTAATAGAACAACTAAACTGAAGTTTACTTGATAACTACCATTTATAGTGTATTTCAGATTACTTTTTTATTATTGAACATAAAAATAAACAATTTGGATTATGAAGCAATAAAAAGAGTAGTATCATCATGAAGTAGATGAGCAATAACAATTATGGGCTCATGCACATGGCCATAGCTGTTTTTGTGGTTCGCAAAACACGTATACCAGCCATGTTTTTTCCACATTTTGTGGAACGCAATGTCCTGTGATCTAATAGCAGTTTTATCCTTGTACGTAAAGAGACCCAGTTTCTAAAAATGAGAAGTCTTACTACAAAATATACTACTAATAGGGATGAGTGGACTGCTGGATGTTCGGGTTCGAGGGGTTCGGCCGAACTCTGTTTCAAAGTTCGGTTCAGGTTCCGAACTTGATCCCCAACAATGAACCCTATTGAAGTCAATAGGGACCTGAACTTTGGGGCACTAAAATAGCTGGAAATGGCTAGAGTGCTGCAAAAGGCTCCAAAGTGGGCGTAAGAGCAGTACAATTGCCCTGCAAACAAATGTGGATAGGGAAATGACTTAAAATAACATAAAATACATAAAAATTAAAACAATTATCTTCAACCAAGAAGCAGAGGTCCAAGTGGAGTAGGAAGTTGAGGAGGCTGTGGACATGGTGTAGGTGGAAGAGGCAGAGTGGATGGAGGAAGGTGGCCACCCAGTAATCAGCATTGGTTAGAATATGGTTGTTTTGCAACTCAGCGGATATTTTTAAAAGCATCCTAAAATCTAATTATGAAAGATACATACCTTATGGGAATAAAAGGTTAAGGAACAAGAAAAAAGCTATGTGGATAAATAGAAATGTAAAGAAAGCAAAACAATGACAAAAGGAAAGCATTTAAATCACTAAAACAGGAGGGTGGCGAGGAAGCATTGAAAAACGAAGGAAAAAAATAAATGTAAAAGACAAATAAAAGCAGCCAAACTAGAGACCAAGAGATTAATTGCCAAAGAGAGTAAAACTAACAGTAAAATGTTCTTCAATTATATAAATGATACAAAGTATAAATCTGAAGGTGTCGGCCCTTTACAGAGTGTTTGTGGGGGGAGGGGAGTTGCAGAGAGCGATGAAGAGAAAGCAAAGCTTATAAATATTTTTTTATCCACTGTAATCACTGAATAAAATAAACTGTCAGATGAAATGCAGAATGTAAAAGTAAATTCCCCATTAAAAGTGCCCTGTCTGACCCAGGAAGAAGTACAGCGCCATCTTAAAAAGATTAAAATAGACAAATCGCCAGGACCAGATGGCATACACCCCCATATCCTAAGAGAATTAAGTAATGTCATAACCAGACCCTTATTTCTGATATTTAAGGACTCTGTACTGACAGGGAGTGTTCCAAAGGATTGGCACACAGCAAATGTGGTGCCAATATTCAAAAAAGGGTGCAAAAACAGAGCCTGGAAAACAGAGGCTGGTAAGTTTAACATCTGTCATGGGTAAACTGTTTAAAGGTTTTCTAAGAGATGCTATCTTGGAGTACCTCAATGAAAATAAGCAAATAATGCCATATCAGCATGGCTTCATGAGGGATCGGTCATGTCAAACTAATTTAATCAGTTTCTATAAGGAGGTAAGTTCTAGACTTGACCGCAGAGAATCAATGGATGTCGTATATCTGGACTTCTCCAAAGTATTTGACACTGTACCACATACAAGATTAGTATATAAAATGAGAATGCTTGGACTAGAGGGAAAATGTCTGTATGTGGGTAAGTAACTGGCTCAGTGATAGAAAACAGAGGGTGGTTATTAAATGGTAGACACTCAGATTGGGTCACTTTCACTAGTGGGGTACCACAGGAGTCATTATTGGGCCCTATTCTCTTCAATATATTTATTAATGATCTTGTAGAAGTATTGCACAGTAAAATATAAATGTTTGCAGATGACACTAAACTGTGTAAAGTAATTAACACTGAAGAAGATAGTATACTGCTACAGATGGATCTGGATAGATTAGAGGCTTGGGCAGAGAAGTGGCAGATGAGGTTCAAAACTGACAAATGTAAGGTTATGCACATGGGAAGGAATAATGCAAGTGTCACGATGCGCTCTGTGCATGGTTCCAGGAAGCGGGATGGCCGAGGCGCTCTAACGTCATCAGCGTGTCTGGCGTCGCCCGTTCCCGTGGTAACCACACTGGGGCTGAGTGCCGAGCTGATCACTCGGTGCTCGGCTGTATTGGAACTCAGGAGTCATGTGACGCTGGCCACGTCACATGACTCCACTAGCGCCCTATTTAAACAGGCAATCTGCTGGCCACAGATTGCCTGTTATTGAGGTCCTTCCTGCGATATTACTTACCTGGTTTGTTGGTCCTGCTTGTCTTCTGATTACCCGTCCGTCTCATCCCTTGGTCTTGGCATTTCCTCCTGGTTCTGACTTCGGCTTCTCCTGACAATCCTCCACTTGCTCCTCTGGTACTGTGCTGCTCTCTTGATTTCTGACTCGGCTTGTTTGACTACTCTGCTGCATGTATTGTCTGTCTTCCCTGCACTTATCCTAGCTGAGGGTTTGTCGACCAGTTGTCCCTTGTCACTAGGACTTGCAAGGCAAGTAGGCAGGGACAGTGCCGCGGGTTGAGCTCAGTGGTCACTTCCCCACCCCCTGTGTGTGTGACAGCAAGTCACCAGTGCATACTAAATGGTAAAACACTGGGTAACACTGACATGGAAAAGGACCTAGGAATTTTAGTAAACAGCAAACTAAACTGTAGAAACCAGTGTCAGGCAGCTGCTGCCAAGGCCAATAAAATAATGGGTAAAGATAACTGGGAAATAGCTCACCTCCTCACACTCACGGAGAGGTGCTCAGATCTGTATTGATTCACCCTTCAAAAAATGTATATGATATCCAGTACTAGAAGACTGGCACACTCAACATATGGAACCAAATGGATGGGTTTACACATACAAATGGAATAATAATAGTAAAAGGATAAAAAGGTGAATATAAAATACTTGAAATATTCAAATGTTATACAATATAATAATGAACATTCAATAACTCGATAAAATCTCGATAAATTCGCATAGTAATTATCTCAGTAAATTCACATCATAGAATAGAATAGACCATGAATATTCGTATCATGTGGTATACACCCCTGAATCCGTAGAGTGTACAACACCAATGATGATCTATCACTATTTTCAAGGCAAATTCACCAATAGCAAATACATGAGAGATAGTTTCATTAATTGTGTCCTCTATGGAGAAAAAGTGGGGAGGTTATTGTCCACCGCTGCAATGACGTCAGTGATATAACCAAGATGAAGATTGCTTAATGTTGCTTTAAGTATAGTAATGTCTTTTTGTGCAATATTATTCACTGGTCTTCTAGATTTTAGAATCGATGATAATAATCCACTATTGTGGGCTTACCTTCCCTTTGTCCTGGCTGGTCAGTTGGATTTTTCGGGACCCGCTGGATACCGGCGTCCCGGCTGTTTCTCAGTCGGCGTCCCACGTGTTTTCGGAGAATCGTTCGTAGTTCCGGAAGTGACGTAAACAGCAAACAGGGCTGGGACTTTCGATCTTTCTTAGTAGCGATTTTCGATTCAACGATCGATACTGTCAAAGCGGTAATCGTATATAAATCTTACAGTGTACTGTTGATTCGCATGATAGGATCCGTTCTTTTTACAAAAGGATCATATTCCGATCTTATGCCAGACGCGATTTGGGGACGGCTCTCCCCTTCTTCAGTGGTAATGACCCTTCTGTGTGCCTTATGGGTTTTTATACCCTTAATTGGTCGATTCTAAAACCCGATATGGATTGTATTTGATGTCATTCTTATGAATTTTATATGCTTGTTTTGCTGTATTTTGGATAAAAAGTCTAAGTATCAATTTACTTGATTGTAATTTCCCTCCATTTAGTTTTGAACTTGATTTTTCCACTTGCGATTTTATTGCGGTTTTTATGCGGTTTTTATTCTGATGGTGCGTTTTTTTGGAATAAGTTGCAGTTTCTTATGTTGCACCAGCTCCATAGGAGATTTTATTGCTTGCACCAGCTCCATAGGAGATTTTATTGCTTGCACCAGCTCCATAGGAGATTTTATTGCTCGCACCAGCTCCATAGGAGATTTTATTGCTTGCACCAGCTCCATAGGAGATTTTATTGCTTGCACCAGCTCCATAGGAGATTTTATTGCTTGTACCAGCTCCATAGGAGATTTTATTGCTTGCACCAGCTCCATAGGAGATTTTATTGCTTGCACCAGCTCCATAGGAGATTTTATTGCAATAAAATCTCCTATGGAGCTGGTGCAACATAAGAAACTGCAACAGTGCACTGTAAGATTTATATACGATTACCGCTTTGACAGTATCGATCGTTGAATCGAAAATCGCTACTAAGAAAGATCGAAAGTCCCAGCCCTGTTTGCTGGCTACGTCACTTCCGGAGCTACGAACGATTCTCCAAAAACACGTGCGACGCCGACTGAGAAACAGCCGGGACGCCGGTATCCAGCGGGTCCCGAAAAATCCAACTGACCAGCCAGGACAAAGGGAAGGTAAGCCCACAATAGTGGGTTATCATCACTGATTCTAAAATCTAGAAGACCAGTGAATAATATTGCACAAAAAGACATTACTATACTTAAAGCAACATTAAGCAATCTTCATCTTGGTTATATCACTGTCGTCATTGCAGCGGTGGACAATAACCTCCCCACTTTTTCTCCATAGAGGACACAATTAATGAAACTATCTCTCCTGTATTTGCTATTGGTGAATTCGTCTTGAAAATAGTGATAGATCATCATTGGTGTTGTACACTCTACGGATTCAGGGGTGTATACCACATGATACGAATATTCATGGTCTATTCTATTCTATGATGCGAATTTACTGAGATAATTACTATGCGAATTTATCGAGATTTTATCGAGTTTTTGAATGTTCATTATTATATTGTATAACATTTGAATATTTCAAGTATTTTATATTCACCTTTTTATCCTTTTATTATTATTATTCCATTTGTATGTACATTAAACTTTGTGATTCAAACCCATCCATTTGGTTCCATATGTTGAGTGTGCCAGTCTTCTAGTACTCAATAAAATAATGGGTTGCATCAAAAGGGGCATAGATGCCTGTGATGAGAACATATAGTCCTGCCACTTTACAAATCACAAGTCATGTACA
Organism: Bufo bufo; assembly: GCF_905171765.1. Lineage (NCBI taxonomy): Eukaryota > Metazoa > Chordata > Amphibia > Anura > Bufonidae > Bufo > Bufo bufo. The sequence goes on from NC_053395.1 coordinate 98,293,931, forward strand.
CATGTAGCAGTGCTAGCGATCACAGTAGAATCGCGTGAGTGCATAGCGATATCCTGTTTCATTAGGTAACGAAGCACGTACAAAGAGTAGTGAGAAAATTCAGGGTGCAATTTGCATTTGTAAACAACAGATGACACATGAAACTACAGTTTCATACGCTAGTATTTGTCAGTATTCGTTTTTGTAGCTGATCCATAATGTACAAATGTTAGCTGCGAGGACCGCGCAGCTCAGCGATCGAGGAGGCTGCTATACTGCAGGTGGTCACACTCACAGAGTGGTCTCTCTGACAAATTGATACTGTATTTATCAATGTACTGTGTCGGCTCAGGGCAGCAGCGGTGAGGGTGGATGCTGTGTGCGGGGACAGCGCGGCTCTGGAGGTGGGTGCTCCCTGACTATGACACTTCACCAGGAGCAACCGAAAAAATAAAATATACAGTATTTCATAGACGCAAGGATGTAAGCACGCCAATAATTCTTTACGCCATGGACTACAGTATGTCCCAGGGCAGCTACAGTACATCAACATCGGTGCTGGGGCTGATGACAAAATACAGTATCATATGAGAGTGTGTCTTTAACAGAAAATAAATCTGGAGCACAACATTTGAGACTGTGCGTCATATTAATATTTCAGGAGGGGAAAGGATAAACAGATGTTACTGTCTGTTCAGGTACATGTTGCTGGACTAAAATCATTCAAGAAAAGACATAATCTTGCAATATAATGCTAAGAATTTCATAAAATATATATAATTTTTTTCAGGGGCGCTAGTGTTGAGAGAGCATGCTTGGCCGAATTGATGTGCTCGAACGCCATGCTCGAGTCTCCTCCCCGCACGTTAAGCGGATGCTATGCAGCCAATAAACGTGCAGGTAAGTACTGCCATCACTGTAATGCCGTAGCCTTGTTGGTTACTTGCATTACAGTGTTTGGCTGGCCGGAACACGTGATCGGCTGCTATATAGCACCCAATGGCGCTTGTTCAGCTCAATATTAGTCAGGAAGAGCTGTGCTTAGGAGGGAACAGATATTGTAAGGAGTGTTATCGCAATCTATTTAGTTGAAAAAAGTTTCAAAGACACAAAAGTTCTTTCAAGGACTATTGTGTATGGTGGCAGCAATATAATATAGCCATAATTTTTTCCCCCCATACTTTTCAATATTTTTTCGATACAGGGTGTCTGCAGTGACTTGTGAAATCTGTGCAATACCTTCTATGTGTCAAGACAAGAGATAGAAAGAATATAATTGAAAAGTAGTATATTTTTTCCATAAGTTTTCTATAGAGGATTTCTGCAGTGACTTGTGACCAAGGGCGGATTAAGTGCATGATAGGCCCGGGGCTGTCTAACCAACTTGCCCCCCAACCCCCCCCCATTTTAGTTTAGTTTTTTTTTTTGCATGAAGAGGCTGCGGTGCTTCATGAGCGCCACAGTCTCTTCTTAGGCCATATGACATCTTCAGACAAAAAAAAAATACCCCAAATTGGGTCCTAAACTGAAACATTTGGTCGCCAAATATAAAATACATATAATTATAATAAAAAAAGACATGGAGGAGAAAACAGCACCACATACCTCTTACATCCAGTGACATCTCCTGTCATGTAGACCTTCTCTTTCCTCTTCACCTCCATTTGACCCAGACCGCCATGGCAAATTCTTTCAGCCGCATCTCGTCTCTACAGTTTATAACACAGACACGTTAGATTTCTCAATTCCTCCTCATCCTGGTGTCCCCACAGTGTCATCCTGCTGCCACCCCCAATACCTATGCCCGTTGTGCCCCCCAATGTCCAAGGTACTATACTGCTTAAAAAATAGTGACCCTAATAGACATAATTGGAGTCATTTATCAAACTGGTGTAAAGTAGAACTGGATTTCCAAAAGAGCTGTCAAATATGAAAGGTGGAATCTGATTGGATGCTATGGGCAACTAAGCCAGTTCTACTTTACACCAGTTTGATAAATTACCCCAAATGTCCCTATAGTGTCCACAGCAGCTATAATGTCCCCTAGAGTAATAACACCCTCTATTGTGCTCCAGGCAATAATCCCTGTATAGTGTCCCCAAAAATAATAGAATTGCCCCTACAGTGCCTCCCCAAGAGCAACACCCCCATATAGTAATTTCCATCACACTGCCCCCACATAGTAATTCCCCCATAGTAATTTGCCCCCACACAGTAATTTCCCCCAAACTGCCCCCATATAGTACTTTGCCCCCACACAGTAATTTCCCCTACATAGTAATTTGCCCCACACTGCCCCTACATAGTAATTTCCCCAACATAGTAATTTGCCCCCACATAGTAATTTGCCCCACATAGTAATTTCCACCACACTGCCCCACATAGAAATTACCCCCACACAATAGTTTCCCCCACACTGCCCCCACATAGTAATTTGCCCCTACATAGTAATTTGCCCCACATAGTAATTTCCACCACACTGCCCCCACATAGAAATTACCCCACACTGCCCCCACATAGCAATTACCCCACACTCCCCCCACACAATAATTACCCCACACTGCCCCCACACAATAGTTTCCCCTACATAGTAATTTGTCTCCACATAGCAATTTCCCCACACTGCCCCCCACATAGGAATAACCCCACACTGCCCCCATATAGCAACTTCCCCCACACTGTCCCCACACAATAGTTTCCCCCACATAGTAGTCCCTCCCATAATAATTTGGCCCCACACAGCCCCATATAGTAATTTGCCCCCACACTGCCCCCACATAGTAATTACCCCACACTGCCCCCACACAATAGTTTCCACCACACTGCCCCCATATAGTAATTTGCCCCCACATAGTAGTCCCTCCCATAATAATTTGGCCCCACACAGCCCCATATAGTAATTTGCCCCCACACTGCCCCCACAAAGTAATTTGCCCCCACACTGCCCCATATAGTAATTTGCCCCCACATAGTAGTCTGGCTCCCATAATAATTTGCCCCCACATAGTAGTCCCTCCCATAATAATTTGCCCCCACATAGTAGTCCCTCCCATAATAGTTTAGCCCCACACAGCCCCCACATCCCCCTTCCCATGTACTTGAGGTCCCTTAAATATGTCCTCCTCTGTGTGTCGTGCCCCACATGTCCCCCAAAGTAGGCACATAAAATAAAAATAAAAAAATTGGAAAGAAAAATTAAAAGCTAAATACTCACCGTCCAGGGCCAGGCACTTGATCACAGACGAAGGCGGGATGAGGCAGGCGTGCACACGTCAATGTGCTGTGTCCCGGCACAGGTGCGTGATGACGTCATCACGCACGCGCGTGATGACGTCATCACGCACGCCTGCATCGGGATTTCACTACCGCATAGGCCTCAGGCCTACTAGGCCTAAAGCCTATGGCGGTGATAGGCGACGGGACAGGGAGCTATGCGCTCCCGTGCCCCGCCGCAGTATGTGGGCGTTCGGGTCGGCGCTGGGCCCGGGGCTGCCGACCCGAACGTCCCTATTGTAATCCGCCACTGCTTGTGACATTTGTGTAATACCTTCTGTGTGGCAGGACCAGAGATAGGAAAAATATAAGTGAAAACTAGTATATTTTTTCCATACTTTTGCATACATTTTCTATAGAGGGTGTCTGCAGTGACATCTGTGCAATACCTTCTGTGTGTCTAGGCCAGAGATAGGAAAAATCTAAGTGGAAACTAGTATATTTTTTCTTCCTTTTTTTTATAGAGGATGTCTACAGTGAATTGTGACATCTGTGCAATACCTTCTGTGTGTCTAGGCCAGAGATAGTCCAAGGTACTATACTGCTTAAAAAATAGTGACCCTAATAGACATAATTGGAGTCATTTATCAAACTGGTGTAAAGTAGAACTGGATTTCCAAAAGAGCTGTCAAATATGAAAGGTGGAATCTGATTGGATGCTATGGGCAACTAAGCCAGTTCTACTTTACACCAGTTTGATAAATTACCCCAAATGTCCCTATAGTGTCCACAGCAGCTATAATGTCCCCTAGAGTAATAACACCCTCTATTGTGCTCCAGGCAATAATCCCTGTATAGTGTCCCCAAAAATAATAGAATTGCCCCTACAGTGCCTCCCCAATAGCAACACCCCCATATAGTAATTTCCATCACACTGCCCCCACATAGTAATTCCCCCATAGTAATTTGCCCCCACACAGTAATTTCCCCCAAACTGCCCCCATATAGTACTTTGCCCCCACACAGTAATTTCCCCTACATAGTAATTTGCCCCACACTGCCCCTACATAGTAATTTCCCCAACATAGTAATTTGCCCCCACATAGTAATTTGCCCCACATAGTAATTTCCACCACACTGCCCCACATAGAAATTACCCCCACACAATAGTTTCCCCCACACTGCCCCCACATAGTAATTTGCCCCACATAGTAATTTCCACCACACTGCCCCCACATAGAAATTACCCCACACTGCCCCCACATAGCAATTACCCCACACTCCCCCCACACAATAATTACCCCACACTGCCCCCACACAATAGTTTCCCCTACATAGTAATTTGTCTCCACATAGCAATTTCCCCACACTGCCCCCACATAGGAATAACCCCACACTGCCCCCATATAGCAACTTCCCCCACACTGTCCCCACACAATAGTTTCCCCCACATAGTAGTCCCTCCCATAATAATTTGGCCCCACACAGCCCCATATAGTAATTTGCCCCCACACTGCCCCCACATAGTAATTACCCCACACTGCCCCCACACAATAGTTTCCACCACACTGCCCCCATATAGTAATTTGCCCCCACATAGTAGTCCCTCCCATAATAATTTGGCCCCACACAGCCCCATATAGTAATTTGCCCCCACACTGCCCCCACAAAGTAATTTGCCCCCACACTGCCCCATATAGTAATTTGCCCCCACATAGTAGTCTGGCTCCCATAATAATTTGCCCCCACATAGTAGTCCCTCCCATAATAATTTGCCCCCACATAGTAGTCCCTCCCATAATAGATTAGCCCCACACAGCCCCCACATTCCCCTTCCCATGTACTTGAGGTCCCTTAAATATGTCCTCCTCTGTGTGTCGTGCCCCACATGTCCCCCAAAGTAGGCACATAAAATAAAAATAAAAAAATTGGAAAGAAAAATGAAAAGCTAAATACTCACCGTCCAGGGCCAGGCACTTGATCACAGACGAAGGCGGGATGAGGCAGGCGTGCACACGTCAATGTGCTGTGTCCCGGCACAGGTGCGTGATGACGTCATCACGCACGCGCGTGATGACGTCATCACGCACGCCTGCACCGGGATTTCACTACCGCATAGGCCTCAGGCCTACTAGGCCTAAAGCCTATGGCGGTGATAGGCGACGGGACAGGGAGCTATGTGCTCCCGTGCCCCGCCGCAGTATGTGGGCGTTCGGGTCGGCGCTGGGCCCGGGGCTGCCGACCCGAACGTCCCTATTGTAATCCGCCACTGCTTGTGACATTTGTGTAATACCTTCTGTGTGGCAGGACCAGAGATAGGAAAAATATAAGTGAAAACTAGTATTTTTTCCATACTTTTGCATACATTTTCTATAGAGGGTGTCTGCAGTGACATCTGTGCAATACCTTCTGTGTGTCTAGGCCAGAGATAGGAAAAATCTAAGTGGAAACTAGTATATTTTTTCTTCCTTTTTTTTATAGAGGATGTCTACAGTGAATTGTGACATCTGTGCAATACCTTCTGTGTGTCTAGGCCAGAGATAGGAAAAATCTAAGTGGAAACTAGTATATTTTTTCTTCCTTTTTTTTATAGAGGATGTCTACAGTGAATTGTGACATCTGTGCAATACCTTCTGTGTGTCTAGGCCAGAGATAGGAAAAATCTAAGTGGAAACTAGTATATTTTTTCTTCCTTTTTTTTATAGAGGATGTCTACAGTGAATTGTGACATCTGTGCAATACCTTCTGTGTGTCAGCAGGGCCAGAGATAGGAAAAATATAAGATAAAGAATGGACCGGCACTCACTGTAAGTTGTCTTCAAAAAGTTCTTGATTAAGGTCACATAATTCTGTGATGCGTTTCGACACTCGCAGGTGTCTTTATCAAACAGCAGCATTGCTGTTTGATAAAGACACCTGCGAGAGTTGAAAAGCGTCAAAGGATTATGTGACCTTAATCAAGAATATTTTGCAGACAACTTACAGTTAGCGCCGATCCTTTCTTGTTCTTGTTTCTATGGATGTCTATCCTAGGACGCGAGCACCACAAATTATTTACCTGCAGTGCCGACCTATTGTACTTATTACTTCATATAGGGGAAATATAAATAAAAATTAGTATATATTTTTCCATTCTTTTCCATAATTTTTCTATAGAGGGTGTCTGCAGTGACTTGTGACATCTGTGCAATACCTTCTGTGTGTCAATACAAGAGATACAGTAGAAGGAATAAAAGTGAAATCTAGTATATTTTTTCCATAAGTTTTCTATAGAGGATTTCTGCAGTGACTTGTGACATCTGTGCAATACCTTCTGTATGTCAGGGCCAGAGATAGAAAAAATAAGTGAAAACTAGTATATTCTTTCAATACTTTTTATACAGAGGGTGTCTGCAGTGACTTGTGACAACTGTGCAATACCTTCTGTGTGTCAGGGCTAGAGATAGGAATAATATAAGTGAAAACTACTATATTTTTTTTAATACTTTTCCATACTTTTTCTATAAAGGGTCTCTACAGTGAAATGTGACATCTGTGAAATACCTTCTGTGTGTCAGGACCAGACATAGGAAAATTATAAGTGAAAATTTGTATATTTTATTTATTCCTTTCTATAATTTAACTATAGAGGGTGACTGCAGTGACTTATGACATCCGTGCAATACCTTCAGTGTGTCAGGGCCAGAGATAAGAAAAATACAAGTGAAAAACTAGTATATTTTTCCATACTTTTCCATACTTTTTCTATAGAGGGTGTCTGCAGTGACTTGTGACATCTATGCAATACCTTCTTTGTGTCAGTGCCAGAGATAGGAAAAATATATATGAAAACTAGTATATTTTTTCCATACTTTTCTTTAGAGGGTGTCTGCAGTGACTTGTGACATCTGTGCAATACCTTCTGTGTGTCAGGGCCAGAGATATGAAAAATATAAGTGAAAACTAGTATATTTTTCTATACTTTGTCTTTGTGGGTGTCTACAGTAAATTGTGACATCTGTGCAATACCTTCTGTGTGTCAGGGCCAGAAATAGAAAAAATATAAGTGAAAATTAGTATATTTTTCCCATACTTTTCCATACTTTTTCTTTAGAGGGTGTCTGCAGTGACTTGTGACATCTGTGCAATACCTTCTGTGTGTCAGGGCCAGAGATAGGAAAAATATAAGTGAAAACTAGTATATTTTTCCATACTTTTTCTATAGAGGATGTCTACAGTGAATTGTGACATCTGTGCAATACCTTCTGTGTGTCAGGGCCAGAGATAGGAAAAATATAAGTGAAAACTAGTATATTTTTTTCAATACTTTTTATACAAAGGGTGTCTGCAGTGACTTGTGATATCTGTGCAATACCTTCTGTGTGTCAGGACAATAGATATAAAAAATATAAGTGACAACTAGTATATTTTTTCCTATATGTTTTACTTTAGACGGTGTCTGCAGTGACTTGTGACATCTGCGCAATAACTTCTGTGTGTCAGGGCCAGAGATAGAAAAAATATAAGATTAAACCAGTATATTTTTTCCAAACTTTTTATATCGAGGATGTCTGCAGTGACTTGTGACATCTGTGCAATACAGTCTGTGTGTCAGCAGTGCCAGATATATGAAAAATATAAGAACAAGAAAGGACCGTCACTCAATGTAAGTTGTCTGCAAAAGGTTCTTGTTTAATGTCACATAATTCTGTGATGCGTTTCGACACTCGCAGGTGTCTTTATCAAACAGCAGCATTGCTGTTTGATAAAGACACCTGCGAGAGTCAAAACGCGTCAAAGGATTATGTGACAATAAACAAGAACATGTTACAATACCTTCTGTGTGTCAACACAAGAGATAGAAGGAATAGAAGTGAAAACTAGTATATTTTTTCCTTAAGTTTTCTATAGAGGATTTCTGCAGTGACTTGTGACATCTGTGCAATACCTTCTGTATGTCAGGGCCAGAGACGTGAAAAATAAGTGACAACTAGTATATTTTTTCAATACTTTTTGTACAGAGGGTGTCTGCAGTGACTTATGACATCTTTGCAATACCTTCTGTGTGTCAGGACCAGACATAAGAAAAATATAAGTGAAAAATTGTATATTTTATTTATTCCTTTTCATAATTTAACTATAGAGGGTGACTGCAGTGACTTGTGACATCCGTGCAATACCTTCAGTGTGTCAGGGCCAGAAATAAGAAAAGTACAAGTGAAAAACTAGTTTATTTTTCCATACTTTTCCATACTTTTTCTATAGAGAGTGTCTGCAGTGACTTGTGACATCTGTGCAATACCTACTGTGTGTCAGGGTCAGAGATATGAAAAATTTAGGTGAAAACTGGTATATTTTTCTATAGTGGGTGTCTACAGTAAATTGTGACATCTGTGCAATACCTTCTGTGTGTCAGGGCTAGATATAGGAAAAATATAAGTGAAAATTAGTATATTTTTTCCATACTTTTTCTTTAGAGGGTGTCTGCAGTGACTTGTGACACCTGTGCAATACCTTCTGTGTGTCAGGACAATAGATATAAAAAATTATGAGTGACAACTAGTATATTTTTTCCTATAAATTTTCCTTTAGTCTGTGTCTGCAGTGGCTTGTGACATCTGCGCAATAACTTCTGTGTGTCAGGGCCAGAGATAGAAAAAATATAAGATTAAACCAGTATTTTTTTCCATCCTTTTTCTTTAGAGGGTGTCTGCAGTGACTTGTGACATATGTCCAATACCTTCTGTGTGTCAGCAGGGCCAGATATAGGAAAAATATAAGAACAAGAAAGGACCGGCACTCACTGTAGTTTGTTTGCAAAAGGTTCTTGTTTAATGTCACATAATTCTGTGACGCGTTTCGACACTCGCATATGTCTTTATCAAACAGCAGCATTGCTGTTTGATAAAGACACCTGCGAGAGTGGAAACGCGTCAAAGGATTATGTGACAATAAACAAGAACATGTGTAACATCCTGGAGTATGTCACTAAACTCTTTCTCCCTGCTACAACATGTCAGGTGCATATGTATTGTCATCTTGTGTAGTCTAACATTGCATTTTCCATTATATGTGCATTTTCCATGACTGTTTTATATATATGCTGTAATTCACAATGTACACCAGCAGGTGGCAGCAGTATGCAGCAGGCCAGAGTTAGCTTCTAGCCTGGAACAGACCATTCCAGTCTAGTCTCCCCTACATGAGCAGAAGTGGGATGTCCCATGCCATGCTTTATAAGGAGGAGAAGGAAAGTTCTAGTCAGTGTGTAACCAGCCCTCCCCCTGTTGGGGTAGTCTGTATTAGTAGGAGCTCCCAGAAACAGGGATTCCAACCCTGGATCCAACCTCGGCTGAGGTCCCAGATCCATCTCCCAGCTTGAGTCATCTATCTCAGCTGGTAGACCAGAGAAGCAGCAACCACAGACCTATCAGATCTCCAGGAAGAAGACACCATACCCTGCGAGCGGTCCTGTGAGTACCAAGCCCAAGTCCAGGAGAAGATAAGTACCTCCTCAGCTAGTCAGGCCCAAACCAAGCAGACTAAAGAAAGAGCAGAAGACAGATACCTGCCAGATTCTAATAGGCGTATGATCAGATGCAGAATACATATAAATTCCTGCCACATATTGCCAAAACCTGCTGGGACTCTAGACTATTGCTGTAACTTGTAGGGATTTAAAGCTGCATATCATACCACCAAGTAAAGACAAGTTGGACCCTATTATCTGTGTGGATTTCCATCATTCCTCAGTTACTCCTATTAACAGCACTTAATTTGTTGCATGTGTGCGAGGATACAGAAGTCCAGCCGTACTACAGGTAGGAGACACCGTTGACACAATACAGAGACAATATCCCCCTCTGCATTCCTCACCTGGTATGTGATTGTATACCATCTTAAAGGGCCCTGCTACAGTACCTGCACAAGCTGCAACTGGCGTCACGAACTTATACACATATAAACTGACCCACTGCATAGCATCCCCACTGACCCAGTGTCCTGCTCATCGCATCAAGTGGCGTCACGAACAGGATCGGATTGAATTGTGTGTCCATCCCTGACAACAGAACTGCATCTAATTGTGCGCTAAAAACGGACTTAAAACCGCATGTCTCACAATATTGCAAGCGCTGCCGCTTGTGCAAAGATCGCTAAAAAAAGTGACTTTCTTACTTGTATTGCTGTGCCAAGAAAGCGCTGCACGTGCGCTGCAGCGTTCACATAGTTATTTCGATATTGTGGAATTCGCCATATTCATTAAAATGGCGCCTCATCTTCATGCCCAAAGTCAAAGGAACAAAGGAACGCCCTCTCAAGAGCGCGAAAATGCTGTCTACGACCCCCAGAAGCGGGAAAATCTAGCGACACCCCCTCAAGAAAGGCGCGAAGATGTCGAAAACGCCCCTTCAGGAGCTGGAAAAATCGAGACTGCCCACCATGAACTTTCTATTGTACACCGAGGTGATAAAGTCTCCACCCCCTGGGCTGCACTCTCAGAACCTGCTATTTGCCAGAAGGAAGACGAGGCCAAGATGGCGTTCCCCCAGCCTAAATGGAATCAGATGGCCATCTGTGGTGAGGCCGTCTATGAGGAACATCCACCGGAGATCCATGTCTCCCAAATAGTGAAGAAAGGTGGACCCTCAGTATTCGCTACCCTGTTGGAGGCTGTGGATCCCTCCCAAGCCAAGGCCGAAGCACCGCTCACCTTGCCCAGCATTCCGGAGGAGACCGCTGCTGAAGTCCCGGCTCCTGCTGCCAAGAACTCTGATCTGATCAAGTCCCCGGAGGCTGTGGATCCCTCCACTCTATCAAGTGCTTTCACAGAAGACCAAGCACCACCCCAGATGGGCACAGACGTCGAGCCAGCACCCGCGGAGGATGTCACTGACGTCGCTGCATCAGCTGTGGAGGAGCCAGTCACCCAGATGGCGCCAGAGTTTCCCGAATACCACCAGGAGGCACCGGAACCGGCCGCCCGGCCGCAACTTCAGGTAGGAGCTGCCACGCTCCCTGAGGCCCCAGCCCGGTCCGTGTCCATCCATCCGCCATGTCCCGAAACCCCAGCACCGGCCATCAGCCTTAGGCCTACCACGCCACTACCGCCAACTGGTGCGGCGGAGGCGGCTGGAGATTCCACTCCGCCGCCCAGCTATGAGAAGCTCCGTAGCCTCAATCCTGAAGTCCCCCACGAAATTACAGCATTCGCCCAGACCGCATGGGAATACAAATCCGCGGTTGAGGAAGCTCACCCGAAGAACCGGAACCGTCCTGTGGTTCTCTGTGGAACGTGGTGTCGGATTTGTCCAAGATAGCCATTCCGGCACAGAGCTGTTCGTGGGACGGAGGTCTGTCAAGCGACACTACTTGCCCCAGGCCCGGCATAACTTGTACTCTGGGGACCAAATAGAGTACACCCCGATGCGGTCCATGCAAGGACTCTTTGCCGCTGGAGTCACCTTGCTACAGAAGCCACTCTCCCCTGCCGTCACCCCAGAGACCTGGCAGGAGGATCCAGGCTCTGCGGGCAGGACCAGATGCCTACAAGAAGCACCGGATGGCCGCCTACAATTTAAGGAAAGGTCACCACCTGCACCTTTAATCCCAGACCTGTCGCCACCCCCAACCTTGAGAGTGGGACAGATTAACAATAGTGTCTTGACCTTCAATCCCAAGGTCCAGCCATGCTTCATGCCCCCCTACATGCTGCCCTGGAAGCAGCCCCAACAAGCTGCTCCAGCTCTCCCTTCACCCATGCAGCCAGAGGTTCTGCCAATTCCTGCACCGGCTGTGGATTCCGGTCTGCAGCAAGCCACAGCAGCATTCTCCAGGCTGTCTGCACAGCCAACCCCTACAGCAACCGGTAGAGGGCAGTGGCGCACCACTACATACTCTACCCTCAGCTACCAGCAGAGGCTAGAACATCCTCTCATGCATTTCAGCAGCTCCAGCAGCGATGAGGAGCTGGACACCTACTTATAAGGTGTCCCCTGCAAAGAAAAGATAACAAGTGACATTGTTCTGGGAGCCACTCCGTGGACTGCTACCTGACAGGTGAGGACCTGTTTGGCATTTTTGCGTGCTTTTAACCCTTTTGTTCCAGGTTGCCATTGTTTGTCCTCCTAGTTAGGACTCCCCCCATCAGCACTTAACTCCTTACGTCCAAGTTTAAAGTTTTATCCCCTTTCTCAGGTTACTTGATAGCCTGTTGCTGCTATTAAATATTTTAACCCTTTGGATTACAATTAACTCTTTTGCCCTGTGGATTGCAAATAACTTTTATCAGTTTCCAGAGGATTCTGCAACTTCAAGCACTTCCAGGAATAAGGACTCAAGTTATTGTTGAGCCTATCCTTGCACTTAATAAATTTGCACTATTTTATATTAAATGTTTTACAGCAACATAAAAGCTTGCACCCAAAGAAAAGACTCAAACTAGATACCTGAGCTCTTTGTGATCTTATACTGTGATAATTTTGCACTAATGTACCTGTTCAGTTATGTAACGTTTAAGTATCCTGCCCGTTGTGTGTAGTATCATTCTAGATGCCACAATGTGAATTTATGCACTGTTTGAAATGATTGCACTTAACCATTGCACTTAACAAAAATGTTGCAATTTACTTAAAGTGTGCCTTTTCACAGCTCTTGTTCTCTCCCCCCTTCATACGGACTGTCTTTAGAGGGACATTGAATACTAATGGCCTACACCCGGTGATATATACCCATAGGTACCCAGGGTAGGACCAAGTGGTAAGTCCAGGCAGATCCAGTTACTACACAGGTACCCCTGCTGCTTCGGGAATCGTTAGAAGCCCTAGGCTGCTCCTTCCCGCTTGTTTTATGTTCCGGATTGTTCCCATCCGGAGGTGTCTCATTTCCAGGAGCGCACGGGATTAAAGACCCTTCTCCTGTGACTTGCCAGAAGACACGGAGACTTCTGAGCATTTGCCTAAGGTATGGTACCTCAAGCCTTAGAGCCTTATATTTAGCTTCCTCATAGACATCATAGTGTCACGAGGGTGTCAAGAACCACGCCTGACTCCGTTATACCCGGAGTCAGGAAGTCGCAGCGGTTGGCTGCACGCTCTATGTAAGATAGGGCTGTTTCCTTATGGTAGCTTTCTGGGTTTGCTTTGCAAACCCTTTTGGCTCACTCAGGGATCCGTAGCTCCTTCTCCTCAGCTGTTCCTTGTCCAGCACTCCCAAACCTCCTTATATTCCCCTCTCACACTTCTCTGGTTGCCAGATATAGAGCTTCCTGCCTGGACATCTATTCTGACCCTCTGGAGCTGTGTTGCTGCGTTCTCTGGTAGTTGGTCCAGAACGCTACCCTCCGGATCCCTGTTGGACCTTTGTGGTCTATTGTGGTCGCCCACCTGGGTGTATGTGTTTGTCTGTTTTGTCTGTCCTCTCCCTGGTGTTTCCCTCTTAGTGACAGTGGTGCGGACTAGCGATCCCGCCCGTTCACTATCTAGGGCTCATTTTAGGGAAAGCCAGGGTTTAGGCACGTGATCGCCGCACGGGTGAGGAACCCGTCTAGGGACGTCAGGGCAGTCAGGTGCCAGCCGCAAGGTGAGTTAGGGGTCACCACCTTTCCCTCTCCCTTGAGCAGGGCTTTCCCTTTTTCCTCACTGTGCGTGACGCCGGTCATTACATTATATCTGGCCCTTATTTTGTGTAGGTAAAAAAATAAAAATAAAAAAATAATTATTTTTTTTTTACCTACTTAGAATCCAGTATGGATCAAATTGCTGCTCTGTCCAAACAATTTCATGGCCTGTCTTTGGAGGTGGCAGGATTGAAGGCGTCGGTCCTCCAGCAACAGCAGCAATTACAACTGACCGCAAGCCCAGCGGTTGCTACTGGTAACCAGGTTGTTGCGGAACCCAAGGTCCCTCTCCCTTACAGATTTTCTGGGGGAAGGGACAAGTTTTTGACATTCCATGAGGCCTGTAAATTATATTTTAAACTGTGCCCTTACTCCTCTGGTAATGAAGAACAGCGGGTGGGGGTTGTTATTTCCCTGCTGCAGGGGGACCCGCAGTCCTGGGCGTTCTCTTTACCTACTGATTCCCAGGCTTTTCGGTCAGTGGATGAGTTTTTCGGGGCCTTGGGTCTCATATATGACGACCCTGACTGAGTCACACTGGCTGAATCAAGATTACGGAGACTCTTACAAGGAGAGCGGCCGGTAGAGGAGTATTGCTCTGAATTCCGTAGGTGGGCTACGGATACCCAATGGAACGACCCGGCTCTCAGGAGTCAGTTCTGCTCTGGGTTATCCGAAAGGGTTAAGGATGCGCTTGCATTATATGAGACCCCCTTTTCCCTTGATGCGGTTATGTCCCTTTCTATCCGAATAGATAGACGCCTTAGGGACAGGTTGAAAAAACCGGAGCAATTGGTAACCCCTCCCAAGCAGCAGTTAGTCTGTACGGACTTAGACGAGCCTATGCAGCTAGGAGGAACTGCTCGTCAGGTCCGTCCTCCTGAGGCTCGCCGTAGGCGTGGGGTTTGTTTTTTTTTGTGGGGAGAGGGGTCATTTCATTAATGTCTGTCCTTCTTTCCTCAGAAACAAAAGACCGTCGGAAAACTACTAACCTCAGGCTGTGTGGAGGATGTCAGCCGGGGGGTATACGTTTCCTCCATACGTACATCGCAATTTGTGTTGCCAGCGGTTATTGTTTTTGGTGATAAGACGGAGACTATTTCTTTCTTTCTAGACAGTGGAGCAGGAGTAAATTTGATAGATGCCCATTTTGCCCACACTATGGGTTTGTCTCTCTGTACGCTACAGAGACCTATTCCCATATTCGCTATTGATTCTGCTCCTCTGTCTCAGAGAAACATCACCCACATTGTTCATAATTTACACCTTCAGGTAGGGGACCACCATAACGAGATGCTTTCATGTTATGTTCTGGAGGGGCTTCCCACTCCGGTAGTGCTGGGTCTTCCCTGGTTGGTAGCGCACAATCCAGTGGTGGATTGGCAGGCCAGGGAGATATTGGAGTGGAGTGAGCAGTGCAGAGAAAATTGCTTAAATAGCAATTGCTTAGTCGCCTCCATAACTACCCTACCTACATTTATTTCGGATTTTGAGGATGTTTTTTCTGAAAAGGGTTGTCAGAAGTTACCACCTCATCGTCCTTATGATTGCCCGGTTAACCTTATTCCCGGCGCAAAATTACCCAAGACCAGGTTATATAATCTTTCGGGTCCAGAGAGACAAGCCATGAAAGATTATATCTCCGAGAGCTTGGCTAAGGGACACATCAGACCCTCTTCTTCACCCGTGGCTGCAGGGTTTTTCTTCGTTAAAAAGAAAGATGGGGGCCTGCATCCTTGCCTAGATTTTCGCGAATTAAATCCGAGACCCATACCCTCTTCCTCTCATTCCTGACCTGTTTAACCAGATTGCAGGTGCTAGGTGGTTCTCCAAACTTGATCTTAGGGGGGCCTACAATCTGATTCGTATTAAGGAGGGGGATGAGTGGAAGACAGCTTTTAACACCCCTGAGGGGCATTATGAAAATCTAGTTATGCCTTTCGGTCTGACCAATGCTCCCGCCGTCTTTCAACATTTTGTTAATGACATTTTTAGTCATCTAATCGGCA
The DNA here is from genome assembly GCF_905171765.1 of Bufo bufo. NCBI lineage: Eukaryota > Metazoa > Chordata > Amphibia > Anura > Bufonidae > Bufo > Bufo bufo. The sequence goes on from NC_053395.1 coordinate 98,309,726, forward strand.
GGTTTGTGGTAATATACCTAGATGATATTTTAATTTATTCGTCTGATCTGAGAACACATGAGGTGCATGTCAGACAAGTACTGCAGGTCCTACGGACGAATAAATTATATGCTAAAATTGAAAAATGTGTCTTCGCCGTTCAGGAGATACAATTCCTAGGTTATTTTTTATCTGCTTCAGGTTTCCGTATGGATCCTAGGAAGGTCCAGGCAATTTTAGATTGGGATCTTCCTGAGAACCTCAAAGCACTACAACGGTTCTTGGGCTTCGCGAATTTCTATAGGAAATTCATTAAAAATTATTCACTTATTGTAAAACCCCTTACTGACATGACTAGGAAGGGGACTGATTTTTCTAAATGGTCTGACGCTGTTAAAGTTGCTTTTTCCTCTCTAAAAGAGAGGTTTACCTCAGCACCTGTACTAGTCCAACCTGATGTCTCTCAGCCTTTTATTGTTGAAGTCGATGCGTCAGAGGTGGGAGTGGGGGCGGTGCTGTCTCAGGGTCCGTCTCCTGGCAAATGGCGTCCTTGTGCTTTCTTTTCTTAAAAACTATCCGCTGCAGAAAAGAACTACGATATTGGCAATAGGGAACTATTAGCTATTAAACTTGCGTTTGAGGAGTGGCGTCACTTTTTAGAGGGGGCAGTCCACCCCGTCACTGTGATTACGGACCACAAAAATCTTCTGTACCTCGAATCAGCTAAGCGTCTCACCCCTAGACAGGCTAGGTGGTCGCTATTTTTTACCAGGTTTAACTTTGCGATTACCTATCATCCTGGGGCAAAGAATACCATTGTTTCCCTGGAGGGGGTAATGTGAGTGATCCGGTGCCCATTCTTCAAAGAGGAGTGGTTGTTTCTGCGGTACACTCTGTTCTGGAGGGTAAGGTGTTAGAGGCCCTACCTGTGCGCGCGCAAAGGTTTCACATACACGTCCTGCAGGGTCTCTATTACCACTCGTCATTCCCAATAGACCATGGACACATCTGTCAATGGATTTTATCACTGACTTACCTTTGTCTGCGGGTAAAACAGTTATTTTGGTAGTAGAGGACAGGTTTAGCAAAATGGTACACTTCATTGCGTTACCCGCACTACCTAATGCTAAGACTCTTGCTCAGGTATTCGTCAGTGAAATCGTGAAGCTTCACGGGGTCCCCTCCGATGTTGTTTCGGATCGGGGTACCCAGTTTATTTCTAAATTTTGGAAAGCTTTTTGTTCCCGTTTGGGGGTACACTTGTCCTTTTCCTCAGCTTTCCATCCTCAGTCGAATGGACAGACTGAGCGTACCAACCAAAACCTTGAGACATATCTAAGATGTTTTGTGTCTGAAAACCAAGAGTTGTGGTCATCATATTTACCGTTAGCTGAGTTTGCCATAAATAATCGTCGTCAGGAATCCACTGGCAAGTCACCATTTCTTGGTGCATATGGTTTTCATCCCCAATTCTGTACTTTCAAAGAGGGGGGGTCTTCTGGGGTTCCCGAAGAGGAACGGTTTTCGTCATCTCTTTCATCGGTATGGCAGAAGGTGCAAGCTAACTTGAAAAATATGGGAGGTAAATACAAATGCATGGCCGATAAGAGACGGTCGCCAGGTCCGGACCTAGGAGTGAATGACTGTGTGGTTGTCTACTAGGAATATTAAATTGAAGGTTCCCTCTTGGAAACTGGGTCCTAGGTTTATTGGCCCTTACAAAATTGTAGCCATCATCAACCCCGTGGCTTTTCGCCTGGAGTTACCTCACACTTTTAAAATTCATAATGTTTTTCATAAGTCGGTACTCAAAAAATATGTTCCACCTCTAGAACCGTCACCGCTGCCACCCCCTCCTGTTGTCGTGGATGGTAATCTAGAATTTCAGATATCCAAAATTGTTAATTCTCGTCGGGTCTGCCGCTCTCTTCAATATCTGGTGCATTGGAGAGGTTACGGTCCCGAGGAAAGAATGTGGGTTCCTGCGTCTGAGGTAAACGCCGACAGGCTAGTTCGGGTTTTTCATGCCTCTCATCCTGAGAGACCTGGTCCTGAGTGTCCGCAGGCCCCTCGTAGAGAGGAGGGTACTGTCACGAGGGTGTCAAGAACCACGTGTGACTCCGTTATACCCGGGGTCAGGAAGTCGCAGCGGTTGGCTGCACGCTCTATGTAAGATAGGGCTGTTTCCTTATGGTAGCTTTCTGGGTTTGCTTTGCAAACCCTTTTGGCTCACTCAGGGATCCGTAGCTCCTTCTCCTCAGCTGTTCCTTGTCCAGCACTCCCAAACCTCCTTATATTCCCCTCTCACACTTCTCTGGTTGCCAGATATAGAGCTTCCTGCCTGGACATCTATTCTGACCCTCTGGAGCTGTGTTGCTGCGTTCTCTGGTAGTTGGTTCAGAACGCTACCCTCCGGATCCCTGTTGGACCTTTTGTGGTCTATTGTGGTCGCCCACCTGGGTGTATGTGTTTGTCTGTCCTCTCCCTGGTGTTTCCCTCTTAGTGACAGTGGTGCGGACTAGCGATCCCACCGGCCCGTTCACTATCTAGGGCTCATTTTAGGGAAAGCCAGGGTTTAGGCACGTGATCGCCGCACGGGTGAGGAACCCGTCTAGGGACGTCAGGGCAGTCAGGTGCCAGCCGCAAGGTGAGTTAGGGGTCACCACCTTTCCCTCTCCCTTGGGCAGGGCTTTCCCTTTTTCCTCCCTGTGCGTGACGCCGGTCATTACACATAGTGATCGTGCTATAAGCCAAATTTCTTCAGGCTATGATGCAGGGAAGGGAATACAGGATAAAGCCACCCTTCTATTTGCGGGCTTTGCATTACATAATGGTGGGATTACGGAGTAAAGACACCCCCATGCTCTCTTTGATGTTCAGGGCCAGGACATACGAAGTCAGTCAGCAATGTTTGCTTTGTGCAGTATTTAGGTTACCTGGTTATACCAAGAGAAGGAAACTGTGTGTTGGACACCTTACTCTAGCAGGCAGGAACCTCGAGGAAACCGTTAAATGTTTTGTCTATGTATTTCATTATATGTAATTCATGCAGCACTTTGTATTTATTGGGTACCCAGAGCTGATTCTTCACCTCCTCAACGTACGCCGAGGACGGCTTATCTTAAAGTAAAGGGGTATGTAAAATCCTGGAGTATGTCACTAAACTCTTTCTCCCTGATACAACATGTCAGGTGCATATGTATTGTCATCTTGAGTAGTCTAACATTGCAATTTCTATTATATGTGCATTTTCCATGACTGTTTTATATATATGCTGTAATTCACAATGTGCACCAGCAGGTGGCAGCAGTATGCAGCAGGCCAGAGTTAGCTTCTAGCCTGGAACAGACCATTCCAGTCTAGTCTCCCCTACATGAGCAGAAGTGGGATGTCCCATGCCATGCTTTATAAGGAGGAGAAGGAAAGTTCTAGTCAGTATGTAACCAGCCCTCCCCCTGTTGGGGTAGGCTGTGTTAGTAGGAGCTCCCAGAAACAGGGATTCCAACCCTGGATCCAACCTCGGCTGAGGTCCCAGATCCATCTCCCCAGCTTGAGTCATCTACCTCAGCTGGTAGACCAGATAAGCAGCAACCACAGACCTATCAGATCTCTAGGGAAAAGACACCATACCCTGCGAGCGGTCCTGTGAGTACCAAGCCCAAGTCCAGGAGAAGATAAGTACCTCCTCAGCTAGTCAGGCCCAAACCAAGCAGACTAAAGAAAGAGCAGAAGACAGATACCTGTCAGATTCTAATAGGCGTATGATCAGATGCAGAATACATATAAATTCCTGCCACATATTGCCAAAACCTGCTGGGACTCTAGACTATTGCTGTAACTTGTATAGATTTAAAGCTGCATATCATACCACCAAGTAAAGACAAGTTGGACCTTATTATCTGTGTGGATTTCCATCATTCCTCAGTTACTCCTATTAACAGCACTCAATTTGTTGCATGTGAGCCAGGATACAGCAGTCCAGCCGTACTACAGGTAGGAGACACCGTTGACACAATACAGAGACAATATCCCCCTCTGGCATTCCTCACCTGGTACATGTGCCTATACAATCTTAAAGGGCCCTGCTACAGTACCTGCGCAAGCTGCAACTGGCGTCACGAACTTATACACATATAAACTGACCCACTGCATAGCATCCCCACTGACCCAGTGTCCTGCTCATCGCACATGTTGCAGACAACTTACATTGAGTGCCGGTCCTTTCTTGTTCTTGTTTCGTGGGATGCCAATCCTAGGACGCGAGCACCACAAATTATTTACCTGCAGTGCCGAACTATTGTACTTATTACTACATATAGGAAAAATATAAATGAAAATTACAATATTGTTTCCATTTTTTTCCATAATTTTTCTATAGAGGGTGTCTGCAGTGACTTGTGACATCTGTGCAATACCTTCTGTGTGTCAATACAAGAGAGAAGGAATAGACGTGAAAACTAGTATATTTTTTCCATACTTTTTCTTGAGAGGGTGTCTGCAGTGACTTGTGACATCTGTGCAATACCTTCTGTGTGTCAGGGCCAAAGATGTGAAAAATATAAGATTAAACCAGTATATTTTTTCCAAACTTTTTATATCGAGGGTGTCTGCAGTGACTTGTGACATCTGTGCAATACCTTCTGTGTGTCAGGGCTAGAGATAGGAATAATATAACTGAAAACTAGTATATTTTTTAAATACTTTTCCATACTTTTTCTATAAAGGGTTTGTACAGTGAATTGTGACATCTGTGCAATACCATCTGTGTGTCAGGACCTGACATAGGAAAAATATGTGAAAAATTGTATATTTTATTTGTATTAGGTACTGCGCGACGTGTACCCCCTCTATTTTCCCTGCCTATCGGCAGGTTGTAGGTCCGCAGTATACAGTAATACAGAAACTCACAGATTTTTGAATACCTTATCCTGGGTGTTCATCTGTGAGAGCTGTTTCCCTTTGCGTCTCTTTGTTGTTTTTTTTTTTTCTTAGGTGCCGTCCGGGATGAGGAAAGGTGTAGGGGGCTGGACCCTAATGATTTTTTGTAAAATACAGAGCTTACCCCGGTCGGTGGCACAGCTCGTTTTTGAAAAAGCCGCTGTGAAGTAAAAACTAGTATATTTTTTCCATGCTTTTTCTATAGAGGGTGTCTTCAGTGACTTGTGACATCTGTGCAATACGTTCTGTGTGTCAGGGCCAGAGATAGGAAAAATATAAGTGAAAACCAGTATATTTTTTTCATACTTTTTCTATAGAGTGTGTCTGCAGTGACTTGTGACATCTGTGCAATACCTTCTGTGTGGCAAGGCCAGAGATAGGAAAAATATAAGTGAAAACTAGTATATTTTTTCTATTTTTTTTATTACTTTTTCTATGGAGTGTGTTTGCGGTGACTTGTGACATCTGTGCAATACATTTTGTGTATCGGGGTCAGAGATATGAAAAATATAAGTGAAAACCAGTATATTTTTTCTATACTTTTCCATACTTTTTCTATAGAGGGTGTCTGCAGTGACTTGTGACATCTGTGCAATACCTTCTGTGTATCAGGACCAGAGACTGGAAAAATATAAGTGAAAACTAGTATATTTTTTCCATGCTTTTCCATACTTTTTCTATAGAGGGTGTCTGCAGTGACTTGTGACATCTTTACAATACCTTCTATATGTCAGGGCCAGATATATGAAAAATATAAGTGAAAACCAGTATATTTTTTCTATACTTTTCCATACTTTTCTATAGAGGGTGTCTGCAGTGACTTGTGACATCTGTGAAATACCTTCTGTGTATCAGGACCAGAGACTGGAAAAATATAAGTGAAAACTAGTATATTTTTTCCATGCTTTTCCATACTTTTTCTATAGAGGGTGTCTGCAGTGACTTGTGACATCTTTACAATACCTTCTATATGTCAGGGCCAGATCCGTCCAGCCCAGAGGCTACCCATAAACAATCATATCTTCAAAGCATTATCCGACTTGCTGGACGCCACGCCTCTTGAAACTGATACCAACTCCATCATCAAAACGGCAATTTACTTGGCCTTCTACGGATTCCTGAGACCCGGGAAATTCACTACAACCTCCATGACCCAAACCTCACCTTGTCTTCTTGTCTCCCACTTGTCGATACACATGGATCACTACATCCTGTCCTTACCTCACTCCAAGAATAGTCAGCACTAACCCGTCAACATTTCATATTACCCCACGCACAACAGATGGTGTCCAGTCAGGGTTCTGGATGCTTACTATCAGCGTCACAAGTTTCTACCCTCTCAACCGCTACTTCAACTACATGGTTCGGTACTCACCACCACCACCTTCATGACCCATGTCAGGTCATCCCTCACACAACTAGGCCTCAACGCAGCCAACTACTCAGGGCACTCCTTTCGCATTGGAGCCACGTCCACGGCCTCCAGTGCCAACATCCTCACTCATGTCATCAGGAAATTGGGGCGCTGGAAGTCATCCGCTTACGCGCAATACATTCCCAATCCAACACAAGAGTTAAGAGTGGCTTTCCAACACATGTCGGGTTGAGCGATTGATATATCAATTGGCTACAATAAACTAGTTTATTTCCATTTTTGCCCTCTTCTTTCTCAGGCCTACCTCATCCTCGGTTTCGGCACACCACAACCGACTGCACTCATTCCCTGCTTTCCCAGGGCTCTTCACTGTACTACCGTAAGCCCCTTACACAAGTATTAAGGCAATTTGCCTGGATTTGTGGGAGGGGCTGAGGTCCGCCTCCAGCCTATTTAGGGCACTCCCTTACCTGGCTCCTGCATCATTTGAGGTCTGAGCTTTTGACCCTCCCACCACTCCACTCATTTACAACTCATTTCTTCCATATCTTTTCCTTGGGAAGGCCCTCTTCTTTCTCAGGCCTACCTCATCCTCGGTTTCGGCACACCACAACCAACTGCACTCATTCCCTGCTTTCCCAGGGCTCTTCACTGTACTACCGTAAGCCCCTTACACAAATGAAAAATATAAGTGAAAACTAGTATATATTTTCCATATTTTTATTACTTTTTTAATACAGTGTGTTTGCAGTGACTTGTGACATCTGTGCAATACCTTCTGTGTATCGGGACCAGAGATAGGAAAAATATAAGTGAAAACTAGTATATTTTTTCCATAATTTTTAATAATGTTTCTATACAGGGTGTCTGCAGTGACTTGTGACATCTGTGCAATACCTTCTGTCTGTTAGGACAAGAGATAGGAAAATATAAGTGAAAACTAGTATATTTTTCCATACTTTTTCTATAGAAGATGTCTACAGTGAATTGTGACATCCGAGCAATACCTTCAGTGTGTCAGGGCAAGAGATAGGAAAAATATAAGTGAAAATTAGTAAATTTTTCCATACTTTTCCATACTATTTCTATAGTGGGTGTCTACAGTAAATTGTGACATTTGTGCAATACCTTCTGTGTGTCAGGGCCAGATATAGGAAAAATATAAGTGAAAATTAGTATATTTTTTCCATACTTTTCCATACTATTTCTATAGAGGGTGTCTGCAGTGACTTGTGACATCTGTGCAATACCTTCTGTGTGTCAGGGTTAAAGATAGGAAAGTTATCAGTGAAAACTAGTATATTTTTACATACTTTTCCTATAGTGGGTGTCTACAGTGAGTAGTGACATCTGTGCAATACCTTTTGTGTGTCAGAGCCAGACATAGGAAAAATATAAGTGAAACTAGTATATTTTTTCATATTTTTTAATAATGTTTCTATAGAGGGTGTCTACAGTGAATTGTGACATCTGTGCAATGCCTTCTGTGTGGCAGTATAAGAGATAGTAAAAAAATAAGTGAAAACTAGTACATTTTTTCCATACTTTTTCTTTAGAGGGTGTCTGCAGTGACTTTTGACATCTGTGCAATACCTTCTGTGTGTCAGGGCCAGAGATAGAAAAAATATAAGTGAAAACTAGTATATTTTTCCATACTTTTTCTATAGTGGGAGTCTACAATAACTTATGATATTTGTGCAATACCTTTTGTGTGTCAGGGCCAGAGATAGTTTTTACTTATATTTTTTCTATTATAGTTTTCCATACTTTTCCTATAGTGGATGTCTACAGTGACGTGACTTGTGACATCTATGCAATATTTTTTGTGTTTCGGGGTCAGAGATAGGAAAAATATAAGTGAAAACTAGTATATTTTTTCCATATTTTTTAATAATGTTTCTATACAGGGTGTCTGCAGTGACTTCTGTGCAATACCTTCTGTCTGTCAGGACAAGAGATAGGAAAATATAAGTGAAAACTAGTATATTTTTTCCATACGTTTTCTATAGAGGGTGTCTGCAATGACTTGTGACATATGTGCAATACCTTCTGTGTGTCAGGGCTAGAGATAGGAAAATATAAGTGAAAAGTAGTATATTTTTTCCATACTTTTTCTATTGAGGGTGTCTGCAGTGACTTGTGACATCTCTGGATTACCTTCTGTGTATCAGGACCAGAGGTAGGAAAAATACAAGTGAAAACTAGTATATATTTTTGATTTTTTTTTTCATTACTTTTTCCATAGAGTGTGTTTGCATTGACTTGTGAAATTTGTGCAATACCTTCTGTGTGTCAGGGATAGAGATAGGAAAAATATAAGTGAAAATAAATATATTTTTTCCATACTTTTCAATACGTTTTATATAGAGGGTGTCTGCAGTGAATTGAATACCTTTTGTTTATCGGGGTCAGAGATAGGAAAAATATAAGTGAAAACTAGTATATATTTTCCATACTTTTTCTATAGAGGGTGTCTGCAGTGACTTGTGACATCTCTGCAATACCTTCTATATGTCAGGGCCAGATATATGAAAAATATAAGTGAAAACTAGTATATTTTTTCCATTCTTTTTCTATAGAGGGTGTCTGCAGTGACTTGTGACATCTGTGCAATACCTTCTGTGTGTCAGGGCCAGAGATAGGAAAAATATAAGTGAAAAAAAGTATAGTTTTTCCATACTTTTCCAAACTTTTTCTATAGAGGGTGTCTGCAGTGACTTGTGACATCTGTGCAATACCTTCTGTGTATCAGCACTAGAGATTAGAAAAATATAAGTGAAAACTAGTATATTTTTTCCATACTTTTTCTATTGAGGTTGTCTGCATTGAGTTGTGACATCTCTGCAATACCTTCTATATGTCAGGGCCAGATATATGAAAAATAATATTTTTTTTTCATATTTTTCAATAATCTTTCTATAGAGGGTGTCTGCAGTGACTTGTGACATCTGTTCAATACCTTCTGTATGTCAGGGCCAGAGATAGGAAAAATCTAAGTGAAAACTAGTATATATTTTTATTATTTTTCCATACTCTTTTTTTTTTTATAGATGGTGTCTGCAGTGACTTGTGACATCTGTGCAATACATTTTGTGTGTTAGGGGAAGAGATAGAAAAAATATAAGTGAAAACTAGTATATATTTTCCATTTTATTCATTATTTTTCTATGGAGTGTGTTTGCAATGACTTGTGACATCTGTGCAATACCTTCTGTGTATCAGGATCAGAGACTGGAAAAATATAAGTAAAAACTAGTATATTTTTTCTATACTTTTCCATAATTTATCTATAGAGGGTGTCTGCAGTGATTTGTGACGTCTGTGCAATACCTTCTGTGTGTCAGGGCCAGAGATAGGAAAAATATCAGTGAAAACTAGTATATTTTTTCCATACTTTTTCTATAGAGGGTGTCTGCAGTGACTTGTGACATCTCTGCAATACCTTCTATATGTCAGGGCCAGATATATGTAAAATTTAAGTGAAAACTAGTATATTTTTTCCACATTTTTCAATAATCTTTCTATAGAGTGTGTCTGCAGTGACTTGTGATATCTGTGCAATACCTTCTGTGTATCAAGGCCAGAGATAAGAAAAATATAAGTTTAAACTAGTATATATTTTCCATTTTTTTCATTACTTTTTCTATACAGTGTGTTTGCAGTGACTTATGACATTTGTGCAATACCTTCTGTGTATCAGGACCAGAGGTAGGAAAAATATAAGTGAAAACTAGTATATTTTTTCCATACTTTTTCTATAGAGGGTGTCTGCAGTGACTTGTGACATCTGTGCAATACCTTCTGTGTATCAGGATCAGAGACTGGAAAAATATAAGTAAAAACTAGTATATTTTTTCTATACTTTTCCATAATTTATCTATAGAGGGTGTCTGCAGTGATTTGTGACATCTGTGCAATACCTTCTGTGTGTCAGGGCCAGAGATAGGAAAAATATCAGTGAAAACTAGTATATTTTTTCCATACTTTTTCTATAGAGGGTGTCTGCAGTGACTTGTGACATCTCTGCAATACCTTCTATATGTCAGGGCCAGATATATGTAAAATTTAAGTGAAAACTAGTATATTTTTTCCACATTTTTCAATAATCTTTCTATAGAGTGTGTCTGCAGTGACTTGTGACATCTGTGCAATACCTTCTGTGTATCAAGGCCAGAGATAGGAAAAATATAAGTTTAAACTAGTATATATTTTCCATTTTTTTCATTACTTTTTCCATAGAGTGTATATGCAGTGACTTGTGACATTTGTGCAATACCTTCTGTTTATCAAGGCCAGAGATAGGAAAAATCTAAGTGTAAACTAGTATATATTTTCCATACTTTTTCTATAGATGAGTGTCTGCAGTGACTTGTGACATCTGTGCAATACCTTCTGTGTATCAGGGCCAGAGATAGGAAAAATACAAATGAAAACAAGTATATATTTTCCATTTTTTTCATTACTTTTTCCATAGAGTGTGTTTGCAGTGATTTGTGACATTTGTGCAATACCTTCTGTGTGGCAGGGCTAGAGATAGGAAAAATATAAGTGAAAACTAGTATATTTTTTCCATACTATTTCTATAGAGGGTGTCTGCAGTGACTTGTGACATCTGTGCAATACCTTTTGTGTATCGGGGTAAGAGATAGGAAAAATATAACTGAAAAATTGTATATTTTTTCTATTCTTTTTCTATAGAGGGTGTCTGCAGTGACTTGTGACATCTCTGCAATACCTGTGCCAACCCCCCCTCCCCCTCCCAGGTGCCAGTATCAGGTGCCTCCCCCCATGTGCCAGTATCAGGTGCCTCTACCCCCCCATGTGCCAGTATCAGGTGCCTCTCCCCCCCCCCATGTGCCAGTATCAGGTGCCAACCCCCCCTCCCCCCCAGGTGCCAGTATCAGGTGCCAACCCCTCCCCCCCCATGTGCCAGTATCAGGTGCCTCTCCCCCCCATGTGCCAATATCAGGTGCCTCCCCTCATGTGCCAGTATCAAGTGCCCCCCACTCCCCCCATGGCAGTAACAGTCGGGTATTAAAAAAAATAAACACTTCTACTTACCTCCATGTCAACGATGCGATGCAGGCTCTTCCTGTGTCCCGCCCTGTATGTCCATATATGGAGTCAGTCTTGTATTTCAGAAAAGTTTCTGCTGGGATTTGAACCCACGACTTTCTGTATCAGAGGCAAAGCATTTAACCACAAGACCATAACAGCTGCCTTGCTGCTGACTGAAAAAATATAAGACTTCTACTGTTATAGCTGGCTAAGTGTACATCTATACACATGACAGCTGCTCATATATAGAGATATAGCAGAGCTGAGTGTGCTGGGACAGCTGTCATATAGAGATATAGCAGTGCTGGGTGTGTTGGGGCAGCTGTCATGTGTATAGATGTACACTTAGCCAGCTATAACAGTAAAAGTCTCATATTTTTACAATCAGTTGTATTGCAGCCTTTATGGTTGTGAGGGTAAATGCTTTGACACTGATACATTGGAGGTTGTGGGTTCGAATCCCAGACACATCAGAAGACTTTAGGAGACAGTAAGATTAGATCACATTAGCGAGGGGGCCTGGTCAGACGAGAATCGATATTTAACTAACTTGAAAATAAACTGTCATACACGCTGCTGGGACGCCGGGCCCCCTTGGCAGCCCGGGCCCCGAAGCAGCTGCTTCCCCTTCTTCCCCGGTAGTTACGCCACTGCCTTCTATATGTCAGGGCCAGATATATGAAAAATATAAGTGAAAACTAGTATATTTTTCCATACTTTTTTTTTATATATTGTGTCTGCAGTGACTTGTGACATCTGTTCAATACCTTCTGGTTGTCAGGGCCAGAGATAGGAAAAATATAAGTGAAAACTAGTATATTTTTTCCATACTTTTTCTATAGAGGGTGTCTGCAGTGACTTGTGACATCTGTGCAATACATTTTGTGTGTTAGGACAAGAGATAGGAAAAATATAATAGAAAACTAGTATATATTTTCAATTTTTTTTTATTGCTTTTTCTATTGAGTGTATTTGCAGTGACAAGTGACATCTATGCAATACATTCTGTGTATCAGGGCCAGAGATAGAAAAAATACAAGTGAAAACGAGTATATATTTTCCATTTTTTTTAGAACTTTTTCTTTGGAGTGTGTTTGCAGTGATTTGTGACATTTGTGCAATACCTTCTGTGTGTCAGGGCTAGAGATAGGAATAATATAAGTCAAAACTAGTATATTTTTTTCATACTTTTTCAATAGAGGGTGTGTGCAGTGACTTGTGACATCTGTGAATACCTTTTATATGTCAGGTGCCAGATATATGAAAAATATAATTGAAAACTATTATATTTTTTCAATACTTTTCAATACTCTTTTTTTTTATATAGAGGGTGTCTGCAGTGACTTGTGAAATCTGTGCAATACCTTCTGTGTGTCAGGGCCAGAGATAGGAAAAATACAAGTGAAAACTAGTATATATTTTCGTTTTTTTTTCATTACTTTTTCCATAGAGTGTGTTTGCATTGACTTGTACAATTTGTGCAATTCCTTCTGTGCTTCAGGTCTAGAGATAGCAAAAATATAAGTGAGAACTAGTATATTTTTTCCATACTATTTCTATAGAGGGTGTCTGCAGTGACTTTTGACATCTGTGCAATACCTTCTATATGTTAGGGCCAGATATATGAAAAATATAATTGAAAACTAGTATATTTTTTAAATACTTTTCCATACTCTTTTTTTTTTTTTTATAGAGGGCGTATGCAGTGACTTATGACTAGAGTTGAGCGGACACCTGGATGTTCGGGTTCTGTAGGCTTGGCCGAACTTGAAAAAAAAGTTTGGGCTCGGGACCCGAACTTGACCAGAACTTGACCCCGAACCTGAACCCCATTGAAGTCAATGGGGACCCGAACTTTTGGGCACTAAAATGGCTCTAAAAGAGTCCTGGAAAGGGCTAGAGGGCTGCAAAAGGCATCAAAATGTGCTTAAGAGCATTGCAACTGTTCTGCAAACAAATGTGGATAGGGAAATGACTCAAAATAACATAAAATACAGAAAAATTTAAATAACAATCTGGATCTAGGAGTAGGAATTTGAGGAGGCGGTGGATGGGTAGATGTGGCGGTGTAGGTTGACGTGGCGGTGTAGGTGGAAGCGGCAGTGAAGGAGGAATAGGTAGCCAACACTGATGTGTGTTATTTTTTATTTTTAAATTATTAGGACATATAACAAAATAAATCAAAGAATAAGTGCACTTGAGTACAAGAATGAATGGTTGAGGCTGGTATAAATGTCTATTCTGCACAAAGTAAGGACAAGTCCTGTGGGATCCATGCCTGGTTCATTTTAATAAATGTAAGCTTGTCCACATTGGCTGCGGCCTGTGATAATGCTCTCTGCCGTGCTAAACACACGTTCACACTATACACTGGCTGCAGGGCAGGTCAGCACCTCCAAGGCTGACAAAGCTTTTCCACATTTTGGCTATGCTAACCCTGCCTTCTCAGGGCGACCTCTTCCTCCTCCTCTGCCTTCGCCTTGTGCTTCCACTGTGTCCCCTCTGTCAGGTGGAAATGCCATCAGCAGCGTGCGCTTGAAGTCGCGCATCTTCCGATCAGTAACAGATGTTTTCACTAAATTTAGTTCCCTGTCAGCAATGCAGAGCAGGGGTTCATTCACGGCAAAAAGGGGTTCATGTCACCCAGCAATAGAACAGAGGATTTTGAGAAATTTAGGCCCCTGTCACCCAGGCACAGCAAGGGTTCATTCACGGCAAAAAGGGGTTCATGTCACCCAGCAATAGAACAGAGGATTTTGAGAGAACGAGGCCCATTTCACCCAGGCACAGCAGGGGTTCATTCACAGCAAAAGGGGGATCTTGTCACCCAGCAATACCACAGAGGATTTTGAGAGATTTAGGCCCCTGTCACCCAGGCACAGCAGTGGTTCATTCACGGCAAAAGGGGGTTCATGTCACCCAGCAATAGAACAGAGGATTTTGAGAGATTTAGGCCCCTGTCACCCAGGCACAGCAGGGGTTCATTCACGGCAAAAGTGGGTTCTTGTCACCCAGCAATAGAACAGAGGATTTTGAGAGATTTAGGCCCCTGTCACCCAGGCACAGCAGGGGTTCATTTACGGCAAAAGGTGCTTCATGTCACCCAGCAATACAACAGAGGATTTTGAGAAATTTAGGCCCCTGTCACCCAGGCACAGCAGGGGTTCATTCACGGCAAAAGGGGGTTCATGTCACCCAGCAATAGAACAGAGGATTTTGAGAGATTTAGGCCCCTGTCACCTAGGCACAGCAGGGGTTCATTTACGGCAAAAGGTGCTTCATGTCACCCAGCAATACAACAGAGGATTTTGAGAAATTTAGGCCCCTGTCACCCAGGCACAGCAGGGGTTCATTCACGGCAAAAGGGGGTTCATGTCACCAAGCAATAGAACAGAGGATTTTGAGAGATTTAGGCCCCTGTTACCCAGGCGCAGCAGGGGTTCATTCACAGCAAAAGGGGGGTTCTTGTCACCCAGCAATAGAACAGAGGATTTAGAGAAATTTAGGCCCCTGTCACCCAGGCACAGCAGGGGTTTATTCACGGCAAAAGGGGGTTCTTGTCACCCAGCAATAGAACAGAGGATTTAGAGAAATTTAGGCCCCTGTTACCCAGGCACAGCAGGGGTTCATTCACAGCAAAAGGGGGGTTCTTGTCACCCAGCAATAGAACAGAGGATTTTGAGAGATTTAGGCCCCTGTCACCCAGGCACAGCAGGGGTTCATTCACAGCAAAAGGGGGTTCATGTCACCCAGCAATAGAACAGACGATTTTGAGAGATTTAGGGCACTAAATTTGGCACTTTTTTGCATTAAAATGGCTCTAAAATAGTCCTAGAGGGATGTAAAAGGCAGTAAAATGTGCTTAAGAGCATGGCAACTGCTCTGCAAATAAATGTGGATAGGGAAATAACTTAAAATGGAATACAATAACTAAAAATTACAAATTATTAACCTGCAACTCAGAGAAGGAGGTGAATATAGAGTCGGAGGTTGAGGAGGCGGTGAATGTGGTGTTGTAGGTGGAGGCAGCAATGGAGGAGGAGGAGGTAGCCAACAATGTTATTTTTTTATTTTTTATTGGGGTAGCTAGCCCCCAAAATATTGGGACAGATAAAAAATAAATAAAAAAAGAATCATTGCACTTGATTTGAGTACAAGAATGTATGTTTGATGGTGGTATAAATGTCTATTCTACACAAGGTACAGACAAGTCTTGTGGGATCCAAGCCTGGTTCATTTTATTGCGTCTGTAATGACGCCTCCTGCCGTGCTAAATACACGTTCAGAGAGTACACTGGCTGCAGGGCAGGCCAGCACCTCCAAGGCATGCAGGGCAAGCTCTGGCCATGTGGACAATTTGGAGACCCAGAGGTTGAATGGGGCAGAACCATCAGTCAGTACATGTAGGCGTGTGCACACTGTTCCACCATATTGTTCAAATGCTGCCTCCTGCTAACACGCTCCATATCAGCATTTGGGGCCGGTTGTTGCGGCGAGGTGACAAAGCTGTTCCACATGTCGGGCATGCTAACCCTCCCTTCTGAGGTGCTGGCACTGACACAGCTGCGTTGGTGACCTCTTCCTCCTCCCCTGCCTTCGCCTTGTGCTTCCACTTGTCCCCCGGCAGTAGTCGGGAATGCTCTCAGGAGCGCGTCTACCAGAGTGCGCCTGTAGTCGCACATCTTCCGATCACGCTCCAGTGAGGGAATTAAGGACGGCACATTGTCTTTGTAATGGGGATCCAGCAGGGTGGCCACCCAGTAGTCAGCACACGTTAAAATGTGGGCAACTCTGCAGTCGCTGAGCAGGCACTGCAGAATGTAGTCGCTTATGTGTGCCAGGCTGCCCCGAGGTAAGGACAAGCTGTCCTCTGTGGGAGGCGCATCATCTGCGTCCTCTGTATCCCCCCAGCCACGCCACAGTGATGGACCAGAGCTGCGTTGGATACCACCCCGCTGTGAACATGCTTCATCCCCATCCTCCTCCTCGTCCTCCAGTAGTGGGCCCTGGCTGGCCAAATTTGTACCTGGCCTCTGCTGTTACAAAAATCCTCTTTCTGAGCCACTTCTAAAAGACTGGCCTGAAAGTGTTAGAGATGACCCCTCTTCCTCCTCCTCATCCTGGGCCACATCCTCTTCCATCATCGTCCTAAGTGTTTTCTCAAGGAGACATATAAGTGGTATTGTAACGCTGATAACGGCGTCATCGCCACTGGCCATGTTGGTGTAGTATTCGAAACAGCCCAACAGGGCACACAGGTCTCGCATGGAGGCCCAGTCATTGGTGGTGAAGTGGTGCTGTTCCGCAGTGCGACTCACCGCTGCAGCTGAAACTCCACTATGGCCTGCTGCTGCTCGCACAGTCTCTCCAGCATGTGCAAGGTGGAGTTCCACCTGGTGGGCACGTCGCATATGAGGCGGTGAGCGGGAAGGCCGAAGTTACGCTGTAGAGCAGACAGCCGAGCGCCGGCAGGATGAGAACGCCGGAAGCGCGAACAGACGGCCCGCACTGTAGGCAGCAGCTCTGACATGTAGGGGTAGTTGTGAATGAATTTCTGCACCACCAAATTCAGCACATGCGCCAGGCAAGGGATGTGCGTCAAACTGGCTAGTCCCAGAGCTGCAATGAGATTTCGCCCATTATCGCACACCAGCAGGCTGGGCATGAGGCCCACTGGCAGCAGCCACTCGTGGGTCTGTTGTTCTATACCCCGCACAACTCCTGCGCGGTGTGGGGCCTGTCCCCCAAACACATCAGTTTCAGAATGGCCTTCTGACGTTTACCCCTGGCTGTGTGCTGAAGTTGGTGGTGAAGGTCTGTCGCTGACCAGATGAGGAGGTGGTAGAAGAGGAGGAGGAAGCCGAGTAGGAAGAGGAGACAACAGGAGGCAAAGAATGATGCCCTGCGATCCTTGGCGGCGGAAGGACGTGCGCCAAACAGCTCTCCGCCTGGGGCCTAGCCGCCACTACAGTTAGGGAGATATAGCGTCCCTGGCCGTGCTTACTGGTTCACGTATCTGTGGTTAGGTGGACCTTGCCACAGATGGCGTTGCGCAGTGCACACTTGATTTTATCCGATACTTGGTTGTGCAGGGAGGGCACTGCTCTCCTGGAGAAGTAATGGCGGCTGGGAACGACGTACTGTGGGACAGCAAGCGACATGAGCTGTTTGAAGCTGTCCGTCTCCACCAGCCTGAATGACAGCATTTCAAAGGCCAGCAGTTTAGAAATGCTGGTATTCAGGGCCAGGGATCGAGGGTGGCTAGGTGGGAATTTACGCTTTCTCTCAAAGGTTTGTGAGGTGGAGAGCTGAACGCTTCCGTGTGACATGGTGGAGATGCTTGGTGACGGAGGTGGTGTTGTTGGTGGCACATCCTCTGTTTGCTGGGCAGCAGGGGCCAACGTTCCTCCAGAGGCGGAGGAAGAGGCGGAGGCAGCAGCAGAAGAGGGAGCAGGAGGGGCCTGAGCCCTTTCTCGGTTTTGAAGGTGCTTACTCCACTGCAGCCCGTGTCTCGCATGTACAGTCGTGGCCAAAAGTTTTGAGAATGACACAAATATTAGTTTTCACAAAGTTTGCTGCTAAACTGCTTTTAGATCTTTGTTTCAGTTGTTTCTGTGATGTAGTGAAATATAATTACACGCACTTCATACGTTTCAAAGGCTTTATCGACAATTACATGACATTTATGCAAAGAGTCAGTATTTGCAGTGTTGGCCCTTCTTTTTCAGGACCTCTGCAATTCGACTGGGCATGCTCTCAATCTACTTCTGGGCCAATTCCTGACTGATAGCAACCCATTCTTTCATAACCACTTCTTGGAGTTTGTCAGAATTAGTGGGTTTTTGTTTGTCCACCCGCCTCTTGAGGATTGACCACAAGTTCTCAATGGGATTAAGGTCTGGGGAGTTTCCAGACCATGGACCCAAAATGTCAACGTTTTGGTCCCCGAGCCACTTAGTTATCACTTTTGCCTTATGGCACGGTGCTCCATCGTGCTGGAAAATGCATTGTTCTTCACCAAACTGTTGTTGGATTGTTGCAGAAGTTGCTGTAGGAGGGTGTTTTTGTACCATTCTTTATTCATGGCTGTGTTTTTGGGCAAAATTGTGAGTGAGCCCACTCCCTTGAATGAGAAGCAACCCCACACATGAATGGTCTCAGGATGATTTACTGTTGGCATGACACAGGACTGATGGGAGCGCTCACCTTTTCTTCTCCGGACAAGCCTCTTTCCAGATGCTTTAAACAATCGGAAAGAGGCTTCATCGGAGAATATGACTTTGCCCCAGTCCTCAGCAGTCCATTCACCAAACTTTCTGCAGAAGATCAATCTGTCCCTGATGTTTTTTTTGGAGAGAAGTGGCTTCTTTGCTGCCCTTCTTGACACCAGGCCATCTTCCAAAAGTCTTTGCCTCACTGTGCATGCAGATGCGTTCACACCTGCCTGCTGCCATTCCTGAGCAAGCTCTGCACTGGTGGCACACCGATCCCGCAGCTGAATCCTCTTTAGGAGGCCATCCTGGCGCTTGCTGGACTTTCTTGGACGCCCTGAAGCCTTCTTAACAAGAATTGAACCTCTTTCCTTGAAGTTCTTGATGATCCTATAAATTGTTGATTGAGGTGCAATCTTAGTAGCCACAATATCCTTGCCTGTGAAGCCATTTTTATGCAATACAATGATGGCTGCTCGCGTTTCTTTGCAGGTCACCATGGTTAACAATGGAAGAACAATGATTTCAAGCATCACCCTCCTTTTAAAATGTCATGTCTGCCATTTTAACCCAATCAGCCTGACATAATGATCTCCAGCCTTGTGTTCGTCAACATTCTCACCTGAGTTAACAAGACGATTACTGAAATGATCTCAGCAGGTCCTTTAATGACAGCAATGAAATGCAATGGAAAGGTTTTTTTGGGGATTAAGTTAATTTTCATGGCAAAGAAGGACTATGCAATTCATCTGATCACTCTTCATAACATTGTGGAGTATATGCAAATTGCTATTATAAAAACTTAAGCAGCAACTTTTCCAATTTCGAATATTTATGTAATTCTCAAAACTTTTGGCCACGACTGTAGATGCCTGTTTTGACAAAGGCTCACAGTAGCCGAAACGCACGCGTCACTTATCATTTGTATGTGACCATTAAATCTATTTGAAATTATTACTGAAGCGAGTGCTGGTCCTTACTATACCATTATCTGTAGATGCCTGGTCATGCAGGTTGTGCTACGGTTCAAAACGTTAATGCCTCGCTTTAGGCTCTGATCGCACAGCATGCAAACCACTTGGGTCTTGTCGTCAGCACATTGTGTGAAGAAGTGCCATGCCAGGGAACTCCTTGAAGCTGCCTTTGGTGTGCTCGGTCCCTGGTGACGGTGGCCAGTAGCAGGCGAACTGCTCTGCTTTTGCAACCTGCTCCCGCTTTTGCTACGCTGTTGGCTCGGTCTCACCACTGCCTCTTCCTCCGAACTCTGAAAGTCAGTGGCACGACCTTCATTCCATCCATGTGGGGTCTAGGACCTCATCGTCCCCTGCATCGCCTCCCACCCAGTCTTCCTCCCTGACCTCCTTTTGGGTCTGCACACTGCAGAAAGACGCAGAAGTTGGCACCTGTGTTTCATCATCATCAGAGACATGCTGAGGTGGTATTCCCATGTCCTCATCAGGAAACATAAGTGGTTGTGCGTCAGTGCATTCTATGTCTTCCACCCCTGGGGAAGGGCTAGGTGGATGCCCTTGGGAAACCCTGCCAGCAAAGTCTTTAAACAGCATAAGAGACAGGTTCCCCGATATGCACGGGGGTGATGTGACAGACTGATGGGCATGGGTTTCAGGCGCCTCCTGTGCGCTTTCTGCAGAAGACTGGGTGGGAGATAATGTGAACGTGCTGGATCCACTGTCGGCCACCCAATTGACTAGCGCCTGTACTTGCTCAGGCCTTATCATCCTTAGAACGACATTAGGCCCGACCAAATATCGCTGTAGATTCTGGCAGCTACTGGGACCTGAGGTAGTAGGTTCAGTAGGACGTGTAGCTGTGGCAGAACAGCCACGTCCTCTCCCTGCACCAGAGGCGCCACCAACACCACCACCACGACCATGACCGTGTCCCTTTTTAGATGTTTGCCTCATAATTAGCGTTCACAAAGCAAAGAAAAAAGTGGTTAAGTATGTTAAAAATAATTAACTGCCAATATAAACCCTGATGTAGGGTATTGTACTCTATTTTTTTTTTTAAACTCTACAGGGAGTGCAGAATTATTAGGCAAGTTGTATTTTTGAGGATTCATTTTATTATTGAACAACAACCATGTTCTCAATGAACCCAAAAAACTCATTAATATCAAAGCTGAATATTTTTGGAAGTAGTTTTTAGTTTGTTTTTAGTTTTAGCTATTTTAGGGGGATATCTGTGTGTGCAGGTGACTATTACTGTGCATAATTATTAGGCAACTTAACAAAAAACAAATATATACCCATTTCAATTATTTATTTTTACCAGTGAAACCTATATAACATCTCAACATTCACAAATATACATTTCTGACATTCAAAAACAAAACAAAAACAAATCAGTGACCAATATAGCCACCTTTCTTTGCAAGGACACTCAAAAGCCTGCCATCCATGGATTCTGTCAGTGTTTTGATCTGTTCACCATCAACATTGCGTGCAGCAGCAACCACAGCCTCCCAGACACTGTTCAGAGAGGTGTACTGTTTTCCCTCCTTGTAAATCTCACATTTGATGATGGACCACAGGTTCTCAATGGGGTTCCGATCAGGTGAACAAGGAGACCATGTCATTAGATTTTCTTCTTTTATACCCTTTCTTGCCAGCCACGCTGTGGAGTACTTGGACACGTGTGATGGAGCATTGTCCTGCATGAAAATCATGTTTTTCTTGAAGGATGCAGACTTCTTCCTGTACCACTGCTTGAAGAAGGTGTCTTCCAGAAACTGGCAGTAGGACTGGGAGTTGAGCTTGACTCCATCCTCAACCCGAAAAGGCCCCACTTGATACCAGCCCAAACCAGTACTCCACCTCCACCTTGCTGGCGTCTGAGTCGGACTGGAGCTCTCTGCCCTTTACCAATCCAGCCACGGGCCCATCCATCTGGCCCATCAAGACTCACTCTCATTTCATCAGTCCATAAAACCTTAGAAAAATCAGTCTTGAGATATTTCTTGGCCCAGTCTTGACGTTTCAGCTTGTGTGTCTTGTTCAGTGGTGGTCGTCTTTCGGCCTTTCTTACCTTGGCCATGTCTCTGAGTATTGCACACCTTGTGCTTTTGGGCACTCCAGTGATGTTGCAGCTCTGAAATATGGCCAAACTGGTGGCAAGTGGCATCTTGGCAGCTGCACGCTTGACTTTTCTCAGTTCATGGGCAGTTATTTTGCGCCTTGGTTTTTCCACATGCTTCTTGTGACCCTGTTGACTATTTTGAATGAAACACTTGATTGTTTGATGATCACGCTTCAGAAGCTTTGCAATTTTAAGAGTGCTGCATCCCTCTGCAAGATATCTCACTATTTTTGACTTTTCTGAGCCTGTCAAGTCCTTCTTTTGACCCATTTTGCCACACCCCTTCTCATTACAGAGATGCACATCACCTAATATGCTTAATTGGTAGTAGGCTTTCGAGCCTATACAGCTTGGAGTAAGACAACATGCATAAAGAGGATGATGTGGTCAAAATACTCATTTGCCTAATAATTCTGCACGCAGTGTATATGACAGCGGTATTTGTGGCCTAAATGTGATACTCACTTATGCACGTCTTATCCCAGATGTGCAGTATATCAGTGGCTTTTTTCACCCCAGTAACCAAAAAGCTGTATTTCTGGCCTAAATGTGACAGTCACTTATGCATGTCTAATCCTAGATGTGCAGTATATCAGAGGCTTTTTTCACCCCAGTAACAAAAAAGCCGTATTTCTGGCCTAAATATGACAGTCACTTATGCTTGTCTAATCCCAGATGTGCAGTATATTAGATGGTTTTTTCACCTTAACCAAAAAGCTGTATTTCTGTCCTAAATGTGACAGTCAATTATGCACGTGTAATCCCAGATGTGCAGTATATGAGAGGCTTTTTTCACCCCAGTATGCCAAAACCGTATTTATGGCCTAAATGTGACAGTCACTTATGCTTGTCTAATCCCAGATGTGCAGTATATTAGAGGGTTTTTTCACCCTAACCAAAAAGCTGTATTTCTGTCGTAAATGTGACAGTCACTTATGCACGTGTAATCCCAGATGTGCAATATGTTAGAGGGTTTTTTCACCCTAACCAAAAAGCTGTATTTCTGTCCTAAATGTGACAGTCACTTATTCTTGTCTAATCCCAGATGTGCAGTATATTAGAGGGTTTTTTCACCCTAACCAAAAAGCTGTATTTCTGTCCTAAATGTGACAGTCACTTATGCACGTGTAATCCCAGATGTGCAGTATATGAGGCTTTTTTCACCCCAGTATGCCAAAGCCGTATTTAAGTCCAGAATGTAACAGTCACTTATGCATGTTTAATCCCAGATATGCAGTATATTAGAGGGCTTTTTCACCCTAACCAAAAAGCTGTATTTCTGTCCTAAATGTGACAGTCACTTATGCTTGTCTAATCCCAGATGTGCAGTATATTAGAGGGTTTTTCACCCTAACCAAAAAGCTGTATTTCTGTCCTAAATGTGACAGTCACTTATGCGTGTGTAATACCAGATGTGCAGTATATGAGAGGCTTTTTTCACCCCAGTATGCCAAAGCCGTATTTAAGTCCAGAATGTAACAGTCACTTATGCACGTGTAATCCCATATATGCAGTATATTAGAGGGCTTTTTCACCCTAACCAAAAAGCTGTATTTCTGTCCTAAATGTGAAAGTCACTTATGCACGTTGTGGCAATGTGAACATTGAGGTGTTGTTTCCCCAGGTTCCAGTCCGGGACTTGAGACATGGTCATGTCCAGGGATCCTATTTAATCATGCTACTGGATCTTGGGTGTGGCTCACTCTGGGGAGTCTGTGTGCAGCAGAAGCCTGGGAAGGCTCTGTACAAGTGGGCTCAGCCGAGCTGGCTGAGGGGCCACGGGGCTAGGTGTTAGCCTGAACTTTGGGGGACTCCGCGAGGTCTTGGAATCGACGGTCGCTAGGCCAGAGTCAGGAGGACTTCTGGGCCACAATTCCCCCAAAAGGTACTGGACTTTGTTACAGCCTGGAAGTGCTGGATTGTTAGGCTGGGAAAAGCCGCATGTTCTTCCCGTGTGTGAACGGGGCTTTCAGTGAGGTAGGGAGTCCTCATGTTTAGTTAGAGCCCAGCGGGCAGGTGTTTATTTTGTATTGTTTGTTTTGGTTTGCTGAGGCACAATAAATGCACTGTTTGGACATGAAACCTGCTGTCCTGAAGACGATTCTTGTGAGAATGACCCCCGAATAAGAGACGATCCCTTACATATGGTGGAGGATGCGGGCAGGTGTCCCTGCTGATAATTAAAAGTGCTGGAAGCCTGCTAGTTTGCAGGAGCAGCGGCTGCTGGAAAACTGCTGGTGTTAATCTGGACATTTTTTTTTCTGTGGTGCACACTGTGCAGGATTTAAAGGGCCAGAAGCCAGTGAGAGAGACTGACCTGTTTGGAAGGACTGTCAGTTGATATGGGGTGGATGGAGGATTTCACCAAGCAGCTTATGCGGGCCAATCTGAAGGCTAGCCAAAGGCAAATGATGTGGCAACAGGAGCAGGAAAAGCTCATGTGCGGGCTGGACAAACAAAGAGACGTCCTAACCCAAGGCGTTTTCCATGGTAACCGCTGTGCGTAGGAACTGGGCAGTGACCTCATGACTAGGAGCCAAGAACTGCAGGTTCTCGGGATGCGGTTGGATGCAGAGGTGGTGTATGCCGTTGCCAAGGGCAACCGACGGGAAGAGAGTGAGAAAGAGAACAGTGCGGCTCTCAAGAGTTCAAGTGTTTTCTGCCAAGGTGCACAGAGTTCTAGAGAGGATGTGCGAAGATGTCGTAATGCTGTTGCTAAGAGCAACCAACCACGGCAGCAGGCAGCTGTCCGGCAACAGAGAGAGTGCTGCTGGAGATGTCGCCAAGTGGGAAGGTGTGCACCTGGTTGTCCTATGAACAGGAATCAAAGATGGGAGGTTCCCAACATCCCGGAGAAGGAAGATAACTGCTGGGGAGACGTGCGTACAGCACTTGGAAGCGCCAAACCCGTGACGGCTGTGGGTAAGAGCGTTCCAGTTGTTTCTTATACAGCAGTTAAAGTGACAGGCAGCGGGGCTCTGGAGGTTGGGCATATTGCTGACCAGTGCCCTAATGCCTCAGAAGCCCTGTGCTGTGGTATGAGCCGGCAGCAGTTGCTATCTGCCGAGCCAGTCGGTGTAAAAACACCAGGACTAGAGACTGCTACGCCAATGTGTGACCTTGTGGAGAAGGGCTGTCCAGTCCAGGCTTTGTTGGACGCAGAGAGCCAGGTGATCCTGGTACCTGCCAGCCAGGTGGCTGAGAACTATGTGCAGGACGTTCATGGAGTTGGCATGGACTGTCCGGTGGCTCTCCCTGAGTGTGAGACTCCAGTGCAATCTGGGACTTGTGAACTTATGTATTAGTGATGCAGTTTCACGTATGCATAATGTGTTATTGGGCCGTGATATTGTTTTGTTGCTGTGGGGTAAGGTACACACTTCTGCAGATAGTGAGGAAACTCCTGCAGAACCTGTACCTGTCCCTTTAAGTGAAGGTCTAAGGGAGCTGCACTGTGACCTCCATTGGGAAAGAATGTTGACCATTGAAAACAATGGTGCTGGTAAAGTGCAAAGTGATGGTGACAAGAGTGCGGAAATGCATAAGGAAAATGTGATGTCATATGAAATATGTGGTGACAGTGATATATCTTTTCCGTTGCAGGTTGTTGTCAGGGGAGAAGCGCCCCCTGGTGGTAAAAATGTAAATGATGATGAAACTTTATTTTCTGCATCTGCTATGTTTCATGAAGCGCTATATGACTTGTTCAAAAGGTTTGAAGACATGCCTATAAGTAGTGTGGAGCAAAGCCCAGCTCCAGCTCAGTGTTTGAATGTGCAGGAGAATATGATAGGGCTAGAGGGTGTACCACATGGACCAGAGGTGGAAATGCAGTCTCCACAATGTTGGTTGGTTACTAAGGAAGGGTCCCAGGGGGTGATTAGGCACTGTAGTCTAGGTAGGAAGGCAGTGTTTATGATAAACCAAGCTCTGATGGCCTGGGTCTGGCAAAATATAGGGAAGCATGTGACGCTGGCCATCTCTTCCAGGGGGAACGTTGAGCCAGAAGATGGCAGTATAATGCGGATGCCCTGTCACGAGCAACCAGTTGGTACATGTGTTCACCCCCACAGGTTTGAACAGAGGGGGGGGGGGGGGATATGTGGCAATGTGAACATTGAGGTGTTCTTTCCCCAGGTTCCAGTCCGGGACTTGAGACATGCTCATGTCCAGGGATCCTATTTAATCCTGTTACTGGATCTTGGGTGTGGCTCACTCTGGGGAGTCTGTGTGCAGCAGAAGCCTGGGGAGGCTCTGTACAAGTGGGCTCAGCCGAGCTGGTTGAGGGGCCACGGGGCTAGGTGTTAGCCTGAACTTTAGGGGACTCCATGAGGTCTTGGAATCGACGGTCGCTAGGCCAGAGTCAGGAGGACTTCTGGGCCACAATTCCCCCAAAAGGTACTGGACTTTGTTACAGCCTGGAAGTGCTGGATTGTTAGGCTGGGAAAATCCGCATGTTCTTCCCGTGTGTGAACGGGCTTTCAGTGAGGTAGGGAGTCCTCATGTTTAGTTAGAGCCCAGCCGGGCAGGTGTTTATTTTGTATTGTTTCTTTTGGTTTGCTGAGGCACAATAAATGCACTGTTTGGACATGAAACCTGCTGTCCTGAAGACGATTCTTGTGAGAATGACCCCCGAATAAGAGACGATCCCTTACAACGTGTAATCCCAGATATGCAATATATTAGAGGGTTTTTTCACCCTAACCAAAAAGCTGTATTTCTCTCCTAAATGTGACAGTCACTTATGCATGTGTAATCCCAGATGTGCAGTATATTAGAGGGTTTTTTCACCCTAACCAAAAAGCTGTATTTCTGTCCTAAATGTGACAGTCACTTATGCACTTGTAATCCCAGATGTGCAGTATTTCAGAGGCTTTTTTCACCCTAGTATGCCAAAGCCGTATTTCTGTCCTAAATGTGACAGTCACTAATGCACGTGTAATCCCAGATGTGCAGTATATAAGAGGCTTTTTTCACGCCAGTATGCCAAAGCCGTAGTTATGGCCTAAATGAGACAGTCACTTATGCATGTGTAATCCCAGATGTGCAGTATTTCAGAGGCTTTTTTCACCCCAGTATGCCAAAGCCATATTTCTGTCCTAAATGTGACAGTCTTTTATGCACGTGTAATCCCAGATGTGCAGTATATGAGAGGCTTTTTTCAATGCCAGTATGCTAAAGCCGTATTTCTGTCCTAAATGTGACAGTCACTTGTGCACGTGTAATCCCAGATGTGCAGTATATTTGAGGGTTTTTTCACACTAACCAAAAAGCTCTATTTCTGTCCTAAATGTGACAGTCACTTATGCTTGTCTAATTCCAGATGTGCAGTATATTAGAGGGTTTTTTCACCCTAACCAAAAAGCTGTATTTCTGCCCTAAATGTGACAGTCACTTATGCACGTGTAATCCCAGATGTGCAGTATATCAGAGGCTTTTTTCAATGCCAGTATGCCAAAGCCGTATTTATGGCTTAAATAAGACAGTCACTTATGCACGTGCAATACCAGATATTGAGTATATTAGAGGGTTTTTTCACCCTAACCAAAAAGCTGTATTTCTGTCCTAAATGTGACAGTCACTTATGCACGTGTAATCCCAGATGTGCAGTATATGAGAGGCTTTTTTCACCCCAGTATGCCAAAGCCGTATTTCTGTCCTAAATGTGACAGTCACTTGTGCACGTGTAATCCCAGATGTGCAGTATATTTGAGGGTTTTTTCACACTAACCAAAAAGCTATATTTCTGTACTAAATGTGACAGTCACTTATGCACGTGTAATCCCAGATGTGCAGTATATGAGAGGCTTTTTTCTCCCAAGTATGCCAAAGCCGTATTTATGGCCAGAATGGGACAGTCACTTATGCATGTGTAATCCCAGATGTGCAGTATATTAGAGGGTTTTTTCACACTAACCAAAAAGCTCTATTTCTGTCCTAAATGTGACAGTCACTTATGCTTGTCTAATTCCAGATGTGCAGTATATTAGAGGGTTTTTTCACCCTAACCAAAAAGCTGTATTTCTGCCCTAAATGTGACAGTCACTTATGCACGTGTAATCCCAGATGTGCAGTATATCAGAGGCTTTTTTCAATGCCAGTATGCCAAAGCCGTATTTATGGCTTAAATAAGACAGACACTTATGCACGTGCAATCCCAGATGTTCAGTATATTAGAGGGTTTTTTCACCCTAACCAAAAAGCTGTATTTCTGTCTTAATGTGACAGTCACTTATGCACGTGTAATCCCAGATGTGCAGTATATAAGAGGCTTTTTTCACCCCAGTATGCCAAAGCCGTATTTCTGTCCTAAATGTGACAGTCACTTATGCACGTGTAATCCCAGATGTGCAGTATATCAGAGGGTTTTTTCATGCCAGTATGCCAAAGCCGTAGTTATGGCCTAAATGAGACAGTCACTTATGCATGTGTAATCCCAGATGT
Source organism: Bufo bufo (assembly GCF_905171765.1). Lineage (NCBI taxonomy): Eukaryota > Metazoa > Chordata > Amphibia > Anura > Bufonidae > Bufo > Bufo bufo. Next base: position 98,337,830 of record NC_053395.1, read on the forward strand.
GCAGTATATTTGAGGGTTTTTTCACCCTAACCAAAAAGCTGTATTTCTGTCCTAAATGTGACAGTCACTTATGCACGTATAATCCCAGATGTGCAGTATATGAGAGGCTTTTTTCACCCTAACCAAAAAGCTGTATTTCTGTCCTAAATGTGACAGTTACTTATGCACGTGCAGTATATGAGAGGCTTTTTTCACCCCAGTATGCCAAAGCCGTATTTATGGCCAGAATGGGACAATCACTTATGCATGTGTAATCCCAGATGTGCAGTATATTAGAGAGTTTTTTCACCCTAACCAAAAAGTTGTATTTCTGTCGTAATTGTGACAGTCAGTTATGCATGTGTAATCCCAGATGTGCAGTATTTCAGAGGCTTTTTTCACCCCAGTATGCCAAAGCCGTATTTCTGTCCTAAATGTGACAGTCACTTGTGCACGTGTAATCCCAGATGTGCAGTATATTTGAGGTTTTTTTCACCCTAACCAAAAAGCTATATTTCTGTACTAAATGTGACAGTCACTTATGCACGTGTAATCCCAGATGTGCAGTATATGAGAGGGTTTTTTCACCCCAGTATGCCAAAGCCGTATTTATGGCCAGAATGTGACAGTCACTTATGCACGTACAATCCCAGATGTTCAGTATATTAGAGGGTTTTTTCACCCTAACCAAAAAGCTGTATTTCTGTCCTAAATGTGACAGTCACTTATGCACGTGTAATCCCAGATGTGCAGTATATGAGAGGCTTTTTTCACCCCAGTATGCCAAAGCCGTATTTCTGTCCTAAATGTGACAGTCACTTGTGCACGTGTAATCCCAGATGTGCAGTATATTTGAGGGTTTTTTCACACTAACCAAAAAGCTATATTTCTGTACTAAATGTGACAGTCACTTATGCACGTGTAATCCCAGATGTGCAGTATATGAGAGGCTTTTTTCTCCCAAGTATGCCAAAGCCGTATTTATGGCCAGAATGGGACAGTCACTTATGCATGTGTAATCCCAGATGTGCAGTATATTAGAGGGTTTTTTCACACTAACCAAAAAGCTCTATTTCTGTCCTAAATGTGACAGTCACTTATGCTTGTCTAATTCCAGATGTGCAGTATATTAGAGGGTTTTTTCACCCTAACCAAAAAGCTGTATTTCTGCCCTAAATGTGACAGTCACTTATGCACGTGTAATCCCAGATGTGCAGTATATCAGAGGCTTTTTTCAATGCCAGTATGCCAAAGCCGTATTTATGGCTTAAATAAGACAGACACTTATGCACGTGCAATCCCAGATGTTCAGTATATTAGAGGGTTTTTTCACCCTAACCAAAAAGCTGTATTTCTGTCTTAATGTGACAGTCACTTATGCACGTGTAATCCCAGATGTGCAGTATATAAGAGGCTTTTTTCACCCCAGTATGCCAAAGCCGTATTTCTGTCCTAAATGTGACAGTCACTTATGCACGTGTAATCCCAGATGTGCAGTATATCAGAGGGTTTTTTCATGCCAGTATGCCAAAGCCGTAGTTATGGCCTAAATGAGACAGTCACTTATGCATGTGTAATCCCAGATGTGCAGTATATTTGAGGGTTTTTTCACCCTAACCAAAAAGCTGTATTTCTGTCCTAAATGTGACAGTTACTTATGCACGTGCAGTATATGAGAGGCTTTTTTCACCCCAGTATGCCAAAGCCGTATTTATGGCCAGAATGGGACAATCACTTATGCATGTGTAATCCCAGATGTGCAGTATATTAGAGAGTTTTTTCACCCTAACCAAAAAGTTGTATTTCTGTCGTAATTGTGACAGTCAGTTATGCATGTGTAATCCCAGATGTGCAGTATTTCAGAGGCTTTTTTCACCCCAGTATGCCAAAGCCGTATTTCTGTCCTAAATGTGACAGTCACTTGTGCACGTGTAATCCCAGATGTGCAGTATATTTGAGTTTTTTTTCACCCTAACCAAAAAGCTATATTTCTGTACTAAATGTGACAGTCACTTATGCACGTGTAATCCCAGATGTGCAGTATATGAGAGGGTTTTTTCACCCCAGTATGCCAAAGCCGTATTTATGGCCAGAATGTGACAGTCACTTATGCACGTACAATCCCAGATGTTCAGTATATTAGAGGGTTTTTTCACCCTAACCAAAAAGCTGTATTTCTGTCCTAAATGTGACAGTCACTTATGCACGTGTAATCTCAGATGTGCAGTATTTCAGAGGCTTTTTTCACCCCAGTATGCCAAAGCCGTATTTCTGTCCTAAATGTGACAGTCACTTATGCACATGTAATACCAGATGTGCAGTATATCAAAGGCTATTTTCACGCCAGTATGCCAAAGCTGTATTTATGGCTTAAATAAGACAGTCACTTACGCACGTGCAATCCCAGATGTTCAGTATATTAGAGGGTTTTTTCACCCTAACCAAAAAGCTGTATTTCTGTCCTAAATGTGACAGTCACTTATGCACCTGTAATCCCAGATGTGCAGTATATGAGAGGCTTTTTTCACCCCAGTATGCCAAAGCAGTATTTATGGCCAGAATGTGACAGTCACTTATGCTTGTCTAATCCCAGATGTGCAGTATATTAGAGGGTTTTTTCACCCTAACCAAAAAGCTGTATTTTTGTCCTAAATGTGACAGTCACTTATGCACCTGTAATCCCAGATGTGCATTATATAAGAGGCTTTTTTCACCCCAGTATGCCAAAGCCGTATTTCTGTCCTAAATGTGACAGTCACTTCTGCACGTGTAATCCCAGATGTGCAGTATATTTGAGGGTTTTTTCACACTAACCAAAAAGCTATATTTCTGTACTAAATGTGACAGTCACTTATGCACTTGTAATCTCAGATGTGCAGTATTTCAGAGGCTTTTTTCACCCCAGTATGCCAAAACCGTATTTCTGTCCTAAATGTGACAGTCACTTATGCACGTGTAATACCAGATGTGCAGTATATCAGAGGCTTTTTTTTTAACGCCAGTATGCCAAAGCCGTAGTTATGGCCTAAATGAGACAGTCACTTATGCACGTGTAATCCCAGATGTGCAGTATTTCAGAGGCTTTTTTCACCCCAGTATGCCAAAGCCGTATTTCTGTCCTAAATGTGACAGTCACTTATGCACTTGTTATCCCAGATGTGCAGTATATAAGAGGCTTTTTTCACCCCAGTATGCCAAAGCCGTATTTCTGTCCTAAATGTGACAGTCACTTATGCACATGTAATCCCAGATGTGCAGTATATTAGAGGGTTTTTTCACCCTAACAAAAAACCTGTATTTCTGTCCTAATTGTGACAGTCACTTATGCACGTGTAATTCCAGATGTGCAGTATATGAGGCTTTTTTCACCCCAGTATGCCAAATTTATGGCCAGAATGTGACAGTCACTTATGCATGTGTAATCCCAGATGTACAGTATATTCGAGGGTTTTTTCACCCTAACCAAAAAGCTGTATTTCTGTCCTAAATGTTATAGTCACTTATGCACGTGTAATCTCAGATGTGCAGTATATCAGAGGCTTTTTTTACCCCAGTATGCCAAAGCCGTATTTCTGTCCTAAATGTGACAGTCACTTATGCACGTGTAATCCTAGATGTGCAGTATATGAGAGGCTTTTTTTCACCCCAGTATGCCAAAGCCGTTTTCAGTATGGGATCTGCATCTCCACTGCAGGGTGGCAGAACGCTGTCTACACATTGCAGCACGATGGGTCCCAGTACTGGCTTAACTTGTAGGAGACGCAGGTGCCCGCCAGCATACCGCCTCATCCGTCCTCTTTGCCAGGTGTCATCTGATGCGCTATAGCATGCGCGCGCGCACCTCTCCCTTTCTTATAGGAGTAGGCAGCTGGTTCCTGATTCCCATCCCCACCCGGAGGTGAGACTATTTGTATTTAAGGCAGCTTCACTCATCATGAAGTGTCCAAGCGTGGTTGTTGTACCTCTTGACTCCCGCTGAAGCATTCCTCTGTGTCTGTTTATTGGATTTCCTGGATTCTGACCTCTGCTTCGTTTGACTACGCATCTGCCTGCTGTCTGTTTATTGGATCACCTGGATTATAGACCTCTGCACTGCCTGACTATGCATCTGCCCATCTCCTCCTGTAAGTCTGCCTGGATCCAGATCCTGCACTGCCTATGAGACTGCTTATATCTGCACTGCCTGACAACGAGACTGCTTATATCTGCATGCTATATTGCTCTGAACTTTGTGTTGCCTGTATCTGTCAAGTGACTTTTAAATACTGTCTGCCAGTAAAGACCATCTGTTCCTTTATTCTGCCTTTGTTGGACTCTGTTCACACTACTGCAGGTAGCTGCATTCAAGGTAACCAGTGCAGACACCAGGGTCCTGTCTCTGAGAGTCAGCAATATTGGACTAATTCCCAGTCCTCTATCAGCTGACACAGAGGATCCACATCCTCTGGTCGTAACAGTACGCTTGGGCCATGGATTCTGCTGGCTCTAAACCAGGAATGTCTGAAGTACTACATGAGCTTGAACAACAGCGTACCACCCAGAAACAAGTGATAAATTACTTGCAGCATGTAGCTGCTCGCCTGGACTCCCTTTCTACAGCTCAGTCTGCACAGGCTCCTACTGCTTCTGCTGTCCCTGTTGCGGCTGCAGCACAGCCAAGCGTTTCCGGACCACGATTATCTGCTCCGCCCCGTTACAGCAGCAACCCGAAAGTCTGTCGTGGGTTTCTTAACCAGTGTACAATTCACTTTGAACTGCTTCCTCATCACTTTCAATCAGACCGCGCTAAAGTGGCGTTCATTATCTCTCATCTCGAGGGTGAGGCTCTGGCCTGGGCGAATCCAATATGGGAGAGATCTGGTCCTATCACCAATAATGTGGCACTATTTATGGACTCTTTTAAGAGGGTGTTTGAGGAGCCAGGTCGAGCTTCTTCTGCGGCCTCCTCTCTGCTGCACGTCCATCAAGGAAGCTGGTCGGTGGGCCAATATGCGATTCAGTTCCGCACCTTAGCATCTGAAATTTCGTGGAATGAGGAGGCTTTGGTGGCGGCCTTTTGGGAAGGTTTGTCTGGACGTATTAAGGATGAACTTGCAGGTCGTGATGTGCCTACCTCCCTTGAGGCTCTGATCTCTCTGGCTATTAAAATCGACATACGGTTTTCGGAGCGAGCTCGGGAGGCCCGTCGAGAAAAAAGACTTCCACAACAACTGTTTAAGTCTAATATGTCTCAACCTCCATTACGCACCTCCTTTTCGGATCCTGAACCCATGCAGGTGAATGCCACTCGGCTCTCTGATGAGGAACGTTGTCTTCGCATGTCTTCTGGACTCTGCCTCTACTGTGGTGGTCCGGGTCACCGTGTCCGCAACTGTCCCCAGAAGTCGGGAAACTCCAATGCTTAGGGTCTTTGGGAGAGGCGGCCCTAGGCGAAAACTGTTCCACTCTCCAAATTCCTGTGACTCTGGTTCTTGGGGACATCAAGGTCTCCATATCTGCTTCCTTAGATTCCGGGTCTGCGGGGAACTTCATACACCAAGCTATGGTGAGTCAATACCACATTCCTGTACGCCTGCTTAAAAATCCCCTGCTGGTGACTGCCGTCAGTGGACAAGTACTGACGGATCCAGTCCGGTTCATCACTGAGCCGTTGGAACTGCAGGTAGGGTGGTTACATGTTGAAAAGATTTCTCTATATGTGCTCCCGGAACTGTCCCATTCTCTTTTGCTGGAGTTGCCCTGGCTTAGGATGCACAATCCAGTAATCGAGTGGAGCTCTGGAGAGGTTCTTCAATGGGGTCAGCTGTGCCAAGGCAAGTGCTTATGTTCTATTAAACGAAGGGTATCTATATCCCTCCCTAAAAACCTGGAGGCCTTGCCGGTGGTCTATCATTCCTTTGCGGATGTGTACGATAAAAAAGAGGCTGAGACACTACCTCCCTGTCATGCCCCACTCTGACGATGTGCGGAGGTCGGCCAGGATTGCAGCACGAGTTTAGTGTTTGTTTTGGAGTCATGCTGGATCCGCCCCTCATCAGGTTCACTGGGTGGAGTCATTAGTTTAAATAGCTCCTCAGCCCAGTGCCCTGAGCGGATTATACTCATCATTGTGGTCTTGGAAGCTAGGAAGGAAGGTTGGCTGTCTGTTCCAGCTCAGGAAGATAAGTGTTGTTTCTAGTTGGTTGTTTTGTGTCATCTATCCCATCCAGGTTCTGTGCGAGCAGGCTGCTCCTATTTCCCACTTCACCATCTCAGGGAATTCAGGGTTTTGTCAGCCCAGGCACGGGGACACCTCATACCTACCTTAAAGGTCTGTAGGTGGGCTGAGCAGTGCAGGGAAGGAGGTCAGGGATTAGCTAGAAGGTGACCCTTCCCCTGTCTCTCGCCCAGAGCCTGGTTGGTGCATTATCTGTTATACTCAGTGCACGCCCGCCGTGACATTATAATCCGCCATACTGTGACTGTCATCACTCAGCGCTTTTGTGATGGCGTCAATTGATGCACTGAGTGACCGCATGCAGGGTTTATCCCTAGAGGTTGCTGATCTGCGTAGTTCGGTCACACACTGTCAGTTTCTGGCATCAGGTACAGGTCAAATTGGTGGGGAGCCTAAAGTCGCTCTTCCCGAGAGATTTACAGGGGGTACGGATGATTTTTTCCGCTTTAAAGAGTCATGCAAATTGTACTTTTGACTGCGGCCATTTTCGTCAGGTAATGAAGATCAGAGGGTTGGTATCATCATGTCTCTGCTTAAAGGGGACGCGCAATCCTGGGCTTTTTCTCTGCCGCCCGGTTCTCTGGCTCTCCGGTCAGTGGAGGAATTTTTCCAAGCCCTGGGATTGATTTACGATGACCCAGATCGGGTCTCAATGGCAGAATCGAAATTGCGTAACTTACTACAGGGTAAACATACTGCAGAGGGTTACTGCACAGTTTAGGAGGTGGGCTACTGAGTCGGGGTGGAACGACCCCGCGTTACGTAGTCAGTTTTGTCAGGGGTTATCTGAAAGGTTGAAGGATGCCCTGGCTTTTCATGAGTATCCGGATACTTTAGAGAATGCAATGTCTTTGGCTATACGGTTGGATAGACGTATCAGAGAGAGGTGTAAGGGTCCCTCCGTGCAGGGGATCCCTCCTGCGTGTGGTTTTGTTTCTCCTACTGCCCAGGGTGATATTACTTATAACTCTGGGGTAGGGGAGGAACCTATGCAGTTAGGTCAGATATCTTGCCATTCTGATAGTAAAGACTTTAGAAAAGTGCACAATCTATGTTACTTTTGTGGAAAGAGGGGTCATTTTTAGGGATGAGCGAACCCGAACTATATAGTTCGGGTTCGTACCGAATTATGGGGTGTCCGTGACACGGACCCGAACATTTTCGTAAAAGTCCGGGTTCGGTGTTCGGCGCTTTCTTGGCGCTTTTTGAAAGGCTGCAAAGCAGCCAATCAACAAGCGTCATACTACTTGCCCCAAGAGACCATCACAGCCATGCCTACTTTTGGCATGGCTGTGATTGGCCAGTGCAGCATGTGACCCAGTCTCTATTTAAGCTGGAGTCACGTAGCGCCGCACGTCACTCTGCTCTGATCAGTGTAGGGAGAGGTTGCAGCTGCTGTTAGGGCCAGATTAGGCAGTGATTAACTCCTCCAAAAGACTTCATTCAGTGATCGATCTACAGCTGTGGATCATTGAACTGCTGCTATTCAATTGCTCACTGTTTTTAGGCTGCCCAGAGCGTTTTTCATTCACTTTTTTCTGGGTTGATCGGCGGCCATTTTGTGTCTTGTGGTGCGCCAGCACAAGCTGCCACCAAGTACATTTAACCATCAATAGTGTGGTTATTTTTTGGCTATATCCTACATCAGGGTCAAGCTGTCATCAAGTGCATTTAACCATCAATAGTGTGGTTATTTTTTGGCCATATACTACATCAGGGGCAAGCTGAGCCTGTCACCAAGTGAATTTAACCATCAATAGTGTGGTTATTTTTTGGCTGTATCCTACATCAGGGTCAAGCTGTCATCAAGTGCATTTAACCATCAATAGTGTGGTTATTTTTTGGCCATATACTACAGTTGTGGCCAAAAGTTTTGAGAATTACATAAATATTGGAAATGGGAAAAGTTGCTGCTTAATTTTTTATAATAGCAATATGCATATACTCCAGAATGTTATGAAGAGTGATCAGATGAATTGCATAGTCCTTCTTTGCCATGAAAATTAACTTAATCCCACAAAAACCTTTCCACTGCATTTCATTGCTGTCATTAAAGGACCTGCTGAGATCATTTCAGTAATCGTCTTGTTAACTCAGGTGAGAATGTTGACGAGCACATGGCTGGAGATCATGTCAGGCTGATTGGGTTAAAATGGCAGACTTGACATGTTAAATGGAGGGTGATGCTTGAAATCATTGTTCTTCCATTGTTAACCATGGTGACCTGCAAAGAAACGCGAGCAGCCATCATTGTATTGCATAAAAATGGCTTCACAGGCAAGGATATTGTGGCTACTAAGATTGCCTCAATCAACAATTTATAGGATCATCAAGAACTTCAAGGAAAGAGGTTCAATTCTTGTTAAGAAGGCTTCAGGGCGTCCAAGAAAGTCCAGCAAGCGCCAGGATCGTCTCCTAAAGAGGATTCAGCTGCGGGATCGGAGTGCCACCAGTGCAGAGCTTTCTCAGGAATGGCAGCAGGCAGGTGTGAACGCATCTGCACGCACAGTGAGGTGAAGACTTTTGGAAGATGGCCTGGTGTCAAAAAGGGCAGCAAAGAAGCCACTTCTCTCCAAAAAAAACATCAGGGACAGATTGATCTTCTGCAGAAAGTATGGTGAATGGACTTCTGAGGACTGGGGCAAAGTCATATTCTCCGATGAAGCCTCTTTCCGATTGTTTGGGGCATCTGGAAAAAGGCTTGTCCGGAGAAGAAAAGGTGAGCGTTCCCATCAGTCCTGTGTCATGCCAACAGTAAAGCATCCTGAGACCATTCATGTGTGGGGTTGCTTCTCATCCAAGGGAGTGGGCTCACTCACAATTTTGCCCAAAAACACAGCCATGAATAAAGAATGGTACCAAAACACCCTCCAACAGCAACTTCTTCCAACAATCCAACAACAGTTTGGTGAAGAACAATGCATTTTCCAGCACGATGGAGCACCGTGCCAAAAGGCAAAAGTGATAACTAAGTGGCTCGGGGACCAAAACGTTGACATTTTGGGTCCATGGCCTGGAAACTCCACAGATCTTAATCCCATTGAGAACTTGTGGTCAATCTTCAAGAGGCGGGTGGACAAACAAAAACCCACTAATTCTGACAAACTCCAAGAAGTGATTATGAAAGAATGGGTTGCTATCAGTCAGGAATTGGCCCAGAACTTGATTGAGAGCATGCCCAGTCGAATTGCAGAGGTCCTGAAAAAGAAGGGCCAACACTCTTTGCATAAATGTCATGTAATTGTCGATAAAAGCCTTTGAAACGTATGAAGTGCGTGTAATTATATTTCACTACATCACAGAAACAACTGAAACGAAGATCTAAAAGCAGTTTAGCAGCAAACTTTGTGAAAACTAATATTTGTGTCATTCTCAAAACTTTTGGCCACGACTGTACATCAGGGGCAAGCTGAGCCTGTCACCAAGTGCATTTAACCATCAATAGTGTGGTTATTTTTTGGCTATATCCTACATCAGGGTCAAGCTGAGCCTGTCACCAAGTGCATTTAACCATCAATAGTGTGGTTATTTTTTGGCTATATCCTACATCAGGGTCAAGCTGTCATCAAGTGCATTTAACCATCAATAGTGTGGTTATTTTTTGGCCATATACTACATCAGGGGCAAGCTAAACCTGTCACCAAGTGCATTTTACCATCAATAGTGTGGTTATTTTTTGGCTATATCCTACATCAGGGTCAAGCTGAGCTTGTCACAAAGTTATTCTCAATAACTTCACACACACGCTACAGTGCAATTCCAAGTCTAATTCTGTGTGTAAACGTATACCTGTCACCCAGCGCCTAAAAAATAGGCCTCAAATTTATATTTGATGGTAAGGCCTGAGCAGGTACAGGCATTAGTCAATTGGGTGGCTGACAGTGGATCCAGCACGTTCACATTATCTCCCACCCAGTCTTCTGCAGAAAGCGCACAAATGGCGCATGAAAACCAAGCCCATCAGTCTGTCACATCACCCCCATGCATATCAGGGAAACTGTCTGAGCCTCAAGTTATGCAGCAGTCTCTTATGCTGTTTGAAGACTCTGCTGGCAGGGTTTCCCAAGGGCATCCACCTAGACCTTCCCCAGCGGTGGAAGACATAGAATGCACTAACGCAAAACCACTTATGTTTCCTGATGATGAGGACATAGGAATACCACCTCAGCACGTCTCTGATGATGACGAAACACAGGGTCCAACTGCTGCGTCTTTCTGCAGTGTGCAGACTGAACAGGAGGTCAGGGATGAAGACGATGCAGGGGACGATGAGGTCCTAGACCCCACATGGAATGAAGGTCGTGCCACTGACTTTCACAGTTCGGAGGAAGAGGCAGTGGTGAGACCGAGCCAACAGCGTAGCAAAAGACAAAGAGGGAGCAGTGGGCAAAAGCAGAACACCCGCCACCAAGAGACTCCGCCTGCTACTGACCGCCGCCATCTGGGACCGAGCACCCCAAAGGCAGCTTCAAGGAGTTCCCTGGCATGGCACTTCTTCAAACAATGTGCTGACGACAAGACCCGAGTGGTTTGCACGCTGTGCCATCAGAGCCTGAAGCGAGGCATTAACGTTCTGAACCTTAGCATGACCTGCATGACCAGGCACCTGCATGCAAAGCATGAACTGCAGTGGAGTAAACACCTTAAAAACAAGGAAGTCACTCAGGCTCCCGCTGCTACCTCTTCTGCTGCTGCCGCCGCCTCTGCCTCTTCCTCCGCCTCTGGAGGAACGTTGGCACCTGCTGCCCAGCAAACATGGCATGTACCACCAACACCACCACCTGCGTCACCAAGCATCTCAACCATGTCACACGGCAGCGTTCAGCTCTCCATCTCACAAACATTTGAGAGAAAGCGTAAATTCCTACCTAGCCACCCTCGATCCCTGGCCCTGAATGCCAGCATTTCTAAACTACTGGCCTATGAAATGCTGTCATTTAGGCTGGTGGACACAGACAGCTTCAAACAGCTCATGTCGCTTGCTGTCCCACAGTATGTTGTTCCCAGTCGGCACTACTTCTCCAAGAGAGCCGTGCCTTCCCTGCACAACCAAGTATTCGATAAAATCAAGTGTGCACTGCGCAACGCCATCTGTGGCAAGGTCCTCCTAACCACAGATACGTGGACCAGTAAGCACGGCCAGGGACGCTATATCTCCCTAACTGCACACTGGGTAAATGTAGTGGCGGCTGGGCCCCAGGCGGAGAGCTGTTTGGCGCACGTCCTTCCGCCGCCAAGGATCGCAGGGCAACATTCTTTGCCTCCTGTCTCCTCCTCCTCCTACTCAGCTTCCTCCTCCTCTTCTTCCACCTGTTCATCCAGTCAGCCACACACCTTCACCACCAAGTTCAGCACAGCCCGGGGTAAACGTCAGCAGGCCATTCTGAAACTCATATGTTTGGGGGACAGGCCCCACACCGCACAGGAGATGTGGCGGGGTATAGAACAGACCGACGAGTGGTTGCTGCCGGTGAGCCTCAAGCCCGGCCTGGTGGTGTGTGATAATGGGCGAAATCTCGTTGCAGCTCTGGGACTAGCCGATTTGACGCACATCCCTTGCCTGGCACATGTGCTGAATTTGGTGGTGCAGAAGTTAATTCGCAACTACCCCGACATGTCAGAGCTGCTGCATAAAGTGCGGGCCGTCTGTTCGCGCTTCCGGCGTTCACATCCTGCCGCTGTTCGCCTGTCTGCGCTACAGCGTAACTTCGGCCTTCCCGCTCACCGCCTCATATGCGACGTGCCCACCAGGTAGAACTCCACCTTGCACATGCTGGACAGACTGTGCGAGCAGCAGCAGGCCATAGTGGTGTTTCAGCTGCAGCACGCACGGGTCAGTCGCACTGCGGAACAGCACCACTTCACCACCAATGACTGGGCCTCCATGCGAGACCTGTGTGCCCTGTTGCGCTGTTTCGAGTACTCCACCAACATGGCCAGTGGCGATGACGCCATTATCAGCGTTACAATACCACTTCTATGTCTCCTTGAGAAAACACTTAGGGCGATGATGGAAGAGGAGGTGGCCCAGGAGGAGGAGGAGGAGGAGGAAGAGGGGTCATTTTTAGCACTTTCAGGCCAGTCTCTTCGAAGTGACTCAGAGGGAGGTTTTTTGCAACAGCAGAGGCCAGGTACAAATGTGGCCAGACAGGGCCCACTACTGGAGGACGAGGAGGATGAGGATGAGGTGGAGGAGGATGAGGATGAAGCATGTTCACAGCGGGGTGGCACCCAACGCAGCTCGGGCCCATCACTGGTGCGTGGCTGGGGGGAAACGCAGGACGATGACGATATGCCTCCCACAGAGAACAGCTTGTCTTTACCTCTGGGCAGCCTGGCACACATGAGCGACTACATGCTGCAGTGCCTGCGCAACGACAGCACAGTTGCCCACATTTTAACGTGTGCGGAGTACTGGGTTGCCACCCTGCTGGATCCACGGTACAAAGACAATGTGCCCACCTTACTTCCTGCACTGGAGCGTGATAGGAAGATGCGCGAGTACAAGCGCACGTTGGTAGACGCGCTACTGAGAGCATTCCCAAATGTCACAGGGGAACAAGTGGAAGCCCAAGGCGAAGGCAGAGGAGGAGCAAGAGGTCGCCAACGCAGCTGTGTCACGGTTAGCTCCTCTGAGGGCAGGGTTAGCATGGCAGAGATGTGGAAAAGTTTTGTCACCACGCCACAGCTAACTGCACCACCACCTGATACGGAACATGTTAGCAGGAGGCAACATTTCACTAACATGGTGGAACAGTACCTGTGCACACCCCTCCACGTACTGACTGATGGTTCGGCCCCATTCAACTTCTGGGTCTCCAAATTGTCCACGTGGCCAGAGCTAGCCTTTTATGCCACGGCAGGGGGCGTCATTACAGACAAACGCAGCCGCCTGTCTACAGCCAATGTGGACAAGCTGACATTCATAAAAATGAACCAGGCATGGATCCCACAGGACCTGTCCATCCCTTGTGCAGATTAGACATTAACTACCTCCCCTTAACCATATATTATTGTACTCCAGGGCACTTCCTCATTCAATCCTATTTTTATTTTCATCTTACCATTATATTGCTGGGCAACCCAAAGTTGAATGAACCTCTCCTCTGTCTGGGTGCCGGGGCCTAAAAATATCTGACAGTGGCCTGTTCCAGTGGTGGGTGACATGAAGCCTGATTCTCTGCTATGACATGAAGACTGATTCTCTGCTGACATGAAGCCAGATTCTCTGCTATGGGACCTCTCTCCTCTGCCTGGGTGCCTGGGCCTAAATATCTGACAATGGACTGTTCCAGTGGTGGGTGACATGAAGCCTGATTCTCTGCTATGACATGAAGACTGATTCTCTGCTGACATGAAGCCAGATTCTCTGCTATGGGACCTCTCTCCTCTGCCTGGGTCTCCTGGGCCTAAATATCTGACAATGGACTGTTCCAGTGGTGGGTGACGTGAAGCCTGATTCTCTGCTATGACATGAAGCCTGATTCTCTGCTATGATATGAAGACTGATTCTCTGCTGACATGAAGCCAGATTCTATGTTATGGGACCTCTCTCCTCTGCCTGGGTGTCGGGGCCTAAATATCTGACAATGGACTGTTCCAGTTTTGGGTGACGTGAAGCCTGATTCTTTGCTATGACATGAAGACTGATTCTCTGCTGACATGAAGCCTGATTCTCTGCTATGGGACCTCTCTCCAATTGATATTGGTTAATTTTTATTTATTTTATTTTTATTTATTTCCCTATCCACATTTGTTTGCAGGGGATTTAACTACATTTTGCTGCCTTTTGCAGCCCTCTAGCCCTTTCCTGGGCTGTTTTACAGCCTTTTTAGTGCCGAAAAGTTTGGGTCCCCATTGACTTCAATGGGGTTCGGGTTCGGGACTAAGTTCGGGTCGGGTTCGCATCCCGAACCCGAACATTTCCGGGAAGTTCGGCCGAACTTCTCGAACCCGAACATCCAGGTGTTCGCTCAACTCTAGTCATTTTATTTTTTCTTGTCCTCATGTTAAATCACAGGTGGAAGAGAAAAAGAAAAAAGAAAAAAAAAACTTCCCTCATACTTGGTTGTATGAATGGTGTGGTGGAGCAGACAGGTATGCAAGCTCCCTGCAGTTCCCGTTTTCTCTATTTCAGCTATGGTGGCGCTAGACTCAAAAAATGTGTTTGTTGATGTATTCCTTCATTGTGGTGCTGGGGTAAACCTAATTGACTTTCTTTTTCTTCAAGGCCTGGGACTAAGTACTTGCACGTTAGAGAACGAGATTCGTGTTTTTGCAATTGATTCTTCCCCTCTTTCTCAAAGGAGCCTTACTCACATTGTTCATGGTATTCACTTAAGGGTGGGTGATTCACATGCTGAAATTATTTCTTGTTTTGTCATGAAGGATTTGCCAGCTCCTATAGTTTTGGGGTTGCCATGGTTGACTAGACATAACCCAATTATAGACTGGTAAGCGAAACAAATCATTGGTTGGAGCGAGTTTTGTTCGGATAATTGTCTTGGCACATCTATCTCTGGTGTGTCCATTACGGCTTTACCTCAGTATCTCTCGGATTTTGCGGATGTCTTTTCGGAGGTTGGGGCTCAGGAATTGCCCCCTCATCGAGACTATGATTGTCCAGTTAATCTCATTCCTGGTGCTAAGTTGCCAAAGTCTCGGCTTTACAACCTCTCTCAACCCGAAAGAGAGGTCATGCGAAAGTAAGTCGCCGAGAGTTTGGCAAAGGGTCATATTAGACCATCTAAGTCTCCAGTGGCAGTAGGTTTGTTCTTTGTGAAGAAAAAAGATGGATCACTGAGACCGTGTTTGGATTTCCGGGAATTGAACTGTATTACAGTCCGGGATCCATATCCCCTGCCCTTGATCTCTGATCTTTTTGATCAGATTGTTGGAGCCAAGGTGTTCTCCAAGTTGGGTTTGAGAGGAGCCTACCATCTGATCAGGATCAAGGAGGGGGATGAGTGGAAAACGGCCTTCAATATGCACGAGGGTCATTTTGAGAACCTGGTGATGCCTTTTGGGTTGACGAACGCGCCAGCAGTATTTCAGCGATTCGTCAATGACATTTTTCATCACTTGGTGGGGAGGTTCATAGTAGTTTACCTGGATGACATTTTAATTTATTCTCCTGATCTGAAGACCCATCAGGATCATGTGAGACAGGTTTTGACGATCCTTCGGGAGAATAAGTTATATGCCAAGTTGGAGAAATGTTTGTTTGCGGTGCAAGAGCTTCCGTTCTTGGGATACATGCTTTCTGATTCCGGTTTTCGTATGGACCCCGAAAAGGTCCGGGCGGTTCTGGAGTGGGACCGACCAGAGAATCAGAAAGCTTTGATGCGGTTCTTGGGGTTTACGAATTATTATAGGAAGTTTATTTCGAATTATTCTACCCTAGTAAAACCTCTTACTGATATGACCAAGAAGGGCGCCGATGTCTCTGTCTGGTCGGATGAGGCATTGCAGGCCTTTTCGGCTGTTAAGGAGCGTTTTGCGTCCGCTCCCATTCTGGTGCAGCCGGATGTGTCTCAACCATTCGTAGTGGAGGTTGATGCATCAGGTGGGGGTTGGGGTGCCTTCTT
This sequence comes from Bufo bufo, assembly GCF_905171765.1. NCBI lineage: Eukaryota > Metazoa > Chordata > Amphibia > Anura > Bufonidae > Bufo > Bufo bufo. Next base: position 98,353,613 of record NC_053395.1, read on the forward strand.
CTCCAAGAAGCTCTCGGTCGCCGAGAGGAATTATGATGTTGGAGATAGAGAGTTGTTGGCTATCAAGTTGGCCTTTGAGGAATGGTGCCACTGGTTGGAGGGGGCGTCTCACCCCGTTACGGTGTATACTGACCATAAGAATTTGGCTTACCTGCAATCTGCCAAGCGTCTGAACCCTAGGCAGGCCAGATGGTCACTGTTTTTTACCAGGTTCAATTTCGTGGTTACCTTTCGCCCAGGGGTCAAGAACGTCAAGGCAGATGCCTTGTCTCGCAGCTTTCCTGGGGGAGGTGATTCAGTAGATCCGGCGCCGATTTTGGCGGATGGGGTGGTGGTCTCTGCTCTGTACCCTGAATTGGAGATGGAGGTGTTGGGAGCCCGGGAGGGGGCTCCTGGTTCTTGTCCCTCAGGGAGGTTGTTTGTTCCTGAGGGCCTACGCATTTGTCTATGGACTTTATTACGGATCTGCCGAGTTCCTCCGGGAGAACAGTGATTTTGGTGGTGGTTGACCGTTTCAGTAAGATGTCTCACTTTATACCACTAACTAGTCTGCCTAACGCTAAGACTCTTGTGCAGATTTTTGTGGATAATATTGTGAAATTGCATGGTATTCCTTCGGATGTGGTCTCTGATAGGGGCACGCAGTTTGTCTCCAAGTTTTGGAGGGCGTTCTGCTCTCGGCTTGGCATTCAACTTTCATTCTCTTCGGCTTTTCATCCGCAGTCGAATGGTCAGACGGAGCGTACTAATCAAAACCTGGAGACCTACTTGAGGTGCTTTGTGGCTGAGAATCAGGAGGACTGGTCCTCATTCTGGTCTTTAGCAGAATTTGCGTTGAATAACCGTAGATAGGAGTCCACGGGTAAGTCGCCATTTTTTGGCGCATATGGTTTCCATCCCCAGTTTGGTACCTTCTCTGGGTCTGGTTCCTCTGGGATGCCAGAGGAGGAGAGATTCTCTTCTGCCTTATCCTCTATCTGGTGGAGGATTCAAGGGAATTTGGAGAGGATGGGTGAGCGGTATAAACGAATGGCTGACAAGAGACGTATGACTGGTCTGGACCTGTGTGTGGGTGATCTGGTGTGGTTGTCCACTAAAAATATCAAATTGAGAGTGCAATCTTTGGAAACTGGGTCCAAGATTTATTGGTCCGTATAAAATTTCTGCGGTGATCAATCCTGTGGCGTTTCGGCTGGATCTTCCGCAGACTTGGAGGATCCATGATGTGTTCCACAGGTCTTTACTAAAAAAATATGTGAGACCGGTGGAACCATCGCCATTGCCTCCTCCTCCTGTTCTAGTCGAGGGAAACTTGGAGTTTGAGATCTCCAGGATTCTTTACTCGAGAGTTCTTCGGGGTTCCCTTCAGTACCTGGTGCACTGTAGGGGATACGGTCCTGAGGAGAGGATGTGGGTTCCGGCGTCGGATGTCAACGCCAGCCGACTGGTGAGGGCTTTTCATAGGTCCCATCTGGATAAGGTTGGTCCGGGGTGTCCGGAGGTCACCCGTAGAAGGGGGGGTACTGTCATGCCCCACTCTGACGATGTGCGGAGGTCGGCCAGGATTGCAGCACGAGTTTAGTGTTTGTTTTGGAGTCGTGCTGGATCCGCCCCTGATCAGGTGCACTGGGTGGAGTCATTAGTTTAAATAGCTCCTCAGCCCAGTGCCCTGAGCGGATTATACTCATCATTGTGGTCTTGGAAGCTAGGAAGGAAGGTTGGCTGTCTGTTCCAGCTCAGGAAGATAAGTGTTGTTTCTAGTTGGTTGTTTTGTGTCATCTATCCCATCCAGGTTCTGTGCGAGCAGGCTGCTCCTATTTCCCACTTCACCATCTCAGGGAATTCAGGGTTTTGTCAGCCCAGGCACGGGGACACCTCATACCTACCTTAAAGGTCTGTAGGTGGGCTGAGCAGTGCAGGGAAGGAGGTCAGGGATTAGCTAGGAGGTGACCCTTCCCCTGTCTCTCGCCCAGAGCCTGGTTGGTGCGTTATCTGTTATACTCAGTGCACGCCCGCCATGACACTCCCCATCGCCCCTATGACTGCCCAATTGATTTACTACCTGGGACTTCTCCTCCTCGGGGTCGTGTTTATCCTCTGTCTCCTGCTGAATCGCAGGCAACAGCAGATTACATTAAGGAGAACCTTGAGAGGGGTTTCATCAGGAAGTCTTCCTCACCTGCAGGGGCAGGATTCTTTTTTGTGAAAAAGAAAGATGGGTCTCTTCGCCCCTGTATAGACTACCGTGGTCTGAATAAGATCACCATCAAGAATAAATACCCTTTACCGTTAATTTCTGAATTATTTGATAGACTCCGTGGGGCTCGGATCTTCTCTAAGCTGGACTTGCGGGGGGCATATAATTTAATACGGATTCGTGAGGGTGACGAATGGAAGACAGCTTTTAATACCAGGGATGGCCACTATGAATACCTCGTGATGCCCTTCGGGCTCAGTAATGCCCCTGCTGTCTTCCAGGAGTTTGTCAATGACATTTTTCAAGATCTCCTCTATTCTTGTGTTGTTCTCTATTTGGATGATATTCTTATTTTTTCCAGAGACATCAGAACTCATCGCAGGCATGTGCAGATGGTCTTACAACACTTACGAGAGAATCGTCTGTACGCTAAATTGGAAAAGTGTGTCTTTGAAAAGTCGTTCCTGCCCTTCCTGGGGTACATCATCTCGGATCATGGTCTCAAAATGGATCCTGGAAAGGTGGCAGCAGTGCTCGACTGGCCCCGTCCCTCCGGCCTGAAGGCAATACAAAGGTTCTTGGGTTTTGCCAATTATTATCGTCAATTCATCCGTAATTTTTCTACCCTGACAGTTCCTATTTCTGGTCTGACCAAGAAGGGTGCCAATTCCAAACAATGGTCCCCTGAAGCAGAGATGGCATTTTCCTCCCTCAAGCAAGCCTTTTCTTCAGCTCCAGTCCTTAGACGCCCAGAACCCAACAAACAGTTCTTCTTGGAGGTGGACGCATCCTCCGTGGGAGCCGGGGCGGTCCTTTCACAGAAGAATGCCTCAGGTCGTATGTCTCCTTGTGGGTTTTTTTCTAAGTTATTTTCCACTGCCGAAAAAAAACTATTCTATTGGGGACAGGGAACTCCTAGCAATTAAGTTGACTCTAGAGGAATGGAGATATCTTCTGGAAGGTTCTAGCCTACCGGTCATAATTTACACCGATCATAAGAACCTCACCTATTTGCAGACAGCTCAACGACTTAATCCTCGTCAGGCCCGTTGGTCTCTCTTCTTTGCCCGATTTAATTTTCAATTGCATTTTCAGTCCGCTGACAAAAATATCAAAGCGGACGCTCTCTCGAGGTCCTTTGAAACCACAGATTCAGAAGATGAACCCCAGTTCATCATTGAACCAACTAAAGTAGTCCCAGTGGCTCCAGTTAACCTGTCCAAGGTTCCCCCAGGTAAGATCTTTGTTCCGGAATCTAAACGAAGGAAGGTTTTATGGTGGGGGCATGCATCCAAGATTGCTGGCCATCCAGGTCAACGGGGGACCTTGAATCTCATCTCCAGACATTACTGGTGGCCATCCATAACCGCGGATATTATAGACTTTGTGGCTTCCTGTACCTTGTGTGCCCAGAATAAGTCTCCCAGACTGAAACCTGCAGGTTTATTATTGCCTCTTCCGGTGCCTGAGGTCCCCTGGCAGCATATTGGTATGGACTTCATAACCGATTTACCTGTCTCAGAGGGCTGTACAGTCATTTGGGTTGTCGTTGACCGTTTTTCTAAGATGTCGCACTTTATTCCGCTTCCAGGTCTGTCATCTGCTCCTTGTCTGGCTGAGCTATTCATTTTACATATCTTCCGCCTTCATGGATTTCCCCTCCATATCGTCTCGGATAGAGGAGTACAATTCACCTCCCGGTTCTGGAGATCTTTATGTAAGTCTCTGAATGTCTCTTTGGACTTTTCTTCTGCCTATCATCCACAGTCTAACGGCCAGGTGGCACGCATGAACCAAATATTGGTCAGCTTCCTGCGACATTTCACCAATGCCCATCAGGATGACTGGGTGAAGCATCTTCCCTGGGCGGAATTTGCTCATAACAATAGAGGCAACCAAGCCACAGGTAAATCTCCATTTTTTGTGGTCTATGGACGACATCCAAGTGTTCCTCTTCCCGTGCGGCCTTCTTCTGGAGTTCCTGCAGCAGATTCCTGTGTGGAGCAGCTGTCTCAAGTCTGGTCTGACACTAAAGTATCTCTTCGGAGAACAGCGGACCAGATGAAAAGGTCTGTGGATAAGAGGCGCAGACCTCCTCCTCAGTTTGCCATTGGAGACAAGGTATGGCTTTCTTCTAAGAATATCTATCTCAGACTTCCCTCTTACAAACTGGCTCCGCGATTCTTGGGACCTTTTTCTGTGATCAAGAAAATTAATCCTGTTGCCTACAAGCTCAAACTACCTGCTACCTTGCGGATTCCCAACTCATTTCATGTTTCGTTACTTAAGCCAGCTGTCTTTAACCGGTTTTGCAAAGGCACTTCACAGAACCCTCCTCCTGTCTCTATGGATGATGAGTTTGAAGTTAAGGACATTCTAGACAGGAGGATTATCAGAGGTAAGACCTTCTATTTGGTGGACTGGAAGGGCTACGGGCCTGAAGAAAGGTAATGGGAATCTGCAGAGAATATTCATGCCCCTCTGTTGCTGAAGAAATTTCTCTCCAGGTCAGCCGTGTGGAGGAGGGTCCCAGCACTATGGGTCCCAGTACTGGCTTACCTTATAGGAGACGCAGGTGCCCGCCAGCATACCGCCGCATCCGTCCTCTTTGCCAGGTGTCATCTGATGCGCTATAGCATGCGCGCGCGCACCTCTCCCTTTCTTATAGGAGTAGGCAGCTGGTTCCTGATTCCCATCCCCACCCGGAGGCGGGACTATTTGTATTTAAGGCAGCTTCACTCATCATGAAGTGCCCAAGCGTGGTTGTTGTACCTCTTGACTCCCGCTGAAGCATTCCTCTGTGTCTGTTTATTGGATTTCCTGGATTCTGACCTCTGCTTCGTTTGACTACGCATCTGCCTGCTGTCTGTTTATTGGATCACCTGGATTATAGACCTCTGCACTGCCTGACTACGCATCTGCCCATCTCCTCCTGTAAGTCTGCCTGGATCCAGATCCTGCACTGCCTATGAGACTGCTTATATCTGCACTGCCTGACAACGAGACTGCTTATATCTGCATGCTATATTGCTCTGAACTTTGTGTTGCCTGTATCTGTCAAGTGACTTTTAAATACTGTCTGCCAGTAAAGACCATCTGTTCCTTTATTCTGCCTTTGTTGGACTCTGTTCACACTACTGCAGGTAGCTGCATTCAAGGTAACCAGTGCAGACACCAGGGTCCTGCCTCTGAGTCAGCAGTCAGCAATATTGGACTAATTCCTAGTCCTCTATCAGCTGACACAGAGGATCCACATCCTCTGGTCGTAACAGCCGTATTTATGGCCAGAATGTGACAGTCACTTATGCATGTGTAATCCCAGATGTGCAGTATATAAGAGACTTTTTTCACCCCAGTATGCCAAAGCCGTATTTATGGCCAGAATGTGACAGTCACTTATGCATGTGTAATCCCAGATGTGCAGTATATTAGAGGGTTTTTTCTCCCTAACCAAAAAGCTGTATTTCTGTCCTAAATGTGACAGTCACTTATGCACGTGTAATCCCAGATGTGCAGTATATGAGAGGCTTTTTTCTCCCCAGTATGCCTAAGCCGTATTTATGGCCAGAATGTGACAGTCACTTATGCATGTGTAATCCCAGATGTGCAGTATATTAGAGGGTTTTTTCTCCCTAACCAAAAAGCTGTATTTCTGTCCTAAATGTGACAGTCACTTATGCTTGTCTTATCCCAGATATGCAGTATATTAGAGGGTTTTTTCTAACTAACCAAAAAGCTGTATTTCTGTCCTAAATGTGACAGTCACTTATGCACGTGTAATCCCAGATGTGCAGTATATTAGAGTTTTTTTTCACCCTAACCAAAAAGCTGTATTTCTGTCCTAAATGTGACAGTCACTTATGCACGTGTAATCCCAGATGTGCAGTATATGAGAGGCTTTTTTCACCCCAGTATGCCTAAGCCGTATTTATGGCCAGAATGTGACAGTCACTTATGCACGTGTAATCCCAGATGTGCAGTATATTAGAGGTTTTTTTCACCCTAACCAAAAAGCTATATTTCTGTCCTAAATGAGACAGTCACTTATGCTTGTCTTATCCAAGATATGCAATATATTAGAGTTTTTTTTTACCCTAACCAAAAAGCTGTATTTCTGTCCTAAATTTGACAGTCACTTATGCCTGTCTAATCCCAGATGTGCAATATATGAGGGTTTTTTCACCCTAACCAAAAAGCTGTAGTTCTGTCCTAAATGTGACAGTCACTTATGCACGTGTAATCCCAGATATGCAGTATATGAGAGGCTTTTTTCACCCCAGTATGCCAAAACCGTATTTATGGCCTAAATGTAACAGTCACTTATGCACGTGTAATCCCAGATGTGCAGTATATTAGAGGGTTTATTCACCCTAACTAAAAAGCTATATTTCTGTCCTAAATGTGACAGTCACTTATGCACGTGTAATCCCAGATATGCAGTATATTAGAGGGTTTATTCACCCTAACTGAAAAGCTGTATTTCTGTCCTAAATGTGACAGTCACTTATGCACGTGTAATCCCAGATATGCAATATATGAGGGTTTTTTCACCCTAACCAAAAAGCTGTGTTTCTGTCCTAAATGTGACAGTCACTTATGCACATGTAATCCCAGATGTGCAGTATATTAGAAGCACTGTAATAAATAATGTGATACTGCGCTCTGGGTCTATGGACGTATTAGGATTAGTACAAGGGTATCGTGTGTTAGTTGCATCCAGCACATGAGTATACACCAATACACAAGTATCTATCTGGCTTAACCAGTGTACCTGTAATGTAGACTCCTGCTTGGTGCGATGGTTCGCCTTCCTGAGATCAGGGATTGTCGATTAAATGAATGTTATTCGCCAAATCATCAATGCTGGGGTCCGGAATGTAGATCAGCCCAGGTATCGTATAGTTTGACGCCTAGCGTTGAAAAATTACTTCATAAAAAAATCTTTAAAAAAACAAGCATTTTTGAAACAAAGTCAGCATAATGAAAAAAAGAAATAGGGGAGGAACTTACAAAAGGCTTCAAACATACAGATTTGAAGCCAAAATCAATATACAATCCACTTCAGGAATATTCCTCGGCGTTGAACAGTTTCATGAACCAGGTAACTAGGGATATAAGAAAAATTCGCTACCCAAAAAATCCTCAATATATGTGTAACATTACTGAAGAGGAAAACAAAGCTATTACCACCCTGCAGAGAAACCATGATATCATCATACGCCTAGCCGATAAAGGCGGGGGCATAGTCCTAATGAACATCAAAGACTATAAAGAGGAAGCAGACAATATTTTGAGTGACAAAAGAACCTATAAAAAATTAAAAAGTGATCCAACAGAGTTTTTAAAAAAAACAACTTAAAGGGCTAGTCCAAAAAGGGAAAGATACAGGTATTCTGAATAAGAAAGAAGCTGTATTTATAAACAATGAACATCCAAAAATTGCAGTGCTATACCATAACCCAAAAATACATAAAGATACCCAAAAACCACCAGGGAGACCAATAGTGTCTGGCATAGACTGCCTCACCAGCCCCCTTTCCAGGTATATTGATTAACAATTACAGCCATATGTACAGGTACTCCCAACTTACCTCAAGGATACCAAGCACACTCTTAAAATTTTGAACAACATAGAATGGAGAGAAAACTATATCATTGGTACACTAGATGTAAAATCCCTGTACACCGTTATAGAAAATAAAAAAGGGGTAGACGCTGTTCAACATTTTTTGAGAACAAAAGGAAGCACAAATAAACTTCTTGGGGGAGTGCATCATGTTTATTTTAACTAAAAATTATTTTTTTATAATGAAAATTTTACCTCCAGACATGGGGGACCGTGATGGGGACGAGATTCGCACCAGGGTTCGCAAATCTATACGTCGGATGTTGGGAAAAACTTTTCGACCACCATAACGGCGCCCCCCGTGCGGGTCTCGGCGTTTTATTGATGATATTATTTTTATATGGGATTGGGGGGAAACAAAATTGCAGGAGTTTTTAAAGGAAATTAATAAAAATGATTTTTATTTAGAATTTGTATCAACATACAGCAAAAAAGAAATACACTTTTTAGATTTAGTTATCTATGCGGAGGGGGACAAGCTACTCACTAAAACCTACAGCAAACCCACTGATGGAAATAGTTTCATTGCCATGGAAAGTTGCCATCTCCCTAGATGGTTGGAAAATATTCCACGGTGCCAATTTATGAGACTCAGAAGAAATTGTACAAAATCAAAAGAATACAAAAGGGAGGTGGAGATTTTACAGAAAAAATTTGAACTTAAGGGTTATGACTAAATAAAAGGGTTATGACTAAATAAAACTAATACAACAAAAATCAGAAATAAATCAAATAAACAGACAGACCCTACTAATAGAAAGAAAAAATAAAATAAAAGCAATGGAGAATGAAATTGAAATAACAATCCCGCCTATCATTACACCATATAGTAATCAAGTACCAGTTTTTAAAAAAATTATAAAAAAAACACTGGGACACCCTAAAAGAAGATAAAATCATAGGTGAAATGATCCCTTAAGATCCTAAATTCGTGTTCCGGAAGGCACAAAACGTAGGCAACATGATTGCATCCACAAGCAAATGTACAGGAATAAATGCTAATAATAAAAATCTAAAGAAATAATGGGAAGAAAGGAGCGGCTTTTATCCTTGCAAAATGTGCAGAGGATGTAAAATATCCCAGGACAAAAAAATAAAAAGCAAATAAGTAACATGGAGGAAACATACAAACAAACCATAAAAGATTTTATAATGTGTAATAGCAAGGGAGTTATATATACAATAACATGCCCCTGTAAAAAGACATATGTGGGCCGCACCAAAAGACCCCTAAAGAAAAGGATAGGGGAACATATATATAACATAAACAGAAAACATGAAGGCCACCCACTATCCCGTCATTATAATGCAAAACATGGAGGCAGTTTTGTGGGTTCCAATTTCTGCGGGGTAGAAACAATACAGAGAAAAAAAAGGGGGAGTGACTATATTAAAAAAAATGTCCAAAATAGAAGCAAAATGGATATTCAACATGGACACCCTAATGCCTAATGGTTTAAATGCAGAAATAAAGCAGTTTGCTTTTGAATGATGGCCGGTAATAGATCCGTATAGGAATGGCACTGAAGGGGTTAATATTTTGAGTTCGAAATGAGCGCATAAATAGAGAGAGCTTTAGTAGTCATGTAACAGTCCCTGATGAAGAACAGCGTCTGTTCGAAACGCGTTGGAGAAGAGATACCTGGCACCTGTGGTCATTGACGACCGCGGTAGTGATGTCACTCGCTGCTCCTAGTGAGCGCTAATTTTTGTCCAACCTCTACCTGCTTCAGCATCGCGCCACCGGCCGGGGCGCGAAGCAGCACGCCAAACTATACGATACCTGGACTGATCTACATTCCGGACCCCAGCATCGATGATTCGGCGAATAACATTCATTTAATCGACAATCCCTGATCTCAGGAAGGCGAACCATCGCACCAAGCATAAGAGCAGGAGCATCTGAGCACAAGCAGGAGTCTACATTACAGGTACACTGGTTAAGCCAGATAGATACTTGTGTATTGGTGTATACTCATGTGCTGGATGCAACTAACACACGATACCCTTGTACTAATCCTAATACGTCCATAGTCCCAGAGCGCAGTATCACATTATTTATTACAGTGCCTCCTTTTATGCGGCAGACTTTGCGGTTCTGCTGCGATACCGCTGCCACAACATAGTGCACTCACGGAGCGCCTTTGAAGCAACTCTAAAACTAAGTATATTAGAGGGTTTTTTCACCCTAAACAAAAAGCTGTATTTCTGTCCTAAATGTGACAGTCACTTATTCTTGTCTAATCCCAGATGTGCAGTATATCAGAGGCTTTTTACACCCCAGTATGCCAAAGCTGTATTTCTGGACTTGCAGATAGCCTGTGCTGGTGCACTATCATTGCATAAAATGGCTGCCAATCATGTATTGATATTGACTAACTGAAGAAAAAAAAGTTCGTTTTCAGCAGTAGTTGGCTCAGGGCAGGCTTAAAAAAAATTTGCGCTGCACCCACAAAACACTTTTTCTGTAGATCGCTGAGTACATAATCCAGTTCTTGATAAGATTGCTCCCTGATCTCCCCTCACAGCAGCTGCAGCCTCTCCCTACACTAACACGAGCAGAGTAACGGGCGGCGCTACGTGACTCCAGCCTAAATAGAGGCTGTTTCACTTGCTGCAGTTGGCCAATCACAGCCATGCCAATAGTAGGCATGGCTGTGATGGCCTTTTGGGGCAAGTAGTATGACGCTTGTTGATTGGCTGCTGAACTTTACAGTTCGGGTTCGCTCAACTCTACTTATGACATCTGTACAATACCTTCTGTGTGTCAGGGCCAGAGATAGGAAAAATATAAGTGAAAACTAGTATATTTTTTCCAGACTTTTTCTATAGAGTGTGTCTGCAGTGACTTGTGACATCTGTGCAATACCTTCTGTGTGTCAGGTCCAGATATATGAAAAATATAAATCAAAACTAATATATTTTTCCTTAATTTTCCATACTTTTTCTAATAGAGTGTGTCTGTAGTGACTTGTGACATCTGTGCAATACCTTATGTGTGTCAGGGCCAGATATAGGAAAAATATAAGTGAAAACTAGTATATTTTTTCCATACTTTTTCTATAGTGTCTCCAGTGCCTTGTGACGTTTGTGCAATACCTTCTGTGTGTCAGGACAAAAGATAGAAAAACCATAAGTGAAAACTAGTATATTTTTGCATATATTTTCTATAGTGGATGTCTACAGTGAATTGCGACATCTGTGCAATACCTTCTGTGTCAGGGCCAGATATTGGAAAAATATAAGTAAAAATTATTATTTTTTCCATTCTTTTCTATAATTTTTCTAGAGGGTGTCTGCATTGACTTGTGACATCTGTGCAATACCTTCTGTCTGTCAGAGCCAGAGATAGAAAAATATATTTGAAAACTAGTATATCTTTTCCATACTTTTTCTTGCAACTGTATGTCACAATTCAATGCAGACACCCTCTATAGAAAAATTATGTGAACCCTTTGGAATGATATGGATTTCTGCACAAATTGGTCATAAAATGTGATCTGATCTTCATCTAAGTCACAACAATAGACAATTACAGTCTGCTTAAACTAATAACACACAAATAATTAAATGTTACCATGTTTTTATTGAACACACCATGTAAACATTCACAGTGCAGGTGGAAAAAGTATGTGAACCCCTAGACTAATGACATCTCCAAGAGCTAATTGGAGTGAGGTGTCAGCCAACTGGAGTCCAATCAATGAGATGAGATTGGAGGTGTTGGTTACAGCTGCCCTGCCCTATAAAAAACACACACCAGTTCTGGGTTTGCTTTTCACAAGAAGCATTGCCTGATGTGAATGATTCCTCGCACAAAAGAGCTCTCAGAAGACCTACGATTAAGAATTGTTGACTTGCATAAAGCTGGAAAGGGTTATAAAAGTATCTCCAAAAGCCTTGCTGTTCACCAGTCCACGGTAAGACAAATTGTCTATAAATGGAGAAAGTTCAGCACTGCTGCTACTCTCCCTAGGAGTGGCCGTCCTGTAAAGATGACTACAAGAACACAGCGCAGACTGCTCAATTAGGTGAAGAAGAATCCTAGAGTGTCAGCTAAAGACTTACAAAAGTCTCTGGCATATGCTAACATCCCTGTTAGCGAATCTACCATACGTAAAACACTAAACAAGAATGTAATTCATGGGAGGATACCACAGAGGAAGCCACTGCTGTCCACAAAAACATTGCTGCACGTTTACAGTTCGCACAAGAGCACCGGGATGTTCCACAGCAGTACTGGCAAAATATTCTGTGGACAGATGAAACCAAAGTTGAGTTGTTTGGAAGAAACACACAACACTATGTGTGGAGAAAAAGAGGCACAGCACACCAACATCAAAACCTCATCCCAACTGTAAAGTATGGTGGTGGGGGCATCATGGTTCGGGTGTCACAGCTGTAAGTGAGCAACTAGAGCATACACAGAAAATAGAGCGACTGACCAGACCCAAACTAGGGAGGATAAAGGGTGACCCCTGTCAGACCCTCAAAGCTTTCCCTATGCTGCTAAGCACATACCCGGATCCTAATGGTGGAACGAGGCATGCCCGCGTACCTAAGACTGATGACCACTGTAACCCCTACAATAGTGGAAGGGGCACGGCCACCGGTGCCCTGCTCAGTATATGGAGGGAACCGTGGTCGCCTCGGATCCGGTCAGAAAACAAACAGATACACTACAATGTCTGCACACTTAGCTGAAGGTGCTGCGGCAGCAGAGAAAACGGATCCAAAGACAGGTGGCAATATCCGGAGTACTTGCTGCAGCAGAACAAAGGTCCAGTGAAAAGATAGCATACAAGTGAAGATACTCAAGCAAGAGCTACAACTCAAATGAGAAATATAATCCACACTCTACAAAAGGAGGAGGGGTGATTTAAAGACCGAGAAATCAAACATAGGAGGAACAGCTGGAAGGAAGGAAACAGAAAGTAATGACATCATCCCAGGGGCGGAGAAACAGAGCAGTGAGAACTCCTCCAAGCTCTGGTAGTGACATCATCACAGGGGTGGAGAAACAGAGCTGTGAGAACGTCTCAAAGCTCTGGTAGTGACAGTACCCCCCCCCTCTACGGGTGGACTCCGGACACCCAGGACCCACCTTCTCAGGATGAGCCCTATGAAATGCCCTGATGAGGCGAGTGGCTTTAATGTCCGACACCGGAACCCACATCCTCTCCTCAGGACCATAACCCCTCCAATGAACGAGGTACTGAAGAGAACCGCGGACAATGCGAGAGTCCACAATTCTGGAAACCTCAAACTCCAGATTGCCATCAACCAAAATCTGAGGAGGAGGCAAAGAGGAGGGTACCGTGGGCTGGACATATGGTTTTAAGAGAGATCTGTGAAATACATTATGTATCTTCCAAACCCGTGGAAGATCAAGACGGAAGGCAACAGGATTGATGACTGACAAGATTTTATAAGGCCCAATAAACTTGGGACCCAATTTCCAGGAGGGAACCTTCAGTTTAATATTTCTTGTAGACAACCACACCAGATCACCCACATTCAGGTCCGGACCAGGCGCACGTCTCTTATCAGCCACACGCTTATACTTCTCACTCATCTTTCTAAGATTACTCTGAATCTTTTGCCAAATGGTAGACAAAGATGAGGAAAATTTCTCCTCCTCAGGTAAACCAGAAGGAGCCCCTCCCAAGAATGTCCCAAACTGCGGATGGAACCCATATGCACCAAAGAATGGTGACTTATCAGAAGATTCCTGACGACGGTTGTTCAGAGCAAACTCAGCAAGAGGGAGAAATGAACACCAATCCTCCTGATTCTCTGCCACAAAACAGCGCAAATATGTCTCCAGATTCTGATTGAGGCGCTCAGTCTGACCATTCGACTGCGGGTGAAAAGCAGAAGAGAAGGACAGCCGAACCCCCAGGCGAGAACAGAAAGCCTTCCAGAACCTGGACACAAACTGCGTGCCTCTATCGGAAACAATATCAGAGGGAATGCCATGCAACTTAAAGAGGACCTTTCACCCATTATGACAATGTGAACTAAGCATACAGACATGGAGAGCGGCGCCCGGGGATCTCACTGCACTTACTATTATCCCTGGGCGCCGCTCCGTTCTCCTGCTATGCCCTCCGGTATCTTCGCTCACTAAGTTATGGTAGGCGGAGATTTCAGTCACTAAGTTATGGTAGGCGGAGTCTGCCCTTGTTCTGCTGTAGCACTGGCCAATCGCAGCGCAGAGCTCGCAGCCTGGGAGAAAAGAACCTCCCAGGCTGTGAGCTCTGCAATGCGATTGGCCAGCGCTACAGCAGAACAAGGGCAGACTCCGCCTACCATAACTTTGTGAACGAAGATACCGGAGGGCATAGCAGGAGAACGGAGCGGCGCCCGGGGATAATAGTAAGTGCAGTGAGATCACCGGGCAACTGTATACTTAGTTCACATTGTCATAATGGGTGAAAGGTCCTCTTTAACAATATTGTCAACAAAAGCTTGCGACAACGTTTTAGCATTGGGTAAACCAGGGAAAGGTACGAAATGAGCCATCTTGCTAAAACGGTCCACCACCACCAGGATCACCGACTTCCCTGAGGAACGAGGAAGATCCGTGATAAAGTCCATGGACAGGTGTGTCCAAGGACGGGAAGGTATGGGTAACGGGAGAAGGGAACCTGAAGGCCGTGAACGAGGGACCTTAGCGCGAGCGCACGTCTCACAAGCAGCCACAAAACCCTCCACCGACTTACGAAGAGCCGGCCACCAAAATCTCCGAGCAATGAGATCTACCGTGGCTCTACTCCCGGGGTGACCAGCAAGAACAGTATCATGATGCTCCTTGAAGAGTTTGTGACGTAGCTCAGGAGGCACAAACAACTTCCCAGAAGGACAACGGGCAGGTGCCTCAGTCTGGGCAGCCTGGACCTCGGCCTCCAAATCAGAATATAGAGCAGAAACAACTACCCCCTCCGCCAAAATGGGACCCGGGTCCTCGGAGTTTCCTCCTCCCGGAAAACAGCGAGAGAGAGCATCAGCCTTCACATTTTTGATCCCAGGGCGGAATGTAACGACAAAATTGAATCTGGAGAAGAACAGAGACCATTTGGCCTGTCTTGGATTCATACGCCTGGCCGACTCCAAGTATGTCAGATTCTTATGGTCGGTAAAAACGGTGATAGGGTGCCTGGCCCCCTCCAACCAATGGCGCCATTCCTCGAAAGCCAACTTGATGGCCAACAACTCCCTATCTCCCACATCATAGTTTTTCTCTGCCGGGGAGAGTTTTTTAGAGAAAAAGGCACAGGGTCGCCATTTGGCAGGAGAAGGGCCCTGGGACAAAACCGCACCCACACCCACCTCGGAAACATCGGGATGCACCAAGACGGGAGCAGACGCAAAACTCTCTTTAATCTTAGAAAAAGCTGCAAGCGCCTCCTCCGACCAAGAGGAAAAATCCGCCCCCTTTTTTGTCACGTCAGTGAGGGGTTTGACAACAGAGGAATAATTCAAAATGAACTTTCTGTAATAGTTCGCAAAACCCAGAAAGCGCATCAATGCCTTCTGATTCTCGGGAAGCTCCCACTCAAGTACAGCACGGACCTTCTCCGGATCCATGCGAAAACCAGAAGCAGAGAGGAGAAAACCCAGAAATTGAATCTCTGATACCATAAAAACACGTTTCTCCAGCTTGGCGTACAATTTATTTTCCCGCAGAATCTGCAGAACCTGAAAAAGATGATCCTGATGGGTCTGAACATCAGGGGAAAAAATCAAAATATCATCAAGATACACCAATACAAATTTCCCCATTAAATGGTAGAAAATACTGTTAACAAAATGCTGAAAGACGGCCGGAGCATTCATCAGGCCGAAAGGCATAACGAGATTCTCGAAATGCCCGTTAGGGGTATTAAAGGCCGTTTTCCATTCATCCCCCTCTCTGACCCTGACCAGGTTGTACGCGCCTCTCAAATCCAATTTGGAAAAAACCTTGGCCCCAACAATTTGGTTGAAGAGGTCCGGGATCAGAGGAAGGGGATAGGGATCGCGAATCGTGATACGGTTCAGCTCCCTAAAATCTAGGCAAGGTCTCAGAGAGCCATCTTTTTTTTTAACAAAAAAAACCCCGCGGCAACAGGTGATTTTGAGGGACGAATATGCCCCTTATCGAGACTCTCGGAGATATAGGTTCGCATTGCGATTCTTTCCGGTTGTGAGAGATTGTAGAGGCGTGCTTTTGGCAGCTTGGCGCCGGGAATGAGGTTAATGGGACAGTCAAACTCCCGGTGAGGAGGTAGCTCCTGAACACCGCTCTCGGAAAACACGTCCGAGAAATCAGAGAGAAATGATGGCACAGTTTTAGTAGACACCTCTGCAAAAGTCGCTGTGAGACAATTCTCTCTACAAAAGTCACTCCACTCATTTATTTGCCTTCCTTGCCAATCAATAGTGGGGTTATGTCTAGTGAGCCAGGGTAACCCCAAAACTAGAGGAGAAGGCAATCCGTTAAGGACAAAACAAGATATATCCTCCACATGAGTGTCACCCACAGCCAACCGGATATTGTGAACAATGCCCTTCAGAGATCTCTGTGAGAGTGGGGCAGAGTCAATAGCAAAAACAGGTATATCCTTTTCTAATGTACAAACCTGAAAACCATGCATGGCTACAAATTGAGTGTCAATAAGATTGACGGCCGCTCCACTATCGACAAAAATCTCACAAGAAATGACTTTGCTCTCTAGCGCCACCCTGGCATACAGGAGAAACCAGGAACTGCAGGTCAGAGGAAAAGCATCAATTCCTACATCAACTTTGCCCAAAGTAGCAGATGAAGCAGAGTTTGATTTACCTTTTGAGGTTTTTCTCTTATTATTGCTCTTAGTACAGTTCAAGAATCTCCTAGACGGACAAACATTTGCCAAATGACCTATGCCCCCACAACAAAAACACACCATACTCTGAGGACTAAATCCTCTTTTATCAGGGGCAAGTCGACCTAGCTGCATGGGCTCCTCCTCAGAGGGGACCGAGACATGATGAGGCCCTTGCACACTGAATGAGTCCGCACCACTGCCCCTAGACTGACATTGGCTGGACAGAGAGGTCTTGTTTCTTTCTCTTAGACGCCTGTCAAGGCGTACCGCCAATGACATGGCAGACTCTAAGGACGTTGGTCTCTCATGGAAAGCAAACGCATCTTTCAATCTCTCTGAGAGACCATGACAGAACTGACTCCGGAGTGCAGCATCATTCCAACCTGAATCAGCTGCCCATCTCCGAAATTCAGAACAATAAAACTCTGCAGACAGTTTGTTCTGGCATAAAAAACGTAAGTTAGATTCGGCCAGCGCAACACGATCCGGGTCATCATATATCTGCCCCAGGGCCACAAAAAATCTTTCCACGGATCGAAGGGAGGGATCCCCTGATGGCAGCGAAAATGCCCAAGTCTGAGCATTACCCCTGAGCAGGGAGATGGCAATCCTCACCCTCTGCTCTTCATTACCAGAGGAATGGGGACACAAGCAAAAATTTAGTTTGCATGCCTGTCTGAAGCGAACAAAATTCTCACTGCCCCCGGAGAACGTTTTCCGGAGCAGAGCCCAATGCTTGAAGCTGAGTCATAGATTGACGGAGATCCGCTACCTCCAAAGAAAGACCCTGCATGCGGTCAACCAGGCCAGAAAGCGGATCCATGTCAAAAGAGACGGTTTTGGTGGATTATAATGTCACGGCTGTAAGTGAGCAACTAGAGCATACACAGAAAATAGAGCCACTGACCGGGCCCAAACTAGGGAGGATAAAGGGTGACCCCTGTCAGACCCTCAAAGCTTTCCCTATGCTGCTAAGCACATACCCGGATCCTAATGGTGGAACGAGGCATGCCCGCGTACCTAAGACTGATGACCACTGTAACCCCTACAATAGTGGAAGGGGCACGGCCACCGGTGCCCTGCTCAGTATATGGAGGGAACCGTGGTCGCCTCGGATCCGGTCAGAAAACAAACAGATACACTACAATGTCTGCACACTTAGCTGAAGGTGCTGCGGCAGCAGAGAAGACGGATCCAAAGACAGGTGGCAATATCCGGAGTACTTGCTGCAGCAGAACAAAGGTCCAGTGAAAAGATAGCATACAAGTGAAGATACTCAAGCAAGAGCTACAACTCAAATGAGAAATATAATCCACACTCTACAAAAGGAGGAGGGGTGATTTAAAGACAGAGAAATCAAACATAGGAGGAACAGCTGGAAGGAAGGAAACAGAAAGTAATGACCTCATCCCAGGGGCGGAGAAACAGAGCAGTGAGAACTCCTCCAAGCTCTGGTAGTGACATCATCACAGGGGTGGAGAAACAGAGCTGTGAGAACGTCTCAAAGCTCTGGTAGTGACATCGGGGCTGCTTTGCTGCATCAGGGCCTGGAAGGATTGCTATCATCGAAGGAAAAATGAATTCCCAAGTTTATCAAGACATTTTGCAGGAGAACGTAAGGCCATTTGTCTACCAGCTGAAGCTCAACAGAAGATGGATGTTGCAACAGGACAACGACCCAAAGCATAGAAGTAAATGAACAACAGAATGGCTTAAACAGAAGAAAATACGCCTTCTGGAGTGGCCCAGTCAGAGTTCTGACCTCAACCCAATTGAGGTGCAGTGGCATGACCTCAAGAAAGCGAATTACACCAGACATCCCAAGAATGTTGCTGAACTGAAGCAGTTCTGTCAAGAGGAATGGTCAAGAATTACTCCTGACCGTTGTGCACGTCTGATCTGCAACTACAGGAAACGTTTGGTTGAAGTTATTGCTGCCAAAAGAGGTTCAACACGTTATTAAATCCAAGGGTTCACATACTTTTTACACCTGCACTGTGAATGTTTACATGGTGTGTTCAATAAAAACATGGTAACATTTAATTCTTTGTGTGTGTTATTCGTTTAAGCAGACTGTGATGGTCTATTGTTGTGACTTAGATGAAGATCAGATCCCATTTTATGACCAATTTGTGCAGAAATCCATATCATTCCAAAGGGTTCACATACTTTTTCTTGCAACTGTATGTGCAATAACTTCTGTGTGTCAGGACAGGAGATAGGAAAAATATAAATGAAAACTAGTATAGTTTTCTATAATTTTCCATACTTTTTTTGTTTATAGAGGATGTCTGCAGTGACTTGTGACATCTGTGCAATACCTTCTGTGTGTCGGGGCCAGAGAAAGGAAAAATATATGTGAAAACTAGTTTATTTTTTCCATACTTTTTCTATAGAGGGTGTCTGCAGTGACTTATGACATCTGTGCAATACATTTTGTGTGTCAATACAAGAGATAGATAGAATATAAGTGAAAACAAGTATATTTTTTTTCCATATTTTTCAATAATCTTTCTATAGAGGGTGTCTGCAGTGACTTGTTACATCTGTGCAATACCTTCTGTGTGTCAGGGCCAAAGATAGGAAAAATATAAGTGAAAACCGGTATATTTTTTTCCATACTTTTTCTATAGAGGGTGTCTGCAGTGACTTATGACATCTGTGCAATACCTTCTGTGTGTCAGGGCCAGAGATAGGAAAAATATAAGTGAAAACTAGTATATTTTTGTCATACTTTTTATTTGGAGGGTGTATGCAGTGACTTATGACATCTGTGCAATACCTTCTGTGTGTCAGGACAAGAGATAGAAAAAATATAAATGAAATCTAGTATATTTTTGCATACTTTTTCTATAGTGGGTTTCTTCAGTGAATTGTGACATCTGTGCAATGCCTCCTGTGTGTCAGGACCAGATATAGGAAAAATTTATGTGAAAATTACAATTTTTTCCAATTCTTTTTCATACTTTTTCTATAGAGTTTGTTTGCAGTGACTTGTGACATTTGTGCAATACCTTTTGTGTGTCAGGGCCAGAGATAGGAAATATTTAAGTGAAAACTAGTATTTTTTCCATAATTTTCAATACGTTTTTTATAGAGGGTGTCTGCAGTGACTTGTGACATCTGTGCAATACCTTCTGTGTGTCAGGGCCAGAGATAGGAAAAATATAATTGAAAACTAGTATATTTTTGTCATACTTTTATTTGGAGGGTGTATGCAGTGACTTATGACATCTGTGCAATACCTTCTGTGTTTCAGGACAAGAGATAAAAAAAATATAAATGAAATCTAGTATATTTTTGCATACTTTTTCTATAGTGGGTTTCTTCAGTGAATTGTGACATCTGTGCAATGCCTCCTGTGTGTCAGGACCAGATATAGGAAAAAATTACCGTATTTTTCGCCGTATAAGACGCACTTTTTCCCCCCCAAAAGTGGGGGGAAAATAGCAGTGCGTCTTATACGGCGAATGCTGCCGATTTTGTCGGGTTTTCAATGATACACCCGCCGCGATGCCGTGCGGCGGGTGTATCAGCTGTGAGGGAGGCGGGACTGGGGGCCGGCATCTGCTTTTAAAATGACAGCGGGGCCCGTGCAGTGACTGTGTTCTACTACACGGGCCCCGCTCACTGTATGATCCTATGTCTAATAGTTACCGTAATTGTAATTGTATGTAATCAGGAGCGCTGTGTATTGCCGGTACTTACAACTAGAAGCGGTATGTAGCAGAGAGGAGGGAGGAGGGAGGAGGGAGAAGGCAGGCCGGGAGGACGGAAGCTGGCAGCGTGAGTCATACGTCATGCGGCTGCGCCGCCCACTTTATGAATGAATGAAGCAGGCGGCGTGGACGCATGACGTATGACTCACGCTGCCAGCGCCCGTCCTCCCGGCCTGCCTTCTCCCTCCTCCCTCCTCTCTGCTACCTACCGCTTCTAGTTGTAAGTACCGGCAATACACAGCGCTCCTGATTACATACAATTACAATTACGGTAACTATTAGACATAGGATCATACAGTGAGCGGGGCCCGTGTAGTAGAATACAATCACTGCACGGGCCCCGCTGTCATTATAAAAGCAGATGCCGGCCCCCAGCGTGTATTGAGGGTCATTCACTACAGGGACACTTATGGAGGGGATCTGTGGATGACACATAGCATAAGATGCTATATATGTGTCATCCACAGATCCCCCCCATAACTGTCATACACAGATCCTCATAACAGTGCCATCCAGAGATCCCCCATAAGTGTCACCCAGAGATCCCCCATAAGTGTCACCCAGAGATCCCCCATAAGTGTCACCCAGAGATCCCCCATAAGTGTCACCCAGAGATCCCCCATAAGTGTCACCCACAGATCCCCCATAAGTGTCACCCACAGATCCCCCATAAGTGTCACCCACAGATCCCCCATAAGTGTCACCCACAGATCCCCCATAAGTGTCACCCACAGATCCCCCATAAGTGTCACCCACAGATCCCCCATAAGTGTCACCCACAGATCCCCCATAAGTGTCACCCACAGATCCCCCATAAGTGTCACCCACAGATCCCCCATAAGTGTCACCCACAGATCCCCCATAAGTGTCACCCACAGATCCCCCATAAGTGTCACCCACAGATCCCCCATAAGTGTCACCCACAGATCCCCCATAAGTGTCACCCACAGATCCCCCATAAGTGTCACCCACAGATCCCCCATAAGTGTCACCCACAGATCCCCCATAAGTGTCACCCACAGATCCCCCATAAGTGCCATCCACAGATCCCCCATAACAGTGCGCCATCCACAGATCCCCCATAACAGTGCGCCATCCACAGATCCCCCATAACAGTGCGCCATCCACAGATCCCCCATAACAGTGCGCCATCCACAGATCCCCCATAACAGTGCGCCATCCACAGACCACAATTAGTTCAAAACCCACCAAAAGCACACCTTTTGGTTCAAAATATTTTTTTTCTTATTTTCCTCCTCAAAAACCTAGGTGCGTCTTATAGGCCGGTGCGTCTTATAGGGCGAAAAATACGGTATGTGAAAATTACAATTTTTTTCAATTCTTTTTCATACTTTTTCTATAGAGTTTGTTTGCAGTGACTTGTGACATTTGTGCAATACCTTTTGTGTGTCAGGGCCAGAGATAGGAAATATTTAAGTGAAAACTAGTATTTTTTCCATAATTTTCAATACGTTTTTTATAGAGGGTGTCTGCAGTGACTTGTGACATCTGTGCAATACCTTCTGTGTGTCAGGGCCAGAGATAGGAAAAATATAAGTGAAAACTAGTATATTTTTGTCATACTTTTTATTTGGAGGGTGTATGCAGTGACTTATGACATCTGTGCAATACCTTCTGTGTGTCAGGACAAGAGATAGAAAAAATATAAATGAAATCTAGTATATTTTTGCATACTTTTTCTATAGTGGGTTTCTTCAGTGAATTGTGACATCTGTGCAATGCCTCCTGTGTGTCAGGACCAGATATAGGAAAAAATTACCGTATTTTTCGCCGTATAAGACGCACTTTTTTCCCCCCAAAAGTGGGGGGAAAATAGCAGTGCGTCTTATACGGCGAATGCTGCCGATTTTGTCGGGTTTTCAATGATACACCCGCCGCGATGCCGTGCGGCGGGTGTATCAGCTGTGAGGGAGGCGGGACTGGGGGCCGGCATCTGCTTTTAAAATGACAGCGGGGCCCGTGCAGTGACTGTGTTCTACTACACGGGCTCCGCTCACTGTATGATCCTATGTCTAATAGTTACCGTAATTGTAATTGTATGTAATCAGGAGCGCTGTGTATTGCCGGTACTTACAACTAGAAGCGGTATGTAGCAGAGAGGAGGGAGGAGGGAGGAGGGAGAAGGCAGGCCGGGAGGACGGAAGCTGGCAGCGTGAGTCATACGTCATGCGGCTGCGCTGCCAACTTTATGAATGAATGAAGCAGGCGGCGTGGACGCATGACGTATGACTCACGCTGCCAGCGCCCGTCCTCCCGGCCTGCCTTCTCCCTCCTCCCTCCTCTCTGCTACCTACCGCTTCTAGTTGTAAGTACCGGCAATACACAGCGCTCCTGATTACATACAATTACAATTACGGTAACTATTAGACATAGGATCATACAGTGAGCGGGGCCCGTGTAGTAGAATACAATCACTGCACGGGCCCCGCTGTCATTATAAAAGCAGATGCCGGCCCCCAGCGTGTATTGAGGGTCATTCACTACAGGGACACTTATGGAGGGGATCTGTGGATGACACATAGCATAAGATGCTATATATGTGTCATCCACAGATCCCCCATAACTGTCATACACAGATCCTCATAACAGTGCCATCCAGAGATCCCCCATAAGTGTCACCCAGAGATCCCCCATAAGTGTCACCCAGAGATCCCCCATAAGTGTCACCCAGAGATCCCCCATAAGTGTCACCCAGAGATCCCCCATAAGTGTCACCCAGAGATCCCCCATAAGTGTCACCCAGAGATCCCCCATAAGTGTCACCCAGAGATCCCCCATAAGTGTCACCCAGAGATCCCCCATAAGTGTCACCCAGAGATCCCCCATAAGTGTCACCCAGAGATCCCCCATAAGTGTCACCCAGAGATCCCCCATAAGTGTCACCCACAGATCCCCCATAAGTGTCACCCACAGATCCCCCATAAGTGTCACCCACAGATCCCCCATAAGTGTCACCCACAGATCCCCCATAAGTGTCACCCACAGATCCCCCATAAGTGTCACCCACAGATCCCCCATAAGTGTCACCCACAGATCCCCCATAAGTGTCACCCACAGATCCCCCATAACAGTGCGCCATCCACAGATCCCCCATAACAGTGCGCCATCCACAGATCCCCCATAACAGTGCGCCATCCACAGATCCCCCATAACAGTGCCATCCACAGACCACAATTAGTTCAAAACCCACCAAAAGCACACCTTTT
Organism: Bufo bufo; assembly: GCF_905171765.1. Classification (NCBI taxonomy): domain Eukaryota; kingdom Metazoa; phylum Chordata; class Amphibia; order Anura; family Bufonidae; genus Bufo; species Bufo bufo. Next base: position 98,377,234 of record NC_053395.1, read on the forward strand.
GGTTCAAAATATTTTTTTTCTTATTTTCCTCCTCAAAAACCTAGGTGCGTCTTATAGGCCGGTGCGTCTTATAGGGCGAAAAATACGGTATGTGAAAATTACAATTTTTTTCAATTCTTTTTCATACTTTTTCTATAGAGTTTGTTTGCAGTGACTTGTGACATTTGTGCAATACCTTTTGTGTGTCAGGGCCAGAGATAGGAAATATTTAAGTGAAAACTAGTATTTTTTCCATAATTTTCAATACGTTTTTTATAGAGGGTGTCTGCAGTGACTTGTGACATCTGTGCAATACCTTCTGTGTCAGAGCCAGAGATAGGAAAAATATAAGTGAAAACTACTATATTTTTTCCATACTTTTTCTATAGAGGGTGTCTGCAGTGACTTGTGACATCTGTGCAATACCTTCTGTGTGTCAGGGCCAGAGATAGGAAAAATATAAAAGTGAAAATTAGTATATTTTTCCATACTTTTCCTATAGTGGGTGTCTACAGTGAATTGTGACATCTGTGCAATACCTCCATTTTTTTCATTACTTTTTCTATAGAGTGTATTTGCAGTGACTTGTGACTAGGGTACCGAACTTTAGGATTTTGGACCCCGGACCAGAACCCGAACATTTTAGTAAAAGTTCGGGTTCGGTGTTCGGCGCTTTCTTGGCGCTTTTTGAAAGGCTGCAGAGCAGCCAATCAACAAGCGTTTAACTGTCTACTAATGGCATGGCTGTGATTGGCCAGTGCAGCATGTGACCCAGCCTCTATTTAAGCTGGAGTCTCATAGCGCTGCCTGTCACTCTGCTGTTACTAGTGTAGCGAGAGGATGCTGCTGGTAATTTCATAGAGAGAATAGGAGAGAATATTTGTTCAGAACTTGAATCTAACTCAGCAATCTACATACAATTAGTTGTGTGTGTGCAGGGCACAATATTTTTACCCTGCCCTGAGCCCAGTGACCGAAAAAAAAAAAAACTTTTATCTGTCTGTTAGTTAGGTGGGCAGCGGCCATTTTATGCAAGCTCAGTGCACCAGCACTGCATCTGAGCTTTTGTGACATTGAAATCCAAGCTTGAAAAACTGCACTAATAATCTGGTTTTAAAAAATCACCCTTTTTTGGCAATATACAACATCTAGATTAGTCAGTGTGCAATTTAATCTAGAAATACAGCCATAATTTTCTGGGTTTATAAAAACACCCATTTTTTTTTGCCAAAATCCACTATTTTACAGATCTGCACGTGTGAAATTCAAGTTTAATATATACAGCTTTCATATTCTGTTACTAAAAAAAAAACACACTTTTTTTCCGCAATATACAACATCTGGATTAGTCAGTGTGCAATTTAAGCTAGAAATACAGCCATAATTTTCTGGGTTTTTAAAAACACAATCCACTATTTTACAGATCTACACGTGTGAAATTCAAGTTTAATATACACTCACCTAAAGAATTATTAGGAACACCATACTAATACGGTGTTGGACCCCCTTTAGCCTTCAGAACTGCCTTAATTCTGCGCGGCATTGATTCAACAATGTGCTGATAGCATTCTTTAGAAATGTTGGCCCATATTGATAGGATAGCATCTTGCAGTTGATGAAGATTTGAGGGATGCACATCCAGGGCACGAAGCTCCCGTTCCACCACATCCGAAAGATGCTCTATTGGGTTGAGATCTGGTGACTGTGGGGGCCATTTTAGTACAGTGAACTCATTGTCTTGTTCAAGAAACCAATTTGAAATGATTCGAGCTTTGTGACTAGTGATGTCCCGAACTATTCGCCGGCGAACATGGCTTGTTCGCCGCGGCGGGCGATCATATGCGATGTTCGGTCCGCCCCCTAGACATCATCATTGAGCAAACTTTGACCCTGTACCTCACAGTCAGCAGACACATTCCAGCCAAACAGCAGCAGACCTTCCCTCCCAGACCCTCCCACCTCCTGGACAGCATCCATTTTAGATTCATTCGGAAGCTGCATTCTTAGTGAGAGGAGGGACAGAGCTGCTGCTGCTGATTTAATAGGGAAAGCGTTAGCTAGGGCAGTGTTCTGTGTCCACAGACTCATCTGCTGTAAGGACAGCGTCCCGACAGCACCCCAAAAAGCAATTTTTTTAGGGCTGGTACATCAGTCTGCTTTTTTTTTTTTTATATACAGTATTTTTACGTATTTTATGTTAGTCATTTACCTATCAACTTTTGTTTGCAGAGCACTTGCCATGCTCTTAACCACATTTTGATGCCATTGGCAGCACTCTAGCCCATTCCAAAAAAAATTTACAGCCATTTTAGTGCTCAAAAGTTTGGGTCCCCATTGACTGCAATGGGGTTCGGGGTCAAGTTCAGGACAAGTTTGGGTCCCGAACTCTAACTTTTTTGTGAAGGTCGGCCGAACCCGTCAAACCCGAACATCCAGGTGTCTGCTCAACTCCAGTGAAAACTAGTATATTTTTTCCATACATTTTCTATAGAGGGTGACTGCATGACATCTATGCAATGCCTTCTGTGTGTCAGGGCCAAAGAAAGGAAAAATATAAGTGAAAACTAGTATATCTTTTCCATACTATTTAATACATTTTATATAGAGGGTGTCTGCAGTGACTTGTGACATCTGTGCAATACCTTCTGTGTGTCAGGGCCAGAAAAAGGAAAAATATAAGCGAAAAGGGCATCAGACACACCCTTGAAAAATTATGATTGATGGCCTGCTGGTGACCCTCAAAAACATTGGGAGCAAGAGCCTGCTGATCTGACCATCTAAAAGCTTAGGGGCGAGGGCCTGCTGCCGCATTGGTGACCTTAGATATCCGAATGGATTGTCGTCGTCACGGGGACGTGCAATCGCCCAGAGGTTGTCTGCCCTATCAACTTTCGATGTTCTTTTCAGCGCCTACCATGGTAATCACGGGTAACGGGGAATCAGGGTTCGATGCCGGAGAGGAAGCCTGAGAAAGGGCTACCACATGCAAGGGATGTCAATGGCTGAAATCTGATTGGCTGTGAACCATCCAGAGAGGGTGGGTCAAGTTATTAAAGCACAAGCATCTAAGGAAGGCAGCAGGCTCGCGGCAATTATCCACTCCCGACTCGGGGAGGTAGTGACGATAAATAACAAACAAACAGCACTCCTAAGCGGCCCTGTTATTGGAATGATTATACTTTCCGTTAACTAGGATCTATTGGAGGGCAAGTCTGGTGCCAGCATCCAACTTGCTCTCGGCCTCCACAACGTTCACCCAGTGTGCCATCATGGTGAGGATTGTGTTGACCAGACTCTTGGCTACTGAGACTGGACTTGTAGGTGAGGGCCTGCTGCCTCATTGTTGACTCTAGATAACTTCTAGGCGATCGCACGTCCCCGTGACGGCGACGATCCATTTGGATGTCTTCTCTATCAACTTTGAAGCAATTTTTCAACAAGGACATTCTGGTATAGCACAGTTTTGCTTGTAGTCTCCACCAGAGGAATGAGAGATGAGAAGTTCTCTTTGTAGCGGGGGGCGAGAAGAGTGAACACCCAGTAATCAGTGTTGTCTAAAATGCGTATAACGCGCGGGTCAGGGGAAAGGCAGCCTAACATGAAGTCAGCCATGTGCGTCAGAGAACCAACAGGCAAGATTTTGCTGTCGTCATCAGGAGGATCACTCTTAATCTCCTCATCCTCTTCCTCCTCTTCTGCCCACTCACACTGAACAAATGGACTTAAACTTCCATGGATACTACCCTCTGAAGCGGAGGCAAACGTGTCCTGCTCCTCCTCCTCCTCTTCATCATCCAATTCGCGCTGGGAAGACGGACGGAGGGTGGTCTAGCTATCACCCTGTGTAATGTCTTCTTCCCCCATTTCCACCTCTTCCACATGCAAAGCGTCGTCCTTAATTGTGAGCAGTGAGAGTTTCAGTAGACACAGAAGTGGGATGGTTACGCTGAAAATGGCGTTATCGCCACTTACCTTCTATGTTGATTCCTCAAAGTTTCTTAAAACGTCACAGAGGTCAGACATCCATGCCCACTCCTCGCATTTGATTAGCGGACGCTGACTGGAAAGGCAACGACCATGTTGCAGCTGGTATTCCACTGCTGCTCTCTGCTGCTCACAAAGCCTGGCCAACATGTGGAACGTGGAGTTCCAGCGAGTGCTCACGTCGCACAACAGCCAGTGAGCTGGCAAGTTATAGCGCTGCTGCAGAGTTGACAAACCGGCTGAAGCCGTCGATGACTTGCGGAAATGTGCACACCCGCGGTGCACCTTCACTAGTAGCTCAGGCAAATTGGGGTAGGTTTTGAGAAACCGCTGAACCACTAAGTTTAAGACGTGGGCTAGGCATGGGATGTGTGTGAGCTTGCCGAGCTCCAAAGCCGCCACCAAGTTACGGCCATTATCACACACAACCATGTTTGGTTGTAGGTTGAGTGGCGAGAGCAGCCTTGTGCTGTTTGTCCCCTAAGCATATCATAGAAACATAGAAACATAGAATGTGTCGGCAGATAAGAACCATTTGGCCCATCTAGTCTGCCCAATATACTGAATACTATGAATAGCCCCTGGCCCTATCTTATATGAAGGATGGCCTTATGCCTATCCCATGCATGCTTAAACTCTTTCACTGTATTTGTAGCTACCACTTCTGCAGGAAGGCTATTCCATGCATCCACTACTCTCTCAGTAAAGTAATACTTCCTGATATTACTTTTAAACCTTTGCCCCTCTAATTTAAAACTATGTCCTCTTGTAGCAGTTTTTCTTCTTTTAAATATTCTCTCCTCTTTTACCTTGTTGATTCCCTTTATGTATTTAAAAGTTTCTATCATATCCACTCTGTCTCGTCTTTCTTCCAAGCTATACATGTTAAGGTCCTTTAATATTTCCTGGTAAGTTTTATCCTGCAATCCATGTACCAGTTTAGTAGCTCTTCTTTGAACTCTCTCCAAAGTATCAATATCCTTCTGGAGATAAGCACAATACTCCAAATGAGGTCTCACTAGTGCTCTGTAGAGCGGCATGAGCACCTCCCTCTTCTACTGGTAATTCCTCTCCCTATACACCCAAGCATTCTGCTAGCATTTCCTGCTGCTCTATGACATTGTCTGCCTACCTTTTAAGTCTTCTGAAATAATGACCCCTAAATCCCTTTCCTCAGATACTGAGGTTAGGACTGAAACACTGATTTTATGCTCTTGAGTTTTTACGCCCCAGGTGCATTATCTTGCAATTATCAACATTCAATTTTAGTTGCCAGATTTTTGACCATTCCTCTAGTTTTCCTAAATCCTTTTCCATTTGGTGTATCCCTCCAGGAACATCAACCCTGTTACAAATCTTTGTGTCATCAGCAAAAAGACACACCTTACCATAGAAGCCTTCTGCAATTTCGCTGATAAAGATATTAAACAATATGGGTCCCAGAACAGATCCCTGAGGTACCCCACTGGTAACAAGACCATGGTCTGAATATACTCCATTGACTACAACCCTCTGTTGTCTATCCTTCAGCCACTGCCTAATCCATTCAACAATATGGGAGTCCAAGCCCAAAGACTGCAATTTATTCATAAGCCTTCTATGTGGGACAGTATCAAAAGCTTTACTAAAGTCTAGATAAGCAATGTCTACTGCACCTCCGCCATCTATTATTTTAGTCACCCAATCCAAAAAAATCAATAAGATTAGTTTGACATGTGCAGTAAGCCGGATTGGGACAGATGCACACTGGCGCAATATTAATAGTTTGTAGTTCGTGACGCCAATTGCAGCTTGCGCAGGTACTGTAGCAGGGCCCTTTAAGATGTTATAGCTCACGTACCAGGTGAGGAATGCCAGAGGGGGAATAATGTCTCTGTGTAGTGTCAACGGTGTCTCCTACCTTGGTACGGCTGGACTCCTGGATCCTGGCTCACATGCAATAAAATGAGTGTTGTCAGTAGGAGCAACTGAGGAACTTGGGTAATAGTAAATGAGATCCAGACTGGTGATATAATCCAACTTGTCTTTACTTAATGGGTGCAGCATAAATCCATACAGGTACAGCAATAGTCTTTAGGTCCCAGCAGGTAGTGGCAATATGTGGCAGGAATCTATATATATTCTGCTTCTTGTCATATGCCTAAAGAATCTGGCAGGTATCTATATTCTGCTCTGTCTGTAGTCTGCTTGGTTTGGGCCTGACTAGCTGAGGAGGAATTTTGCTTCTCCTGGTCTTGGGATTAAACACTCACAGTTCTGCTCGCAGGATATGATGGTTTCTTCCTGGAGATCTATAGTTCTGGAGATGGCTGCTTGCTTGTCAACCAGCTGAGGTAGATTACTCAGGCTGGGAAAGGTGATCCTGGGCCTCAGCCGAGGCTTGGATCCTAGGTTGGGATCCCTGTGTCTGGGAGCTCCTACTAACACAGCCTTCGCCTAGCCGGGGTGGCTGGTACACACTGGATCTAACTGGTTTCTTCCCTCCCTGCTGCAGGGCGTGGGACCAGCCCACTTCTGCTCCTAGAAGAGGGGGAGCTAAACACTGGAATGAACTATTCCAGTCTAGCTATACTAAACTGAACTAAACACATTGCTGCCACCTGCTGGTGTACATGGAAATTACAGCAAAATACATAAAACAGGCCTGGATAATACACATAATGGAAATGCACAGTTAAATTACACCAGATGGAAATACATACACACCTAACATAATGCAGCGGGGAAAGAAAGGTTTAGTGACATACTTCAGGATGTTACACATGATCTCCCTTAAGTAAATCCATGCTGTTTTTCATCTTTCAATCCATGGTATTTTAGATGTTCCACAATCCTCTCCTTAAGTATGGTTTCCATTAATTTCCCCACTATTGATGTCAGGCTTACTGGCCTATAGTTGCCCGATTCCTCCCTACTACCTTCCTTGTGAATGGGCACAACATTTGCCAATTTCCAATCTTCTGGGACGACTCCTGTTGCCAGAGATTGGTTAAATAAATCTGTTAATGGTTTTGCTAGTTCACCGCTGAGCTCTTTTAATAGCTTTGGGTGTATCCCATCAGCCCCCTGTACTTATTTGTATTAATTTTAGACAGCTGACTTAGAACCTCTTCCTCTGTAAAGACATTCTTCTTTCCTAACTGAGGTCCCTTTCCTTAATTTTCCTTTGTAAAAACTGAACAGAAGTATTCACTGAGGCAGTCAGCTAGTTCTTTATCTTCTTCCATATACCTTTTTTCTTTTGTTTTTAATTTTGTAATTCCTTGTTTTAGTTTCCTTTTTTCATTTATGTATCTGAAGAATGTCTTATTGCCTTTTTCCCTGACTGAGCTAATTTCTGTTCTGCCTGTGCTTTAGAAGCTTTGAGAACTTGTTTGGCCTCTCTCCGCCTAATCTTATAAATTTGCCTGTCATCCTCGTTTTTTTTTTTGTTTTTTTTTATAATTCCTAAATGCTATCTTTTTGTTTTTAATGATTTTAGCCACTTCTGCTGAGTACCACAGTGGTCTCTTCCTTTTTTTTGCTTTTACTAACAAGCCTAATGCAATTTTCTGTTGCCTTCAATAGTGCCTCTTTTAAGTAGTCCCATTTCTCCTGGACTCCAATGAAACTGTTCCAATCCGATAGGGACTCGTATACCACTAATCTAATTTTAGAAAAGTCAGTTTTTCTAAAATCTAAAACGTTTTAGTTTTTGTGGTGTGTGACTCAGTCACTGTACTTATAGTAAACCACACTGACTGGTGATCACTAGATCCCAAGCTTTCCCCTACAGTAATATCAGATACCAAATTCCCATTTGTGAATACTGAATCTAAAATAGCCTCCTTCCGGGTTGGCTCCTTAACTACTTGCTGTAGAGATAATCCCAGTAGGGAATTTAGAATATCTGTACTCCTGGCAGAACTAGCTATTTTGGTTTTCCAGTTTACATCAGGAAGATTGAAGTCTCCCATAATAATAACTTCCCCCTTCAATGTCATTTTAGCTATTTCCTCAACTAGTAGATCATCTAATTCTTTGACTTGGCTAGGTGGTCTATATATCACACCTACACGAGTTACCTTATGATTATCAAGCTGCAAGTTAACCCAAACTGACTCTAAATTGCTCTCGCTAACTTGTATCAAATTAGATTTTATGCTCAGCCTCAGCACGGCCTGTTGATGTTACCCCACTGCAGTGCTACACTGCTTCCAGCTACCGGCTGATGGCTGACTGGTGCTGCAGGCAGATAATTCGGAAGTGGAAGTGGAGGAGGAGAATTGGGGGTTGGAGCCACTAACGTAGGTGCTGGCGGAAAACCTGATGGAATTAGGGCCCGCAATCCTCGGCGTCGGTAGCACTCGCTCCCAGCCTCCACAATGTTCACCCAGTGTGCCGTCAGGGAAATGTAGCGTCCCTGGCCAAATGCACTTGTCCATGTGGTTAAGTGGATTTTCCCAGTAACTGCGTTGGTCAGGGCACATGTGACGTTTTGAGACACATGTTGGTGTAAGGCTGGCACGGCACACCTTGAAAAATAGGGGAGGCTGGGAACAGAGTACTGCGGGACGGCCGCCGACATCAGGCTGCGGATGGCCTCAGTGTCCACAAGCCTAAATGGCAAAATTTCCAGCGCCAGTATTTTTGAAAGGTGCGCATTTAGTGCTATGGCCTGTGGGTGGCTGGGTATTTGCGCTTGCGTTCAAATGCCTGGGGTAATGACATTTGGACGCTGTGCTGGGACAGGGAAGTGGATGTGGTCGTTGATTGTGCTTGCGAAGGTCCAGGTACAGGGCAGGGGGCATCCTCACCTGTGCCCTTGACAGGCGATTTGCCAGCACATACCATAGGGGAAGAGGAGGCAGTGGTGTTACTCGCAGACACAGATTGTGGACCCAGTCGTTCGTCGTGAGGTTGCTAGTGTTCATGCCCCGGCTAATTTTGGTGTGGCACAGGTTGCAAACTACTATTCTTTTGTAGTCCGCACTTTCCTCAATAAAGCGCCATACTGCGAAACACCTACCCCATGGCAAGGGAGATTTACGCAAGGGGGTGCTCCGTGGAACAGTTGCAGGCCTGTTATTGGCAACTGTGTCTCATCATCATCCACCTCATTAAACACTAATTGCCATTCCCCACCATCATGTTCTTGTGACTGTGGATGCTCAAGAGGTTGGGAATCAGGGCAGAAGATCTCATGTCCCTCTTGCCAGACTCTCCATGGTGGGAGGAAGGAGCATCAGGGAGAGGAGTCTGTTGACCAGACTCGTGGCTACTGAGACTGGACTTGGTGGAAGACAGGGTCGTGCTTAACCGACTGGAAGCATTATCTGCTGCAATTCAACATCCACCTGGTCGCACTGGTCTGACTTAAATAGTTTTGTCCTGCGACGCCCTACAAACTGGGACATGAAGCTAGGTATCGTGGATAATTGTTTTTCTTGTGCTCTGGAAGCAGGCACAGTTTCAACGCGCCCAGGGCCATGGCCTCTGCGTGAACCATCAGCATCATGGCCACTTCCCTGTCCCTTTACTGCTCGCCTTCTTCATATTAAATGTTATATGCACGCTTGACACACAAGATGTGGCACGGATGTCACAGTTCACAGCAAGCACAGTATATGGAAAGAGTACGTAAAAGTATGAAAAAAGGAAAATAGATTTCACTTATATTTTTCCTATCTCTGACCCTTACACACAGAAGGTATTGGACAGGTGTCACAAGTCACTGCAGACACCCTCTATAGAAAAAGTATTGTAAATGCTGGAAAAAAAATTGGTACTGTAGCTATAAAATACTGCCAGCCTGCCACCACACACACAATAGTCCTTAAAAGGACTTTTGGGTCTTTAAAGCGTTTTTCTTCTAAATAGATTGAGATCAGACTCCCTACACTCTCTGTCCCTTCCGTAGCGCAGCTCTCCCTGACAACAAATGAGGTGAACATGCGTCAGCACCCGATGACACGTTCCAGCCAGCCAATCACTGTAATGCCAGTAGCCAACATGGCTACTAGCATTACAGTGAGGGCAGTACTTATCTGCACTTTTATTGGCAGCATGAATCGTGCAGGGTGGAGACTTGAGCATGGCGCTCGAGCACATGTGCTGCTCGGCCGAGTACCGCTATGTGCCGAGCATAGCGATGCTTGAGCCGAACAGCAGTTCGGCCAAGCATGCCCACTCAACACTACTGGTGACTAATTTTGAAGATCTTCCTGGAGAATCTTGGAGAACCCCTTTAACCACTTCAGGATCCAGCCATTTTTCACCTTTGTGACCAAGCATAATTTTGCAAACCTAACGTGTCACTTTATGTGGTACTAATGCTTTTACATATCCAAGCAATTCTGAAATAGTTTTTTCATGACAAATTTTACTTCTTGTTAATGGTAAATTTGAGTTGAATTCAAAATTTACAGAAAATTGCTATTTTTTTAATTTGAATTTTTAAGTGTTAAAGACGGATAGTGATACCTCATAATATAGTTATTAAATAAAATTTCACCATGTGTCTACCTTATGTCAGCTTCATTTTGTAAATTTTTTAGGATGTTAGAAGGCTTAGAATATTGGAAGTAATTTTTAAAATTTTCAATATTGTATAGGATTTTCAAAACAGACATTTTTAAGGACCAATTCAGTTTGAAGTCACTTTGAGGGTCTTATGTAATATAAACCACCCATAAATTACCCCATTTTAGAAACGAAAACTCTCAAGTTACTCAAAACTGATTTTACAAAACTTTGTTAACAATTTACTGTATTTTTCGCCACATAAGACGCTTTTTTCCCCCAAAAGTGTGCTGCCATTTTTACTCTGCTAACACTGATACATTGCCAGCCGCGATGCTGCACAGCTCGGCCTGCGATGTATTAGTGGGGAGGGAGGAGGGGCTGGAGGCCGGCAACTGGTGTTGGAATCGCGGCGGGGCCCGGTGCAGTCATTGTACTCTATTACACCGGGCCCCGCTCACAGCAGTATTCTTATATAAAGTGTAGGCATTGGAGCTTTGTTAAAGTATTGCAATCCTCTGCAGCAGTATCGCAATCCACTGTACTACTCACTATGAGACTATAGTAGCAGGCAGGCTGGCCGCTCACTCACTTCGTCATACGCATGCTCCTCCCACTTTATTTATGAAGTAGGCGCTTGACGAAGTGAGTGACATTATGCTGCCGGCCAGCCTGCCTGCTACGATAGTTTCATAGTGAGTTCTACAGTGGACTGTGATACTGCTGCAGAGGATTGCAATACTTTAACAAAGCTCCTATGCCTACAACTTTACATATGAATACTGCTGTGAGCGGGGCCCCGTGTAATAAAGTACAATGACTGCACCAGCCCCGCCGCGATTCCAGCACCAGTTGCCGGCCTCCACCCCCTGTATTGGGGGTCACTATTTACATAGGCACACTGTTATGGGGGGGATCTGTGGATGGTACATATATAGCATAAGATGCTATATACCTGTATGTGTCATCCACAGATCCCACCCCATTGCGGTGTCATCCACAAATCCCCCATAACACTGCATCATCCACAGATCCCCATAACAGTGTCATCCACAGATCCCCACCATAACAGTGTCATCCACAGATCCCCTCCATAACAGTGTCATCCACAGACCACCATTAGTTCAAAACCGACCAAAAGCACACCTTTTGGTTAAAACATTTTTTTTCTTATTTTCCGCCTCAAAAACCTAGGTGCGTCTTATGGGCAGGTGCGTCTTCTAGGGCGGAAAATACGGTAGGTGTTTCATAAAAACTAAAGCAAAATTTAAGTGAAATTTAAGATTTTCATTTTTTGTGTGCAGATTTTTCATTTTAATCAACTTTTTCCTGTAACACAGCAAGGGTTAACAGCAAAGCAAACCTCAATATCTATTACCCTGATTCTGCAGTTTACATAAACCCCCCCATATGTGATCACAAAACCTCTACATGGGCACACTGCAGTGCTCAGAAGGCAATATGGTTTTTGGAGGGCAGATTTTGCTGGAATAGTTTTCGGGAGCCGTGTTCCATCTGAAGGGACCCTGAGATGCCCTAAAAAGGAAAACCACAAAAAATTACCAATTTTGGAGACTACACCCTTTAAGGAATTTATCAAGAGGCAGAGGGAGCACTTTGGCCCAACAAGATTTATAGATTTCAGAAATATTTTGCTGTGAACATAAAAAATTTCATTTTTACAAGAAAATGTTGCTTTAGTCTCACATTTTTCATTTTCACAAGGGGCAAGATGGGAAAATGCACCCCACAATTTGTTACCCATTTTATCCTGAATATGGCAAAACCTCATGTGTGGTAATAAACTGCTGTACGGACGCATCACATGCATCTGCATTTTCTAACATGGAATTTGCGGAAATTGTTTTTAAGAGCCATAACAGCTGCATGAGGGCTTATTTTTTTGCAGGATGGGCTGTAGTTTTTATTGGTATCATTTTGGGACTTTTTGATCATTTTTTATTTCAACTTTTGGGTAATGTTGATCACGAATATTCGAATTTCAAATTTTTATCGCGAATATAGGTACTTCGAAAATTTGCGAATATTTCGAATATAGTGATATATATTCGTCATTTTATTTTTTTTTTAAATCCGTACACATGATCCCTCCCTGCTTCTAGCTTGTGGGCCAATGAGAAGGCTGCAGTATATTTGACTTAAGGAGTAGTGTTGTTTGCGAATTTTTGTAATTTTTTTTGCGAATTTTTCAACTTACAACTATTATACAAAGAAGATTATAGCACTATATTAGCTAAATTGCTCTATATTCGTTGTTGTTTTTTGAATATTCGCTATATTGCTACAACTTTGTTTTTTTGAATATTCGTAATATTCTAAAACAAGAATATATAGCAATATAGCGAATATTTGAAAAAAAAACGAATATAGAGCAATTTAGCTAATATAGTGCTATAATCTTCTTTGTCTAATAGTTGTAATTTTTTTCTCATCTGAAGTTCAGATTGGAAAAAAATTACAACTATAAAAAAAAGATTATAGCACTATATTAGCTAAATTGCTCTATATTCGGGTTTTTTCGAATATTCGCTATATTGCTATATATTCTTGTTTTAGAATATTATGAATATTCGAAAAAACGAAGTTATAGCAATAGAGCGAATATTCGAAAAAAAAAAAAAAGAATATAGAGCAATTTAGCTAATATAGTGCTATAATCTTCTTTGTCTAATAGTTGTAAGTTGGAAAATTCGCATATTACAAGATCATTACTTTGCCGATTTTTCGAGTAAAAAAAACGTAGAATATAACGAATATTCGAATTTGCAAATATTCGACGAATATTCTACAAAATATTCGCGAATTCGAATATGACCCATGCCGCTCAACACTACTTTTGGGAGGTGAAGTGTGCAAAAATTGCAATTCTGTCAGTGTTTTTTATTTTTATATAGGGTTCCTCGTGTGGAATATACAGTCATGTCCATAAATATTGGGACATCGACACAATTCTAACATTTTTGGCTCTATACACTACCACAATGGATTGGAAATGAAACAAACAAGATGTGCTTTAACTGCAGACTGTCAGCTTTAATTTACATCCAAATCAGGTGAACGGTGTAGGAATTACAACAGTTTGCATATGTGCCTTCCACTTGTTAAGGGACCAAAAGTAATGGGACAATTGGCTTCCCAGCTGTTTCATGGCCCAGTGTGTGTTATTCCCTCATTATCCCAATTACAATGAGCAGATAAAAGGTCCAGAGTTAATTTCAAGTGTGCTATTTGCATTTGGAATCTGTTGCTGTCAACTCTCAAGATGAGATCCCAAGAGCTGTCACTATCAGTGAAGCAAGCCATCATTAGGCTGAAAAAACAAAACAAACCCATCAGAGAGATAGCAAAAACATTAGGCGTGGCCAAAACAACTGTTTGGAACATTCTTAAAAAGATTGAATGCACCGGTGAGCTCAGCAACACCAAAAGACCACGGAAAACAACTGTGGTGGATGACCGAAGAATTCTTTCCCTGGTGAAGGAAACACCCTTCACAACAGTTGGCCAAATCAAGAACACTCTCCAGGAGGTAGGTGTACAGTATGTGTTTCAAAGTCAACAACCAAGAGAAGACTTCACCAGAGTGAATGCAGAGGGTTCACCACAAGATGTAAACCATTGGTGAGCCTCAAAAACAGGAAGGCCAGATTAGAGTTTGCTAAACAACATCTAAAAAAGCCTTCACAATTCTGGACCAACATCCTATGGACAGATGAGACGAAGATCAACTTGTACCAGAGTGATGGGAAGAGAAGAGTATGGAGAAGGAAATGAACTGCTCATGATCCTAAGCATACCACCTCATCAGTGAAACATGGTGGTAGTGTCATGGCGTGGGCATGTATGGCTGCCAATGAAGCTGGTTCTCTTGTATTTATTGATGACTGCTGAAAAAAGCAGCAGGATGTATTCTGAAGTGTTTCGGGCAATATTATCTGCTCATATTCAGCCAAATGCTTCAGAACTCATTGGACGGCGCTTCACAGTGCAGATGGACAATGACCCAAAACATTACTTTTGGTCCCTTAACAAGTAGGAGGCACATATGCAAACTGTTGTAATTCCTACACCGTTCACCTGATTTGGATGTAAATACCCTCAAATTAAATCTGACAGTCTGCAGTTAAAGCACATCTAGTTTGTTTCATTTCAAATATAGAGCCAAAAATGTTAGAATTGTGTCGATGTCCCAATATTTATGGACCTGACTGTATGATATGTTAATTTTATTATGTGGGCTGATTTATATAGGTGGTCATGTTTTACTACTTTTTCAGCATAAATTCACTGTTTTGTAGTCATGAGCGAGCACCAAAGTGTTCGGGTGTTCGGTCCGAACACATCGCGATATTCGTGTGCTTGGCCGAGCACCCGAGTATAATGGAAGTCAATGGGAGGCGACCAGGCACCCCCTGCTCGGATGAGGGGAGGGTGCCTGGTTCATAGGAAAAGGTCTGAAAGTGATGGAAACACCTCTGAAATCGATCAGGAACAGCAGGGGGACCATGTCTGGATGCATCTTGGACACCAATGTCGCTGCTGGGAACTATATTGTCCGAGTTGTACGCCATTTTTACAGACTGACAAAAAAACGCCCAAAACCCCGCCCCAATAAAAAAAAAAAACATTTTTAGAGGAAAAATTGTTAGGAAACACATTGTATATACAATTGAATCTACAGCAAAGAATAAGTTACAAGGAAGAAGAGATACAGCCTGTATATCACATAAAGCAGGGCCTCATTCACATGGTGCTACAATTGTTCAGGTAGTGGGACTCCTACACTCATAAAGCCTATGCACTAAGTGAAAGGGCTGCCAAAAATGACAAGGAACTGGCACTACAATGCACCCTTTATTACACATAAAGGAGGGCATCATACACACCCTTTAAAAATTATCCTTGACCAAAACATTAGGAGCTAGGGCCTGCTGATCTAAACACCTAAGAAGTTAATTGACTCGGTCAGCACAGGCTACCAAGAAAAAATGACCAATTTCTAATTGTAATGTTCCTTTGGGTTCCAGAGAACGTCACATAGCAGAGTTAGCGCAGGGAATGGCGGTCAGCACAGGCTACCAAGAAAGAATGACCAATTTCTAATCGTAATGTTCTTTCCGTTTCCAGAGAACGTCACATAGCAGAGTTAGCGCAGGGAATGGCGGTCAGCACAGGCTACCAAGAAAGAATGACCAATTTCTAATCGTAATGTTCTTTTTGTTTCCAGAGAAAATCACATAGCAGAGTTAGCGCAGGGAATGGCGGTCAGCATTTGTTGCCTCTTTATATTATGGAACTGTACCACAATTACAAGCTGCTATCTGACTATCTTGGAATTCTATGGTCTACCCCCCCAAAAAAGATGAAGGGAAAGTGGCACATACAATGAAAAAATGTAATACAATTGTAATTCCTCCAGGCCCCAAATGTGAAAGGGTCTAATATCTCCTGAAAAGGCATCTGCAAAGGAGAAAGGATAAAATGGAGTCAAGCCTGACATATTTTTAAAAAAACATTTACATTTTTACCCCTGTGCCACTATATAAAAACCAGAATCCTGTAAAAACTCATGCGTGAAAGATTCACCACTGAAGGAAACCAAGTAAATTATGTTTCCTTCCAAGTCTGAAACATAGAAAATATACCATGTCAGCTGACCCCCCAAAAAATTGTAGGTGAGGGCCTACAGCTGAGTAGACTGTATGAAACATTGGAGGTGAGGGCCTACAGGTGAGCAGACCGTATGAAACATTGTAGTGAGAGCCTACAGTTGAGGAGACCATATGAAACACTGGAGGTGAAGGCCTACAGGTGAGCGAACCCCATAAAACATTGTAGTGAGGGCCTTATGGTGAGCAAACCCCATAAAACATTGTAGTGAGGGCCTACAGCTGAGCAAACCATATTAAACATTGTAGTGAGGGCCTGCAGCTGAGCAGACCGTATGAAACATTGTAGTGAGGGCCTACAGCTGAGCAGACCATATGAAACATTGGAGGTGAGGGCCTACAGGTGAGCAGACCATATGAAACATTGGAGTGAGGGCCTACAGGTGAGCAGACCGTATGAAACATTGGAGTCAGGGCATATATACTGTATGGAACAGGAGGAGGATGAGTAAACAAAATTCAAATATATACCCTTTTTTGGAGGTGAAAAGGGTGCATCTGAATCTTGTGGATTGAGTACATTGTAAAGCATACATTTCAATTGCGTGTTTCTTCCTCATTAGCTCAGCATTCCTCTGGTGGAGTGGAGAAGTCAGAGGCAATCCAGGCCTTGTTCATTTTTATCTGAGTCAACCTGTCAGCATTGCCAGTGGACAAGCGGATACGCTTATCTGTTATGATGCCACCAGCAGCACTAAATACATGCTCAGACAAAACGCTGGTGGCAGGGCAGGCCAACACCTCCAAGGCGTAGAGCGCAAGTTCGTGCCACGTGTCCAGCTTGGACACCCAGTAGTTGTAAAGCACTGAGGGATCATTTAGGACCCTGACACGGTCTGCCTTGTATTCCTACACCATTTTCCAAAACATTTCCCTCCTTGTACCACTAGGCCGCGCTTCAGGGTGAGGTTGCTGGCGGGGTGTCATGAAAGTGTCCCATGCCTTGGAGAGTGTTGCTCTCCCTTTTTTTTTTTTAAACATATTTTTATTAATTTTCACAAAATTATCTGTATTACATAACTTGCATAAGTTTACATCCACACATGTGATCAAGACAATCGTGTAACACAGATCATTCAGGTATAACAAACATCAATCCCTACCTTCCCCCCTCCCCCCTCCCTAATTGCTTAAGCCTACATTATATATTAGTAACCCAATTGGGTAATAGAATATAATCCTTCAAACCTAAACTCATATTTCATGCTATTACCATCTCTTCAGTTAATTTATTTTGCGATCATAACCATTGTGCGACCCTAGCCCCTATTACTTGTCATATCAAATCCCTAGTGTCATCTCCAGAAAAGAATGCAAGTATGAACGTAAGCCATTTTGCCTGGTATCTTTTTGTGGCTTTCTGGCCTTCCCTGTCTGCCGCCCATTTATCTGCTAGTATGCATTTCTTTGTATGTTTTGTTATTTCTTCAATTGATGGAATCGTTGACTGCAGCCAGTGCGTTAGGATACATCTTTTTGTGGCTAGCAGAACTACCTGTACTGCCAAGGGAACCCGTGGGCCTGTAGCTTGAAACAACAGCTCTTTCGGATCCATAGATAGGTTTGTTTTTAACTTATTATTTAATTCTTTGGTTATCCTTTGCCACAATTCCCCAATGTCCCTGCATTCCCACATGCAATGAAACATGTTCGCATCTGGAAGCGAGCATTTAGGGCAGGCGTTCATCCTTTCACTAGCGGCAATAGTATTGTTTCCTTTGATATCAAAGCCATATATCGCTCTATGCATCAATTTAAAGTGAGTCTCCCTCCATATTTCACTAGATACTGCTTTACGTACATTTTCCCATCCCCTCAATATATCTTCGGCTTCTACTTTAATGTTCGGTCCTCCTGTCCACTTCTTAAAGAGAGTATATACTATGTCTGAGGAGAGTGTTTTCCTCGCCCTCTGATATAGGGAGGCTATTGAAGGTTTGCCATAGCTAGGAGATAGTATAACATCAAAGTCATTTAGTGACAATTCAGACACAGTATTTTTGAGTCTCTCTTTCAAGAATCTCATGATCTGATGATATGCTAAAAAGTGCTTCGAGGGTATACCATATATTGATTGCAAGTCAATGAATGAGTAGTAATGCGCTTTCTGTTTATCCCATAAATCCGAAACCTTGTTTATCCCTTTACTTTCCCATTCTATAAATTGCTTGTTCAAAGACCCTGATTGGAATTCTGGATGTCGCCATGGAGACAAGTATTTTGACATCAGGAAAGGGAGTTTATACAGTTTCCTGACTACCTTCCAAGCCGCTACCGAGTCTTTAATTAGTACACTATGTTTAATCAGTGACGGGAATGCCGAATATCTAGTATGCAATAAAGCATTAAGGCTCCATGGCTTTGCCAATTGTGATTCCAGAGAGAAGTTAGAAAAATATGAGGATCCTCTAATCCAGTCTACTCCGTACCTCAGCAAGCTAGCTATGTTATAGTGTCTTATATCAGGAAAGCTTAAGCCCCCCTCTTCCCTAGTAAGCATAAGAGTTTTCAGTGCTACTCTTGATTTTTTCCCGGCCCATATGAATTTACGAAAAGCACTTTGTAGGGCATTAATATCCGAGTGCTTTAGCATTACAGGTATTGTCTGCAATTGGTATAATAGTTGTGGGAAGCTTATAATTTTTATCAGGTGGCATCTGCCCATCAGCGACAATGGAAGGTGTGACCATCTTTCTAAGTCTGCTTTAATACGATTGATTAAATTTGGGTAATTTAGCATATATAAGGATTCTGGAGTCTTTCCAATGTGAATTCCCAGATATTTGATCGAAGTTGGCACAATTTTAACTGGAACATCCTTTTTAATTACAGAGTGCCTACTATTTGTAAGGTATAGCATTTCACATTTCGACACATTGACTTTGAAGCCAGATACTGAGCCAAAGCTGTTTAGTAGTTCAAATAGTTTGGGAATATCATTATGAGGGTGGGCCAAAAAGACTAACAGATCATCCGCAAACAAAGCGTGTTTGACCGTTTCATTACCCACTCTGATCCCTCTGATATCTTCATTGCCGGCTATGGTTCTGGATAACGGTTCAATGGCTAGATTGAATAATAAAGGGGACAGCGGGCACCCCTGACATGTTCCTTTTTGCAAGGCTATTTTAGATGACAGATATCCCGGCGTATATACTTGCGCAAATGGTGACTCATATAATGCTGTGAGGTATTGTCTAAAAGGGCCCACTAGTTTTACTGAATCCAAAACCCGGTTTAGCCAGTCCCAGGCCACATTATCAAACGCTTTCTCTGCATCTATTGCCACAATGGGAGGGGACTGGCCCAACCCAGGTCTCATCTTCAATTCGTCAAGTACCGTTAACACTTTTCGGATGTTAGTTACCGCTGCTCTATTTTGTGTGAATCCTGCCTGTGCAGTAGACAAAAGATCTGGCATTAGTCTCGCCAACCTACCTGCCAAAATTTGGGATATTATTTTTATATCCACGTTTATCAAGGAGATTGGTCTGTATGAAGCTGGGGAAAGTAGATCTTTCCCTGGCTTTGGACGCACTTTAATGTACGCAGTTTTGGCCAATTCTGACATCTTTTTTCCTGACATATAATCATTTGCTAATTTTACCATAATTGGCGCTAACTTTCCTTTCATCACTTTGTAAAATTCAGCAATGTAACCATCAGGTCCAGGTGCTTTATTCGTTGCTAGGTAACTTATGGTCTCTATGACTTCTTCTTGCACGATTGGTTTATTCAGGATCTCTAGATCTTCCCTTTTAATCTTTGGCAATGTCACTTTTTGTAGCCATTTCTCTGCTAATACCTTGCATCTCGGACTGTCTGAGTATAATTCCTTATAATAATCCTTTAAAACCTCGCTAATTTTCGAAGGTAATGTATGCGTGTCCCCTTTGTTGTCTTTTAGTGCTAATATTGGGCTACTTTTATATGGGCCTTTCGCTAACCGCACCATCAGTTTCCCTGCCTTATTCCCATATTTAAATAATTGGGCTTCAAATTTCGTCTGAAACATTGCCTCTTTTTTGTTTATCCACTCCTCATACTCCAATTTCGCCTGCGTCCAAGCCTTTTTATGTAGATCATTTGGGATGGTTTGGAATAACGTATATGCCTCTTTTAGTTTGTGACTACATTCATCCAGCTTTCCCAACATCCTTTTCTTTAGAGATGCCGTAAATTCTATTATTTTCCCTCGTAGAACAGCTTTACCTGCTTCCCATAGTGTTTGCGTATTTTCAGTTGTAGCATTGAAACTCATATATTCATCCCACCAGTTAGACAAAGCAGCCTCAAACTCTTCATTTCCTATCAAATTGGAGGGGAACCTCCATATATAATCTGATCCTCTGGGAATCGTGTCAGCCATATTGAGAAGTACAGGCGAATGGTCAGAGACTACTAGTTCCTCTATTGATATTGATTTTGCTCTAAATTGCACTGAAGAGGACACAAGTATGTAGTCTAACCTGGACCAAGACTCATGAGGATGAGAGTAATGGGTATATTCCCTGCCTTCAGGATTTTTCGCCCGCCATATATCACATAATTTGTATGTAGTACATAGTTGTTTCAGTGCAGTACATTTATCTTTTAATGAGGTTTTTTTATCCCGTACCCTTCGCCTGTCTTCAAGGACATTAAATACATCATTCATATCACCCACTACTATCTGATTTGTGTATTCGTCCGCCTGTAGTCTAGCCCCTAAATCTTTATAGAACGCTACATTGGTCTCATTTGGTCCATATACGTTATATACACTAAGTGCATCAGAGGGTGAATCCAAGTATACCTGAAGCAGCCTTCCCTCGTTATCCTTGAACCCCTCTCGAATTGTATAAGGGAGGTTTTTCCGAAGTAGTGTGACCACTCCTGCTTTTGCTTGGACTGATGGAGAGCAGAATACCTCTCCCACCCATAATTTACGCAATCTCAAGCTTTCTGCTACACTTAGGTGTGTCTCCTGTAGTAAAGCTATATCAGCTTTCAACCGTTTCAAGTGACGTAACACTTTCATTCTCTTTTGAGGGGACTTCAACCCCTTCACGTTCCAGGTTATTATTCGCATATTTCTATTGTATCCCCATTATTGTTTTGGCTCCAAGATAGTGTATTGCTCTCTAATACTATGAAGGACAAAAAAGGATAGCATCTGACATGTAAGCGTGGCAGCACCCAACATAACCCGCCCCAACTCCCCTCCCTACCAAGAACTTCCCCAACAATCTGTCTCTCTAGACATATATATTCTAACTGACTTAGATTCTCTAGAAACCAGTCCAGGAAAGATAGTATGGCTTCTATTAGCCCTACTTTCCCTTGACTGTCATCGACTTCCATTTTTTCCAACATGGTGAAAAATTGGTGTTTTACAACCATCCATTACTACTCTGCTATGCATCACTTCTTTTACATTTAAAACCAAAGGATTCATTTTCATAGGCCTTCAAAACATTAACATTACGTCATTCGGCTTTAAGCTTACCAAACATACGACCTGAACATATGGGTTTAATGCAATATAAGGTGACCCCTCACATGTCAGCTAAGCAGGTCTAATCGCACAGGTAAGTCTCTGCAAAAAAAATAAAAAATTGAAAAATAGAAAATAAAGGTTGCTCAGCGTGCGCGTTGCCGTGAGGGATCAAAGTCCTCTTTCTCCCGCTCAAGTCAGGTAACCGATCAATCCCCTTCTTGATCCCAGGACGACTGCGACCTTCCTGTTCTGGATACTCCTCTTGGGGCTTGCTGTGGGACATGTAATCCCAAGGTGTCTTTGGCGTCTTGCGCTTTTGTAAATGTGAGCGTTTGGCCATCTTCCTGAAACACCTTCAAGACGGCTGGGTATAGTAATGCAAATCTCGTACGATTTTCATACAGCGTGGTGCATATCGAGGAGAACTCTCTCCTTTTCCTCTGTACCTCCATAGAGTAATCTCCAAATATTAGCAGTCTCTGGCTATCTCTAACGCTGTCTTGCGTCTCTTATAGGCTCTTAAGATTGCCACTTTATCTGTAAAGTCCAGATACTTCACAATCACTGCCCTAGGGCGGCGGTTCAGGGCGCCTGAGAGCTTGGCGTTATTTTCATCCTTACCAGGCCTTAAATCCGGGCCCAATCTGTGCGCTCTTTCCGCTTTATATTTTGTAGGTATTCCTAGCGCTTCTGGTATATCCATTTCACAGATGCGAATAAGATCCTGTGACGGCACGCTTTCAGGTAAACCCACGATCCTTAAATTGCTTCTGCGTGAGCGATTTTCCAGATCATCCACTTTGTCTTTTAGGAATCTATGATCCCTGAGAGCTGACTCCAACTTTATTTGCAGCTTGTGGCATTTGTCATCCATCTCCTGCAGCTTATGTTCCGCCACATCTAGTCTACTGCCATGTTCTGCAGCGGTATGCTGAAGTTCTTGTAGCTTCACCCCCACCGTGCTAGATAGCGACTCTTGCAGATCTGGAAGGATACTTTTAGCTACTTCTATAGCTAATTTTACATAATCTATGTTTCTGCCTTCCACTTTCGAGTCCTCCTATTCAGCGGTTGCGCTCTCGGTCAGGTCAGTATCTTCTACTGCTTCAGGGTCGTCATCCGCCATTTCAGTTTCCCGCGCTGCCTGCTTTTGTGGCTTACTTTGACTTTTGGTTTTGTTTCTGCTCCCCATGTTCCGTATGTAACGCTCCATACAGAGACGATTGATCCCTGGAAGCGGTGATCCCGATAATATCTCCGGTATGTAGGGGATTAAGGTTGCGCAGAGTGTCTCTTCACAGAGGAGTGCTCAGACGCGTCTCACCATGTTGGCGCCAGAACCGGAAGTCTCGTTGCCCTGCCTTTGTAGGAACTGCTGTGTGTTCCCATTGTCTCCGTTCCCCGGTTGCCTAAGGAAGTACGGACTCTGCCTTCAGCGTTGTCAGATGGAAAATTCCAGAGCAATATCTCAAAAGTACCTTCTGGTATTGCACCATTTACTCATCCTCCCCACCACAGGAATGAGAGATGAGAAGTTTTCTTTGTAGCGGGGGTCGAGAAGGGTAAACACCCAGTAATCCGTGTTATCTAAAATGCGTATAACGCGAGGGTCACTGGTAAGGCAGCCTAACATGAATTCAGCCATGTGTGCCAGAGTACCAACAGTTAAGATGTTGATATCAGAATGACTCTCCATCTCCTCTTCCTCCTCCTCCTCTTCCTTCTCCTCCTCCTCCTCTTCGGCCTATCCACGCTGAACAGATGGAATTAAAGTTCCATGGGTACTAGCTTCAGTAGCTGAAGCAACAGTCTCTATCTCCTCCTCTTCACGGTCCAATTTGCACTGAGAAGACGAACTGTGGGTGGTCTGGGTATCACCCTGTGAGATGTCCTCCCCCAGTTCCTTGTCTGCCACATTCAGAGCGTCGTCCTTAGTTGTGAGCAGCGATCGTTTGAGTAGACACAGCAGTGGGATGGTTACGCTGATAATAGCGTAGGCATGGGATGTGTGTCAGGTTGCCAAGCTCCAAATCTGCCACCAAGTTATGGCCATTGTCAGACACAACCATGCCTGGTTGTAGGTTGAGTGGAGAGAGCCACAGCTCAGTCTGTTCCCTTATACCCTGCCAAAGCTCTGCGGCGGTGTTCTGTTTGTCCCCTAAGCAGATCAACTTCAGCACGGCCTGTTGACGCTTACCCACATCAGTGCTACACTGCTTCCAGCTAGTGACTGATGGCTGATGGAGGTGGAAGTGGAGGAGGATGAGGCAGAAGAGGAGGAGAAGTAAGGGTTGGAGCCAGTAACATAGCTGCTTTCGGAGACCCTGATGGACGTAGGGCCCGCAATCCTGGGCGTGGGTAGCACCTGTGTCATCCCAGGGTACGACTCACTCCCAGCCTCCATCACATTCACCCAGTGTGCGGTCAGGGAAATGTAGTGTCCCCGGCCACCAGCACTTGTCCATGTGTCCGTGGGTAAGTGGACCTTCCCAGTAACTGCATTGGTCAGGGCACGGGTGATGTTCTGGGACACATGCTGGTGTAAGTGTCACCACCAGACATCTGAGAAGCTCTGACAGACGTCCTTCAGAACCTCCTCCTTGAGCTTCCTTTTGTTTTGCTTTCATTTTCTCATCTCATTAGCCTCTCTCAGCTGTCATGTAGTTGCACTGATTGCATCCCTTTAAATCCCTTCCCATACTGCATCACTTTGCGGTTTATACAACTTCCTGGAGTATATGCATGCTGGATGCTACTACTGAGTCTTCTACAGATAAATTTTGTTTATTCATTTGTATTTTCCTGTTTGCTGGATCCCAGGAGACCCTGACTCCCTCCGTATCAAGTGTAGGGAGCCGGTGGTCGTGTCCCCTCACTATTATAGGGTGTTCAGGGGTTATTCAGTCGAGGTACGATGCTATGCGATCTTCTACCATTGAGAATTTTGCATAGGCTGAGCAGTTTAGAGAGAGAGCCAGGTCTGTTGCAGGGCTATCCCTTTGGTTCCTTAGTTTTGGATCCAGTCAGCCGGATCTTCCTTTTGTGTCTTCTAGTTTGCTGTACACCTTCCGTGACAGTAAGGCAGGCATGGCACACCGTGAAAAATAGTGGTGGCTGGGGGCTGCATACCGAGGGACTGCGGCCGACATCAGGCTGCGGAAGGCCTCAGTGTTCACAAGCCTATATGGCAACATTTCAAGGGCCAGTAATTTTGAAAGTTGGCAATTAAGTGCTATGGCCTGTGGGTGGGTATTTGCGCTTGCGTTCAAATGACTGTGGTATGGACATTTGGACGCTGCACTGGGACAGGGAAGTGGATGTTGTTGCTGCTGGTTCATTCGAAGGTCCAGGTGCAGGGCGAGAGGCATCCGGGCCTTCGTCTTGGACAGCACGTAACACAGGGGAAGAGGAGGCAGTGGTGTGACCTGCAGACCCAGATTGTGGACCCAGGCGTTCAACCCACTTACTAGGGTGTTTGGATGCCATGTGGCGGATCATGCTGGTGGTGGTGAGGTTGCTAGTGTTCATGCCTCGGCTCATTTTGGTACCGCACAGGTTACAAACTACCACTCTTTTGTCCTCTGCACTTTCCTCAAAAAAGCGCCATACTGTGGAACACCTACCCTTTGCTAATGTTGATTTACGCATAGGGGTGATCAGTGTAACGGTTGCGGGCCTGTTTGGTGTGGGCCGACTTCTCCCTTTTGCAACCCCACTGCCTCTTCCAGCCTGTTGCGGTGCTGCGGATCCCTCCCCCTGTACTGCTGTCCTAGCTCGGCTTTTCACCTTCCCATGTTGGGTCAATGACCTCATCGTCCAACACCTCCTCTTCCACTTCCTCACTCTGATCATCCTCCTGTCTTGCCCTAACCACAACCTCAGTGATTGACAACTGTGTCCCATCGTCATCCACCTCGTGAACTAATGATTGACGTTCACCATCGTCATCTTTTTGAGACTGTGAAGGCTCAAGAAGTTGGGAATCAGGGCACAATATCTCAGGTCCCTCTTCAAGCATGCTGGCCGCGAGGGCCAAATCTAATAGTGGAGCTGAAAAGAGCTCCTGGGAATATCCGAGTGTGGGATCACTCGTTTGGCAGGCCTCTCCATGGTGGTAGGAAGGATGATTTGAGCGAGGAGTTGGCTGACCAGACTTGGCTACAGAGACTGGACTTGGTGGAAGAGAGGGTGGTGCTTAGCCGACTAGAAGCATTATCGTCAGTAAGCCAACCGACCAACTGTTCGCACAGCTGGGTACGGTTTTATAACTTTTATTTTTTTGGTGCACTGGCAGCAGGCACAGTTTCATTGTGCCCAGTGCCACGACCTCTACTTGAACCATCAGCATAACGCCCACATCCCCGTCCCTTAGTGCTGGCCTTCTTCATATTTATGGATTTTTTTTACTGGTTGTGACGCCGTTTTTTTACTGTCCACAAAACACAGTTCTCAGATACAGGGCAGTATATGACACAGAACAGCACATATTTTGGACAGTATTTTAGCCACAGATTATTGTAATCTGCAGTACAGACACTGTTTTATGATGTTGTTTATATTTATGACTATATTATTCCCAATATATGGGGCTAAAGCGCACAGATGGTACAGAAATGCAATGCACTGCGATTAATGTTTTAAACCGCAGACAAGAAAACTGGGTGATGATTTAGTGAAATGTGTATATATATATACAGGCAGAACATTTGTTATGGGGAGGCAAGTCTGTTGCAGCAAAACATCAGATACACACTTACCAGCTACCTTCCGGTCAAGCTGCAGGGTTCGCAGAGTTCTTACGTGTGCCAGCATGACTCTCGGTCTCATCAGCCTGTGGCAATGGCTCTATCTATTGGGCATGAATGGTACTGCAAGCGGAGGGGAAGTCTAAGTAATATTAACTGTGTAACTGCTGGAAGCTTCATCATAGGGGCGACAAAGCGGTCAGGGGGAGGGAGGGTCAGGTCATGGTATGTGGCATTTAAGTTACTGTTCCTTACGCATCTTGGTTATTTAATGTGCTCACAGGGGTGGTGTGTAGATGATTGATGACGAGCGGCTGTTCGCATGTTGTTTTCCCTTATAGGTTCTGTGTTATATCAAGTCCCGGCGGGGTATCCTACAGCAGTACCTACAGTACAATTCTAATACCATCTTGGCTTCAGGGGAAAAGTAAGCCGCTTGGGTGGTTTATAGTGGGGTCATGGGCATTAATGTAGGGAAAGGGTAAAACTTCTAAATACGCTGTTCTCCTTCCGATTAGCTATGGAATTTCTTCTGGGAATCAGCAGGCAGGCGGTAGTCAGGTATGCTCATCTATGCGGTGGTAGGCTAAGGCACGTTCCATATACCTTGCGCATTGGTGATGGGTAAATAAAAAAAATTTTTTTTTTGTATATATATATATATATATATATATACAGTACAGACCAAAAGTTTGGACACACCTTCTCATTCAAAGAGTTTGTTTATTTTCATGACAATGAAGGCATCAAAACTATGAATTTACACATGTGGAATTATATACATAACAAACAAGTGTGAAACAACTGAAAATATGTCATATTCTAGGTTCTTCAAAGTAGCCACCTTTTGCTTTGATTACTGCTTTGCACACTCTTGGCATTCTCTTGTTGAGCTTCAAGAGGTAGTCCCCTTAAATGGTCTTCCAACAGTCTTGAAGGAGTTCCCAGAGATGCTTAGCACTTGTTGGCCCTTTTGCCTTCACTCTGCGGTCCAGCTCACCCCAAACCATCTCGATTGGGTTCAGGTCCGGTGACTGTGGAGGCCAGGTCATCTGGCGCAGCACCCCATCACTCTCCTTCATGGTCAAATAGCCCTTACTTTCAAAGTTTTCCCAATTTTTCGGCTGACTGACTGACCTTCATTTCTTAAAGTAATGATGGCCACTCGTTTTTCTTTACTTAGCTGCTATTTTCTTGCCATAATACAAATTCTAACAGTCTATTCAATAGGACTATCAGCTGTGTATCCACTTGACTTCTAATCAAAGCAACTTATGGTCCCAACCCCATTTATAAGGCAAGAAATCACACTTCTTAAACCTGACAGGGCACACCTGTGAAGTGAAAACCATTGCAGGGGTCTACCTCTTGAAGCTCATCAAGAGAATGCCAAGAGTGTGCAAAGCAGTAATCAAAGCAAAAGGTGGCTACTTTGAAGAGCCTAGAATATGACATATTTTCAGTTGTTACACACTTGTTTGTTATGTATATAATTCCACATGTATTAATTCATAGTTTTGATGCCTTCAGTGTGAATCTACAATTTTCATAGTCATGAAAATAAAGAAAACTCTTTGAATGAGAAGGTGTGTCCAAACTTTTGGTCTGTACTGTGTGTGTGTGTGTGTGTATATATATATATATATATATATATATATATATATACACACACACACACATTGTGGGGTCTGCCACATTATCAGACACTAATGTTTCCTGCATGTTAGTAGCTCTGTTAAAAAAAAAAACTTATATAATGTCACATCTACAGGCAGTATTACGGCTGTCACGTCTACAGTCATGTTAAGTCCTGTCACGACTACACCCAATTATACGTCTGTCATGTCTACAGACATGTTTAAGTCCTGTCATGACTACAGGCAATGATACGTCTGTCACGTCTGCAGACATTAGTAAGACCTGTCACGACTACAGGCAATAATACGTCTGTCACGTCTACAGACATGTTTAAGTCCTGTCACGACTACAGATAATCATACACATATCTCATCTTCAGACATGGTCTAAGTCCGATCACGACTACAGGTAGTAAGTAATATGTCTGTCACGTTTACAGATGTTTTTAGAGTCTCAAGAATCCCTTGTTGGAGATACATCTTCGTCTCACGGGAGTGTCATCTCTCATTCAGGAGGAGACACAAGGCCGTCTTTAAGATCTTGGACGGTGCCCAAATTGACAGCAGAACTCACAAGAAGAGGAATTCAATTCCCAGCCTCAGCTAGGAAGGCGGAACTGTTTTGTTTGCTTTCATCAGATTTGGCGGCTTCGGGCCAGGTTGGGGTATCCATGGATACCATCCAGACCTCTCTCACTCAACTACATGCAGCCATTAATTCCATGGCAACGTCGATGTCAGACTTTCAGGCCTGGCTAGAATCGGTTGAAACATGCGCTATGGCATCTCGTCTAGTTGGTCAGAGTCTGGCAGGCTCACCCAGATCTCAGGCTAGTGTTTCTGGTGGGTCAGGTCCAACTCCTTCAATCGCTTCATCCCATTTCATCCCAGCCTATATACGTCAGGATATAATTGAAGGCAAAGATGTAAATCTCGCTTTCCTGCTCATAGCGACCCATGAAGCACCCGACAATAAGACAACAGTCTGCGGTGAAGTCTCGGTCATATTGAAATCCAAAGATTTAAGGTTAAATAGGAAACTTAGTATAGCGGAATTCGTTTTAGCCTTCAGTCTATACAGGGATGTGATCTGCACCATTAACCCGCAGCGCAGGGAAGAACTAGATTTGTATCTGTATAAGGTGGTGGACCTGGCCTATAAATATGGTGGATCCGCCTTCTATGATTATCACGGTTTCTTTGCAGCTAAAGCAGCAGCAGCGCTGGTTCAGTTTCAGCACACAGTAGACTGGTCCAACATTGATACAGAATTATTTTGTAGGCATTTCGCGGTCATTAAAGCTCTTTCATGTGCTAGGTGTAATTTTTGCTCCCACACGACAGACTGGTGTTCGTTTTCTAATAATCCAGCTCAGGCGCCAGCTAGTAATGCCCCAGGTCCATCAGTCAGCAAAGCGGTCCAGGGGGTCGACAAGTTGAGGCGGCCTATTAAGTATTTGGGGAAATCACAAATATGCAATAACTTCAACTATTTGGCATGTCATTACAGTCAATGCCGCTTATTGCATTTATGCGCTGTCTGTTTCAGAGCACATCCCTGCGTAGCTTGTACGCAAAAAAAGGATTTAGCATGACTAGGCGTAGTGAATGTTGAGCTCCTTAGTTTATTGCTAAACACTCATCCTGATTCTGATTGGGTCCAATACATCATTAGTGGCTTGTCCAATGGTTTTCATACAGGTCTGGTGGCTCTTCCGCAATCTACTTATGAGTGTAAGAATTTGCAGTCTGCTTCCAGAGACCCTGTGGCCATATCGCAGCTCATTCAGGCTGAATTGGACAAGGGGTGTCTGATTGGTCCATTGAAGCATTCCCCCTTTGAATGTTGGAGGATCAACCCTGTCGGAGTAGTCACTGGGAAATTTAATAATAAAAAAAGATTATTATATGATTTGTCGGCCCCACATTCTTTACCCATACCCAGCCTTAATTTCTTGATTCCGTCCGAGGAATTTGCCATGAAATATGCTTCAGTTGATGAAGCTATTCAGTTGATACTGCGTTTAGGTAAGGGGTCCTGGTTATCCAAAGCAGACATTACGGACGCTTTCAAATTGCTCCCAATTCAACCTGAATTGTGGCAATGGCATGGTCTGAAGTGGTTAGGTCAATATTACTTTGCAAATAAATTAACGTTCGGATCAAAGTCTAGCGCTTGGACTTTCAATCAATTCGTCCAGGCTTTACATTGGATTTTACAAGATCTATTTAGTGTTAATCATGTTATTCATTACATGGATGATTTTTTGCTGATCGAAACCCCAACGCAAGCACCGCAAGATTTACAGGTGTTACAGTCAGTATTTGCAGACCTTAGAGTTCCAATTGCTCCACATAAGGTGGAGGGACCCAGTACCTCAATCACGTTTCTGGGCATATGTCTGGACACAGTTAAGATGGAAGCTAGTCTCCCTCAAGATAAGTTGCTGAGGCTCAAAGAGGTGATGCACACACTAGCTCAAGTCAGAGTTACCACCAAAACAGAACTCCAGTCCCTTCTTGGAATGCTCAACTTCACCATGCGTATCATACCCCAAGGCAGGTCATTTATTTGCTCCCTCATGCTCTAGGTCAGGATAGTCCAGTGAGGCTAGACCAGGAAGCTATGGCCGATCTGGTTATGTGGGATAAGTTCTTGGCTCATTGGAATGGCATTTCTTTATTTATTCCGACGGTATCTAAAGACCATACGGATGCATCATCCACCGTGGGTTTTGCGGCTATATGTTACCCACTGGTTTGCTGATCTATGGCCATTGTAGATTGTTAATATGGAGGGTTTTTCCAGGTGTTCCCCTTTATTCGAGATCTACCCCTTAGTGGGTGCCGCCCAGGTTTGGGGAACACTGTGGAAAAATCAGACGGTTCTTTTTCTAACAGATAACGAGGCACTAGTAGAAATTCTTAAGAAAGGTAGATCAGACTCCAGACAGATTATGTCTTTTGTCAGGAGGCTAGTCTGGTTGTCCCTACAGCACAATTTTCACATCAGGTATGAACATATTAGGGGGCATAACAACGTAGCTGCTGATGCCTTGTCCAGGCGTAATTTGTCACTCTTTTTCCAGGTTTGTCCACAGGCGGACCGAATACCGTCACAGTTAGTGATGGACTAGCAAGTCCTCTCGCTACCGCCAGGCCTCTCATGTCTAAAGCTCTGTCCAGTAATACCCGGAAGACATATCAGACATATTACGCCTGGGTGTTATTCAAAGACTTCAAAAAGTCCTATTCATCAGTAGGGGTGGATAACATAGCTTACCTATTGGCCTTTGCCGCATTTTGCCACTCTCATCGTAAGTTGGCATACAGCACGATTAAATAGTATTTAGCGGGCATACAATATCATTTATACAGTGCTGCCCATAATTATTCATACCCCAGGCAAATTTTGACTTAAAGTTACTTTTATTCAACCAGCAGGTAATTTTTTGACGGGAAATGACATGGGTGTCTCCCAAAAGATAATAAGACGATTTACAAGAGGCATTATTGTGGGAAAAAAAACATTTCTCAGCTTTTATTTACATTTGAGCAAAAAGTGTCCAGTCCAAAATTATTTATACCCTTCTCAATAATCAATAGAAAAACCTTTATTGGCTATTACAGCAATAAAACACTAATTGCAGAACAGCTTTTTGCATGTCTCCACAGGTATTTTTGCCCATTCATCTTTAGCAATGAGCTCCAAATCTTTCAGGTTGGAGGGTCTTCTTGCCATCACCCTGATCCTTAGCTCTCTCCACAGATTCTCAATTGGATTCAAGTCTGGACTCTGGCTGGGCTACTCCAAAACGTTAATGTTATTGTCTGCTAACCATTTCTTCACCACTTTTGCTGTGTGTTTTGGGTTATTGTCATGCTGAAATGTCCACTGGTGCCCAAGGCCAAGTTTCTCTGCAGACTCCCTGATGTTGTCGTTGAGAATCCTCATGTATTGCTCTTTTTTCATGGTGCCGTTTACTGTGATTAGGTTCCCTGGTCCATTGGCTGAAAAACACCCCCAAAGCATTAGGTTCCCACCACCATGTTTGACAGTGGGGATGGTGTTCTTTGGGTTGAAGGTTTCTCCTTTTTTACGCCAAATGAAGGAAACATCATTGTGACCAAATAATTCAATTTTTGTTTAATCTGACCATAACACAGAAGACCAGAAGTCGTCTTCTTTGTCCAGATGAGCTTTTGCAAAGGCCAAGCGAGCTTTTGTGTGCCTTATCTGGAGAAGTGGCATCCTCCTTGGTCTGCATTGTGCAGTGTCCATTGGATTGTCTGCCTTGAGACATTGCCACCAGCAGAGCCCAGATTCACCAGGATGGCCTTGGTGGTGATCCTTGGATTCTTTTTCACCTCTCTAACTATCCTCCTGGCCAGCACAAGTGTCACTTTTGGCTTCCGACCACGTCCTCTGAGATTTTCCACAGTGTGGAACATCTTGTATTTTTTGCTCAAATGTAAATAAAAGCTGAGAAATGTTTTTTTTTCCCACAATCATGCCTCTTGTACATCGTCTTATTATCTTTTGGAAGACACCTATGTCATTTCCCGTCAAAAAATTACTTGCTGGTTGAATAAAAGTAACTTAAATTCATAATTTGCCAGGGATATGAATAATTATGGGCAGCACTGTATATGCTACACCCCGATCAACCCTCCTTGTTCTCAGCACATCCGATAAGAATGCTATTGAAGGGTATCCAGAAGGGGGACGTTGTGGTGCGTCCTTCGCATCAGCCGTTTACGGGGGCTATGTTCATATTACTGTCTGATAAGCTACAAAAGAATCCATTTGGTAAATATGTTAGCTTATTAATCAAGACCGCAATGTATCTAGCCTTTTACGGTTTCCTGAGACCAGGTGAATTTACCTGTGCCGCAAATTGTAAGAACTATTTAAGGAAGAATCAGTTGACATGGGATGGTGCTTGTTACATTCTCACTTTGGCCTCTTCAAAGACTGCCCAAGTGTCACGGCCAATTTATGTTGACAGCGACGCTGTTGCGTGCAGACTGGTTGCCGGGGGCAACGTGTAGTTTTCTGTTTGCACGTACACTTTTCTTTATTTGGTGCATTCCCCGTTTGGTGACGCTGTTGCGTGCAGACTGGTTGCCGGGGGCAACGTGTAGTTTTCTGTTTGCACGTACACTTTCCTTTATTTGGTGCATTCCCCTTTTTTGTGGTCACCAGGTTAATTTAGGTGTGTCTGCTAGGTGTGGTGGGTGTGACCTCAGGCCTCTTTATATGTTGGTGTGTCTTATTTTGTTGTCTGCCTGAGTAGGAGCTCTGCTCCCTGGCAGTATGTCTTTGTGTCTGTGTGAGTCACCCTTATTTATTATATTGATTCCTTGCCCTGGCTGTGTGTCCCCTCCGGTGTGTCTGTTTTCCTCCCCCACCTGGTGTATGTTGTATTGGTGTGGTTGGTGTATGGAGGTTTTCTGGTGGTGTCTGGGCTCCGCAAGGGGCGTGCTTTCCCGGAGGGGTTTAAGCGAAGACAAGACTGTGGGTTTCCCAGCCTGGAGCCGCATTCCATCTTGGCTATGGCAGGTAAGTGTGGATTGCATAGTTATGTTGCTGTGTAACTTACCTGCCATACTGTTTATCCCATGGTCTTTCTTCCTGTCTGCCACTGGGTCTCTGGAGACACCTTTTCATCCGTGGTGTAGGATGAATGGGTGGTCTCTGCCCTGTCATTAGGCCTAGGGCATTACCATCTGAGGCGGCTCATGCGCTAGGAGTCCAGGGAGAGCTCAGGGTTACTTTAGGTGGTGACCAGCTCCCTGTGCCCTGCTATCTGGCGTTGCAGCCACTGCCATTGCACGTTGGGGGGTTTTCCCCGCTCCCCGCCGTGATACCAAGTGGGACAACAGATGGAAGTTAGATATTTCCCCACCAGTAACAGGTGGTGTCCAGTTAAGGCCATACAGGAATGGTTTCTTTTCCTTGGGGTTGCCCCTAGCGATTCTCCTCTCTTAAAGCTCGGGGTGGCGCCGTTGAGTAGTCAGGATTTTCTGAGGTTTATTCGCATATTACTGAGGAATGTAGGGGTGGTTCCCAGCTCGATAACAGGGTACTCTTTCCGCATTGGAGCAGCCTCTGCGGCCTCTAAACATAACGTTCCAGTGCATGTTATTAAACAGTTGGGCAGATGGAAGTCAGCATGCTATACGCGATACATACCTGATCCACAATGTGAAATGTCTAAGGTTTTCAGAAATCTGGTGTTATAAATAAGGTTATTAAAGATATAATCCTCTGAATCTATGTTTTGTTGTATTTTGGCCTCTTCAGCCTACCCTCCGTTCAGCAGTTCCGGCATAACTCTACTGCTATCATAGTGGAGGGAGGTAGGTAGGTTCATGTCTTATAGCCAATCTTAACACAAATATTGATTTTTCACTTTTTCCCAATATATGGGATTGAAGCACTCAGACAGTATAGAAATGCAATGCGCTGCGATAAACGGTTTCTGCCACAGACAAAAAAACTGGGTGCTGTTTTCACTGATATTCTTCCTATCTATGCCCCTGATACACAGAAGGTAATGCACAGATGTCTGAAGTCACTGCAGACACCTTCTATTAAGATAGCCAATGAAGCGATTTTTTTTTTGTAAATAAAAAAATTTTTTAAAAAAAGTGCAAATCTTCAAATTGCTGCCAACACAAACAGTAGTCCTTAAAAGGACTTTTGGGTCTTTGAAACGTCTTGAGAAATAAAGTAATTTGCGATCCCAATCTCCCTACACTGTCTGTCCCTTCCTAAAAGCAGCTCTCCTTGACTCGCAATGAGCCAAACCCACGTGACCGGGTGCTATATAGCACCCGATGACGTGTTCCGGCCAGCCAATCACTGTATAGCCATTAGCCAGTAGAAAACATGGCTAATGGAATTACAGTGATGGCAATACTTACCAGCATGTTTAGTGGCTGCTTAGAAGGCGCCAAACGTGCGGGGAGGAGACTCGAGCATGGTGCTCGAGCAGATGTGGTACTCGGCCAAGCGCTCTGATCTGCCGAGCATAGCGATGCTTGAGCCGAACTGGTACTCGGTCGGGCATGCTCACTCATCACTAGTGTTGTGTTAAAAGTAAATGATATTTTGCATCACCATATACTAACATCCATAACATTTTTATTTTTTCACCAATGTAGCTGTGTTAGGGCTTGTTTTTTGCAGGACAGGCTGTAGTTTTTAATGGTATCACTTTGGGATACATATGACTATCTTTTTTATTCCATTTTTTTGGCAGGTGAGGTGACAAAAAATGATTATTACTCTTACTGGTAATTTGATTTTCCAGAGTCCATGACTGCACCAGAAGAGAGGATCCTCCGCCCAGGACAGGAAACCCACAGATATTTAAGAAGGAGGGGCTTCTCTATTCCTCAGTGGTCTTCAGAGACGAAAGAGAGCATCTCTGATATCCATTCTTCTGACCCATCCGAATCCTTTGAGTTTAATCGTAACTTTTTTTTATTTTTTATTTGCGCACCATAACCAAGACCCATCACCCATACCAACAACAAAGGGAGGGAATATAAGGGTGCTGTCATGGACTCTGGAAAATCTAATTACCAGTAAGAGTAATAATCATTTTTCACTTCGTCCTATGACAGCACCAGGAGAGATCCCAGAGATAGAGAATTAGGGTGGGATAACAGCCTGCAAGACTTTACGACCAAAAGAAAGTTCAGAGACAGAAGAGAGGTCCAGTCTATAGTGCCTATAGAAGGTTAGAGCAGAAGACCAGGGGGCCGCTTTGCAAATATCGTGGATAGACGCATCCGCTCTCTCTGCCCACAAACTAGATACCGCTCTTGTGGAGTGCGCCGTCCAACCCATAGGTACTGGTTTCTGTAAGGAGACATAAGCTAGACAGATAGCCTGCTTAATCCACCTGGCTATGGAACCTTTGCTAGCAGCCTTTCCCTTATTAGGACCTGAATACTGACCGAACAAGGCACCTGACTTCCTCTGTTCCCTAGTAGCATCCAGGTAAGCTAGAACACATCTCCTGACATCTAAGCAACTAAACTCAAACTCTTTTTGAGAACCTGGGATTGGTACCAAAGGATGGACGAACCACCTCCTGAGTTTTATAGAAGTTTGACACTACTTTAGAAAGGAAAGCTGGGTCTGGCTAAGGATAATTCTATCCTCCTAGATGGAAGTATATGGAGGATTGATGGACAAGGCCTGGATCTCCCCTATCCTTCTAGCTGATGTACTAAAAAGGCACATTTAAGAGTCAACATTCTTATAGAGATCTTAGAAATCGGTTCAACGGGTCTTTTCACCAAACTCTGCAACACCAGATTTAGGACCCAGGGAGGAAATTTCAAAATCCTAGTCGGAATGTCCCTTGCAATGGCTTTACAAAATCTCATGATAAGATGATGAACAGCTAACCTACTGTCAAACAAAACACTCAAAGCCGAAATGTCGACTTTTATAGTACTAAGGGAAATACCCTTCTCTAGACCCCACTGAAGAAAATTTAAAATCATGGGAATATAGAGACTACACTGTGGGACAGGATCAATTCCCAGGAAAGCAAACAAAGCCGCCCAGGTTCTAGCATAGTTCCTGGTGGTTACCAGTTTCCTACTTTTAAGCAAGGTGGAAATGACTAATTCAGACAATCCTCTATGTATTAGCAGTGACCTTTCAAAAACCAGGCCGTCAAGTGAAGGCCCTTTATCGGAGGGTGGATGACTGGGCCCTGGCTTAATAAGTCCGGGATCACTGGTAGCACCCAAGGCTCCCTAACTGAAAGAAGTCTCAGCCAAGTGAACCAAGCACGATGGGGCCAAAATGGTGCTATCATGATCACCAAGGCCCTGTCTTCCCTTATCTTCTTGAGAACCTTGAAGATTAACTGAAGAGGAGGGAATGCATAGAAAAGACCTTGGTCCCTCGGCTGTAGAAAGGCATCCACCGCCAAAGGAGAGTCTCTCGGAAAGAGGGAAAAAACTTTTCAATTTTCCTGTTGGATCTTGTAGCAAAGAGATCCACCGATGGTTCCCCCCCAAAGCTTTACTAGCTGGGAGAAAAAACCCTGATCCAGAGACCACTCTATATGGTCTAATTTGTGGCGACTCAAAAAATCCATCTGTCGGTTGTCCACTCCTCTGATATGAAGGACTGACAAAGACAGGACTCTTCCTTCTAGTAAGGAAAATATCTGAGCAGTGTCACGACCATGGTCATGGTCGTGACTCCTAAACCGAATGCTGTTGCCTGCGGTCTCGTGTGGTTGTTTCAACCACAGGTGAGGGCCGCTTGTATGTTGCCTCACTTGTGGTTGCCGTTGGCAACATGTTCTTATGATGTACTTGGCAGCATAGCAGCCTGAGCTGTTGCTTGGCAGCTTGCTGCAATCTGCATGCGGTTGCACCTGGCAACCTGTCTTTGTAGGTGTGCCTTTTTATAGGTTTGGTGTGCACGAGGTTTGTGTGTGTGCACTGACATTTTCCCTTCACTTGTGGCTGCCCGAGGCAACGTGTTGTATTGTGTAGATGTGGTGGCAGTGTCTCGGCCTTCTGGCTGACTCCCAGGACACGGTTGCCACGCATGTCGTTGCCTGCGGTAACAGCTGCAGTGTGATAAGTGTTTGTTCACTTCCCCTGTATGTGTCTGTTTTCCCTTGCCTGGTGTAGGAAGGGTTAACTCCCTTCTGTGTGTGTGAACACTGGGTGTATCTGTGTGTGTGTGGCTACATGGGCTATTCAGCCTCTGCTGAGAGCAGTAGTCAGAGGGGTACTTCAGCCATGGTCTGCTGGAGTCATCCTCCTACCTAATACCATCTGCCAGTGAGGGCCACCCTTGTGGTCATAGCAAATGTTTATATGTGATGTTAAGTTGATGTTCCATTCCTTTCATGTTTAATGCAGCTATGGATCTGGGTTCCTGTGTGTGTGTGTGTGTGTGTGTGTGTGTGTGTATGTGTGTTGGCTGTGTCCATTTAAGTATGGTGTGGACATCAGCGTGTCAGCACAGGGATCCAGTCAGCAAGGCTGTGGCAGGTAGGTGGAACTAGTGCAGTTCACCTTCCATATCCATAGGTCTGTTTTTGGTACCCCTTTTCCTTGCAGCTTGGCCAGTGAGACTCCTGTTCCTCCGTGCCTAGGAGGAACATGTCGTCTTACCCTGCTCCTTGTTCCAGGGCAATCCTGAGGGCTAGCAGGTATTATTAGGTTCCGGTGTATGAGCCCTCCCACCATCAGGGTTGGCTCATATGGTTAGGAGTCAGGGTCAGATTAGGGACGCGATAGGAGGTGACCTGCTCCCTAATTCTGTCGTCCTGGCTAAGCAGCCACTTACATCTTCTGGCATCGCATGGCTGTGGGTTTTCCCCATCCTCAGCCGTGACAAGCAGCTATTCGTTGTAACTCTATGGACCTGGTCCCTCCCTGATGATTCAGATAAGCTACAATGGAACAATTGTGTTACAAAACTTTTAGATGACGATTCTCGAGCAAGGGCAAAATCTCCTGCAAGGCTAGAAGAACAGCCATCAACTCTTTTACATTTGAAGAAGCAGAACATATCGATCTGTCTCAAGGGCCCTGCAGAACCCTGCCCTGGATGTGAGCTCCCCAGCTGGCATCTATAGTCACTACTATTGGGTCCACAACCCTCCAGGGAACTTCCCGGACAAGATTGACTGGATCCACCCACCATTTTAGGGAACTGCATGTTTGTGTGGAAATTGATATCTTCCTGTCTAACTCATATCCCCTTCCTGACCATGTCTGAAGAATATCCCATTGAAGGCTCCTGGAGTGAGCCTGAGCCCATGGAACCTCTGGAATGCAGGAGTTTAGAGTTCCAAGAGCTGACATGCCCTTTCTGATAGACAGAGAAGGATTCCAAATAAGCAGATCTACCACTGACCTTCCTGTCTGGATTTTCTCTGGGGCAGAAGAGATTTCTGAGATGCCAAGTCCAGTAATATGCCCAGGAACTGTTGAACCTTCTGAGGAATCATTTTGGTCTTCTCCGCATTGATTATCCACCCTAGAGAGTTCAGAATCCAGATCACCTGTTCCATCTGGGTGAGACAGGTCATTTCAGACTGAGCTATGATCAGGAAATCATCCAGATATGGCACAAACAGGATGTAGTTTTCTCTTATATGGGCTGACATTTCCACTACGAGCTTTGTGAAGATCCACGGCGCCATGGAGATCCCAAAGGGTAGCCCACCTGTAACTGAAAATGCCTCAGACATGCCTGTATCCTCAGCGGCACTCTTAAGAATTTCTGGTGAGCCGGGCATATTGGTAGATGGTAATATGCGTCCCTGATTTCCAGGACCACCATATAACAGTCCTTGTATAGGACCACCATATAACAGTCCTTGTATAGGAGTTTCACTACTAATTTCATTGTCTCTATTTTGAATTTCCTGTATACTAAGAATTTGTTTAATCCTTTCAAATTAATGATGGTCCTGAAATCTCCATTTGGGTCTTTTTGCAAGAAAAAGGCTGGAGTAGAACCCCATATCGTCTTCTGATGGAGGACATGAGATAAGCACGCCTTTTATAATACACTTCTCTACTTCTCTTTCTAGAGCCCCCTGAGCCCTCGGGCCCACCTCTGTTACAAAAAAAATTCTGGGGGAAGACACTTGAATTCCAGTCTGAATCACTCCTGTAAAGATAGTTAAATCCAAGTACTGATATATGAATATATAAAGCAGCTCACCCTCTGTTTAGCTGGAATTGGTGCTCTTGTCAATTGGACTCACCCAGTCAAGGAAATGAACTTTATTTTTATAATTATGGCAGGTACTCAAGCATAAGGGACCACCCGGAGATATATCACCAAGTAGGTGCTTATTTAATAATAGTTAATACCACACTGTTAAACCATTATAAAAACATAAAAAAACTTGAATAAAAAATTTCTGCAGATAAAAATAAAAATAAGAATAAAAATAAAGGAAAAATTTATGGAGTGTTGTAATACATTTAATCTTGAATAATGCAGATATCAGTCATAATTGTATCTATAATGTGTATGGTTCAGTAATATTGTAATTGCTATATCAGTGATATTGACTTTATATACCTGTATAGCAAATAATTCCCAAACACATGAATGCAAGATACAGATTAAACGGTATTCCACCATATATTCTACCACTTGAACATCACAGCAGCTGTGATCCTGCTGAACTATACCATCCAACAAATAATATACCAATACTTTTAGTCCATAAAATATGGGCGACCCTGGTTGGGTATTCTGCCCAAAAAAACGAACCTTGTGCCGCTGGTGTGTCTCTGACTTCTTGGACAAAATTGATTATTACAGTTATACAGTTATTATCAGATGTGGCTTTTGATGAGATCAGATACAGTCTTATACGAATGTAGCATTGGATAGGTTGTATATCCTTGGTTAATATCACAGAAAAGTGAGGCGCTAAAATGAATATACTTTATTGAAACTCTAAAAACAGGGGATTGTGTCAACACACATACATACAAAAAGGAGAGACATTGTTGCCTAATGTATCAACTACATTTGTTATTAACAGGTTAAATACACAGTGCAACAATTAGAACAATTGTTGCAGGGTAGGAGGTATCACTGTCGTGGGTTGGCTTGGTGTGAGAGACCTATTAGTCAGTATATCATTAATTCGGATATCTACCAGCTAAAAAATCTGACCCTTATCATATGGTATACTAAATGGTGATTGTTTATCACACATTCAAGTACTCTCCGACCTCTCTCAGACCTCTGAATCATCAGGAGCAATTTATAAGCAAACGGAAAGAGCTCGTAGTGGATATAAAAAAACAAACACTGTCACAGTGGTGTTGTGTGACAGCACTATAGCATTAGCTATAGTTGAGATGTTCACCATACTATTTCTCAGAACAGTGAATTATTTTTTTTCTTATCTCCTTCGTTACATTACAAATCACATCTGTAGCTTCATAGATGACACACAAACATTGCGCTAATCCTATGCGCTTTTTTGCTTAAATGACATTCCAGATCGCACTTATAATTTCATAGATGGTATGCAAATATATAGTATACAAATATATAAATGTGCTATCCAAATGCATTGTATTAAATAGATATCATGCACTTGTAAGTTGCGTTAATCAGGTGCGCTGTGCAGTTGCTGTATTTAAGATATCCACTGTAGTCAACAACCGTCTGTTAATACCGTACTCACTGTTAGTTGAGGGTGTTTGATGTCCCACGTGGTGATCAGCAATTTGATCTTACCTCAACCTTTTCCTGCAGAAAACAGAGAGCGCACCTTTGTGCTAGTAATTGCAGTCCTCCCAGTATGATCTTTCAAGCCCGGCGTCCCACATGTCTGGCGTACTTCTCCCTGTGGGGTGGGCGGTCTTTTTTGTCAAATTCCGTGAAGCGCTTCACTAAAATATTCTGTAGAAGGACACTTGTCATAAATCCATTTTTTAGCAGATAAGGCTACTTTCACACTTGCGTTGTTCTTTTCCGGCATAGAGTTCCGTCACAGGGGCTCTATACCGGAAAAGAACTGATCAGGTATATCCCCATGCATTCTGAATGGAGAGTAATCCGTTCAGTTTGCATCAGGATGTCTTCAGTTCAGTCGTTTTGACTGATCAGGCAAAAGAGAAAACCGTAGCATGCTACGGTTTTATCTCCGGCTAAAAAAACTGAAGACTTGCCTGAATGCCGGATCAGGCATTTTTTCCCATAGGAATGTATTAGTGCCGGATCCGGCATTCAGAATACCGGAATGCCGGATCCGTCCTTCCGGTATGCGCATGCGCAGACTGAAAAAAAGGTGAAAAAATAAATGCCGGATCCGTTTTTGCCGGATGACACCGGAAAGACGGATCCGGCATTTCAATGCATTTTTTCGACTGATCAGGCATTTTTAAGACTGATCAGGATCCTGATCAGTCTTACTAATGCCATCAGTTGGCATACATTTTGCCTGATCCGGCAGGCAGTTCCGGCAACGGAACTGCTTGCCGGATCTCTCTGCCGCAAGTGTGAAAGTAGCCTAAGTGGATATTGTTGAGCGAGTCCCAAAACACCGGACTCATTTCGGAGGATGTCCCTACTCCTTCATTAGTGGCTGAACTCGCTTTGACCGTCCTGCCCACCTAAATAGTTGTCCTTACGATCACTTTAAAGATCCGAACTGGATTATTTCTTTGACATATGTTTTTGGTCCGGTTTTTCAGTTTTTTGTGTTTCTTTGCACACATTTGCAGGTTTATTTATTTAATAGTTATTGATAATGATTTTTTTATTGTGGGATTACTAAATCATATTTTGACATAAAAATAAGCTGTCAGTAACCCAATTTTTTTTATAATAAACATGAGATTAAAATACATATACAATATAATCTCACCTTTCTATTTTAAGATTAATTTGTTCCTTGTGTTTTAGTTAATCTATAGAACTAATATTCTGTCTATAGAATAGGGTCTCCTATAGGTTGTCATACCGATCACTCTCTTTATCAGTACTCCTTTCTCTATCTTTTTTAATGCTGTTTGTATTTTTTATGTTTTATCTTAGGTCAATTTGTCCACTGATATCTAGGATTGATAGATGGTGAGGAAATAAGGTCACTAAATCAGTATATAGAGCATGGAAAATTCCTAAAGGCCTACTAATGTCCAAAACTCCTGCGCAGGATCTTTGCAGCACAGAATTCAATCAGGAATGGGACACACTCTTGTTGACTCAGCTGCTTTAATTCAGCTAATCATCAAGAGAAGGTTTCAGTTATTAGAACAAGTAACAAATAAAATAAACCAGATGAAAGACATAATTGATAATTTCTCAAAAAATGAGGAATTTGAGATATGGCAAGAAAGACTGTGCAGAAGTTTGGACAAAATAGAACAAGAGATAATAAATAAGTAAACAAAATATAAGAGCAACCCA
The DNA here is from genome assembly GCF_905171765.1 of Bufo bufo. Taxonomy (NCBI): domain Eukaryota; kingdom Metazoa; phylum Chordata; class Amphibia; order Anura; family Bufonidae; genus Bufo; species Bufo bufo. The sequence continues at coordinate 98,420,199 of NC_053395.1, forward strand.
AGAATAGCACAAAAGGGAGAGGAGCAGGAAAATTCATTACACAAACAGGAGGAAGCCATACAAACACGTCAAACAGAGAGAGCACACAAAAACGAGATATACTGTTCTGGTCACCAACAGATTTGAATCTTTATCTAATCAAAATTATTTAGACAGGACCCCCCCACCCCACAAACCTCAGGTTCGACAGAGATCACATGAATCACCAGAACACAGCATTTGGACACTATCACTATGGCACAGCAATACAACTTAAGGCACAGGGACACCAATTAGGAACAAGACTCGAAAATACAACAGCAATACAGGGCACCTCTCTCACAGACCCAACACCAATACTCCACGACCAAACGTGCACAGGAAAACACACAGAGACACCATCACAACGATCACTCACGAGAGATAGGAAGAAGAAATTACGGAGAAGCCAAAGAGAGAAGAATAAATCACAACAACTAATGGAGGAAACAAATGAACAAAATACAATAGTAAATCTAAGCTCAATCAGATTAACTGATGCACAAACTAAATTACTTAAAGAATTAAAATTTGCACCCACAGCCAAGTTAAATAAATTTGACAGGTATATAGGGGTAGAAAAATGTATTAGAAAACTATGTCTAAAGAAATATTTTTTAAAGAACCCTTTGACGTTCAATACAAGAATATGTAAAAATGATACATATATTCATACAGACCTTAAAGGGCTTCTGTCAGCCCACTAAACCGTTTTTTTTTTTTTTTTGTTTAATAATAATCCCTACACTGCGATCTCTGCATACATAAGTAAAATAATAATTTTCGTTCAGTAGAATTTGATAAAACGCTATTTTTATAATATGTAAATTACCTTGCTACCAGCAAGTAGGACGGCTACTTGCTGGTAGCAGCCGCATCCTCCGATCCTAATGACGCCCCCTCCACATTGTGATTGACAGGGCCAGGGAACGGAATCGTTCTCTGCTGGCCCTGCCTGTTAGCATTCAAAATCTGGCGCCTGCGCCGCGGCCGTACCTATCCTCAATCTGCGCAGGCGCACTGAGAGGCGGCCACTCACTCGGCTGCTCGCTCCTCAATGCGCCTGCGCCGGGTGTAGATGTGATGTCATCGGCGCAGGCGCATTGAGGATGGAGCGCCGAGTGAGTGGCCGCCTCTCAGTGCGCCTGCGCAGATTGAAGATAGGTACGGCCGCGGCGCAGGCGCCAGATATTGAATGAAAACAGGCAGGGCCAGCAGAGAACGATTCCGTTCCCTGGCCCTGTCAATCACAATTCGGAGGGGGCGTCATTAGGATCGGAGGATGCGGCTGCTACCAGCAAGTAGTCGCCCTACTTGCTGGTAGCAAGGTAATTTACATATTATAAAAATAGCGTTTTATCAAATTCTACTGAACGAAAATTATTATTTTACTTATGTATGCAGAGATCGCAGTGTAGGGATTATTATTAAACAAAAAAAAAAAAAAACGGTTTAGTGGGCTGACAGAAGCCCTTTAAAGAAAAATCCCCAAAATTCCCAAGACAAGAGATCAGTCACGAAATTGCTACATTCTGAAAATGTGTGGAGTTTGGTATAACATAGTGACATAGTATATAAGGCTGAAAAAAGACATTTGTCCATACAGTTCGGCCTGTTATCCTGCAAGTTTATATAAGAAAAATGAAAGACACTACTATAAAAAGAAATAACCTCATGGCACAGGAGATTTGGGCTATCAAACAATTACAGATACAAAAAATAATAATCTAGTAATAAAGGGGGAGCTATTGTAATTCAGAAAGCAGAAAATTACATTAAGGAATATAGGGGACAATAATCGGACGAAACATATAGAAAATTAAAAAAGGATCCCACTGGAGAATTTAATCAAATACACATACAATACTATATAATAAAGTATTGGAACAAAAAATATTATCAGAACATGATGTCACGAGGGTGTCAAGAGCCACGTCTGACTCCGTTATACCCGGGGTCAGGAAGTCGCAGCGGGTGGCTGCGCGCTCTATGTCTAAAGATCACGCTGCTTCTTAATGATAGCTTTCTGTGTTTGCCTTGCAATCCTTTTTGTCTCACTCAGGGATCCGTAGCTTCTCCTCCTCAGCTGTTTCTTGTCTGTCACTCCCAACCTCCTTATATTCTCCCTCCCACTTCTCTGGTTGCCAGATATAGAGCTTCCTGCCTGGACTTCTATACTGACCCACTGGAGCTGTGTAGCTGTGATTCCTGGTTGTTGTTCCAGAGCGTTACCCTCTGGATCCCTGTTGGGCTTTTGTTGTCCACTGTTGTCGCCCACCTGGGATTATATGTTTTGTCTGTATTGTCTGTCCTCTCCTTGGTGTTTTCCTTTAGTGTTAGTGGTGCAGACTAGTGTTCCCACCGCCCTATTCACTACCTAGGGCTCATCTTAGGGAAAGCCAGGGTTTTAGGCACGTGATCAGCGTACGGGTGAGAAAACCGTCTAGGGACATCAGGGCAGTCAGGTGCCAGCCTCAAGGTGAGTTAGGGGTCACCACCTTTCCCTTGGACAGGGCCTTTCCTTTTCCCTCCCTTTGCGTCACGTATGTGATCGGCACGCCGGTCGTGATATTATATATGGCCCTTATTTTGTGTAGGTAGAAAGAAAAAGGAAAAAAAAAAAAACTTTTTCTTTCTGCCTATTTAGAATCCAGTATGGATCCTATTGCTGCTTTGACAAAGCAACTTCAAGGCCTGTCTTTGGAGGTGGCAGGATTGAAGGCGTTGGTCCTCCAGCAACAGCAGCAATTGCAGCAGACCGCAAGCCCAGCGGTTGCTATGGGTAACCAGGTTGCTGCGGAACCCAAGGTTGTTCTTCCTGACAGATTTTCTGGGGGAAGGGACAAATTTGTGACGTTCCGTGAGGCCTGTAAGTTATATTATAGGCTGCACCCCTACTCCTCTGGTAATGAAGAACAGTGGGTGGGGATTGTTACTTCCCTGCTTCAGGGGGACCCGCAATCCTGGGCGTTATCTTTACCCACTGATTCCCAGGCTCTCCGGTCAGTGGATTAATTTTTTGGGGGCTTGGGTCTCATATATGATGACCCTGACCGAGTCGCCCTGGCTGAGTCAAAGTTACGGAGACTCCTACAGGGAGATCGGCCAGCAGAGGAGTATTGCTCAGAGTTCCGTAGGTGGGCTACGGATACTCAGTGGAACGACCCAGCTCTCAGGAGTCAGTTCTGCTCTGGGTTATCCGAAAGGGTTAAGGATGTGCTTGCGCTATATGAGACCCCCCTTTCCCTTGATGCTGTTATGTCCCTTTCTATCAGAATAGATAGACGTCTTTGGGACAGATTGAAAAATCCTGAGCAATTGGTAACCCCTCCGAAGCAGCAGTTAGTCTGTACGGACCTAGAAGAGCCTATGCAGCTAGGAGGAACTACTCGTCAGGTCCGTCCTCCTGAGGCTCGCCGTAGGCGTGGGGTTTGTTTTTTCTGTGGGGGGAGGGGTCATTTCATTAATGTCTGTCCTTCCTTTCTCAAAAACAAAAGACCGTCGGAACTACTAACCCCAGGCTGTGTGGAGGATGTCAGCTGGGGGGAATACGTTTCCTCCATACGAACATCTCAATTTGTGTTGCCAGCGGTTGTAGTTTTTGGTGTTAAGACGGAGACTATTTCTTTCTTTCTAGACAGTGGAGCAGGGGTAAATTTGATAGATGCCCATTTTGCCCACACTATGGGTTTGTCTCTCTGTACTCTACAGAGACCTATTCCCATATTCGCTATTGATTCTGCTCCTCTGTCTCAGAGAAACCTCACTCACATTGTCCATAACTTACACCTTCGGGTAGGGGACCACCATAACGAGTGTCTTTCATGTTACGTTCTGGAGGGCCTTCCCTCTCCTGTGGTATTGGGTCTTCCCTGGTTGGTAGCGCACAATCCAGTGGTGGATTGGCAGGCCAGGGAGATATTGGAGTGGAGTGAGCATTGCAGAGAAAATTGCTTAAATAGCAATTGCTTAGTCGCCTCCATAGTTACTCTACCTACATTTGTTTAGGACTTTGAGGACGTTTTTTCTGAAAAGGGTTGTCAGAAGTTACCACCTCACCGTCCTTATGATTGCCCGGTTAACCTGATTCCCGGTGCAAAATTACCCAAGACCAGGTTATATAATCTTTCGGGTCCCGAGAGACAAGCCATTAAAGATTATATCTCCGAGAGTCTGGCTAAGGGACACATCAGACCCTCTTCATCACCCGTGGCTGCAGGGTTTTTCTTTGTTAAAAAGAAAGATGGGGGCCTGCGTCCTTGCCTAGATTTCCGCGAACTAAACCCGATAACCATCCGAGACCCATACCCTCTTCCTCTCATTCCTGACCTGTTTAATCAGATTGCGGGTGCTAGGTGGTTCTCCAAACTTGATCTTAGGGGGGCCTACAATCTGATTCGTATCAAGGAAGGGGATGAGTGGAAGACAGCTTTTAACACCCCTGAGGGGCATTATGAAAATCTAGTCTGACCAATGCTCCTGCTGTCTTCCAACATTTCGTTAATTATATTTTTAGTCATCTTATCGGCAGGTTTGTGGTGATATACCTAGATGATATTTTAATTTATTCGTCTGATCTGAAAACACATGAGGTACATGTCAGACAGGTACTGCAGGTCCTACGGACAAAAAAATTATATGCAAAAATTTAAGTGTGTCTTCGCCGTTCAGGAAATACAGTTCCTGGGATATCTATTATCTGCTTCAGGTTTCCATGTGGATCCTAGGAAGGTCCAGGCAATTTTAGATTGGGATCTTCCTGAGAACCTCAAAGCACTGCAACGGTTCTTGGGTTTCGCAAATTTCTATAGAAAGTTCATTAAAAATTATTCTGTGATTGTCAAACCCCTTACTAACATGACAAGGAAGGGGATAGATTTTTCTAAATGGTCTGACGCCGCTAAAACTGCATTTTCCTCTCTAAAAGAGAGGTTTACCTAGGCACCTGTACTAATTCAACCTGATGTCTCCCAGCCTTTTATTGTTGAAGTAGAGGCGTCAGAGGTGGGAGTGGGGGCTGTACTGTCTCAGGGTCCGTCTCCTGGCAAATGGCGTCCTTGCGCTTTCTTTTCTAAAAGACTATCTGCAGCGGAGAAGAACTATGATATTGGCAATAGGGAACTATTGGCTATTAAACTAGCGTTTGAAGAATGGCGTCACTTCTTAGAGGGGGCAATCCACCCCGTCACGGTGATTACGGACCACAAAAACCTTCTGTACCTCGAATCAGCTAAGCGTCTCACCCCTAGACAAGCTAGGTGGTTGCTATTTTTTACCAGGTTTAACTTTTTCATCACCTATCGTCCTGGGGCAAAAAATACCAAGGCAGATGCATTATCTCGTAGTTTCCCTGGAGGGGGTAATGTGGGTGATCCGGTACCCATTTTACAAAGAGGAGTGGTTGTCTCTGCTGTACACTCTGTTCTGGAGGGAAAGGTGTTAGAGGCCCAGGGGGACGCCCCGGTCTCTTGCCCCTCAGAGAAATTGTTCGTACCATTAAACCTGCGTCTCGAATTATTAAAGGAACATCATAATTCGGCACTTGCTGGGCACCCGGGTAGTAAAGCAACCTTGGAGCTATTGTCTCGTCGTTTTTGGTGGCCAAGGTTGCGTCAGGATGTAATGGATTTTGTGTCTACTTGTTCTATTTGTGCACGCGCGAAAGTCTTTCATACACGTCCAGCAGGGTCTTTATTGCCACTTGCCTCCCAATAGGCCATGGACACATCTATCAATGGATTTCATCACTGACTTACCTTTGTCTGCGGGTAAAACAGTTATCTTGGTAGTAGTAGACAGGTTTAGCAAAATGGTACACTTCATTGCGTTACCCGCACTACCTAATGCTAAGACTCTTGCTCAGGTGTTCATCAGTGAAATTGCGAAGGTTCACGGGGTCCCTTCCGATGTTGTTTCGGATCGGGGAACCCAGTTTATTTCAAAGTTTTGGAAAGCTTTTTGTTCCCGTTTGGGGGTACACTTGTCCTTTTCCTCAGCTTTCCATCCTCAGTCGAATAGACAGACTGAGCGTACCAACCAAAGCCTTGAGACATACCTAAGGTGTTTTGTGTCTGAAAACCAAGAGGTGTGGTCATCATATTTACACTATCACTGAGGCCAACTACCTAAAACTTAACTTTTAATTATTTGTATTCGGGTCGTCTATGCGTGTGAAACCTACCTACCTACTTCTAAAGCAGTAGAGGTGTGCCGAGACTGCTGTACGGAGGGTAGGCTAAAGGGGCCCACCCCCAAAGAGTTGTTGTAATAATGGGATTGGGAGGGTGGGGCAAACGAGCTGACGCTGGTGAGGATAGAGGGGGGAAGGCAGAGCCTTATAAACGCTAAACCCCGCCTCCCCTCATACAAACACAGCAAATATACATTTGCTTATCACTTGTATTCGGGTCGTCTATGCGTGTGAAACCTACCTACCTACTTCTAAAGCAGTAGAGGTGTGCCGAGACTGCTGTACGGAGGGTAGGCTAAAGGGGCCAAAAATCACAAACATAGGTTAAATGTTATATGTTTATTTATAATTACAAAACTAGATTACTGAAGGCACTAGACATTTCAACCTGCGGGTTTGGTATATACCGGGCATAACAAGCCGACTTCCACCTGCCTAGCTTCTTAATTACATGTACCGGGACATTGTGCTTAGATGCAGCGGAGGCCGCCCCGATGCGCATAGAATGCCCCGTAATCGAGCTGGGGTCGACACCAATGTTCCTCAACAAAATACAGATAAACTTGAGGAAATTTGTGCAACTCAAAGGAGCAGAACCTAACCTAAGGAGAGGTGCCTCACCCAGGGTTTCTTTAATAAACTGTAACCACTCTCGAGTGGTTTTCACAGGACACCATTTGTTACCAGTAGGAAAGTATTTAACTTTAGTCAGCTGTCCTGGGCGTGTTGTCTTTGTAGAGGTTAGCGCAAGAATGTAACAAGACCCGTCCCAAGAGAGCTGACTCTTCCTCAGATAATTTTTACAGCTCGCGGCACAGGTGAATTCGCCTGGTCTGAGGAAACCATAGAAAGCCAGATACATGGTTGTCTTTATCAGTAAGCTAGTATATTCCCCAAAAGGATATCCTTGCAACATATCAGATAAGGACCTGAACATCTTCCCCGTAAATGGCTGCCGGGAAGGACGGGTGACAGCAGAGCCTTTCTGTATACCCCTCAGTAACATTCTGATAGGATGCGCAGAAAACAATGATGGTAGATGAGGATGCTTCAAATACAAATGATGTTGTATACCGGCCAGATATGACTTAATAGTACTGTAAGACAGCTTCAGGTGTGAGTGGCAAAATGCACCAAATGCCAGTAGATAAGATATATATCCTGCTCCACCTGACGGGTGCGTTCTCTTAAAGTTACAGAATGACGCCCAAGCTTTCTTATACATCCTCAAGGTGTTATCGGACAGTGATCTAGTCATAAGAGACCTTACAGTGGTAAGGTGAGCCGCTAGTCCATCACTAACTGGTCGAACTCGGGAATGGTTGCTGGTGTGTGGTCTGCCTGTGGAGAGACCTGAAAGAAGAGCGACAGGTTACCCCTAGATAAAGCATCCGCCGCTACGTTAGCTTGCCCCTTAATGTGATCACATATAATATGGAAATTATGTTGAAGTGATAACCAAACGAGTCTCCTCACAAATGACATAATCTGAGCAGAGGCTGATCTACCCTTAGTGAGTATCTCTACTAAGGCCTCATTATCTGTCAGGAAGAGCACTGACTGATTCCTCCATAGTAGACCCCACACCCGAGCTGCCGCCACCAGCGGGTATATCTCGAATAATGAGGAACACCTGGTGAAGCCCTCCAACCTGACCACCTCCGCTGGCCATTGATCTGCCATCCACCTATGACCGAAAATAGCTGCAAAGCCTACTAGGGATGAGGCATCCGTATGAACTACTGGAGATTTACTTGAAACTGACGGAACGAATAACGATATCCCGTTCCACTGTGATAGGAACTCATCCCACATAACTAAATCTGCCATCGCATTCTGATCTATGACTACCCGGCTATCTTGATCGTGAGCATGTTTCAAGAGCTTCAACAGTCTAGCGATAAACGACCTGCCTTGTGGAATAATGCGTGTAGCGAAGTTGAGCATACCAAGCAGTGACTGGAGATCTGCTTTGGTGACAGTCCTGACGCGTGCTAACCTATGAACTGCTTCCTTAACTCTAATCAATTTGTCCTGCGGGAGACTAGCTTCCATATTAACAGTGTTTAAGCAAATGCCGAGAAAGGTGATGGTAGTATCAGGACCTTCCACCTTGTGTGGGGCAACGGGGACCCTGAGATCTGCAAACATCGCTTGCAGCACCTGCAGGTCCTGAGGAGCATGGTTCGGGGATTCTATTAACAGAAAGTCATCTAGATAGTGAATTACGTGATTGACCCGGAACAAATCTTGAAGTATCCAATGCAGGGCTATGGCAAACTGGTTAAAAATCCAGGGGCTAGATTTAGAACCAAAGGTCAATTTGTTAGCGAAGTAGTACTTATTTGACCACTTAATCCCATACCATTGCCACAACTCTGGTTGGACAGGGAGCAACTTAAAGGCATCAGTAATGTCGGCCTTAGATAGCCAAGCTCCCCTACCCAGACTGAGAATAACCTGGATAGCTTCATCAATGGATGCATATTTCATAGAAAATTCCTCTGAAGGAATTAATGAGTTAAGGCTAGGTACCGGTAAAGAATGTGGAGCTGACAGGTCATAGATTAGCCTCTTTTTATTGCTAAATTTGCCAGTCACTACACCAACTGGGTTAATCCTCCAACAATCAAAGGGAGGTTGATCAAATGGCCCAATGAGATACCCCTTATTGAGCTCGGCCTGAATGAGCTGAGAAACTGCTTCGGGATCCTTCGAGGCTGACAGTAGGTTCCTACATTCATAGTTGGCCTGAGGAAGAGCCAGTAAACCTGTATGGAAACCTGCTGACAAACCCTTCATGATGAAACGCACCCAGTTGGTATCTGGATGAGAACCTAAAAAAGACTGAAGGAGGCCGACATTCACCGTGCCTAGTCATGCCGGTTCCTGGTTTCTTTGTGGGCAAGATGCCCGGGGGTGGGCTCTGAAACATATGGCACATAAATGCAATAGCCTACATTGGTTGAAATGACAGACCGCGAAATTGAAATTATTACAGATTTGGGATCTGCCCAAATACTTGATGGGTCGCCCCAACTTGTCTACCCCCGATGTAGCCTTACTGACTGACGGGCCAGGAGTACTACTAGCCTGTGAAAGTATGAATTGCATTTGGAGCAGGCTGAGGCTTTGAGACCGGCAAAGTGTCTACAGAATAATTCCGTATCAATATTAGACCAATCTACCGTATGTTGGAATTGAGCCAACGCCGCTGCAGCTTTTGCTGAGAAGGAACGGTGATAGTCGTAAAAGGCTGACCCACCATACTTATAAGCCAAATCCACCACCTTGTACATATACAGGTCTAACTCCTCCCTGCGCTGAGGATTACCTGAACAAACAACATCTCTATATAAGCTGAAAGCTAAAACAAACTCTGGGATGCTGAGTTTCCTGTTCAACCGCACATCTTTGGATCTGAGCACAACCGAAACCTCACCACAGACTATGGTTTTGTTGTCCGGTGCCTCATGTGCTGCTATTAGCAAGGATGCTAAATTAACATCCTTGCCATCAATTATATCCTGCCTAATGTTAGCAGGAATAAAATGAAAAGGTGCTATAGAGGGTGTTAGACCTGACCCACCAGTTATACTATTGCGGGAATTAGAAGATCCCGCCGCACTCTGTGCCATCAACCGAGTAGCTGTATTGCCAGCTTCGACCGACTCTAATCTATTTTGAAAGTCCGACATAGATGATGCTATAGAGTTGATGACCGCGTGCAGCTGGGTGAGCGAGGTCTGGATCGTAGCCATGGAAACCGTCTCCTAACTCTGGCCCGCCGGATCCGAAGACAGCAATCGAAAAAGTTCCGCCTTGCGGAGGCTGGGAATGGGATGCCTCTTTTGGTCAGCTCTGCCATCAACTTGGGCACTGTCCATGATCTTAACGACTGCCTGGAGTCTCTCGCTGAACCTGATGCCACGCTTGCATGGGAAGATGACGTGTCGCCCACCACAGATTCTTGAGACATCTTTAACTAAAACATGACATGGTTAATGTAGAACAGAAATCCACCACCTGAATTCACCTGAGCCAAGACGTGCTAAGAACCCTCGTATCCGCACACGTGACTTGTACCCAGCACACAATTCACCCTACAACCACCCAATGGCAGAACCGGAATGTGGATACCATAGAACTTACTGTGAAGCACCCAGCGAGTATCGGCTGACCCGTGATAGTAACGTGAGGCATGCAATTCGTAACTGTAGTGAGGACAGGACCTGAACCTGTCTGTAGCCGTGACAGACGTATCGAATCATTGCCTGTAGTCGTGACAGGACTTAATGAGTCTGTAGTCGTGACAGACGTATCGAATCGTTGCCTGTAGTCGTGACAGGACTTAATGAGTCTGTAGTCGTGACAGACGTATAGAATTGTTGCCTGTAGTTGTGACAGGCTATAACATAATTGTGGACCTATCAGACATATTCAAGTTCTATGTAAAGCTATATGCTGAAAACATTACATATACACGTTATTTTTTTTTTTGTTTTTTACGCATGAGTTGTGGCAGACTACCACAATAGTACTATACCTGAAGTTGTTTGCTTGTGGATGCCAAAAACAGCTATAAGACTGAATACATAAACAGAGTGTTAGCTACTACTGGCTATAACCTCAACCTACCCTACTCTAAGATAAATCGTAGCTTACATGCCCCGGATGCCTGCGTGTCAGATAAACTCAGCCGCTTCTAATCGCAGAAATCCTTATACGCCAGATAACAAACCGTATATCTAGGAAAATCACAGTAGTGTTATAAGTACTAAAATATACCCCCTTTTTTTTTTATAATATATACATACATTATATATATAGACACACCTACACATATACGCCTGACCCCATGTGACTGCCTAATAATTATCCTAACTAACAATACAAATGCACATTCAATTTAAGTAAACCATAAATACTAATGCTTATAAGGATTTGTATAGTAGCACTACTGACTTTGACCAGTAGATGGCGTGCAAGTACAGTTTAGCCAGCAGAGCACGATAGAGCAGAGAGATGCCGACAATGAAAACAGCAGAAGGTTGGTATGATTGCATGCTGAACACCCCCGTTCTCTCTCCCCTGTGCGCTGGCCATACAACCCCGATCTTACCGCTATCTTGCAGAAGTAGTAGGGTAGAAAAATGCCAATGAACGCCGAAGTACCGATACCAGGAAGTGACGCAGACGTGCACCACCAGCCGCAAACGAGCTGACGCTGGTGAGGATAGAGGGGGGAAGGCAGAGCCTTATAAACGCTAAACCCCGCCTCCCCTCATACAAACACAGCAAATATACATTTGCTTATCACATATCATTAAATAGAGGTCCCTAACATGGGGACTAATAAAGACATAGACAAACACAGAAAAAGAGCTACTGCGGACCATGTAGGGGATAGATGCTTTAACCCCTTAAGGACGCAGGGCATACCGGTATGCCCTATTTCCCGAGTCCTTAAGGTCCTAACTTTAAATCGGGATTCCGGGGCCGCGAGGGTTAATCGCAACGGGATGCCGGCTGAAATCATTCAGCCGGCATCCCGTAACAACGCAGGGGGGGGTCATTTGACCCCCCCATATCGGCGATCGCAGAAAACCGCAGGTCAATTCAGACCTGCGGTTTTCTGCGTTTCCGGTCCATTCGGGTGTCCTGTGACCCGATGAACTGGAAAAAGACTGCGATCGGTGGCGTAATTATACACCACCAATCGTAGTCCGAAGATTTGGAGAGGCGGTGCTGGCCCTGGTGCTGAACACTGCTGTCCAGGGTGCTGATTGGTGCAGGGGAGAGAGGCGCGAGATTCAAACTTCCTGCGCTCCTTTCTCCCCTCCTCTTCCTGTTCTGCACGGGCACCCGGCAGCATCGTCCAGCACCAGCTCCTGAGTCCCCCCTAATCGCCATCCATCACCCTCCTGCACCCATCGCCACCAAGGTAGGTTAGGGTCAGTGAGGGAGGCACCGTTAGGCAGGCAAAGAAGGGAAAAGTTAGTTAGGAAAAAAAAGCACTTTTATTCAAAACTTTCTTTGATCCAACTATCAGACCCCCCCCTGCCACTTTTATACCAGCATTCCCTTGTTCAGGTCCCTTGCCGCCAGATCCACGTTCGCTTGTGGGACCGTGCGGAAAAATCAACGCGGCCTCCCTGCCTACCCCCTCCAGGTACCTATCCCCAGGGGTGAGACCCATGCACTTACCAGTGGAAACCTGTTGCTGGTCAGGTATAAGGACAAGAGGGATGTCCTTGTACTGTACACAATCCACGGTAACAGCACCACCCCCGTCTCTGTGCGAGGTACCACGGCAACGGTCCTCAAGCCCGATTGTATCGTCGACTACAATCGGTATATGGGAGGAATTGATCTCTCTGATAAAGTCCTCAAGCCATAAAACGCCATGCGCAAAACCTTGGCATGGTACAAAAAAGTTGCGGTCTACTTGGTGCAGGTTGCCATGTACAACTCTTTTGTACTATCCCGAAGCGCTGGCAGCACAGGGACATTCCTCCAGTTCTATGAGGCAGTCCTCAAGGCCCTGATCTTTTCGGACCGGGAAAGAGCAGGCCGGAGTACCTCGGGAACTGGAGGCGCCCGGATCGTCCCTGGCCAACACTTTCCAGGTGTGGTCCCCCATACTGGAAAGAAGGGACAAACCCAAAAAAAGTGCAGAGTGTGTCACAGGAGGGGGATACGGAAGGACACCACCACTCAGTGTGACACGTGCCCCGATCATCCGGGCCTCTGCGTTATCGATTGCTTCAGGGAGTATCACACTTCCATGGAGTACTAAATTTTTATAATCCCCAACAGTCCACTAGAGAACATAAAAAACTATGTCTCTCAGACTTTGGAGACACGGAAAAAAAAAATTTCCCCCAAAAAATATTCGTTTTAGTGCAGGCATCCTCAAACTGCCGCCCTCCAGATGTTGTAAAACTATAACTCCCAGCATGCCCAGACAACCTACAGCCATCAGCAGGGCATGGTGGGAATTGTAGTTTTACAACATCTGGAGGGCCGCAGTTTTAGGATGCCTGCTTAGTGTCTCCAAAGTCTGAGAGCCATACATATTGGGCATCGTCGCGTGCGTAAAAGTCGTCGCTATAAAAATAACTTTTGACCAAACGCCTTGGATGAACGGTGTTAAAAATATAAAATAAAAACGGTGCCAAAACACCCATTTTTGGGCAAAATTTCCATTTGAATCCTTTTTGCTGGTAATAAAGCAAGGGTTAACAGCCAAACAAAACTAAATATTTATTGCCCCGATTCTGTAGTTTGCAGAAACACCCCATATGTGGTCGTAAATGGCTATATAGCCGCACGGCAGGGCATAGAACGAAGGGAACACCATGTCCCATTAGAAGCCCCCCCCTGATGTAGCCTAGACTAGAAACTCCAAAAAAGTGACCCCATCTAAGAAACTACACCCCTCAAGGTATTCAAAAGTTACTTTACAAACTATGTTAACCCTTTAGGTGTTCCTCAAAACTAAAGAGCGAATGTAGAAACAATTTTAGAATTTAATTTTTTTGTTACATTGCCTCAAAAAAGAGTAATATAGAGCAACCAAAAATCATATTTACCCCTAAAATAGTCCCAAAACAACAACCACCTTATCCCGTAGTTTCCTAGATGGGGTCACTTTTATGGAGTTTCTACTCTAGGGGTGCATCAGGGGGCTTGAAAGGGTACATGGTGTAAATAAACCAGTCCAGCAAAATCTGCCTTCCAAAAACCATATGACGTTCCCCTTCTTCTATGTCCTGCCGTTTAGCCAAATAGTAGTTTACGACCACATATGGGGTGTTTCTGCAAACTACAGAATCAGGGAAACCCATTTTGAGTTTTGTTTGGCTGTTAACCCATTTTCTCCAGTAATGTACTGAAGTAAAGGGTTAAAATGGAAAATTTTCCAAAAAATTGAGATTTCTAAATTGTTTCTCCCTCTGCCATTAACTCTTGTGGAACACCTAAAGGGTTAACAAAGTCTGTAAACCCAGTTTTGAATACCTTGAGGGGTGTACTTTCTTAGATGGAGTCACTTTTTTTTTCTATTCTAGGGGTGCAACAGGGGGCTTCAAATGGGACATGGTATAATCAAAACCAGTCCTGCAAAATCTGCCTTCCAAAACCCATATGGTGTTCCCCTCTTTCTATGTGCTACCGTTTGGCCAAACAGTAGTTTACGACCACATATGGAGTGTTTTTGCAAACTACAGAATCAGGGCAACGCATATTGAGTTTTGTTTGGCAGTTAACCCTTGTTTTACTCCTGGAAAAAATTGATTATATTGGAAAATTTTCCAAAAAATAGAAATTTTGAAATTGTTTCTCAATCTGCCATTAACTCTTGTGGAAGACCTAAAGGGTTAATAAAGTTTGAAAAAACAGTTTTGAATACCTTGAGGGGTGTAGTTTCTAGAATGGGGTCATTTTTGGGAGGTTTCTATTATCTAAGCTTCACAATATGACTTCAAACCTGAACTGGTCCATAAAAAGATTTGAAAAATTCAGAAAAATTTCAAAATTTGCTTCTAAACTTCTAAGCCTTGTAACATGCCCAAAAAATAAAATATCATTCCCAAAATGCTACAAACATGAAGTAGACATATGGGGAATGTAAAGTCATCACAATTTTTGGGGGTATTACTATGTTTTACAGAAGTAGAGAAACTGAAACTTTGAAATTTGCAAATTTTTTAAAAAAAATTGTAAACATTTTATTTTTTTATACAAAAAAATAAACTTTTTTGACCCAATTTTAGCAGTGTCATGAAGTACAATATGTGACGAAAAAACAATCTCAGAACGGCCTGGGTAAGGCAAAGCGTTTTAAAGTTATGAGCACTTAAACTGACACTGGTCAGATTTGCAAAAAATGGCCAAGTCCTTAAGGTGAAATAGGGCTGAGTCCTTAAGGGGTTAAGCATCTAGGTCCGCAGTAGCTCTTTTTCTTTGTTTGTCTATGTCTTTATTAGTCACCATGTTAGGGACCTCTATTTAATGATATATAATTAAAAGTTAAGTTTTAGATAGTTGGCCTCAGTGATAGTGTTTTCTTCCTTACAACTACAAATTGAGTATTTTTTTTGGACGAGAAAATTGTGGTCATCATATTTACCGTTAGCTGAGTTTGCTATAAATAATCGCCGTCAGGAATCCACCTGCAAGTCACCATTTCTCGGTACATATGGTTTTCATCCCCAATTCTGTACTTTTAAAGAAGGGGGGGTCATCAGGGGTTCCCGAAGAGGAACGGTTTTCGTCATCTCTTTCATCTGTATGGCAGAAGGTGCAAGCTAACTTGAGAAATATGGGAGGTAAATATAAATGCATGACTGATAAGAAACGGTCGCCAGGTCCGGATCTAGGAGTGAATGACTATGTGTGGTTATCTACTAGGAATATTAAGTTAAAGGTTCCCTCTTGGAAACTGGGTCCTAGGTTCATTGGTCCTTACAAAATAGTAGCCATCATTAACCCCATGGCTTTTCGCCTGGAGCTACCTCAGACTTTTAAAATCCATAACGTCTTCCATAAGTCGTTACTCAAAAAGTATGTTCCACCTCTAGAACCGTCACTGCTGCCACCCCCCCCCCCCTGTTGTGTTGTTGTTGATGGTAATCTGGAGTTTCAAATATCCAAAATTGTTGATTCTCGTTGGGTCCGCCGCTCTCTTTAATATCTGGTGCATTGGAGGGGTTTCGGTCCCGAGGAAAGAATGTAAGTTCCAGCTTCAGAGGTAAACGCCAACAGGTTAGTTCAGGCTTTCCATGCCTCTCATCCTGAGAGACTTGGTCTTGAGTGTCCGGAGGCCCCTCGTGGAAAGGTGGGTACTGTCACGAGGGTGTCAAGAGCCACGTCTGACTCCGTTATACCCGGGGTCAGGAAGTCGCAGCGGGTGGCTGCGCGCTCTATGTCTAAAGATCACGCTGCTTCTTAATGATAGCTTTCTGTGTTTGCCTTGCAACCCTTTTTGTCTCACTCAGGGATCCATATCTTCTTCTCCTCAGCTGTTTCTTGTCTGTCACTCCCAACCTCCTTATATTCTCCTCTCCCACTTCTCTGGTTGCCAGATATAGAGCTTCCTGCCTGGACTTCTATACTGACCCACTGTAGCTGTGTAGCTGTGATTCCTGGTTGTTGTTCCAGAGCGTTACCCTCCGGATCCCTGTTGGGCTTTTGTTGCCCACTGTTGTCGCCCAACTGGGATTACACTGCGTGCAGAATTATTAGGCAAATGAGTATTTTGACCACATCATCCTCTTGTCTTACTCCAAGCTGTATAGGCTCGAAAGCCTACTACCAATTAAGCATATTAGGTGATGTGCATCTCTGTAATGAGAAGGGGTGTGGTCTAATGACATCAACACCCTATATTAGGTGTGCATAATTATTAGGCAACTTCCTTTCCTTTGGCAAAATGGGTCAAAAGAAGGACTTGACAGGCGCAGAAAAGTCAAAAATAGTGAGATATCTTGCAGAGGGATGCAGCACTCTTAAAATTGCAAAGCTTCTGAAGCGTGATCATCGAACAATCAAGCGTTTCATTCAAAATAGTCAACAGGGTCGCAAGAAGCGTGTGGAAAAACCAAGGCGCAAAATAACTGCCCATGAACTGAGAAAAGTCAAGCGTGCAGCTGCCAAGATGCCACTTGCCACCAGTTTGGCCATATTTCAGAGCTGCAACATCACTGGAGTGCCCAAAAGCACAAGGTGTGCAATACTCAGAGACATGGCCAAGGTAAGAAAGGCTGAAAGACGACCACCACTGAACAAGACACACAAGCTGAAACGTCAAGACTGGGCCAAGAAATATCTCAAGACTGATTTTTCTAAGGTTTAATGGACTGATGAAATGAGAGTGAGTCTTGATGGGCCAGATGGATGGGCCCGTGGCTGGATTGGTAAAGGGCAGAGAGCTCCAGTCCGACTCAGACGCCAGCAAGGTGGAGGTGGAGTACTGGTTTGGGCTGGTATCATCAAAGATGAGCTTGTGGGGCCTTTTCGGGTTGAGGATGGAGTCAAGCTCAACTCCCAGTCCTACTGCCAGTTTCTGGAAGACACCTTCTTCAAGCAGTGGTACAGGAAGAAGTCTGCATCCTTCAAGAAAAACATGATTTTCATGCAGGACAATGCTCCATCACACGCGTCCAAGTACTCCACAGCGTGGCTGGCAAGAAAGGGTATAAAAGAAGAAAATCTAATGACATGGCCTCCTTGTTCACCTGATCTGAACCCCATTGAGAACCTGTGGTCCATCATCAAATGTGAGATTTACAAGGAGGGAAAACAGTACAACTCTCTGAACAGTGTCTGGGAGGCTGTGGTTGCTGCTGCACGCAATGTTGATGGTGAACAGATCAAAACACTGACAGAATCCATGGATGGCAGGCTTTTGAGTGTCCTTGCAAAGAAAGGTGGCTATATTGGTCACTGATTTGTTTTTGTTTTGTTTTTGAATGTCAGAAATGTATATTTGTGAATGTTGAGATGTTATATTGGTTTCACTGGTAAAAATAAATAATTGAAATGGGTATATATTTGTTTTTTGTTAAGTTGCCTAATAATTATGCACAGTAATAGTCACCTGCACACACAGATATCCCCCTAAAATAGCTAAAACTAAAAACAAACTAAAAACTACTTCCAAAAATATTCAGCTTTGATATTAATGAGTTTTTTGGGTTCATTGAGAACATGGTTGTTGTTCAATAATAAAATTAATCCTCAAAAATACAACTTGCCTAATAATTCTGCACTGCCTGTATATGTTTTGTCTGTATTGTCTGTCCTCTCTTTGGTGTTTTCCTTTAGTGTTAGTGGTGCGGCCTAGTGTTCCCACCGCCCTATTCACTACCTAGGGCTCATCTTAGGGAAAGCCAGGGTTTTAGGCACGTGATCGGCGTACGGGTGAGAAACCCGCAGTCAGGTGCCAGCCTCAAGGTGAGTTAGGGGTCACCACCTTTTCCTCTCCCTTGGACAGGGCCTTCCCTTTTCCCTCCCTTTGCGTCACGTATGTGATCGCCGATTTATATTGAAGGGATTCTGTCACCTGGATTTTGCCTATAGAGCTGCGAACATGCGCTGCTAGATCGCCGCTAGCAAGTCCGCAATATACATTCCCTATAGTTGTGAGTGTGTTTATTTAGGCAAAAAAAACGATTTTATATATATGTAAATGAAGCAAGTAAGGAGCCCAAGGGGCTGTTACTAACGTTTCTGGAGCCCAACCACGCCCACTGTGAAGGAGCCCAGCACCGCCCGCATCCAATTCTCCTCCTTGCTCCCGGATGTCACAAAGTTAGAGCGCTGTAATCTCGCAGCTAGCGCATGCGCAGTTCGTTCCCTGAGGCTGATGCTAACACAGGGAAGGAACACTATGTCGGCACTCACATGCCGCGTACTCGGGGAGCAAGGAGGAGATTCGAAGGATACAGGGCAGTGCTGGGCTCCTTCACAGTGGGCGTGGCTAGGCTCCAGAAACGTTAGTAACAGCCACTTGTGCTCCTTACTTGCCTCATTTACTTATATATAAAATAGTTCTTTTTTTGCCTAAATAAAAGCATTCAGAGCTATGGGGAATGTATATTGTGGATGTGCTAGCAGCGATCTAGCAGCACATGTCCGCAGCTCTACAGGCAAAATCCAGGTGACAGAATCCCTTTAAGTACACAACAGAGGTTACCGGTTACATAAAAACCAGAAAGATCCACCGGGACGACCTATTATTTCCGGTATAGGCTCCTTAACATCTTATTTATCTCAATACTTAGACAAATTTCTTACAACCAATAGTACAAAGAACATGATCATATACAGGTGAAACTCGAAAAATTAGAATAACGTGCAAAAGTCCATTTATTTCAGTAATGCTAATTAAAAGGATTTGTATTAATGCAGCTTAAAATTAGAATTTTGTGAAAAGGTTCAATATTGTAGGCTTAAAGTGTCGCACTCTAGTCAGCTAATTAATCCATATCCCCTAAGCAAAGGGTACCTCAAAATTGTGACTTTGGGGCTTCATAAGCGGTAAGCCATAATCATCCAAATTATAACAAATAAAGGCTTGAAATATCTCGCTTTGCATGTAAGGAGTCTATCTCATATGTTAGTTTCACCTTTTAAGTTGCATTACAGAAATAAATTAACTTTGCACGATATTCAAATTTTTCGAGTTTCACCTGTATAAAGTATAAGTGCCTGCAGGTCAGCTGACCCTGTAAAAAATTATATGCCAGGGCATTATATACGACGAATAGGCATGTTGATATGATGGAAAAGGAGAAGGAGGATGAGAAAAGGAAGATTTAACTATATACCCTTTTTGTCGTGGAAGGGGTGCTTGGGAATACAGTGTATTGAGTAAATTAAACAACACATTTAAAGTGCCTTTGGTCATCTGCTTTCCTCTGGTGGAGTCGAAAATTTTGGGGCAATTCAGGCCTTGTTCATTTTTATAAGAGTCAACCTTTCAGCATTTTTCAGGCATATATGCTTATCTGTTATAATGCCACCAGCAGCACTAAATATACGCTCAGACAAAACGCTGGCAGCAAGGCAGGCCAGCACCTCCAAGGCGTAGAGCGCCAGTTTGTGCCACGTGTCCAGCTTGGACACCCAGTAGTTGTAAGGCACTGATGGATCACTGAAAACGCTGACAGGGTCTGCTACGTACTCCTTCACCATCTTCCAAAACGTTTCCCTCCTTGTGACACTAGGCTGCGCATCAGGTTGAGGGTGCTGGCGGCCGGCGGGGTGTCATGAAACTGTCCCAGGCCTTGGAGAGTGTTGCCCCGCCTCTGTTGGAACTGCTGTGTGTTCCCCTTGTGTCCCCCCCCCTCGGTTGCCCAAGGAAGTACGGACTCTGCTGCCAGCGTTGTCAGATGGAAATTTTTGGAGCAATTTTTCAACAAGGACCTTCTGGTATTGCACCGTTTTGCTCGTCCTCTCCACCTGAGGAAAGAGAGATGAGAGCGGGGGTCGAGAGGGGTGAACACCCAGTAATCCGTGTTGTCTAAAATGCCTATAACGTGCGGGGCGCGGGAAAGGCAGCCTAACATGAAGTCAGCCATGTGTGCCAGAATCCCAACAGGCAAGACTTCGCTGTCGTCATCAGGAGGATCACTCTCAATCTCCTCATCCTCTTCTGCCCACCCACACTAAACAGATAGAATTAAACTTCCAAGGGAACTACCCTCTTTAACGTAGGAAACCGTCTCCTGCTCCTCCTCCTCTTCATTGTCCAATTTGAACTGAGAAGACGGACGGAGGGTGGTCTGGCTATCACCCTGTGTAATGTCTTCTTCCCCCATTTCCACCTCTTCCACATACAAGGCGTCGTCCTTAATTGTGAAGCAGCGAGCGTTTGAGTAGACACAGAAGTGCTGATAATAGTGTTATCGCCGCTCACCATCTGTGTTAATTCCTCAAAGTTTCTTAAAACGTCACAGAGGTCAGACATCCATGCCCACTCCTCGCTTCTGATTAGCGGAAGCTGACTCTGCCCTCTGCTGCTCACAAAGCCTGGCCAACATGTGGAACGTGGAGTTCCAGCGCGTGTTCACGTCGCACAACAGCCGGTGAGCTGGCAAGTTAAAGCGCTGCTGCAGCGTTGACAGACCGGCTGAAGCTGTCGATGACTGGCAGAAATGTGCACACACGCGGTGTGCCTTCACCAGTAGCTCAGGCAAATTGGAGTAGGTTTTGAGAAACCACTGAACCACTAAGTTTAATACGTGGGCTAGGCATGGGATGTGTGAGCTTGCCAAGCTCCATAGCCGCCACCAAGTTACAGCCATTATCACACACAACCATGCCAGGTTGTAGGTTGAGTGGCGAGAGTCACAGCTCAGGCTGGTCTCTTATCCCCTGCAACAGCTTTGCGGCGGTGTGCTATTTGTCCCCTAAGCATATCAGTGTCACGGCTGAGGATGGGGGAAATCCTCAGCCGTGTGAAAACAGCTGATGTTATGGCCTACTCGGCCAGGAGAACAGGATAGGGAGCAGGTCACCTCCTAACAGCGTCCCTACCCTGACCCTAACTCCTAACTGCATGGGCCGACCTTAAAGGTAGGAGGACCCATGCGCAGGAACCTCGGATCCCTAACTCACCCTCCGTCCGGTCCCTGCGCTAGGAGTCAGAGTAAGACGCCCCACTCCTCCTAGGCACGGAGGAGCAGGAGTCTCAACGGCCAAGCTGTTGGGAAAATGGGGGAACACAAACAGTCCTATGGATATGGCAGGTAATGTGAACTAGTTCCACTTACCTGCCACAGCCTTGCTGACTGGATCCCTGTGCAGGCAAGCTGAAGTCCAGACAAGATACAATGAACCCAGCAAACACAACACAACCACACACAGGAACCCAGATCCATAGCTGCACAAATATATAACAGGAACCAAATCAACTGATCATAACATAACATAATGTATCACAATTTATGATCACAAGGGTGGCCCACACTGGCAGATGGAAATGACCAGGAGAGTTCCTCCAGCTTACAAGGCTGGAGTACCCCTCAGAAGTCTGTCTAAACTGAGGCTTTATAGCCCAGGCAGCCACACCCACAAACGGACACACCCAGTGCACACACAGGGAAGGGAGTTAACCCTACACACACCACAGAAGGGAAACTCACAAAAAGGAACAGTGTCCAACAGATCACACTGTGGCCGTAGCCGCAAGCAACCACATGGGTGACACACGTGTCCAGGGAGTCAGCCCGAAGGCCGGGACACTGCCACCACATGTACCTAATACCACCTAAGGTTGCCACGGGAAACCACAGTGCGGGGAATGATGTCCGTGCGCACACAAACATAAAACACAGTGCACACCAGACATACAAACGTGCATCCACACACAACTCCCCGGGAACCGCACACAAGGCTGCTGTCCGCGGCAACCGCACCGAGGCCAACTACATAATGCCTCAGCTGCGGTTGACACAACAACCAAAACCGCGGGCAACTGTATGCGACTCCCAAGGAGTCACGACCATAACCGTGGCCGTGACACTCCCACCCCTCAAAGCCCCCCCACCAAAAAAAAAAATACGTGAGGGACTCAGACAAGGGGATAGGAGAAGGGGACGTCCACTCTCAATGCCGGTTCTAAAAAGCGGTCGCTGTCAGCTGCATCCTCTCCCGGCTCACACTAGCCAGTCCGACGAGGACTGCAGCCCGCACCAGCAACAAAGGGGAAAGAACCACTGAGAGATGGACGAAAGGACTCTCCACACACGTCCCCACTCCAGTCGCTGCCAGCAGACACCCCTAACCAGCACGCAGCTGGACTACTTACGGAGTGCTGCCAGCAAACGACCAGAGATGGGAACATGGAGAGGGACGAGGGATCCCCAACACGGACACGGAAGGTAAGGTGGCGGGGAATAAGCCACCAACCGTGCCGTAAACGGAGAACCCCCAGGAACGCTCTCCCTCCGGAGAACGCGCATGCAGGCCACAAGGGTATGGCACTGCATGCTGCACCCTCTTTCAAAGGTATGCATACCGCATACCAGACACACACCACGTGTAAGTAAAATCAGGGGGACGCCACACGAGGCAACGGTGAAGGGATGGCGGGGAAACACCACTCACCGCGCCGTCAGAGGCGAAACCCCCAGAACGCTCTCCCTCCGAAGAGCGCGCATGTACCCCTTCACAGACGGCGGTACATGCTTCACCCTCTTTCGAGGGAGGCATACTCCCACCCCTCAAAGCCCCTCCCAACAACAAAAGGAGAAAGTTGGTGAGGCATAAGAAACAATGGGAGGGGGGGAGGGGAAAGACAAACAAAAAGGGGACACCAACACGGACAACGGTGAGCTGGGAATGCCACTCACCGCGCCGTAAATGGTGAAAGCCCCATAACGCTCTCCCTCCGGAGAACGCGCATGCACCCCATCCGTAGATAGCAGTGCATGCTTTACCCTCTTTCGAGGGAACACCACGTGAGGAGCCATTGTGATCATACTGTCACGGCTGAGGATGGGGGAAATCCTCAGCCGTGTGAAAACAGCTGATGTTATGGCCTACTCGGCCAGGAGAACAGGATAGGGAGCAGGTCACCTCCTAACAGCGTCCCTACCCTGACCCTAACTCCTAACTGCATGGGCCGTCCTTAAAGGTAGGAGGACCCATGCGCAGGAACCTCGGATCCCTAACTTACCCTCCGTCCGGTCCCTGCGCTAGGAGTCAGAGTAAGACGCCCCACTCCTCCTAGGCACGGAGGAGCAGGAGTCTCAACGGCCAAGCTGTTGGGAAAATGGGGGAACACAAACAGTCCTATGGATATGGCAGGTAATGTGAACTAGTTCCACTTACCTGCCACAGCCTTGCTGACTGGATCCCTGTGCAGGCAAGCTGAAGTCCAGACAAGATACAATGAACCCAGCAAACACAACACAACCACACACAGGAACCCAGATCCATAGCTGCACAAATATATAACAGGAACCAAATCAACTGATCATAACATAACATAATGTATCACAATTTATGATCACAAGGGTGGCCCACACTGGCAGATGGAAATGACCAGGAGAGTTCCTCCAGCTTACAAGGCTGGAGTACCCCTCAGAAGTCTGTCTAAACTGAGGCTTTATAGCCCAGGCAGCCACACCCACAAACGGACACACCCAGTGCACACACAGGGAAGGGAGTTAACCCTACACACACCACAGAAGGGAAACTCACAAAAAGGAACAGTGTCCAACAGATCACACTGTGGCCGTAGCCGCAAGCAACCACATGGGTGACACACGTGTCCAGGGAGTCAGCCCGAAGGCCGGGACACTGCCACCACATGTACCTAATACCACCTAAGGTTGCCACGGGAAACCACAGTGCGGGGAATGATGTCCGTGCGCACACAAACATAAAACACAGTGCACACCAGACATACAAACGTGCATCCACACACAACTCCCCGGGAACCGCACACAAGGCTGTTGTCCGCGGCAACCGCACCGAGGCCAACTACATAATGCCTCAGCTGCGGTTGACACAACAACCAAAACCGCGGGCAACTGTATGCGACTCCCAAGGAGTCACGACCATAACCGTGGCCGTGACAATCAGCTTCCCCACTGCAGTGCTACACTGCTTCCAGCTACCGGATGATGGCTGACTGGTGCTGCACGTGGATAATTCGAAGGTGGAAGTGGAGGAGGAGGCGGAGGAGAGGAGGATAAGTGGGGGTTGGAGCCACTAATGTAGGTGCTGGCAGAAACCCTGATGGAATTAAGGCCCGCAATCCTCGGCATCAGTAGCACCTAGGTACGACTCACTCCCGGCCTTCAAAATGTTCACCCACTGTGCCGTCAGGGAAATGTAGCGTCCCTGGCCAAATACACTTGTCCATGTGTCCGTGGTTAAGTGGACCTTTCCCAGTAACTACGTTGGTCAGGGCACGTGTGACGTTTCGGGACACATGTTGTTGTAAGGCGGGCACGGCACACCTTAAAAAATAGTGGCGGCTGGGGACAGAGTACCGCGGGACGGCCGCCGGCATCAGGCCTCAGTGTCCACAAGCCTACATGGCAACATTTACAGGGCCAGTAATTTGGAAAGGTGTGCATTTAGTGCTATGGCCTGTGGGTGTGTGGCTGTGTATTTGCTCTTGTATTCAAATGCCTGGGGTAATGACATTTGAACGCTGCGCTGTGACAGAGAAGTGGATGTGGTCGCTGATGGTGCTTGCGAAGGTCCAGGTGCAGGGTGGGAGGCATACTCGCCTGTGCCTTCGACAGGCGATTGGCCAGCAGGTACCATAGGTGAAGAGAAGGCAGTGGTGTGACCTTCAGACACAGATTGTGGACCCAGGCGTACGCCCCACTTATTACAGTGCTTGGATGCCATGTGTTGGATCATGCTGGTGGTGGTGAGATTGCTAGTGTTCACGCCCCGGCTCATTTTGGTGTGGCACAGGTTGCAAACTACTATTCTTTTGTCGTCCACACATTTCTAAAAAAATACTGCAGAACACTTACCCCTTGGCAAGGGAAATTTACGCAAGGGGGTGCTCCGTGGAACAGTTGTGGGCACTGTTTGGTGTTGCTCGCCTTCTCCCTTTTGCCACCCCAATGCCTCTTACAGCCTGGTACAGTGCTGCAAATCCCTCCCCCTCTGTACTGCTGTCCTCGCTCGACTTTCCACCTTCCCAGGATGGGTCAGTGACCTTGTCGTCCCCCACCTCCTCCTCTTCCACTTCCACTTCCTCACTCTGATCATCCTCTTGATTTGTTGACCTAACCACAACCTCAGTGATTGACAACTGTGTCTCATGTTCAACCTCTTGAGACAGTAATTGCGGTTGACTCATTGGCAACTGTGTCTCATCATCATCCACCTCATTAAACACTAATTGCCGTTCCCCACTGTCATGTTGTTGTGACTGTGGATGCTCAAGAGGTTGGGAATCAGGGCACAAGATCTCATGTCCATCTTCAAGAGTGCTTCGCAAGAGGGCCAAATCAAGTAATGGCGATGAAAAGAGCTCCTCGGAATTTCCGAGTGCAGGATCACTTGTTTGGCCAGACTCTCCATGGTGGGAGGAAGGAGGATCAGGGAGAGGATTCTATTGACCAGACTCTTGGCTACTGAAACTGGACTTGGTGGAAGACAGGGTGGTGCTTAACCGACTGGAAGCATTATCCGCTGCAATCCAACCGACCACCTGGTCGCATTGGTCTGACTTAAAGAGTTTTGTCCTGCAACGCTCTGCAAACTGGGACATTAAACTAGGTATTGTGGATGATTGTTTTTCTTGTGCTCTGGCAGCAGGCACAGTTTCAAATCGCCCAGGGCCATGGCCTCTGCGTGAACCATCAGCATCACAGCCACTTCCCCATCCCTTACTGCTTGCCTTGCGCATATTAAATGTTATATGCACGCTTGACACACAAGATGTGGCACAGATGTCACAGTTCACAGCAAGCACAGTATATAGAAGAAGTACGTAAAAGTATGGAAAAAGGAAAATAGATTTCACTTATATTTCTCCAATCTCCGGGACTGATACACAAAAGGTATTGGACAGTTGTCACTAGTCACTGCAGACACCCTCTATAGAAAAAGTATTAAAAATGAAGAAAAAAATATAGTAATTTTTACTTATATTTTTCCCATCTATGGCCCTGACACATAGAAGTTATGGGACAGATGTCACTGCAGACCCCCTCTATAGAAAAAGTATTGAAAATGATGGAATAAAAAGAAAATTGTACTGTAGCTATTAAATACTGCCAGCCTGCCACCACACACAATAGTCTTTAAAAGGACTTTTAGGTCTTTGAAACGTTTTTCTACTAAATTGATTGCGATCAGACTCCCTATACGTTCTGTCCCTTCCGAAGCGCAGCTCTCCTTGACTACAAATGAGCCGAACATGTGTCATCGGTTACTATATAGCACCCGATGATGTGTTCCGGGCAGCTAATCACTGTAATGCCAGTAGCCAACATGGCTACTGGTATTACAGTGAGGGCAGTACTAACCTGCATATTTATTGGCTGCATAGCAGCCGCGAAACGTGCAGAGAGGAGACTCTAGTATGGTGCTCGAGCACATGCGGTACTCGGCCGAGTACCGCTATGTGCCGAGCATTGCGATGCTCGAGCCGAACAGTAGTTCGGCCGAGCAGGCTCGCTCAACACTAATACTTACCATAAACCTGTAACAGAAAACAGTTACTGTATATTCTATATTCCAGCTACCACCTACCAAGGTGGCTTCTCAACATACCACTGGGACAGTTCCGACGAATAAAAATAAATTGCACCAATAACGAAAAATTTGAGGAAGAGGCTAGAATAATGAAACAACAGTTTATAAAGAAAGAATACCCAGAAAAAAATCGTCGACACATCCCTATCTAAAGTAAGACATATGGATAGACAGTCATTTTTTTTTACAACACAGACAAACAATCCGGATAAAAAAAAAACAAGAAGAAGTTTTACGAATTATTTTACCTTTTAATGCACAACATAGACAAATACAACAAATACGTCATTGGCAAATACAATAAAACGTCATTGGCATCATATTCTTAATGATAAAACAATTGGCCCCTTAGTTCCCACCATCCCCCAAATAATTTTCACCAAAGCTCCTAATTTAGGATTGAAGGTAGCACCTCTATTAAACCATATAAAAAAGGAAATTACTCAATCCAAAAATGGTTGAACATTAGTGGATTTCACAGATGCGAGAAATGCAATAATTGCAGAAATGTATCCCCAAAAAACTTAAAAAATTAGCTGCACACAAAATGCTTTCACATATGAAATAAAAGATTTTTTAACATGCAATTCTACAAATGTTATCTATATTATACAATGTCCTTTAAATTCAAGTTTTTTTTTAAATGTTTTTATAATGGTTTAACAGTGTGGTATTAACTATTATTAAATAAGCACCTATTTAAAGGGATATATCTCCGGGTGGTCTCTTATGCTTGAGTGCCTGTCATAATTATAAATATAAAATCCAAGTACTGTTGGTAATTTTGAATTAGGCTGGGAGCAAGTCCAAAAGCCTATATACAGCAGGTAACAGACAATTAACAGAAGCAGTGGGGGAACCGTGTCACCATTTTTCAGCAGCAACATGGGTAGGTAACATGGTATCTGGATTAGGGTGGGACTAGTGATTTACAGTTATTGTTATATGCCATCTTTATGAGTAGTATTGCACTGTCCAATTATACCCTACAGCAGTGATGTCGAACCTTTTAGAGGCCGAGTGCCCAAACTACAACCCAAAACCCACTTATTTATCGTAAAGTGCCAACACGGCAATTTAACCTGAATACTATAGTTCAATATAGTATATATTCCATGTACTTTATCATTTAGCTATTAAAGCCTGCCTACATTCAGTGCCCTGCCTGTGCTGTTCATAGTGCGCTGATGAATGGCAGGAAAAGTCTAAGGCATATTGGTACACCATAGACTTTTTTCACAGTGCGGGTACCCACAGAGAGGGCTCTGAGTGCTGCCTCTGGCACCCGTGCCATAGGTTCGCCATCACTGCCCTACAGCATCCTTTGCTTGGACGCTGTGAATAAGAGCTAGGTAGTTGTTCAACACTAGGGGACAGCAATTGCACCCGCAACTACTCCAATATTCACAGCTTCTGTTAATTGTCTGTTACCTGCTGTATATGGTCACATTATCCCCCATTGTGATTCTCCACATTACAGAGCCCTTTTGTGGCCCAGTCTCCATGTCCTGTCCCTTTTGAGTCTCACCTGTAATGTTCATGTGATTTATATTGAATAAAATGAGATTTTTTTACCTTGTTAAATCCTTGCTCTTTTTTTGTACAAGTTGCAGTAGGTTGGGGAGTGAGGTTCGGTTTTTGGGTTATTGTAGGCTCTAAATGGATTCTGAACAAGAAACCTTTCGATTTGGAGGAAGAAAATTTCCACTTGGAATCTCTTATTCGGGCTCTTTTCTCTACCGGAAAATCTTCTATCCTGTTTACAAAAGGTAGAGGGAAACCCTTGCTTCCTATCTCCTGCTTTCTCAAGAATATTATCTAAGGCAGATCCAAACAAGTATTTTCCCCTCACATGGAATATTACATAGCCTATTCTTAGACGCCACGTCCCCCGACCAATTCTTAAGCCAAAGGGCTTTACGTGCCGAATTAGCCAGGGAAGATTAACGAGCAGACAACCTAACAGCATCAGCGGAAGTATTCCCCAGAAAGTCAGCTGCCTTGGCAATAACAGGGATGGCTTCTAACAACTGGTCTCTTGGAGTCTTATCCCTAATCTAGTCCTCTAACTGCTTAAACGATAAGATAAGGGCCCTACCAGTATATGTGGCCGCGATATTTGGTTTAAGGGGAGCCCCCGCCGATTCCCAGGTTCGCCTTAGGAAGCTATCTGCTCTCCTGTCCATGGCATCTTTAAGCTGCCCTAGATCATCAAAAGGCAAAGACATCCTGCGCAAAACCTTAGCAACTGGCACATCAATTTTCGGTGCGCGGTCCCAGAGTATTGAATCCGCAGTGTCAAAGGGGTATTTGCGCTTAACCGACGAAGGAATAAAAGTGCGCTTGTCCGGATTCTTTTTCTCCCTTCCAAACCCTCAAACATTACATCCTGTACTGATCTCACTTCCTTGGGGTCTTCAATATTCATTGTAGCTCTAACGGCTTTCAGAAGTTGATCAACGTCCTGATTGGGGAAGAACGGTCTACCACCCCTATCCTGCTCCGACGACGAGTCCGATAGAACTTCCCCACTTTCTACTGCCAAGGTGTTTTCATCCGAACTGGAGACGTCCGAAAACTTCTGCACAGATTTAGATTTAAGGGCATTACCCACTTCTTCTCTAATCATTTTTTTCATACACTTGAACATTGAATGATACTCTTCCTCTATACTGTTTTCTATGCAGGAACGACAGAGTAGTTTAACATAGAATGGGGGTAATTTGGCTTTACAGATACCACATTTTCCTTATGCTTTGACAATACGCCATCATAAACCCACATGTCAAAGAAAAAAGGGGGGGGGGTTAGACAACCAAAGGTGCAGGGGTAGACGGGTCCTTCTGTGCCTATCCAGCGTCTTCCATGCTGCCAGAGGTCCAATGTACGCCTTTGATCTGGTCCTTCCCGACAAGGATCCACAGGCCGCTCTAGCTGGGCTTAAGTGCAGCCGGAAATTCGAATCTCCTGCGCTCCATCCCATTAGGAGACGAAGTATTGCGAGATCCCGCTTCCTGACTCACTTACGCGGTCTCGCGATACTACGGATGGGAGGCGCTTCCTCTACAAACACCTGAGCTCCCGTCCTCTTGCCCCTTCCCAGGAATCCACAGGAGGCTTCCAAGGTATGCCACCCTGCCGCTTCCATAATATTCAGGGAGCGCGTAGCGGGGAACTCACCCGGCAAGCTCCCTAGCCCAGCCGGCGAAATAACTTGGAGAGAAACTACTCCCCAGCAGACAGCTTGTAGGAATCCTCTCCCAGGACAGGAAAACCACTGAGGAATGGAGAGGCCCCTCCTTCTTAAATATCTGTGGGTTTCCTGCACTGGGCGGAGGATCCTCTCTCCTGGTGCTGTCATAGGACGAAAGGAAAATAGCAATAATATCATCCATTTTTTTTTTTTTTTTTTCACCACTGGGGATAAGTAATGTGATACCTTTTAAAGATAGGGTTGTTATGGATGTGATGATACCAAATATTTTATTTTTACATTTTTTAATCAATTATAAATGAGCAAATATGGGAAAAGGCAGTTTATTTTATTTAATTTATTTACATTAGTTTTGTTTGTTTTTTACAGTTTTTTTAATTGTTACACTTTTTTTTTATCAAGTCCCACTTGGATCTTGAAGATCCACTGAGCTTCATGGCAATACAGTACATTGCAATAATCATCTCTTGCAATGCGCTGTAGCACTGACCCTAAGGCATCTTGGGTCCGTTCCGTGCATTAGGGACTGCAATTTGCGTCCCCAATGCACGGCAACGTGCGTGTGGCGGCCCGGGACGGATCAAGACCCATTCAACTTGAATAGGTCCGTGATCCGTCCTCACCGCAAAAAAATAGAACAAGTTATATTTTTTTGCAGTGCGGAGGCAAGGACAGAAACACCATGGAAGCACTCCGTAGTGCTTCTGTGGGGTTCCGATCCGTATCTCCGTGATTGCAGACCCATTTAAGTGAATGGGTCCGCATCCGTCATGCGGAGTGCACATGTCCGGTGCCCGTGTATTGCGGACCCACTGTATGCAGGCCGCAATATGGCCACGGGCACACAACGTCTATGTGCAAGAGGCTTCAGCCTGATCAGACCCTCAGGGTCTGTTACGTTTGAATACAACCGGACAGACGTCTGGTTGCCATAGTAGCAATTGGGTCACAACCATATCACTGACCGGGGCATCTAAGGGGTTAAGTGGGTGCAATAGATGCCGGCACCGATTGCATCCGTTTCAGCATTGTGTCTGCCGAATGTTACAGCTGACACTCTCTGCTTATGGTAGCGGCTCAGAAACGGCCATAAAAACAAAAAAAACAAAAACTGCCACCCAGAGGGGGGGAGAAAGATTGGGGTACAGAAAGGAGGAATGTGGGGGCACAGAAGGGGCACATAATTACCTCCATGCAGGCTCAGATCTCCACGGACAGGGTCTGTGGGGATCAGAGCCTGCAAACATGTTTGGTTAGTCTACACAGACTAACCAAACAGAGCGACCGCTGACAACGGAGCGCTCTGATTGGTCCCTTGCCAGCAGCCCCCATGTCTCCTCTGTCGGGGAGAACATTTATAGTATCACAGCCTCCGGTAAAAGGTTAGGCTTAACTGTACGTCCAGGTGCACGAACTTACTGCTCACCTACCGTATTTTCCAGCGTATAAGACGACGGGCGCATAAGACGACCCCCAACTTTTCCATTTAAAATATAGGGTTTGGGCTATACTCGCCGTATAAGACTACCTCTGCCTGCCCAGCCCTCCCTGTCTCCAAGACGATCTTCTCCAGTCCAGTGAACTGACCATGGCAGCCAGGGCTTCAGTAGCGTCCTGGCTGCCATGGTAACCTATCTTTTTCTTTTCACATTCCCAGTTTCCCACATAGGAAATACTAGGGGATCTGTGGATGGCACTGTTATGGAGGGGATCTGTGGATGGCACTGTTATTGGGGGGGGGGGGGGTCTGTGGATGGCACTGTTATCGGGAGGGGGATCTGTGGATGGCACTGTTATTGGGAGGGGGATCTGTGGATGGCACTGTTATTGGGAGGGAGATCTATGGATGGCACTGCTATGGGGAGGGGGATCTGTGCATGGCACTGTTATGGGGGATCTATGGATGACACTATATAGCATCTTATGCTATATGTGTCATCCGCAGATCCACACCATGACAGTGTCATCCACAGATCCCCCTCCCCGCCGCTCACAGGAGTATACATTTATAAACTGTAATCCGTATCCTGCAGTAACTTTAACTTTAAATCAGCACTCATCTCTTTGCTACCTTACACTCTGCTCCGGTAACAGACAGTGCGGGCGGCAGCGCTCACTCACTGACGTCACACGCCTGCGCCGCCTAGTGGGAGGAGCAGGCACGTGACGTCAGTGAGTGAGTGCCGCCCGCACTGCCTGTTACCGGAGCTGAGAGTAAGGTAGTAAAGAGATGAGCGCTGATTTAAAGTTAAAGTTACGGATTACAGTTTATAGATGTATACTCCTTTGAGCGGCGGGGCCCTGTGTATTCTAACCCCCAAGCATCCCCGTCACCATGGGAATGCCTGGCGGTTAGAATATACCATCTGATCTGAGTTTTCAGGATTTCACCCAGATCGTGAAAACTCGGATCCGATGGTATATTCTAACCCCCAGACAAGCGTCCCTGTCACCAGGGTAACGCCTGGGGGTGAGAATATACCATCGGATCTGAGTATACCCGGCGTATAAGACGACCCCTGACTTTTGAAAATAACTTCTAGTGTTAGAAAATAGTCTTATACGTTGGAAAATACGGTAAATGTACAGTTCCACCCAGCTGTGCGCAGGAGTACACTGCCTATAAGGCGAGTTGAGGCTAATGCCTCAGGAAGCACCAAGTAGGGGCAAGAGGGGGGCAGAGGAAGGGCCATGGGCAATGAGCGCTTCCATTGTGGAAATGCTCATCTCTACATATTCAACTGCATCGCTGTACTACAGTTGAATGCCACAATGTCTCCCAGTCCCACTGGTTCCTCTAATACTTTAGGCTTTAGTCTTAGTTCCTGTAGCCTATCAGAGGCCAGTGTCACCATTATTGCACTGCCTGAGCCGGGCTCCATTGAGCTCAGGGCACAAATGAAAAGAGGTCTGTGTCTTGCACTGCATAGCTGACAGCAGAATGGAGGTTAGTATTTGAGTTTATTATTTTTATTTGGCAACATGCTGTTGGGCTACAATGGGGTGGGGGTCATTATTTTGTAACTGGAGAAAGCATTATGTAGACATTACGGCTGCAAAAAGGAGCATTTTTGTACTGGCACACATTATAAGGGGGGACACTATGGGGCATTCGTTCTACTAGGGGCACTAAAAGGCAGTTGTTTTTTGTACTGACAAGTTATAAGGAGCATTTTTTGTACTGGCTCGTAAGGGGGCATTTTTTGTACTTACCACACAATTTAAGGGAGCATTTTTGTATTGTCACAGTGTGAGTCAGTGTGACAGTTTTGGCCGTGTAGGCTGGCTGCATGCTAATTTGCGTACTGGCTGCAGGCTGACCCCTTGTATGCTGGTTTCACGTGGGGAGTGGGGGAAACCCCCCACCGTACAATGTAAGGTATAATAGGGAAGCAGCTAGACCAGGATCAGGGAGCAGGTCACCTCCTACAGCGTCCCTAATCCTCACCCTAACTCCTCACCGTATGAGCGGACCTCGATGG
The DNA here is from genome assembly GCF_905171765.1 of Bufo bufo. Taxonomy (NCBI): domain Eukaryota; kingdom Metazoa; phylum Chordata; class Amphibia; order Anura; family Bufonidae; genus Bufo; species Bufo bufo. The sequence goes on from NC_053395.1 coordinate 98,453,848, forward strand.
TAGGGCGGCTCATACCCAGGATACCTTTGGCCCTGAGTCGCCCTGATAATCCCTCACATAGGAGCAGGGGAGAGACGACCTGTTCTTCCCAGACATGGATGAACAGGATTCTCAAATGGCCTAGCAGTAGGGAAAGGAAGCCAAGTGGAATGACAGATAAACACCACACCAAGGTAAACTGGAACCCATACAAACGTACGGCAATCCAAACACCAAGCGGATGCAGTACGCACTGACACACAGGAACCAGCATTCCAGCAACAGCACCCAGACTTGGCTTCTGGTTCACCCCTCCGGGAAACCATGGAGCCCTCTTCTGGAGGCACAACTAACAGGGTACGACTTGCATACATGCTGGACATAAAACGCCAACTTACCAGACATGTAACAACAACAAGACGAGACACCAAACCCTGAACATAAACCCACACCAAACAGCCACACAGGTAAGGTAGGGGAACATGGAGGATAGAATGGGAAGACATCGCTGGAGACATCGATGTCCCACTAGGTGGCCCTCACACTGGAAGGTGGAACATCCAGACAAGGAGCATAACTCCAGCACACACCAAGGCTGGAGTACAACTGACTCCTGGCCAAAGGCCACAGGTATAAGAAGCACCTAGTAACCACACCCAATCAGGGGGTTAACCCTTACAGCACCAGACAGGGGAAGGCTACAACTTAAAGGGGAATTGCACACACCAGACACCACTTTGCCACCGGCAACAGCATGCGTGGCAACCATGTCACGGCGCACACAGCCAAAGCCAAGGCACTGCTACCACATGCCATAACAGCAACAAGTTGCCACCGGCAACCGCAAGCATGGCACAAGTGTCATGGCGCATACAGCAAAGGCCGTGACAGCTGATTGCTTGGGGCTGCATGATGGCTGCAGTGTAGTGTGTGAATTATGCCTGTGAATGTGTGTACTCCCCATGTCTGAATCTCTGTGCAGTTCTTGTCACTGTTGCCATGCAGGCTGGTTGCAGGTTCTTTTGCGTACTGGCTGCAGTCTTTCTCCTGTGTATGCTGGTTGCTTTGGAATGCCTGCTGACTGTGACCTTTAGTGTGTGAACAGTGTCTGGTTCGTTTGGGGTTAAGTTTGCCTGGTCTGGGCCTGGGGTGGTTTATGAGGTGCCCTTGGTATGCAGCTACTGTATTTGTATCTGTGAGCTGTGGGTCAGTTTTGTCTTGTGCCTTGCTGGGTGTAGCCCCTTGCTACTGCCCTTCTGTGTGGTGTTGCCTGGTAAAGTGTTGTTGTATCCTTGTCCATGCCTTGGCTGATCTTCTGTACCTGTTCTGTGTTGTAATCCTGTCTGTTCCATGTATAGCCTGGCAGTGCTCCACTGATTCTAATCCTGTCTGTTTCATGTATAGCCTGGCAGTGCTCAACTGCTTCTGATCCAGTCTGTTCCATGTATTAGAATCAGTGGAGCACTGCCAGGCTATACATGGAACAGACAGGATTACAACACAGAATAGGTACAGAAGATCAGGCAAGGCATGGACAAGGATACAACAACACTTTACCAGGCAACACCACACAGACAGGAACTGCTTCTGTTCCTGTCTGGTGTATGTTGAATGTTTGTGAGAGGGGTCCTGGGTTCTCCTGAGGGAGGACCAGGGGCGGACATACCACACGTGCAGCCGGTTCGGTTGCACAGGGGCCCAGGTTGCACAGTGGTCCCTTGTTACCGGCGGCAGGGGGAGATGAATGCTGTGGAAGCGCTCATCTCTATTCATCTGTATCGCTGTCCTTAGGACGGCGATACAGATGGATGCTGCAGCGGGGCAGGGTAGAGGTATCTCCCTTCCCTAGTCCTCTTATAGGTTGCAGGCCTAGTGTCTATAGACTATCAGAGGCTGGCGCAGGCGGCGCAGTGACATCATTGCGCTGTCAGAGCCGTACAGCGCGGGACACCGGCTGGAAGAGGCCTTCATTGCATCGCTGAAAGCAGCAAGGAGGTAAGTGTAGTACGCAGCCCTGCAGGGTATTGCTATGTGAGGTCACGGTTAATAGGCAAACGAGGGTTACTCTCAGTTTGTAGGGAGACCCTGGGCAGGCGTACAGCAGTGATGGAGAGGCTGGCACAGGGGTCCTCTGGGGCACTCTCTGTATTTAGGGACCAGGCCTGATGTTGGGTGAGGTGCCCTGGATGTTGCAGATGTTTAATGTGCCGGGGCAAGGTCCCTTTAAGATTCGTTGTGGTGAACCAAAACTTCCTTTACTGGAAACAGTTAACTTTGTACAGTCTTTAGTAAAGTTCCGTATGTCAGTAGCAGGTATAAGCAGGCTTTCACAACAATGGCAGGTACAATGTTCTTTGCAAGATACTCAGAGGGTAAAAACACACTTACAGACCAGGCTGCACTCTTCCTCAGAAATCCTGTGCACTATTCCTCAGAACTCCTGGCTGTCTTTATCCCAAGGCCCGTATGCCCCAATGCTGGCTTTATCCTTGGTCGCAAACTTCCTCAGGTATATATCCTTGCTTTTAGGTAAAATCCTTCTGCCCTTCAGCTTCATTGTCTAGCTGGTATACTGGCTCTGCTCTGCTTTAGTTATGGGAACTTGGTTTCTCAGGAGGCAACTCTTCCCCTGGTGACAAATCTTCTGAGCTAACTCTGGCTCAATATCCTCAGGCAGGCTAGTCTGCACTTACTAGCCTCCTGGACTACACTACTCTTTCCTGTCTGGGCCTAACTATATATACTAGGGGTTCCCTAGCTCCCTCTAATGTCTAGGAGGAGGAACTACACCCTAACAGGCCTGATACCCAGATAACACAGGGAAAATACACATAAAACATAATATCAATTATAATGATCATATTAACCCTTGTGTAGTGGCCACATTTACCTAGTCGGACACTACATACCCCATTGCTGTGACGTTGACCGTCCTCGGTGCAACATAAGGGGCCCGCCCAGCTGGAAACTGCAACCTGAAAGACACAAACAAAAAGCAGGCATATACAATAGTCACTACTTTTGCAGTACAAATATATCACAGTTCCACTGGAAAGTGCGGTGAAAAGGGTCGTCGTTCTCTACACTCAGGATAGTATAGGGAACAGGGGGCGCTGACCTGGTACAGCGTATCAAGAATAACCAGGATAGTCCATAATAATAGAAAATGCAAATATAACATAAGTTCCTGAAGGCTCAAAGAACAAAATGAGTCCGTACCCGGGTCTTAAAAATAGTTAAACAGGAGTTTCCTGGGAGGGGCTACCTTGGCCCACAATGTAGTCTCCAAATATCACAGGTGGTGCCCCGTGCCCCTTAGTAGACCGTGTGGACCTTCTTACTGGCGGAGATTCTTCCTGCCTTGGCTCAGGAGGGTCGGAGGGGTCCACAGGCTCTGGAACAGGTCATCCTGGGGTTGAGGACTAGCAGGAACTGAAACTGGTTCATCCTGGGGTTGAGGACTAGCAGGAACTGGAGCTGGTACCACCAAGTTCAACCAGGGTGTGAGGAACCAATGAAGTGGCTCTTTGTCATGTATCAGGTTCTCAACAGCCTGCATAGGATCAGCAGGTTGGGCTGGCAACTCGGGCTCAGGAGACTCCGGCTCAATGTCCTCTGCTGCAATTTCTCCTTCTATGCAGGGTTTTAAACGATTCCTGTGTACAATTTGGGAGCCTTTATCTTCTCTGGAAATGTGATAAATGTGGGCCTCAGCATTAGGGACAGCAGAAATGACATAGGGAGTCCTTTCTCACTTACTGTCCAATTTACTGGTTCGGTGGTTATTTTTCAACCACACCATCCTACAGCTAGAGGCTCTACATGAGCAGCCAGGTCATAGTCTCTCTGCTGTCGCTCTCGGGCATTTTCCGTGCGTTCCTGAACAATCTCCTTAGCATTGAGGAGACGCCTTTGATGCTCCACTACCCAATCAGTCTTTGGTAGTGGATTTATGACATCAGGCACCTGTGCATCCAGGGAGTGGTCAGCAGGTAACCTCCCTTGACGGCCGAACATCAGATAGAAGGGTGTGTACCCGGTGGAGCAGTGAATTGTATTGTTATAGGTATACATGAGTTGTGGCAGCAGAGTAGGCCAATTACCCCTTGTCTCAGGGGGTACTGCTCTCAGCATTTCAATGAGAGTTTGATTCATCTTTTTACAGAGTCCGTTACCTTGCGGATGATAGGCGGTGGTCCGGACTTTCTGGCAATTATGTATCAGGCACATCTCTTGGAACAGCTGTGATTCAAACGCAGACCCCTGGTCGGTAAGGATCCTCTCTGGGCAGCCGTAGGGCAGGAGGAAATGCTTCCAGAACGCCTTCGCCGCAGTCTTGGCTGTCAGGTCTTTCACAGGCACTGCTACGACAAACTTAGTGAAGTGATCAATAATAGTCATGGCATAAGTATACCCTGAGTGACTTGGCTCCAACTTCACATGATCAATGGCAACAAGTTCTAAGGGAGTTTTACTTACGATAGGATGGAGAGGCACCCTCTGGTCACGGTGTTCACTTCTCCCCACGGCACAGGCAGTACATTCCCGGCACCATTTCTCAATGTCTTCTCTCATCCCGATCCAATAGAACCTCCTGCGAATAGTGGCCTCAGTTTTCTGCACGCCGAAGTGTCCGGACTGGTTATGATACATTTCCAACACCAGACTGGCGTCTCGACGTGGTATGAGGATCTGGTGTACCCTATCGCAGGACACTGGGTCCAGGCTCCTTCTAAGCAACAGGCCTTTTTGAAGGAAGAGTTGGTGGCGATGTCTCCACAGTCTCAATAGTTCTGGGTCTGCACTCTTCCTGCGGATTCTCTCAGGAGTTCTCCCACTAGTAAGGAAGTCGAGCAGTTTACCGAGGAGTCTACTTTCCGACTGGAGCTTAATCCACCTTTCTTGTTCGCCCCTGGACTCAGGAATATTTGATGAGGAAGAATCAGCAGCTGAGCGATTTTCAGTGCGAACATTATCTTGCTGAGCAAATTTGTTGTAAAACGCCGGCATCTCCACTTCTTCCCAGGCATCTTTTGGTTCATCTGGTGCTTCTGTAGTGGGAAGCCAGGACAGGGCATCAGCATTATCATTGGAGCGGCCCGCTCGGTATTTCACAGTGAAGTCATAGTTGGCAAGGCGGGAGGCCCATCTTTGCTCCAGCACCCCTAATTTGGCTGTGTTCAGATGCGCCAGGGGGTTGTTGTCCGTGAAGGCGACAAACGGAGTGGCAGCAAGATAGTCTTTGAACTTTTCAGTTACGGCCCACACTAAAGCAAGGAATTCCAGCTTGAAAGAACTATAATTCTGATCGTTTTTCTCAGCTCCCCTCAGGGATCTACTGGCGTAGGCAATCACCCTCTTTGTTGTCCTGCACTTGGGCCAACACGGCTCCCAGGCCTCTTTTACTGGCATCCGTGTAGAGGTGGAATGGCTTCTGATAATCCGGGTAACCCAGAACAGGGGGTTCAGTCAGGTTCTTCTTTAGGAGCTGGAAGGCAATCTCCCGTTCTTCATTCCATTCAACAGGGATAGGAGTCTTTGGACTCTTCTTGGGATGCCCCCTCAGGAGTTCCTGGATCGGATCCGCAATTTGTGCAAAATGCGGGATGAAGCGTCTATAGTATCCTGCAAAGCTGAGGAAACTTCTCACCTCTTTCACGGTGGTGGGAGTAGGCCAATTACGGACAGCAGCAAGTTTATCAGGATCAGGCTGGACTCCTTTGGCACTAACAACGTGCCCTGGATACTTTACTGCTGGTTTCAGCAGGTGGCACTTGGACGGCTTAATTTTAAGGCCATATTTAACAAGGACTTGAAACACTTCCGCCAGGTGTTTTAAATGGTTCTCATACGTCTTTGAGTAGATAATGACGTCATCCAGGTATAGTCTCAAAGTTCCTATGGCCTAAACAACGCTCCATCAACCGCTGGAACGTCCCTGGAGAGTTACACAGTCCAAAAGGCATATAATTAAATTCGAACAGGCCCATAGGCGTAGTGAAAGCGGTCTTCTCTCGATCTTCTGGGGCCATAGGTACCTGCCAGTACCCGCTAGTTAAGTCCAGAGTGGAGAATTAAGCTGATGACCCCAGGGCAGTTAAGGATTCCTTAATGCGTGGTAACTGATAAGCGTCTTTGCGGGTGATTTGATTGATTTTTCTATAATCCACGCAGAACCTTATGCTGCCATCTTTTTTTCGGACAAGAACTAGGGGCGCAGCCCAGGGACTATGACTGTCCCGGATTATATTAGAGTCCTTCATCTCCTGTATCATCTCTTTCACAGACTGATAGGTAGTAGGTGGTATGGGTCTGTATCTCTCCTTGATAGGAGGATGAGAGCCAGTGGGTATGGTGTGTTTGATTACACCGACCTCTCCGTAGTCCGTGGAGTGCTTGCTAAAGGCCTTGTGGTGCTCTTTCACCAGACTCAGGACTCCCTCTATTTGTTCCTGCTGTTCTGTGTGGTCTGGAACGTCTCCGTGGCAGGCAGACGGATCACATCCTGGAAAGGCACCTGGAAAAGTTGAGCAACGGGGCAGTGCTTAAAAAGAGTAACGGGGTGATCACCAAAATTAATCAAACAGACAGGCACTTTACCTTGAGACAGTCACCAGACTCTTAGCTGTTCGCACGAAGGGATGATTCTCAATTTGAATAGGTTCCACTAGGGCTTGATAGTCCTGGCCCTAGATCCCTAACACAGCCCGGCACCACAGGATGATCTGGGAATTCTGAGGCAGGATTACCGGCCAGTTATCCCGGATCCGGACAGTACAGATTTCTCCTTTTCCATTTGCGAACCTTTGCTGAGCACACAGCACACTGATAGTCTTTTGAATGACTCTTTTAGAAGCAAGTGAGGCGGTAGGTATAGTTTGGTTCAATGCTTCAAGCACTTCGGAGTAACAATTTTTAAAGACATTAGTCCCTAGGATCACGGGGTGTCCCCCTTTATCTCCGACTTGCGCCACAATCACACCTTGCTGTGGTAAGGTGGCTTCTCCCACCTGAAGGGTGGGTTCCCAATACCCATGGACTTTCACTGGCTTACCGTTGCTGGCAATGATATCCAGCCAGGGTTCTGGCGGCTGGGTGAGGAGACTTGAATCCCAGAATTTGTCAAAGGCGGGTCGTTGGATGGTGGTGACCTGAGACCCAGTATCCAGCAGGGCTTCAAAAGGTATCCCGTTGATGCATATTAAAATTTTTGGACGAGATTTTATGTATCTGGGCATCCAGCTTGGATCCTTTGGATTTATTGTTCTACCTCCCGAGGGGTGGTCCTCGGCCTCGGGGGTGGCCCGTTTAACTGCCAACACGTTGATTCAGTATGTCCATACTTTTTGCAATAGTGGCAGACAGGCTGCTTGCGACTCTTAGACCGGTAACTCGGTCGCCCATCAGGTTCTTTGGGGTATACCTCTTTATATGCAGGCGGGAGCCTTGGAGGCAGGGGGCTTTCATCTTCCAGTAACAATGGTCTCTCCCATTCCTCTATTTTCCTGCACACCTTTTCCAGGCTCTTAGTGAGATGGTTTACCTGCTCCATTAGTGCCGCCACCACATCTGTTACTGGAGCCTGCGTGGCTTGACTGACTCCAGATGGCCTCACATTGACAGTTTTTGGCTGACAGGCCTGAGATTCAAGGGAGGCTGCTGGCCCCGTGGGCGGGTTTTGGCCTAGGATACTGATGGCCAGCTCTTTAACCCCTTAAGGACACAGCCTTTTTACACCTTAGGACCAGGCCATTTTTTGCAAATTTGACCAGAGTCCCTTTAAGTGCTGATAACTTTAAAACGCTTTGACTTATCCAGGCCGTTCTGAGATTGTTTTTTCGTCACATATTGTACTTCATGACACTGGTAAAATGAAGTCAAAAAACTTATTTTTTTTGCACCAAAAAATACCTATTTTAACAAAAATTTTGAAAAATTTGCAAATTTCAAAGTTTCAGTTTCTCTACTTCTGTAATACATAGTAATACCCCAAAAAATTGTGATGACTTTACATTCCCCATATGTCTACTTCATGTTTGAATTGTTTTGGGAATGATATTTTATTTTTTGGGGATGTTATAAGGCTTAGAAGTTTAGAAGCAAATCTTGAAATTTTTCAGAAATTTACAAAAACTCAATTTTTAGGGACCAGTTCAGGTCTCAAGTCACTTTGCGAGGCTTACATAATAGAAACCACCCAAAAATGACCCCATCTAAGAAACTACACCCCTCAAGGTATTCAAAACTGATTTTGCATACGTTGTTAACCCTTTAGGTGTTGCACAAGAGTTATTGGCAAATGGGGAGGAAATTTGAGAATTTCATTTTTTTGTCTAATTTTTCATTTTAACCCATTTTTTCCACTAACAAATCAAGGGTTAACAGCCAAACAAGACTGTATCTTTATTGCCCTGACTCTGCCGTTTACAGAAACACCCAATATGTGGCCGTAAACTACTGTACGGCCACACAGCGGGGCGTAGAGTGAAAGGTGCGCCGTATGGTTTTTGGAAGGCTGATTTTTATGGACTGGTTTATTTACACCATGTCCCATTTGAAGCCCCCCTGATGCACCCCTAGAGGAGAAACTCCCTAAAAGTGACCCCATCTAAGAAACTACACCCCTCAAGGTATTCAAAACTGATTTTACATACATCGTTAACCCTTTAGGTGTTGCACAAGAGTTATTGGCAAATGGCGATGAAATTTGAGAATTTCATTTTGTTGCCTAATTTTCCATTTTAACCCATTTTTTTCACTAACAAAGCAAGGGTTAACAGCCAAACAAGACTGTATCTTTATTGCCCTGACTCTGCTGTTTACAGAAACACCCCATATGTGGCCGTAAACTACTGTACTGGCACACAGCGGGGCGTAGAGTGAAAGGTGCGCCGTTTGGTTTTTGGAGGGCTGATTTTGCTGGAGTGTTTTTTTGGCACCATGTCCCATTTGAAGCCCCCCTGATGCACCCCTAGAGTAGAAACTCCATAAAAGTGACCCCATCTAAGAAACTACACCCCTCAAGGTATTCAAAACTGATTTTACAAACTTTTTTAACCCTTTAGGTGTTGCACAAGATTTAATGGAAAATAGAGATACAATTTCAAAATTTCACTTTTTTGGCAGATTTTCCATTTTAATATTTTTTTTCCAGTTACAAAGCAAGGGTTAACAGCCAAACAAAACTCATTATGTAGTTTACAGAAACACCCCATATGTGGTCGTAAACAGCTGTACGGGCACACGGCAGGGCGCAGAAGGAAAGGAACGCCATACGGTTTTTGGAAGGCAGATTTTGCTGGACAGTTTTTTTTTACACCATGTCCCATTTGAAGCCCCCCTGATGCACCCCTAGAGTAGAAACTCCGAAAAAATGACCCCATTTTAGAAACTACGGGATAGGTTGGCAGTTTTGTTGGTACTAGTTTAGGGTACATATGATTTTTGGTTGCTCTATATTACACTTTTTGTGCGGTAAGGTAACAAGAAATAGATTTTTTGGCACGTTTTTATTTTTTGTTATTTACAACATTCATCTGACAGGTTAGATCATGTGGTAATTTTATAGAGCAGGTTGTCACGGATGCGGCGATACCTAATATTTATACAATTTTTTTTATTTATGTAAGTTTTACACAATGATTTCATTTTTAAAACAAAAAAAATGTTTTAGTGTCTCCATAGTCTAAGAGCCATAGTTTTTTCAGTTTTTGGGCGATTATCTTAAGTAGGGTCTCATTTTTTGCGGGATGAGATGACGGTTTGATTGGCATCTATTTTGGGGTGCATATGACTTTTTGATTGCTTGCTATTACACTTTTTGTGACGTAAGATGACAAAAAACGTTTTTATTTTTATTTTTTTACGGTGGTCATCTGAGGGGTTAGATCATGTGATATTTTTATAGAGCCGGTCGATACGGACGCGGAGATACCTAATATGTATACTTTTTTTTTATTTATGTAAGTTTTACACAATGATTTCATTTTTGAAACAAAAAAAATCATGTTTTAGTGTTTCCATAGTCTAAGAGCCATAGTTTTTTCAGTTTTTGGGCGATTATCTTGGGTAGGGTATGATTTTTGCGGGATGAGATGACGGTTTGATTGGTACTATTTTGACGTACATGCGACTTTTTTGATCACTTTTATTACCTTTTTTGGGAAGTAAGATGGGCAAAATTTCAATTTCATCATAGTTTTTTATTTTTTATTTTTATGGCGTTCACCGTTCGGGTAAAGTAACATAACCGTTTTATAGATCAGGTCGTTACGGACGCGGCGATACCAAACATGTGTAGGGAATTTTATTTTTTTCATTTTTAATCAGTGATAAATGTGTTTTTTGATTTTTACTTTTTTTTCACTTTTATTCACTTTTTTTTTGACCCAGACCCACTTGGTTCTTGAAGATCCAGTGGGTCTGATGTCTGTATAATACAGTACAGTACAATATATATTGTACTGCACTGTATTTTACACTTGTCTGAACAGATCTCTGCCTTTTAGCACAGATCTGTTCAGCACCATGGACAGCAGGACGCCTGAGAGGCGTCCTGTTGCCATGGGAACCTTCCCCGTCTGCTCAGTACTGGTCAGAACTGCGCAGACGGGGAAGGGTAAGGAGGGGATCTGTCGGGGGGCTGTCTGGGGGCTCTCTCCCTCCCCATCGGGGGGCTGCAAAGGCACAGCAGCCCCTTGATGGGAGAGGGAGGGAGCTCCCTGCGCTGTTAACCTTTTCCATACAGCGGTCCGTACGGACCGCTGTATGGAAAGGGTTAAACGGCTGACATCGCATCGCAGATGTCAGCCGTTTATACCAGGGTGTCAGCAATGTGCTGGCACCCTGGTATACCCACTAGAAACCAACGATTATACAAGGGGAGGCGGGCGGGGGATCGCGATCCCGCCTGCCGCACCGCCCACACCGCCCGCAACCCTCCCCCTGCACCTCCCGCCACCATAAAATCATTCGGGGGTGCAGGGGGGGGACCAGAAACTGCAGAAATCGCAGCAAACCGCAGGTCTGAATTGACCTGCGATTTGCCGCGATCTCCGACATGGGGGGGTCACGGGACCCCCCCGCGCATTTAGCCTAGGTGCCTGCTCAATGATTTGAGCAGGCACCGGGTTCCGATCACTGCCGGCGGGGCGGCAGTGATCGGAACAACACATGACGTACCGGTACGTCATGTGTCCTTAAGTACCAGGACATCATGACGTACCGGTACGTCATGTGTCCTTAAGAGGTTAAAGTCCAAAAACGCACAATTGGGGTGTTGGGACGACAGCATCCTCAGCTGGCCCTTTAAGTGCTCAGTATTTATTCCTGCAATGAACTGCTCTCTTAGAGTCTGGTCCTGGTCCTCAGCCTCCTTGGGGTCCACCTGGACCACAGCCCTCAGGGTCTCTTGTAGGGACAGAGCAAAATCGCGGAGTGACTCCCCAGGCTGTTGCTTCCTGCAGAAAAATCGCATTTTAACTTCGGACACCGTTCTGGCCTCAAACGTGGTGCCGAGGCGATCAAAAATCTGGTCCAGGCTACTCTTTTCGGAATGGGGCCATGACATGACTTCCCTGCGGGCGGCCCCTTCTAACTGAGCTAGGAGGATCTCCATTTGTTGTTCGGCAGAGATAGGGTAGAGCCAGAACAGGGCCAGGATCTGGTCTCTAAAGTCCTTCAATTTATGGGTTTCCCCGGAATATCGTGGGAACCAGGGGGCCCCAAAATAATATGGCATGGTCAATGGCATCAGGCTTGATGCTGCCGCAGCGGCAGGCGCCCTGTTATCAGCAGCGTGCACTTCAGATGGCACATCGGGGACTGCCTGCCCCGCTTCTTCCTGTGTGGACATAGCGTTGCTAAGGGGGCTCTGGAGTGAGTATGGCCCTTTAAGGGACAACGGAGCAGGCCGGATCTAAGGTGGACGTACGTTCCCCCCGGGTTAAGTCTCTTATCACTAGTGGGAGACCTTCCCCAGTCTCTTGGCAGGGATCGGAACCTCCCCGGTGCGGATATATGAAGGGGCCGGTGAATACGAAAGTTTGTACTTACTCCGACGATGCTCTGTCCAAATCTCGCGAGGGACGTGGATACGTCGTACGGGAGTCCCACGCGCAGCGTCAGAAGGTAGGCGCGGCCTCTTGGAGCTCCGAGATTCAAGGTAGGCGGTATCTTCTTTACCGACAGGGCGGTGTCTTTCCTTCTTGCAGGCTGGGCGGTACCTTCTCTGTTTTTTTCGCGCCAAACAGACACAACGAGGTGCACAAATAGTCCAAACCACTTAGGCGGCCATCTTTGAGTGTAACGCAGTTTATTCACCGACAGCAAGCGGTGACTCAGAATCGGCAAAACAGTCCACAGCAATACAATCTTCGCACCGCGATTATTACAGTTCTTTTGGCCCAGCAATTTTTCTAATAAACAGTTAGGGCTTTTCACTTTATGGGCAAATAACGGCACACAGTTTATATTCCACAATGGCGCAGGAATGATCGGATCCTGTTCGTGATGCCAAAATATGCAGTACGCAGCCCTGCAGGGTATTGCGATGTGAGGTCATGGTTAATAGGCAAACGAGGGTTACTCACAGTTTGTAGGGAGACCCTGGTCAGGCGTACAGCAGTGATGGAGAGGCTGGCACAGGGGTCCTCTGGAGCACTCTCTGTATTTAGGGACCAGGCCTGATGTTGGGTGAGGTGCCCTGGATGTTGCAGATGTTTAATGTGCCGGGGCAAGGTCCCTTAAAGATTCGTGACGCCAGTGCCTGTAACGGTGGCACACCGATTGATAGTGGTAATAAGTGAGGAACACGTTGTTGTGGTGAACCAAAACTTCCTTTACTGGAAACAGTTAACTTTGTACAGTCTTTAGTAAAGTTCCGTATGTCAGTAGCAGGTATAAGCAGGCTTTCACAACAATGGCATATACAATGTTCTTTGCAAGATACTCAGAGGATAAAAACACATTTACAGACCAGGCTGCACTCTTCCTCAGAAATCCTGTGCACTATTCCTCAGAACTCCTGGCTGTCTTTATCCCAAGGCCCGTATGCCCTAATGCTGGCTTTATCCTTGGTAGCAAACTTCTTCAGGTATATATCCTTGCTTTTAGGTAAAATCCTTCTGCCCTTCAGCTTCCTTGTCTAGCTGGTATACTGGCTCTGCTCTGCTTTAGTTATGGGAACTTGGTTTCTCAGGAGGCAACTCTTCCTCTGGTGACAAATCTTCTGAGCTAACTCTGGCTCAATATCCTCAGGCAGGCTAGTCTGCACTTACTAGCCTCCTGGACTACACTACTCTTTCCTGTCTGGGCCTGACTATATATACTAGGGGTTCCCTAGCTCCCTCTAATGTCTAGGAGGAGGAACTACACGCTAACAGGCCTGATACCCAGATAACACAGGGAAATACACATAAAACATCATATCAATTATAATGATCATATTAACCCTTGTGTAGTGCCCACATTTACCTAGTGGGACACTACATAAGTAATAAGTATATGTGTTTATTTTTTATTTTATTAACACTTTGCTAGGGGCCCTATCTAACACTCATGGGGGCATCTACTGGGGCCCTATCTTATGTACTGGCACACATGTGGGGCACTATGGAGGAGGAGGAGCACTATGGGGGCCCAATTTTATATACTGGCACACATGGGGGGCACTATGGAGGGGGAGAAACAATATGGGGGGCTCTATCTTAGTTACTCGGTAAGCAGGCTTGATTTGTACTGTAATTAAACAGATGTGCGCACCATAGGGTAATTCTGCGAGAACCAAAGGGTAAAAAAAAAAAAAAATTATTGCAAGGCTCACCTTGTAGGGTTGTGCTAATGTTAGGAACAGCTCTAATGTATGCTCATCAGAAGGAACTTGAAAACCTGGAAAATGGCGGTCTGCAGCTACAGGATCAGAGAGAATCTTCTTATCGGAGATGCCTGGGATCCCCAAGAAGGTAAGTAGTTAGCAGAAAACAAAACATCCCACGGTGCAAAAACCGTCCACAGGTCACCAGGATCAGGAGTACAGTATTTTATTGCAGCAATACAACGCGTTTCGGGGAATCACTCCCATTCATCAGGTACAAGAGGCTGCACATATACAAAGAACAAAAAACTACACACATTTATACATATAAGGACCACCTGTTTGAGGGTCAGGAGGTCAGGGGGAGTGTTCCCGGAATTAGCTTATGTCAAACTAATGTACATTTCCAAAATATCTATATACAGGGATGTTGTTATCTGGAAACTTATCATAACTTGGTCATATTATAAGGAATAAAAAAACTCTATATGCTTGTTTGAACACTAAAAATGAGGTCATGTGATGAATATGTCACATAGAGGAGACCGACACCTGCAGTGAAAGGTCAGGAGCATGCCAGGAGCGCGCTATAACCGAATAAGAGTCTGAAAGGCGATTTCTCTAATTATTTGTCCCTCAGATATTCAACGGAATTAATTCTTTTACTCATCACTATTAGCTGTTCTTCAATACTGTCAGTGGTTTCCATTTCATTTTTAGGTCTATTAATTCATTAGGTCTCTAATATGTATCTTCTTGCATACCGGACATACATGATGTCCCTCCCCCTTTTTTATTTTAATTTGTGAATCAAAATAATTTCCCTTTCATGAAATATGCTTTTTTATCATCATGTTTTATATATTTTATATATTTATATGCAGTTTTATTTCATATATTTATGGTCATAGTTTTATTTGTTTTTGTATTTATATATATACATATTCATAACAGAAAAAAGATGGGCAGCACTCCAAAAAGTAAAAAAAATACAAAAGTCTTTATTTACCCCAGTGGGACATGCGACGTTTCGGCTCTAGACAGGAGCCTTTCTCAAGCAGTGTACAGAGACAAAGTGCCAAAAATATATAGCAGTATGCTAATTCATTAAAATTAACAAGACATGTGCAATTAATTCATAATAATTGATAACAAATCTCATAAAACATAAAATACAGACACGTGACAATACAACCCAAAAGATATGTAACAACTTATACCCATATTGTGTATATTACCCTAATGATATACTCATAATTACATGCGATGAAAGAAAAATTTGCATACAATAATAATTGCAATCAATAGCGTGATCAGTGCCATATGTGATTAATAATCTATAGTGCCAAGTGCTTACTAGAAGGTATTGCAGGCGAAGGGTGAAGGAGGAGTAAGAGGGCGAATGGCTGCCATCCAGGATACCGCATGCAGTCCGGCGTGTCTGGGGCGCATCTGCGCATGTCAGGATGACGTACATGTAAAATAAAAAGGAGAGACAGGAGGCAGCGCCTCGTGTGTAGAACCGTATAATAATATTAAAAACAACAATGCACTGATTGTGCTTACCGTATTGGGTTGTGAAAGGTCACAACTCCTATGAATCGCTTGTGCTGGTAAAAGCCCGTCCAGCTTGCAGGGATGTCTGCTGCTGCTGCCCAGGTTCTTACCCGTCGTCGTGGAGCACGATATCCGGGGTATGGAGAATAGTGAATAGGTTTTAAAAAAAAAAAGTGAACCTTATAAAAAGCGGCGTTGCTGCAGAAGACAGGACTCAGGTAGATAAAATAAAGTGGGTCTTTATTTATATTGGTCTACGCGTTTCAGGGGCGGACTGCCCCCTTCATCAGGACAATATGTCAGTACATTGTGGGTGTGATCATTATGTCTTTTTATTCTGTTTGTTTTTGCACGATAATTCCGGCCTCTGGGGGGCGTGGGTAGGGGGTGGGAGGCGGAGACATGGATGCATGTATTGTTCTTGTTGATATGCCGCCCACAAGAGGTCTGCTGGGTGCGTGCTAAGATGATGTGTTGGAGGACCTTGCTGACGTCTTTCTTGTGGGTGCGGTCTTCGTGACGTAATTCGTGGGCGGAGTTAAGTACTTCCAGTAGTGACTCTTATGGTTCTTCTTGATGTTTTGCGGGCAGTGTGTTTACTTGTGCTGCACTGGTTCGGACACTCAAGTATGTTCTTTTGCTGGCATGGCGTGTTTGATCTTGTTGGTATGCCGCCCACAGATGGTCTGCTGGGTGCAGACTTGATGTTGTGTTTGAGGACCTTGCTGACGTCTCACTTGTGGGTGCGGTCTTCGTGACGTAATTCAGGGGCGGAGCTATGCACTTCCAGCAATAAGTATTACGCTTCAGTTACGATGTTTTTTTGGGAGGTGTGTATTGTTTGTGCTGCGCTAGTTCAGCCACTACAGTGTGTTCTTGTGCGGGCATGGCCGTGTGAACGCAGGAGTATAAAAGAATGCAATGGACTTCAATAAGAATTTATATATATCAATATATATGTAAAAAGTGCGGGGCATGTGAATGAATAAATAGATGTATATGTATATATATGTGTGTATGTGTGAGGTAAGAAACCCACACTTACAGGTTCATATAAAAATGAGAGTGGGCATTAAATAAAAATGGTTAAAAATGGAAAATACGAAATAATAAATATAAAAATAAAAATAAATAATAAAAATAAAAATAAGAAATAAATTAATAAATAATAGTAATAGTGGACAGCCATCTAACGGGGATATTTCATTGAACAACTAAAAGATGGGAGTGGGAGACGGGGGCTGTATTACCTCGTACGAGTCAGTGTATATATATATATATAGGATAATATATTTATTTATTTGTTTATAGGATAATATATTTATTTATTTATTTATTTATATAGCCGCTGATAAGTCCACTCATAGGGGCCCTGCAACAAAGGGGGTGGGTCTCGACTGCCTATTTTTGGTGGTCCAGAAGCACAGGTATTTTTTATAAACGAGAGAGAGGTTAGGGTTCACAAGAGAATTTTTTGTTTTTTGGGATCTGGGAAGAACAGATTATAGTGGTAAGAATATATATATATATATATATATATATATATAGTAGCCAATATTATTGCGCACGTTTGTACATGTACGCACACGAGTATATCAGCTATTACTGTGGGGTATGGGTGGGGTATTTTGTTTTACAGAATGGTTTCACTGATCTCATTTAGTCCGAAGGGGGTTAGGGTATCCAGTTGGAATATCCAGAAGACCTCCCTTCTTTGGAGGTTATTGAACCTATTGTAGGGATTTTCAGGTATGTAGTCAATAGGTGTGATTTTTATTGCATGTTTATCTTTTTCTGTTGTGGTCATACAGTGTCTGGAGATGCTATGTTTTATATTCTGTTTCCGTATATTATATCTGTGTTGGTTGACTCTGCAATGTAGTGGCTGTGTGGTACGGCCCACATATTGGAGGCCACATTGGCATTCAATCAGATAAATGACATAGCTGCTCTGGCATGTCAGATGGTGTTTGCTTTTGAAAGTGGCACCGTTTTTTGTGGATGAGAAGGTTGTGTTTCTATGTGTAATAATATTGCAACAGAGGCATCGTCTTTTGCCACATTTATAACTGCCTATTTTATTCTGTATCGTGCCCTTTTTGTCTCCCATGCCTTGTTTTGGTTTATTTGGGGCCACAGCGCTCTTGATTGTGGGGGCTCTTCTGTATGTGATTATTGGTTTCTTGGGTAGGTATTTTTCGAGATAGGGATCTTGTTTCAGGATGTGCCAGTGTTTTGTTAGTATTGTGCATATGGCATTGTTGGACGTATTGTATTGTGTGATGAGGTTGAGATGTCTTTCTATTTGGGTCCCTTCATTTTCTGTTTTTTTACTGCTGGTCAGACATTCTTTTTGGGTATTTTTGATGCTTCTTTTGTATGCGTTTGTGACGAGTCTTGTGGGTGCGGTCTTCGTGACGTAATTCGTGGGCGGAGTTAAGTACTTCCAGTAGTGACTCTTATGGTTCTTCTTGATGTTTTGCGTGCAGTGTGATTACTTGTGCTGCTTTATACTCCTGCGTTTACACGGCCATGCCCGCACAAGAACACACTGTAGTGGCCGAACTAGCGCAGCACAAACAATACATACCTCCCAAAAAAACATCGTAACCGAAGCGTAATACTTATTGCTGGAAGTGCATAGCTCCGCCCCT
This sequence comes from Bufo bufo, assembly GCF_905171765.1. Taxonomy (NCBI): domain Eukaryota; kingdom Metazoa; phylum Chordata; class Amphibia; order Anura; family Bufonidae; genus Bufo; species Bufo bufo. The sequence continues at coordinate 98,471,851 of NC_053395.1, forward strand.
GAATTACGTCACGAAGACCGCACCCACAAGTGAGACGTCAGCAAGGTCCTCAAACACAACATCAAGTCTGCACCCAGCAGACCATCTGTGGGCGGCATACCAACAAGATCAAACACGCCATGCCCGCAAAAGAACATACTTGAGTGGCCGAACCAGTGCAGCACAAGTAAACACACTGCCCGCAAAACATCAAGAAGAACCATAAGAGTCACTACTGGAAGTACTTAACTCCGCCCACGAATTACGTCACGAAGACCGCACCCACAAGAAAGACGTCAGCAAGGTCCTCCAACACATCATCTTAGCAGGCACCCAGCAGACCTCTTGTGGGCGGCATATCAACAAGAACAACACGTGCATTCATGTCTCCGCCTCCCACCCCCTACCCACGCCCCCCAGAGGCCGGAATTATCGCGCCCAAACAAACAGAATAAAAAGACATAATGATCACACCCACAATGTACTGACATATTGTCCTGATGAAGGGGGCAGTCCGCCCCTGAAACGCGTAGACCAATATAAATAAAGACCCACTTTATTTTATCTACCCGAGTCCTGTCTTCTGCAGCAGCGCTGCTTTTTATAAGGTTCACATATTTTTTTTTTTAAACCTATTCACTATTCTCCATACCCCGGATATCGTGCTCCACGACGACGGGTAAGAACCTGGGAAGCAGCAGCAGTCATCCCCGCAAGCTGGACGGGCTTTTACCAGCACAAGCGATTCATAGGATTTGTGACCTTTCACAACCCAAAACGGTAAGCACAATCAGTGCATTGTTGTTTTTAATATTATTATACGGTTCTACACACGAGGCGCTGCCTCCTGTCTCTCCTTTTTATTTTACATATTGTGTCCGGAGCCTGGTGGGAACACACAGAACCCGGAGGACCACCCAAGTCCTTTTTTCAAGGAGGAACTGCAGCCTAAAAGCGTGTAGAAAAACCGGAATTACTACAAAAAAGAAGAATGGAGTATTTTTTGCAACGTACACGGCAACGCAAGTCTCTGGTGTTACGGTATACATCAAGGAATAATACCAACGAACCCGCTTCCATGACAACCAGCAAAAATGACAAGGCAAGTTTTTCACATGATGAAACTAAGACTATGTGCCAACTTTTTCAGGACCTTGAGGATAACCTGAGAAATGAACTTATACACTCACTAGACGCCATGTTTTTGCAAATATATACACATGAGAATCTAGCAACAAGAGGTCTAAGATTAGGAAATGCCCCGACCTTTCCAGAAGACCCAGTCTTCGCATATGAATGGAATGACTATTTGGATCAATGTGCGGCGGGCCTAATAAGAATTATCTCCAACAAAAGGGAAGCTCTGATTAAAAACCATACAGAAAAAATTGAAATAATCATAAAATCTTTACAACACTATGAACTTCACCCAGATTACCCAACAATAAACCAAAATCTGACAAATAGAATTTACCAGAGTGAGCAGAATATTATAGCAAATAAAGCTAAAAAACTGCAACGGGATAGACTGGACAAAGAGCAGTGAACCTACAGACTGACACGAAGAAAAGGTAACCAACTTAACACCATAACCCCTAGCGAACAAAACCAGAAATACACTGGTCCTGAAAATATGATCAATACCACACGACCCCAAAAACCCAGATTCAACCATGAGACGAGAACACGTTTTCTTTTACCAATAATGCCTACAAAAAACTACAAAATAGAGAAACCGAGAAAGTGGCACCGACAGTGTACAAATTCCAAAACACTATACCGTCCAGTAAAACAAGCATTCCACCTAACATACCTCCAAGACATGAGCGACCACCTAACCCCAAACCCCCCAAAACCCCTACACCCATCACCACCACCATAAAGGAAACAAAAAATTTGAATGATACTACTAATACCAGCCTGGTACGCAACTCGCCAAGCGCTAACACCAACCCTCCTATCAAAAAGAACTAATTAGATTCATCCACTGACGAGTTCTTGGAAAATTCAGAGTCCTTAAATCAAAATACTTAGACTTCAAAAAGAACCGTACACCACTCAAAGACCACACGGCAAACTCCTCCCCACTTATACGTCTGAGCCCCACCCCACAAAAAGGAATATCCCCAAAAAGGATCAGCACCACAGCGGATATCCACCCATGCTACACATCACTGAATATCAGTTCACTTCTAGACACATCCATCCTTACGGTACACCACACTTCACCGCCAGAAATACCCGTAACACCCCCCCACTGCATTACCATTGACAACACCTGCACAGGAACCTCAGCCCTGGTTCCTTTTTTAGACCATGCAAACAATACTCTACCCCCAACGAAGCACGAAACAAATAGGTACCAAGCAACACATATCAATCACACCACAAATAACAGAGTTCTTCAAACCGACTCCGGGAAAAATAAAATTAGAATGCGAGGATGTAGAGGAGGGCAACAACAAAAAAGGCAAGGCAATATAATAAAAAAGATTAATGACAAAAGTAAAAATGAGAATGACCCTATACCAACAATAAAAATCTTCAATCTATCAGCACACCAGCTCACAGACTCAGAACAAAGTCTCCTACAAAAGGGCCTTTCTTTTTGTCCACAGAACAAAGTGAATGCTTTTGAACTATATCTCGACATGCAAAAATTCCGTAAAAACCTGACAATAAAAAGACATTTCGAATACGAACATAAAAAGAACCAAGCAAAAAAGTTATTAGAGAGCACCAACCCAGAAGATATACAAACGTACAAACACCAAGAAGTTCGCCCGAAATCTAATTTCTTCCCACTTCAGAGTCAAGGACACCTTATACCAGCCTTCTTTGATCTAGTGGCAGCAGACCTTAAAAAGATCACCACAAACGCCAACCCCTCAATTAGCCACCACAATAAGGCAAACCTAACCAATCAAGAAAAAACTGCCCAAAAAGAACTCGGTAGCAATAAAAATCTTAGAATACGCCCAGCAGATAAGGGAGGGGCAATAGTCCTACAAAATACAGAAGATTATGAAAAAGAAGCACTGAATATTCTGAACGACAAAAATTATTACCGGAAAGTCACTGAGAATCCCTTCCCTAACATAATAAAAAACTAACCACCTTTATAAAAAGTGCCCACGAGAACCAATACATAAACAAAAAAGAAAAGAATTTTCTCATTCCAAAATCAACCTCTAATCCATACTTCTACCATCTGCCAAAAATACATAAGAACATCGAAAATCCCCCAGGGAGGCCCATAGTATCAAACACCAATTCAGCAACAAGTAATCTATCACACTATCTTGATCTGTTCCTACAACCCTATGTACGCAATCTAGACAGCTATCTTCACGACTCCAGACAATTAATCCAAGAGCTAACTGACATCCCCTGGAAGGACACATATGCTCTACTAACGATGGACGTATCAGCATTATACTCCAATATACGACATGATCTAGGTATTAGATGTGTAGAAAATACACTGAGAGAGGACCCTACACTAAAACCACAACAAATTCAGTTTTTACTAGAAAGTCTGCGTTTTATTCTAGAAAACAATTTTTTCATCTATAATGGTCATACATACCACCAACGCCGGGGGACCGCGATGGGCACGAAAGTGGCACCGGCCTTCGCATACATTTTTTGGGCCAATTTGAAAAAACACATATCTACGACAACCAGAGGAAAGAAATCATATATTATAAAAGATATATAGATGATGTCTTCATCATCTGGGACGGAAACGAACCCTCAGCACTAGAATTCTGCGGAAGACTAAACAAAACAGACTGGGGGATTGCCCTCACCCCAATTTTTAATAGAACTCACATAGAGTTCCTAGACATCTCTATCACTATCACAAACAACACCCTCACAACAAAAACATTTTTCAAACAAGTTGACACAAACAGCTACATACACTACCAAAAGCTTCCACCATAAAAAATGGCTACAGAACGTGCCATACAGCCAATATAAACGGGTAAGACGCAACTGCACAGAGGATTCAGACTTCAAAAAACAAGCAAAAATTTTACAAAAACGTTTTATAGAAAAAGGTTACCCAAAAAGACTCGTCACAAACGCATACAAAAGAAGCATCAAAAATACCCAAAAAGAATGTCTGACCAGCAGTAAAAAAACAGAAAATGAAGGGACCCAAATAGAAAGACATCTCAACCTCATCACACAATACACTACGTCCAACAATGCCATACGCACAATACTAACAAAACACTGGCACATCCTGAAACAAGATCCCTATCTCGAAAAATACCTACCCAAGAAACCAATAATCACATACAGAAGAGCCCCCACAATCAAGAGCGCTGTGGCCCCAAATAAACCAAAACAAGGCATGGGAGACAAAAAGGGCACGATACAGAATAAAATAGGCAGTTATAAATGTGGCAAAAGACGATGCCTCTGTTGCAATATTATTACACATAGAAACACAACCTTCTCATCCACAAAAAACTGTGCCACTTTCAAAATCAAACACCATCTGACATGCCAGAGCAGCTATGTCATTTATCTGATTGAATGCCAATGTGGCCTCCAATATGTGGGCCGTACCACACAGCCACTACATTGCAGAGTCAACCAACACAGATATAATATACGGAAACAGAATATAAAACATAGCATCTCCAGACACTGTATGACCACAACAGAAAAAGATAAACATGCAATAAAAATCACACCTATTGACTACATACCTGAAAATCCCTACAATAGGTTCAATAACCTCCAAAGAAGGGAGGTCTTCTGGATATTCCAACTGGATACCCTAACCCCCTTCGGACTAAATGAGATCAGCGAAACCATTCTGTAAAAAAAAATACCCCACCCATACCCCACAGTGATAGCTGATATACTCGTGTGCGTACATGTACAAACGTGCGCAATAATATTGGCTACTATATATATATTCTTACCACTATAATCTGTTCTTCCCAGATCCCAAAAAACAAAAAATTCTCTTGTGAACCCTAACCTCTCTCTCGTTTATAAAAAATACCTGTGCTTCTGGACCACCAAAAATAGGCAGTCGAGACCCACCCCCTTTGTTGCAGGGCCCCTATGAGTGGACTTATCAGCGGCTATATAAATAAATAAATAAATATATTATCCTATAAACAAAGAAATAAATATATTATCCTATATACACTCACCTAAAGAATTATTAGGAACACCTATTCTATTTCTCATTAATGCGATTATCTAGTCAACCAATCACATGGCAGTTGCTTCAATGCATTTAGGGGGGTGGTCCTGGTTAAGACAATCTCCTGAACTCCAAACTGAATGTCAGAATGGGAAAGAAAGGTGATTTAAGCAATTTTGAGCGTGGCATGGTTGTTGGTGCCAGACGGGCCGGTCTGAGTATTTCACAATCTGCTCAGTTACTGGGATTTTCACGCACAACCATTTCTAGGGTTTACAAAGAATGGTGTGAAAAGGGAAAAACATCCAGTATGCGGCTGTCCTGTGGGCAAAAATGCCTTGTGGATGCTAGAGGTCAGAGGAGAATGGGCCGACTGATTCAAGCTGATAGAAGAGCAACGTTGACTGAAATAACCACTCGTGACAACCGAGGTATGCAGCAAAGCATTTGTGAAGCCACAACACGCACAACCTTGAGGCGGATGGACTACAACCAGGGCCGGTACAAGGCAGGGGCCGAAGGAGCGGGTGCCCTGGGCGCTACCATTTGCGGACAGGAGGGGGGCGCAGGTGAAGTGCCAGCAGTGTACAGCTTCACTGTACCACATTAGCCAAGCGCCACTTGCTGTGCTTGCTGTGCTGAGTGCGCTCCTGCACCCGCCTACACCGTCCACACCAGCCATGTCAGCGCTGCTCCTTCTCTCCCCCTATGAATTTTGTGCCGACTGCGCTCCTGGCTCGGGCTCCTTTTCCTCCTCTGCGTTTCCTCGCCCCCCCCCCCCCATGGAGGATTCATTTGGTTGATACCACCGGCGTGCGCCGTGTGACGTCACGCGGCTCACGCCGGAGGCGAGGTGTGAGGTGAGAGAGGGAGGACTCGCGCAGCCTACAGGGAGCTGTGTCGGCGCGTGAAGAACAAGCCACGAGGAGCCTGCCTTCACTAGCTGCTACTCACACACAGACTGTAAAAAGTAAGAAAATAATGTAATACAAATAACAAACTAATTTTTTTATTAAAAAAATTATGGTCATCTCAGTCCAATCCCCCCCGATTGGACTGAGATGACCATAATTTTTTTAATAAAAAAAAGCAGTTTAAAGAAATGATTTTGTGTTATTTTAAGCTTGCCTTTTCTGTAAAAAAAAAAAAAACATTAATTGCAGCTTCACTGTGCCATCACATGCAGCCACTCTGTGCCCACCAACCGTAGCCACTGTGCCATCAATTGTCGCCACTATGCCCATCATGCAGCCACTGTGCCACCTAACGCAGCCACTGTGCCATCACATGCAGCCACTGTGCCAACACACTCAGCCACTGTGCCATCAATTGTCGCCACTGTGCCATCACATGCAGCCCCTGTGCCATCACATGCAGCCCCTGTGCCATCACATGCAGCCCCTGTGCCATCACATGCAGCCCCTGTGCCATCACATGCAGCCACTGTGCCATCACACACAGCCACTGTGCCAACACACGCAGCCACTGTGCCACTCGTCAATTTTCGCCACTTTGCCCATCAAACGCAGCCACTGTGCCGATCAAACGCAGCCACTCTGCTCATCAAACGCAGCCACTGTACCCATCAAACGCAGCCACTGTACCCATTAAACGCAGCCACTGTACCCATTAAACGCAGCCACTCTGCCCCTCAAACACAGCCACTGTGCCCATCAAACACAGCCACTGTGCCCATCAATTGTTGCCAGTTTGCCCCACTGTGCCCATCAATTGCCGCCAGCGTGCTGCCAGTTTGCCTGATCAATTGCCACCAGTATGCTGGTGGAGGAGGCTGACTGAGGTGACCAGCACTTTGTTAATAAAAAATGGCAAATAAAAAAAAAGTGTTTGTGTTATTTTGAGCCATGCTTGCAGCCTCACAGCCTCACTATGCCACCAAACCCAGCCACTGTGCCATCACATGCAGCCACTGTGCCATCAATTGTCGCCAATGTGCCCATCAAACGCAGCCACTGTGCCCATCACACGCAGCCACTGTGCCCATCAAACGCAGCCATTGTGCCCATCACACGCAGCCACTGTGCCCATCACACGCAGCCACTGTGCCCATCACACGGACGGAGCCACCGTGCCCTTGCAATTGCAAAAGAGATAAATTTTGATAGTGTCATAGATGATTTTGCTTCTATGAAAGCAAGAAAGGTGTCTTTGTGATTGTGTCATAATACTAACTTTTCCATAGGAGTATACTTGACATTTTTGCAACTGTTTTCAGCAAGTTTACAGTGTCATTGCAGTTATATATGTTTTGTTGTACAGTTTTTGTTTGCTTTGTTGTTTATATGTATACCACTATGGATGGTGTATGTTTGTTAATATTTGTAGGCTAGCTTTTGTCACTTGACATTTTCTATGTAATAAATTATTGCTTCTTTACACATCACAGTGTCTGTGACTTTCAAAGTCCCACAGTCCTTTGTTCTATTGCTTTAAGTATATTCTTGTTTTGAAACAACATTGATTCTTTCTTAAAAAACGGGGGGGGGGGGGGGGGGGCGCAGTTTACCATCTTCGCCCTGGGCACCAAATGGCCTTGTCCCAGCCCTGACTACAACAGCAGAAGACCCCACCGGGTACCACTCATCTCCCCTACAAATAGGAAAAAGAGGCTACAATTTGCACAAGTTCACCAAAATTGGACTGTTGAAGACTGGAAAAATGTTGCGTGGTCTGATGAGTCTCGATTTCTGTTGAGACATTCAAATGGTAGAGTCCGAATTTGGCGTAAACAGAATGAGAACATGTACCCATCCTCTGATGGCTACTTCCAGCAGGATAATGCACCATGTCACAAAGCTCGAATCATTTCAAATTGGTTTCTTGAACATGACAATGAGTTCACTGTACTAAAATGGCCCCCACAGTCACCAGATCTCAACCCAATAGAGCATCTTTGGGATGTGGTGGAACGGGAGCTTCGTGCCCTGGATGTGCATCCCTCAAATCTCCATCAACTGCAAGATGCTATCCTATCAATATGGGCCAACATTTCTAAAGAATGCTATCAGCACCTTGTTGAATCAATGCCACGTAGAATTAAGGCAGTTCTGAAGGCAAAAGGGGGTCCAACACCGTATTAGTATGGTGTTCCTAATAATTCTTTAGGTGAGTGTATATATACACTGACTCGTACGAGGTGATACAGCCCCCGTCTCCCACTCCCACCTTTTAGTTGTCAAATGAAATATCCCCGTTAGATGGCTGTCCACTATTACTATTATTTATTTATTTATTTCTTATTTTTATTTTTATTATTTATTTTTATTTTTATTTTTATATTTATTATTTCGTATTTTCAATTTTTAACCATTTTTATTTATTGCCCACTCTCATTTTTATATGAACCTGTAAGTGTGGGTTTCTTACCTCACACATACACACATATATATACATATACATCTATTTATTCATTCACATGCCCTGCAGTTTGTATGCCCCGCACTTTTTACATATATATTGATATATATAAATTCTTATTGAAGTCCATTGCATTCTTTTATACTCCTGCGTTTACACGGCCATGCCCGCACAAGAACACACTGTAGTGGCTGAACTAGCGCAGCACAAACAATACACACCTCCCAAAAAAACATTGTAATCGAAGCGTAATACTTATTGCTGGAAGTGCATAGCTCCGCCCCTGAATTACGTCACGAAGACCGCACCCACAAGTGAGACGTCAGCAAGGTCCTCAAACACAACATCAAGTCTGCACCCAGCAGACCATCTGTGGGCGGCATACCAACAAGATCAAACACGCCATGCCCGCAAAAGAACATACTTGAGTGGCCGAACCAGTGCAGCACAAGTAAACACACTGCCTGCAAAACATCAAGAAGAACCATAAGAGTCACTACTGGAAGTACTTAACTCCGCCCACGAATTACGTCACGAAGACCGCACCCACAAGAAAGACGTCAGCAAGGTCCTCCAACACATCATCTTAGCAGGCACCCAGCAGACCTCTTGTGGGCGGCATATTAACAAGAACAACACGTGCATCCATGTCTCCGCCTCCCACCCCCTACCCACGCCCCCCAGAGGCCGAAATTATCGTGCCCAAACAAACAGAATAAAAAGACATAATGATCACACCCACAATGTACTGACATATTGTCCTGATGAAGGGGGCAGTCCGCCCCTGAAACGCGTAGACCAATATAAATAAAGACCCACTTTATTTTATCTACCTGTCCTGTCTTCTGCAGCAGCGCCGCTTTTTATAAGGTTCACTTTTTTTTTTTTTTTTTAAACCTATTCACTAGGATGACGTACATGTGATTCTTCCGGCTGTAGCCGCATACATCATTGCGCGACTGCGCATTGTGACTCCGATGCTGCGTCCACCATGTTTGACGAGGGAACCAGACATTCATAGCGGACGCCCACAGGTTAATGCCAATACTGTCTGTTGCGCACAGGTTCAAGGTGGTGTTGGCACCTGTTCATGCTGACATACCGCAGATGGCAGTGCGGGGTCGGGTGATGACTGCCCCCACTGAATATAGGCGCAATCTCCACCCGTGACCCGCGTTCAGTTGCAAACCTACATGTTAGTGCAGGATCGCACTGCACCCCTGATCATAACCCGCACATCACCACCATTTAAGAGGGTTCTCCTCAATACCGACAAAAAAATTCCGCATAAAAAACTAAGATAAAAACATCCTGCACGATATGATATTCAAATGTGCGGATGTCCCTGGTCATACTATTGAAGAAAACCACAGAAATAAGATAATAATGCACTTAGTAAAGTAGATGCAAGCATTGGACAAAGTCCTCACTCTGATATGATAATATCTGAGACACTTAGTCAATATATTTTGATCAAAACACATCTAAGCCCGCCTACCAAGCGCCAAGGTGGTCTCAGGTCAGGCGGGTCCTACGCTAAACCTACCTAAGCCATTGGGTTCTATGTTCAGGAGCGCAGATGCCGCACATATGGTGTGCTGCTCCTAGTCACCTCCATGTGCATGAAGCAACCAATGGAAGGAGGAGTAAGCACACCCATATGTACCACCTAATCAAGGCGCTCTATTGGATAGGAAGGACAAAAGTGCAGAGGAATGCTACTCCCAAGATAAAATAGGTGCGCATTCACACTTGAAGGTGCCACTCCCTCACGCAAATACTACAGACAAAAAAATTCCACAGAAAAAACTAAGTTAAAAACATCCTGCACGATATGATATACAAATGTGCGGATGTCCCTGGCCATACTATTGAAGAAAACCACTTAGTAAAGTAGATGAAAGCATTATATATGGACAAAGTCCTCACTCTGATATGATAATATCTGAGACACTTAGTCAATATATTTTGATCAAAACCTTTGATTAGGTGGTACATATGGGTGTGCTTACTCCTCCTCCCATTGGTTGCTTCATGCACATGGAGGTGACTAGGAGCAGCACACCATATGTGCGGCGTCTGCGCTCGTGAACATAGAAGCCCAATGGCTTAGGTAGGTTTAGCGTAGGACCCGCCTGACCTGAGACCACCTTGGCGCTTGGTAGGCGGGCTTAGATGTGTTTTGATCAAAATATATTGACTAAGTGTCTCAGATATTATCATATCAGAGTGAGGACTTTGTCCATATATAATGCTTTCATCTACTTTACTAAGTGCATTATTATCTTATTTCTGTGGTTTTCTTCTCCTCAATACCGCCTGTCATGTGGGCAACAGACTATGGCCATGTAAGAAAATAATAATAACAACAAAAACAAACACAGACATCCTCTGCATAATGTGGTTCCTGACTGCACGCCATTCAAATGTCACCTCAAACTTCCTCTCACCATACTCCGTTGCAAACCATCTGTGAGAAAATATATAAGAATAAAAATAAAAAATTTGGTAATCCATAAGGAACTACTACTTTGTCCCATACAATTGATCACCAAACATACGCAGGTACAGTATAGCATTTCCATATGTTGGACAAAGGCAAGCCGCTAACCTATATTGCCCCAATTTTATAATCTACATTCAGATCGTACGGTTTAAGGGAATTAAGTACATGGATCCACTTTAATTCCCTTTTTTTCAAGATGCTGGCTCTATCACCGCCTCTCCTAGGCATTGGAACAAAATCAATAATACAACATTTCATGTCTCTCTCAATGTGTTTGAATTCTGCAAAGTGTTTTGAAACCGGCAGGTCTAATCTTTTTTTCCTTATGCTTAACCTGTGGTTGTTGAGACGCGACTTGAAATCAGTTGTCGTCTCCTCAACATACAACAGGTTGCATGGACAGATCAGTACATAGATAATAAAGCTGGAATCGCACGTCAGATAGTAACCTATCCGATGCGCGATGCCAGTTTGAGGGTGTACAAACGTTTTACCCTTGAGGATGTACCTGCAATTAACACAGGACAGACAAGGGAAACAGCCAACACTAGAGCTTGTTAACGTTGTCTGCCTGCCTTTTTTCAAAGTGCCCACATCAGCTTTAACTAGTTGGTCCTTTAAACTCCTGGATATTCTGTAGGACATTAGAGGAGGAGAATGGAATTCTGCAATTGTGTTGTGGCAACCTTTCAATATGCCCCAGTGTCGTCGTATGATATTCCCTATATCCACACTCTGTTCAGAGTGTGTTGAGATAAAGGGAATCCTCATCATTTTGGAGTGTTCAGTTTTCCTTTTAAGGGTGTCTTCCCTATTTAAGTCCCTTCCTTTTTTTCATTTAGTAGTTTAGTTGGATACCCCCGCCTCTGGAACTTATTTACCAATGTATCAAGAGTTTTGTCAAAGACCTTGGGGTCCGAGACAATACGTCTGGCCCTTAAAAACTGTGAATACGGTAAAGATCTTACCATTGGTCTGGGGTGATTGCTACTGTAAGTCAATAACGTGTTTCTGTCAATGGGTTTGGTGAACAAATCCGTGTCCAACTTGCCCTCTGTCAGGATCACGAGAGTGTCCAGAAATTGCATTTCAGTGTGTGAATGAACCAATGTGAATTGGAGCGCACCATCGATCCCATTAAGGAACCTATAGAAATCATGGAGCTGCTCAACACTGCCAGTCCAGATGAGGAAGATGTCGTCTATGTACCGCCACCACGCCCTGACATATTGGAAGTGGTGGCTTCCATAGACGACATCCTCCTCAAATCGACGCATGAATATGTTGGCGTAGGTTGGGGCCACATTGGACCCCATTGCCACGCCCTGCTCCTGTATATAGTAGGAGTCCTGAAACAGAAAGTAGTTATACCTCAAAATAATCTCTAATAGAGATATCATAAAATGTTGTCATTGGCACGTAAGTGTTGAGTTCTCAAGCATGTAAGCAACTGTAGCCAGTCCCTTCCGATGATCGATCGAGGTGTAGAGGGAGGTGACATCAAAAGATGCCAATGTCACCCCCTCCACCCCTTCCAAATCGATCATCCGAAGTTTGAGTAGAAAGTCGGTTGTATCCTGTATGTAGGAGCTACCCCCACATGAAAATCCCCGCAACACTTTGTCAAAAAAAATAGCAATACGACTGAAAATCGAATCCGAACCAGAAACAATGGGGCGGCCGAGTGGGTCGATGAGAGACTTGTGGATCTTAGGCAACACATAGATCACGGGAGTGACTGGATGCGTTACAGTAAGAAAATCCACAAGTCCCTCATCAACGACCCCCGCCTCTAAAGCCCCAGTCAGCACATCCCTAATAAGTCCAGCGATCTTGAACTTAGGATCCATGTCAATGTGCCTGTAAATGGTGCTGTCACCCAATTGCCTCAAAATTTCAGCAATATATTTGCGGGTGTCTAACACGACCACAGCGCCACCTTTGTCGGCGGCCTTGATTGTGAGCTCGTGGTCGTGTTTCAATTCATTCAGTGCCACCATTTCATCAACAGTCACATTGGGATGATCAAAAGGTAAATCGGATTGTTTTGCTCTTAATACCTGGATCTCAGCTTTAACAGCAGCCATATATGCTTCAATTGCGGGTTCATTAATGACAGGATTAAAATTACTTTTAAGGGAGAGATCGAACATGCCAAGAGAGAGTTCACTCATCTTGGCATGCTCGATCCGTCCCCTATTATGAAACCAGATTTTTAGCTTAATAGCCCGAAAAAAAGCATGTAAATCAAACTCAAGTTCAAACCAGTCAGCAGTGATTTTAGGGCAAAATGAAAGACCCTTGCTGAGTACACTCACTTGTGAATCTGTTAAGTCCTTTGATGAGAGGTTCACTACAATCATTTCTTCCTGGACGGTGCATTCCTGCTGACTGGTGGTCGTGGCTTGTTGTTGCGCAGCCTTTTGACCCCTTCGGTGTCTGCAGCCTCCACGCCTGATGTGTTGTTTTCGGGCACCTCCATTTCCTTCACACCTAAAAAAGACTGGTCTGTAGTAGCTTGGGTGGTTCTCTTCTTTTCCATGTATCTTTATTGATTTGGATATTTTTATCATCAGATTGCCAGGAATAGATATTGCCTTTTTTGTAATCATCCAAATTGCGGTTCCACTTGAAACGTTTACCCTCCTCCATGTCCATACGGAAGCTTTGCAGTTGAGTGGAGAATGCATCATGAAGTTTTCCATAATCCTTGGCTGAGGACAGATTAATCAATTGTTGCTCCACACTTGCCAACTCCAGTGTGACATTAGATAATTCACTTTGCAGATATTCAACATTTAAAAGTATAAAGTCCAATGCATAGCGGTTTGACAGACTCTCAAACCTTTTGCAATAAGACGGGCAGCCAGAAAATAAATTTGGACGCAAATTGGACCTGATCCCTCTTGGGATACGCTGTGCCTTGTAGTATTCTCCCAAGGTGGTCATGTGCAACCGCAAGGAAATAGATCTTTTGGATAAAAACTCATATTTCCTTTTTAACTCCTTAGTAGTTGGGGTAACAAGGAAAGCGGCATCTCCTTCAATACCACACAGGATCCTGTTAACTGCATCCTGCGTATAGGTGAACCCTCCGGGTGTGTCTTGCTCATGAATAGACATGATAAAAAGTATATAATTTGCTTAACAGACATGCAGATGCCACAAAATAGCTGTATACAAAAAAAGAAAAACAGTGGCAGCACCGTCCCTGATACAAGCTGGTGGGTGCAACTGGCCCAAAACGGATTAAAGCCAATCCAGTAATACAAAACAGAAAATAGATGGGCAGCACTCCAAAAAGTAAAAAAATACAAAAGTCTTTATTTACCCCAGTGGGACATGCAACGTTTCGGCTCTAAACAGGAGCCTTTCTCAAGCAGTGTACAGAGACAAAGTGCCAAAAATATATAGCAGTATGCTGATTCATTAAAATTAACAAGACATGTGCAATTAATTCATAATAATTGATAACAAATCTCATAAAACATAAAATACAGACACGTGACAATACAACCCAAAAGATATGTAACAACTTATACCCATATTGTGTATATCACCCTAGTGATAGACTCATAATTACATGCGATGAAAGAAAAATTTGCATATAATAATAATTGCAATCAATAGCGTGATCAGTGCCATATGTGATTAATAATCTAAAGTGCAAAGTGCTTACTAGAAGGTATTGCAGGCGAAGGGTGAAGGAGGAGTAAGAGGGCGAATGGCTGCCATCCAGGATACCGCATGCAGTCCGGCGTGTCTGGGGCGCATCTGCGCATGTCAGGATGACGTACATGTGATACTTCCGGCTGTAGCCGCATGCATCATTGCGCGACTGCGCATTGTGACTCCGATGCTGCGTCCACCATGTTTGACGAGGGAACCAGACATTCAAAGCGGACGCCCACAGGTTAATGCCAATACTGTCTGTTGCGCACAGGTTCAAGGTGGTGTCAGCACCTGTTCATGCTGACATACCGCAGATGGCAGTGCAGGTTCGGGTGATGACTGCCCCCACTGAATATAGGCGCAATCTCCACCCGTGACCCGCGGTCAGTTGCGTACCTACATGTTAGTGCAGGATCGCACTGCACCCCTGATCATAACCCGCACATCACCACCATTTAAGAGGGTTCTCCTTAACCCCTTAAGGACCGGGCTCATTTTCACCTTAAGGACCAGGCCATGTAAAATGAAGTAAAAAAATATTTTTTTTTGCACAAAAAAATACCTAATTTACCAAAAATTTGGAAAAATTTGCAAATTTCAAAGTTTCAGTTTCTCTACTTCTGTAATACATAGTAATACCCCAAAAAATTGTGATGACTTTACATTCCCCATATGTCTACTTCATGTTTGAATTGTTTTGGGAATGATATTTTATTTTTTGGGGAAGTTATAAGGCTTAGAAGTTTAGAAGCAAATCTTGAAATTTTTCCGAAATTTACAAAAACTCAATTTTTAGGGACCAGTTCAGGTCTGAAGTCACTTTGCGAGGCTTACATAATAGAAACCACCCAAAAATGACCCCATCTAAGAAACTACACCCCTCAAGGTATTCAAAACTGATTTTGCATACATTGTTAACCCTTTAGGTGTTGCACAAGAGTTATTGGCAAATGGGGAGGAAATTTGAGAATTTAATTTTTTTGTCTAATTTTTCATTTTAACCCATTTTTTCCACTAACAAAGCAAGGGTTAACAGCCAAACAAGACTGTATCTTTATTGCCCTGACTCTGCCGTTTACAGAAACACCCAATATGTGGCCGTAAACTACTGTACGGCCACACAGCGGGGCGTAATGTGAAAGGTGCGCCGTATGGTTTTTGGAAGGCTGATTTTTATGGACTGGTTTATTTACACCATGTCCCATTTGAAGCCCCCTGATGCACCCCTAGAGTAGAAACTCCCTAAAAATGACCCCATCTAAGAAACTACACCCCTCAAGGTATTCAAAACTGATTTTACATACGTTGTTAACCCTTTAGGTGTTGCACAAGAGTTATTGGCAAATGGAGATGAAATTTGAGAATTTAATTTTTTTGCCTAATTTTCAATTTTAACCCATTTTTTCCACTAACAAAGCAAGGGTTAACAGCCAAACAAGACTGTATCTTTATTGCCCTGACTCTGCTGTTCACAGAAACACCCCATATGTGGCCGTAAACTACTGTACGGCCACACAGCGGGGCGTAGAGTGAAAGGTGCGCCGTATGGTTTTTGGAAGGCAGGTTTTGCTGGACTGTTTTTTTGACACCATGTCCCATTTGAAGCCCCCCTGATGCACCCCTAGAGTAGAAACTCCATAAAAGTGACCCCATCTAAGAAACTACACCCCTCAAGGTATTCCAAACTGATTTTACAAACTTTGTTAACCCTTTAGGTGTTGCACAAGATTTAATGGAAAATAGAGACACAATTTCAAAATTTCACATTTTTGGCAGATTTTCCATTTTAATATTTTTTTTCCAGTTACAAAGCAAGGGTTAACAGCCAAACCAAACTCAATATTTATGGCCCTGATTCTGTAGTTTACAGAAACACCCCATATGTGGTCGTAAACCGCTGTATGGGCACACGGCAGGGCGCAGAAAGAAAAGGAATGCCATACGGTTTTTGGAAGGCAGGTTTTGCTGGACAGTTTTTTTTTACACCATGTCCCATTTGAAGCCCCCCTGATGCTCCCCCAGAGTAGAAACTCCAAAACAGTGACCCCATTTTAGAAACTAAGGGATAGGGTGGCAGTCTTGTTGGTACTAGTTTAGGGTACATATGATTTTTGGTTACTCTATATTACACTTTTTGTGCGGCAAGGTAACAAGAGATAGCTTTTTTGGCACGTTTTTTTTTTTTGTTATTTACAACATTCATCTGACAGGTTAGATCATGTGGTAATTTTATAGAGAAGGTTGTCACGGACGCGGCGATACCTAATATGTATACAATTTTTTTTGTTTATGTAAGTTTTATACAATAACTTCATTTTTAAAACCAAAAAAATGTTTTAGTGTCTCCATAGTCTAAGAGCCATAGTTTTTTCAGTTTTTGGGCGATTATCTTGAGTAGGGTCTCATTTTTTGCGGGATGAGATGACGGTTTGATTGGCACTATTTTGGGGTGCATATGACTTTTTGATCGCTTGCTATTACACTTTTTGTGACGTAAGATGGCAAAAAATTGCTTTTTTTACACCGTTTTTTTTTTTTACGGTGGTCATCTGAGGGGTTAGGTCATGTTATATTTTTATAGAGCCGGTCGATACGGACGCGGCGATACCTAATATGTATACTTTATTTTTATTTATGTAAGTTTTACACAATGATTTCATTTTTGAAACAAAAAAAATCATGTTTTAGTGTTTCCATAGTCTAAGAGCCATAGTTTTTTCAGTTTTTGGGCGATTATCTTGAGTAGGGTCTCATTTTTTGCGGGATGAGATGACGGTTTGATTAGTACTATTTTGGCGTACTTGCGACTTTTTTGATCACTTTTATTACCTTTTTTGGGAAGTAAGGTGGGCAAAATTTCAATTTTCTCATAGTTTTTATTTTTTTATTTTTATGGCGTTCACCATGCGGGGAAAGTAACATGACCGTTTTATAGATCAGGTCGTTACGGACGCGACGATACCTAATATGTGTACTTTATTTTATTTTTTTAATTTTTATTCAGTGATAAATGTTTTTTTTTTTTATCTTAACTTTTTTCACTTTTTTTTACATTTTTTTGACCCAGACCCACTTGGTTCTTGAAGATCCAGTGGGTCTGATGTCTGTATAATACAGTACAGTACAATATATATTGTTCTGTACTGTATTTTACTTACACTGAACAGATCTAAGCTTTTAGCACAGATCTGTTCAGCACCATGGACAGCAGGACGCCTGAGCAGGCGTCCTGTTGCCATGGGAACCTTCCCCGTCTGCCACAACTTCGCAGACGGGGAAGGGTAAGCACAGGGCTGAGGGGGGCTGTCGGGGGGCTCTCTCCCTCTCCATCGGGGGCTGCAAAGGCACAGCAGCCCCCCGATGGAGAGGGAGGGAGCTCCCTGACCGATGACAGTTAACTTTTTCCATACAGCGGTCCGTACGGAACGCGGTATGGAAAGGGTTAAACGGCTGACATCTGCACAGATGTCAGCCGTTTATACCAGGGTGCCAGCAATGTGCTGGCACCCTGGTATAACCACTAGAAGCCAACGATCGTTCATGGGGAGGCGGGCGGGGGATCGCGATCCCGCCTGCCGCACCGCCCGCCTCCCGCAACGCCCCCACCGCATGCGACACCGCATGCGGCATCAAATCGTGCAGGGGTGCAGGGGGGGTGAAAAATATTGATTTTATGCACTCTCAAGTTTCTGATCCCCGCGGTCAGGGCCCGCGGGGATCAGAAACTGCAAAAAGCGCAGCAAACCACCTGCATTGTTACGGGATGCCGGCTGAATGATTTCAGCCGGCATCCCGTTCCGATTAACCCCCGCGGCGCCGGAATTCCGATTTTAAGTCAGGACGTACCGGTACGTCCTGTGTCCTTAAGGACTCGGGAAATAGGGCGTACCGGTACGTCCTATGTCTTTAAGGGGTTAATACCGCCTGCCATGTGGGCAACAGACTATGGCCATGTATGAAAATAATAATAACAACAAGGAGGAGGAGGGTAAACGTTTCAAGTGGAACCGCGATTTGGAGGATTACAAAAAAGGCAATATCTATTCCTGGCAATCTGATGATAAAAATATCCAAATCAATAAAGATACATGGAAAAGAAGAAAAAGAACCACCCAAGCTACTACAGACCAGTCTTTTTTAGGTGTGAAGAAAAAGGAGGTGCCCGAAAACAACGCATCAGGCGTGGAGGCTGCAGACACCGAAGGGGTCAAAAGGCTGCGCAACAACAAGCTGCGACCACCAGTCAGCAGGAATGTACCGTCCAGGAAGAGATTATTGTAGTGAACCTCTCATCAAAGGACTTAACAGATTCACAAGTGAGGGTACTCAGCAAGGGTCTTTCATTTTGCCCTAAAATGACTGCTGACTGGTTTGAACTTGAGTTTGATTTACATGCTTTTTTTCGGGCTATTAAGCTAAAAATCTGGTTTCATAATAGGGGACGGATCGAGCATGCCAATATGAGTGAACTCTCTCTTGGCATGTTCGATCTCTCCCTTAAAAGTAATTTTAATCCTGTCATTAATGAACCCGCAATTGAAGCATATATGGCTGCTGTTAAAGCTGAGATCCAGGTATTAAGAGCAAAACAATCCGATTTACCTTTTGATCATCCCAATGTGACTGTTGATGAAATGGTGGCACTGAATGAATTGAAACACGACCACGAGCTCACAATCAAGGCCGCCGACAAAGGTGGCGCTGTGGTCGTGTTATACACCCGCAAATATATTGCTGAAATTTTGAGGCAATTGGGTGACAGCACCATTTACAGGTACATTGACATGGATCCTAAGTTCAAGATCGCTGGACTCATTAGGGATGTGCTGACTGGGGCTTTAGAGGCGGGGGTCGTTGATGAGGGACTTGTGGATTTTCTTACTGTAACGCATCCAGTCACTCCCGTGATCTATGTGTTGCCTAAGATCCACAAGTCTCTCATCGACCCACTCGGCCGCCCCATTGTTTCTGGTTCGGATTCGATTTTCAGTCGTATTGCTATTTTTTTTGACAAAGTGTTGCGGGGCTTTTCATGTGGGGGTAGCTCCTACATACAGGATACAACCGACTTTCTACTCAAACTTCGGATGATCGATTTGGAAGGGGTGGAGGGGGTGACATTGGCATCTTTTGATGTCACCTCCCTCTACACCTCGATCAATCATCGGAAGGGACTGGCTGCAGTTGCTTACATGCTTGAGAACTCAACACTTACGTGCCAATGCCAACATTTTATTATATCTCTATTAGAGATCATTTTGAGGTATAACTACTTTCTGTTTCAGGACTCTTACTATATTCAGGAGCAGGGCGTGGTAATGGGGTCCAATGTGGCCCCAACCTACGCCAACATATTCATGCGTCGATTTGAGGAGGATGTCGTCTATGGAAGCCACCACTTCCAATATGTCAGGGCGTGGTGGCGATACATAGACGACATCTTCCTCATCTGGACTGGCAGTGTTGAGCAGCTCCATGATTTCTATAGGTTCCTTAATGGGATCGATGGTGCGCTCCAATTCACATTGGTTCATTCACACACTGAAATGCAATTTCTGGACACTCTCGTGATCCTGACAGAGGGCAAGTTGGACACGGATTTGTTCACCAAACCTACTGACAGAAACACGTTATTGACTTACAGTAGCAATCACCCCAGACCAATGGTAAGATCTTTACCGTATTCACAGTTTTTAAGGGCCAGACGTATTGTCTCGGACCCCAAGGTCTTTGACAAAACTCTTGTGACTTACAAGGATGGAAGATTTCTCCTCAGGCTATCCTCACTAAGCCCCATTCCTTACCAATAGCCACACTGACATATTCTTGCTTGGTAAAATGACCATTACGGCCAACTTTATTATACACACAAATAAAATAATAACAACAATCACTTTAATACATCCTTCAACATTATGAGCCACTGTACCGTAACAAGGATCCTGGAGGGCAACCCAAACAAGCGGTATCTTCCGTAACCATCTCTCCTTATACTTCAAAATTACCCTTGGCCGCACTCACCGACCCAAGGGCACCAAATCCTTGAAGTATCCAAGTATCTCCTCCTGTAGACCTTTAAGCCCAAACAGGAGCCCCATTCTCGGCATTCACAAACCACATGAGATACAGGCTCCAACATGTCCTGCATCTCTTAAACCATTGTATTGCTCCCCCAGGATCTCATATCAATCAGCCACCAGAAGACCACCGGTGACACCTCACCTGTGGGCGTCCTGCCACACCCTAAGAGCAGTCTCCAGCCCCTCCTGAATACCTAAGGCCCACATGTCAATCCCCACATCATTAAGATGCACGCCATCAGATCTCAAGAATTGAGGCGACGCCGCCTCCAATTCCCGATGACGAACCACCACACCACCTTGCCTGTGAACAAAACGCCCCACCTCCTTGTTTAACTTCGCCCGAGCTTTGTTGATTCGTTTCACCGACCTAGCAAAACGCCAACTACTCCTCGCAACTACCTCCGACCATACTACCAACAAATCCGGAAAATCTGACAACAAACGCAACACGTCCAACTTAATGTCCCGAATAACGTCCCGCGACCGACGTACCCCCAAATCATTGCCACCCACATGCAAAACCAAAATATCAGGCGGTCCAACAGGACGTTCGTATGGATTTCAGGCAAAACCCGCCCCCAGAGAAGCCCCCTTACACCAATCCACCGGACTTGCAATTCCTCCATCGAAAAACCCAATTGACGGCCGTTCCGCCGAACATCAGCTCGCAAAGCCCCCCAGTAGATGTACGAATGCCCAAAAATCCAGGCAAGACAAGGAGCCGCCCCTGCAACAAAACAAACAAAGTCAAAATAAAACAAAACCGTCACCGCCAACTCCCAATACACAAATAATCTAATGAAACAATTCCAACCCCAAACACTATAAGAGATGAGGCCTAACATATGAACGGAAACAATCAGACTCCCACCGCCCTATACGCTTTATAACCTCCTCTCCAAGCCCCCACCTGGAAGCCTCAGTCGCGGCCCCGATCCTAAATGAGTGTGATGCAAAATCCTTCGCAGGAAGACCCGCGGCCGACAAACATCTCCTAAAAACAGCCACAAACTGAAATCGAGACAAACACGAACCATCCACATGAATCAGCAACGCATCCGGACCGCCCGGACGCAATGCCAAAAATTCCCTGACACAACGCACTGGGCAAACAACCGACCCCGCAAGCGGCCTAAGCCACAAAACCACGCCCTTACCCTCCTGATCTGTCTTAGACTTGCGGAGCAGACATCTCAAAGCACCATCCACCAGCACAATGTCCTCCCACAACAAACCGCCCCCACTCGTGCGACTTGCTGCCACCAACTCCGAAATCCGAAAAGCCCCGAAAAAAGCCAATGCAAACGCCGCCCTAAACAGACACACCTCGTACGCCAACCTACAAACCAACCCCGCTTCCTTCAACAGAAACTGCAACACCGCAAAAGAAACCGGCCTCCGACTATACCTTCCGCACCACACTACGACGGTAACCCTTCAAGGCCTGCCGCACCATAAAACACCTAGACACGTCGGCCAAGCCCCTCAAGCGCAACCAGAAGGCAACAGCCGCCACCCTCTTTGACGCAAACGAAAAAGACAAACCAGCCGCATAAGACTGACCCACCCAAAAAACCAACAACATCCTAAAATCCTCAAAAGAACTGCAACCACCCATCCGCTCAATCAATTCCTCCCACACTGAAGAATAGGCCGACCACGTACCTCTACTCAGAGACTGTCTAATCAGGCCCGCCGACACCCCAAGGCCACGCTCCAGAGCCACTGGGGGCAGGGCAACCCCTTGACCTCGGCACCCGGCGCCAGGCATGAAAACGATCCCACTGAAAGCGAGAAAGGGAATCTGCAAGTGAGCTATCCACTCCAGGCACATGCACCGCAACAAAACATGCATTCAACTGCAAACCTCGCAATACTAGATGCCGCAGCAAATTCAAAACCGGAGGCGAGTTCGCCATTAATTGCCTGCACAACACCCATATTATCACAGTAGAAACGAACCCGCCGATTCCTAAGCCAGTTCCCCCACAACTCGGTAGCCAAAAAAATAGGAAAAAGCTCCAACAAGACCAAGTTAGTAAGGAAACCGGCCTGCCTCCATTCAACCGGCCACGCACCCGCACTCCACTGACCCTTACAAAAGACCCCATAGCCAAACGAACCCGACGCGTCAGAGAACAATTCCAAATCAACACTACCAACCACCGCTTCCATCCACACCGACTGGCCATTGTACTCCGACAAAAAAGCCTCCCACACCACTAAATCCTCCTTCACCGCAGCAGACAAACACAAATAATGAAAAGGTGCAGCAACACCCGCCGCTGCAAGTGCCAAACGACGACAAAACACCCGCCCCATTGGCAAGATGCGACAAGCGAAATTCAATTTACCTAAAACCGATTGGACCCGCTTGAGCTGGACCTTCTTCGCCTTCTGCAAGAACACCACCTCATCCAACAAATCAGACACCTTATCAACAGGCAAACGACACTCCATGGCCACACTGTCAATCTCAATCCCCAAAAACGTTATAACTGTGGAAGGGCCCTCAGTCTTATCAGCCGCTAGCGGAATACCAAAACGAGCCGCCACCCTCTCCATGGTATGCAACAAAACAGAACACACCCTAGATCCAGCCGGACCCAAAACCAGAAAATCATCCAGGTAGCGCAAGACCGAACTCCAACCCGCCTCCTTCTTTATCACCCATTCCAGAAAAGAACTGAACGACTCAAACAATGAACACGAAATCGCACAACCCATCGGCAAACAACAATCAACGTAATAACAGCCATCCCACTGAAAACCAAGTAAATGCAAGCTATCAGGGTGAATAGGCAACAACCGAAAGGCGGCCTCAATGTCCGTTTTCGCAAGCAGGGCGCCCTGCCCAAAACGTCGTACCCACCGCACCGCCTCATCGAAAGACGTGTACGAAACTGAGCACAACTCATCCGCTATACCATCATTCACTGACCCACCCAACGGATAGGACAAATGATGAATAAGCCGAAACTTATTAGGCTCCTTCTTAGGAACTAAACCCAAAGGAGAAACCCACAAATCCGGCAAAGGACACTCCACAAAGGGGCCCACAACCCTGCCAGCAGCAACCTCCCCCGCAATCTTGTCCCTCACCACGGCCGGATGGCGCAACGCCGAAGACAAATTCTGCAGAGCCTGACTCACACCAACCAAACCGCATGGAATAACAAAACCCTTGGTAAACCCCGCCAACCCCTCCTTATTTGGATACATCCTTAAATACGGCTCCATCTCGTCCACCCTCACCAGCGTTACCCCTCTTCTGCACAACCTCGGATCCCTTACCCTTGCCTCGCTTGAAACACCGCAACTCATGTTTGTACCGGCAGTCAGACAAGAACCTACAATGCCCTTCATTGTACTACTCCGAGGCCGAGACACGCCCGGCCCCCCCACGAAAGGGCTGAGGACCCCCCCTCGGTGCCGCCATCAATCGCATCCACAGACCAATATCCTTGTGGTCCCAACGAATGCTAGGCCTGACCGCCTTCCGCTGCCGGAACTGCTCATCATACCTAAGCCACGCCACACCCCCATACGTCCGATGCGCCTCACAGATAGCATCCATATAACAGAAGAGCGCAGAGCAGTGCTCAGGCGCCTTCTCCCCAACTACACTAGCCAAAATTGCAAAGGCTTGAAGCCAATTTTGAAAGGTACGCGGAATCAGCCTGTACCGCCTCCTTTCTTCCTCCTCCTTCTTACTCTCGTCTGGCTTACCCCTATCCAAATTAAATTTCTCCAATGGAAGCAACGGAAAAATTTCCACATACTCATCCCTCCATATCTTTTCTTTAATCTCCTGCTTCAAGTGAGCCCCCAGCGGCCCCTCAAAACACACATAAATCTCCCCTTTAGCCGCATCCGCCAATCGAACACCATCACCCACGTTGCCCCAACCCTCGCTACCACACCTGACCCAGCTGCCCGGGTATCCACCGCAATGCCGTCCTCACCAGCCTCCAAGGAACCCCGCGCCGGCCCCTGCTCCTGCTCCAAAACCTGTACCGGAGCCCAGACTGGCACCGGAGACGCCGCAGACCCAAAACCCAATCAAGACAACAAGGACAACATACCCAACAATACCTCCCGCACCAAAACATCAGAACCCCCCACATTGTTAGCAACAATACCCCCACCCCCCACAACATGACACTGACCCGCCGATCTCTCACCTGGTTGTCCCCGGATAACATCACCGGCAGCCGCTGAACTCCTCCCAGATGTCCTCAGTGGCGTAGTCCACCTGCACGGCACGGCTTCTTTCCCCAGAGGGACGTCCATAGCGCCTGCCGCCGAATCTTCACACGGCTCAACCTCCCCTTGCTCCAATGGCGACAGCTCCCCATCACCCTGCACCTGCAGGTGACCGTCATCCAGGAAATCTCGCGCCGCACCGGCCTCCACACAGGGCCGCACACTCTCCTCTTCCAACAACCCCATCATCCCCTGCTCTTCAGCATGAGTGCTGAAAGCCGCGTCCTGCTGTAAGAGGTCAGGGGGCGGAGCCACTACCATGGTCCCCTCCACGCTGCCATGTCGCCGGCCCACCGCCAGGGGCCGCGACACATTCGCATTACTTCCCCTTCCTCCACGCTCATCAGTCCTCGAGCGCTCCAGCCGCCGACCGGAAGCCGCCGGCCGCGGCGCAGAAGACCTCTCTGCCCTGCTCACCGGAAGGCCCAGGCTGCCAGACCGCCTGACCGCACTGCCCCTCCGAACATCAGGTAAGGTCGCAAGGGTTCGCTCCCCGCGCCGGACCGCCCCAGGGGAGACACCCGCATGCCCACGATCTCTGCCTCTCGTCGCCTGGGAGACGGGACCGGGGTTAGCCCAGCCCTCTCCCGCCGCGCACAGACGAAGTCCTCCCGCTGCGCCTGAGTGCGGCGCTGGGCACCGGCACTGCAGGCCGCAGCGGGGGGGGTTCACAGGGGGACTCCGGAGATGCCGACGTACCCGGGGGGTAGACTCCGGACTCAGTCGCTCAGGGGGGACCGACCTCCTGGCCCTGTAGGGACGCGCCGCCACCGCTGCCACGGAAGAAGGGATAAGAGCTGCCTGAATGGTCTCTTGCAGACGCTGCGCACCATGCTCCTGAACTGCAGCCCTGACCGCTGCCACAAGGTCCTCCAGCGACGACATCTTGCCACTAAAACACTCTGCCTTGCACTGACGCCTGCTTACCAAACCACTCCCCCAAACCCTATATACAGCCCGCGAAACTTCACTCCTCCCCCCAGCAATCTTTCTGACCTTAACCCCTTCCTAGCCTGAGGTCTTCCCCCCAAGTCAATGCGCACTCCGCTATGTCTGCGCCACACTCCATTGCTGTTAATACATTGGTAAATAAGTTCCAGAGGCGGGGGTATCCAACTAAACTACTAAATGAAAAAAAGGAAGTAGCTAGGGACTTAAATAGGGGAGACACCCTTAAAAGGAAAACTGAACACTCCAAAATGATGAGGATTCCCTTTATCTCAACACACTCTGAACAGAGTGTGGATATAGGGAATATCATACAACGACACTGGGGCATATTGAAAGGTTTCCACAACACAATTGCAGAATTCCATTCTCCTCCTCTAATGTCCTACAGAAGATCCAGGAGTTTAAAGGACCAACTAGTTAAAGCTGATGTGGGCACTTTGAAAAAAGGCAGGCAGACAACGTTAACAAGCTCTAGTGTTGGCTGTTTCCCTTGTCTGTCCTGTGTTAATTGCAGGTACATCCTCAAGGGTAAAACGTTTGTACACCCTCAAACTGGCGTTGCGCATCGGATAGGTTACTATCTGACATGCGATTCCAGCTTTATTATCTATGTACTGATCTGTCCATGCAACCTGTTGTATGTTGGAGAGACGACAACTGATTTCAAGTCGCGTCTCAACAACCACAGGTTAAGCATAAGGAAAAAAAGATTAGACCTGCCAGTTTCAAAACACTTTGCATTGAGAGAGACATGAAATGTTGTATTATTGATTTTGTTCCAATGCCTAGGAGAGGCGGTGATAGAGCCAGCATCTTGAAAAAAAGGGAACTAAAGTGGATCCATGTACTTAATTCCCTTAAACCGTACGGTCTGAATGTAGATTATAAAATTGGGGCAATATAGGTTAGCGGCTTGCCTTTCCCAAACATATGGAAATGCTATACTGTACCTGCGTATGTTTGGTGATCAATTGTATGGGACAAAGTAGTAGTTCCTTATGGATTGCCAAATTTTTTATTTTTTTTCTTATATATTTTCTCACAGATGGTTTGCAACGGAGTATGGTGAGAGGAAGTTTGAGGTGACATTTGAATGGCGTGCAGTCAGGAACCACATTATGCAGAGGATGTCTGTGTTTGTTTTTGTTGTTATTATTATTTTCATACATGGCCATAGTCTGTTGCCCACATGGCAGGCGGTATTAAGGAGAACCCTCTTAAATGGTGGTGATGTGCGGGTTATGATCAGGGGTGCAGTGCGATCCTGCACTAACATGTAGGTACGCAACTGACCGCGGGTCACGGGTGGAGATTGCACCTATATTCAGTGGGGGCAGTCATCACCCGACCCCGCACTGCCATCTGCGGTATGTCAGCATGAACAGGTGCTGACACCACCTTGAACCTGTGCGCAACAGACAGTATTGGCATTAACCTGTGGGCGTCCGCTATTAATGTCTGGTTCCCTCGTCAAACATGGTGGACGCAGCATCGGAGTCACAATGCGCAGTCGCGCAATGATGTATGCGGCTACAGCCGGAAGTATCACATGTACGTCATCCTGACATGCGCAGATGCGCCCCAGACACGCCGGACTGCATGCGGTATCCTGGATGGCAGCCATTCGCCCTCTAACTCCTCCTTCACCCTTCGCCTGCAATACCTTCTAGTAAGCACTTGGCACTTTAGATTATTAATCACATATGGCACTGATCACGCTATTGATTGCAATTATTATTGTATGCAAATTTTTCTTTCATCGCATGTAATTATGAGTCTATCACTAGGGTGATATACACAATATGGGTATAAGTTGTTACATATCTTTTGGGTTGTATTGTCATGTGTCTGTATTTTATGTTTTATGAGATTTGTTATCAATTATTATGAATTAATTGCACATGTCTTGTTAATTTTAATGAATCAGCATACTGCTATATATTTTTGGCACTTTGTCTATGTACACTGCTTGAGAAAGGCTCCTGTCTAGAGCCGAAACGTCGCATGTCCCACTGGGGTAAATAAAGACTTTTGTATTTTTTTACTTTTTGGAGTGCTGCCCATCTTTTTTCTTTTTTCTGTTTTGTATTACTGGATTGGCTTTAATCCGTTTTGGGCCAGTTGCACCCACCAGCATGTATCAGGGTCGGTGCTGCCACTTTTTTTCTTTTTTTGTATACATATTCATATATATATATATATACACAGTACAGACCAAATGTTTGGACACACCTTCTCATTCAAAGAGTTTTCTTTATTTTCAGGACTATGAAGGCATCAAAACTATGAATTAACATATGTGGAATTATATACATAACAAACAAGTGTGAAACAACTGAAAATATGTCATATTCTAGGTTCTTCAAAGTAGCCACCTTTTGCTTTGATTACTGCTTTGTACACTCTTGGCATTCTCTTGATGACCTTCAAGAGGTAGTCCCCTGAAATGGTCTTCCAACAGTCTTGAAGGAGTTCCCAGAGATGCTTAGCACTTGTTGGCCCTTTTTCCTTCACTCTGCGGTCCAGCTCACCCCAAACCATCTCAATTGGGTTCAGGTCCGGTGACTTTGGAGGCCAAGTCATCTGGCGCAGCACCCCATCACTCTCCTTCATGGTTAAATAGCCCTTACTTTCAAAGTTTTCCCAATTTTTCGGCTGACTGACTGACCTTCATTTCTTAAAGTAATGATGGCCACTCGTTTTTCTTTACTTAGCTGCTTTTTTGTTGCCATAATACCAATTCTAACAGTCTATTCAGTAGGACTATCAGCTGTGTATCCACCTTCTCCTCAACGCAACTGATGGCCCCAACCCCATTTATAAGGCAAGAAATCCCACTTATTAAACCTGACAGGGCACACCTGTGAAGTGAAAAACATTTCAGGGGACTACCTCTTGAAGCTCATCAAGAGAATGCCAAGAGTGTGCAAAGCAGTAATCAAAGCAAAAGGTGGCTACTTTGAAGAACCTAGAATATGACATATTTTCAGTTGTTTCACACTTGTTTGTTATGTATATAATTCCACATGTGTTAATTCATAGTTTTGATGCCTTCAGTGTGAATATACAATTTTCATAGTCATGAAAATAAAGTAAACTCTTTGAATAAGAAGGTGTGTCCAAACTTTTGGTCTGTACTGTATATATGATCTTATATTGGATATATTTTTATATACATAATCATTTATTTTTATGTGCTAATTTTCTTATTTCTTATATATACATGTCCCCTTTTAGATATGCAGAGATTTATGTACATCTAAAACTTATATGTAGCACTGATTTTGTTTTATCATAGTATATACTAGCCCCCAGAAGGAG
This sequence comes from Bufo bufo, assembly GCF_905171765.1. Taxonomy (NCBI): domain Eukaryota; kingdom Metazoa; phylum Chordata; class Amphibia; order Anura; family Bufonidae; genus Bufo; species Bufo bufo. The sequence continues at coordinate 98,501,180 of NC_053395.1, forward strand.
TCTTCTTTTTTCTGCTTATTGTTCCTATTTTTACAATATATGTCTACTTAAATGTTTTTTTCTATTTCCCGTAAGTCAGAGTACCCCTGTGTAGTGTCGCGGCTTGGTATTCACTGAGCCTCGATATCATCCATACTCCTAAGCATCTTGCCTTCCTAGCAACAGCAGGACCGCTCATACACTATCGGAGCGTTCCCGTTGCCTAGTAGCGACCACCACGTGATCCGGCTCCCCTCATGTGACCTGAGCCCGGATTGCGTGCTTTTGTCTTGCCCTCTCAGCAACAGCGGACTGCTCCTATACCATCGGAGCGTTCCTGTTGCCTAGCAGCTGCCTCCACGTGACCCGGCTCCTCTCATGTGATGGGAGTCCAGACCACGTGTTACCGCTACGTCACTATGCGCGTGCCCTAACGCGCTGCTGACGCGCTCCTGACCTTTCACTGCAGGTGCCGGCCTCCTCTATGTGACATATTCGTCACATGACCACATTTTTAGTGTTCAAACAAGCATATAGAGTTTTTTATTCCTTATAATATGACCAAGTAATGATAAGTTTCCAGATAACAACGTCCCTGTATATAGATATTTTGGAAATGTACATTAGTTTGACATAAGCTAATTCAGGGAACACTCCCCCTGACCTTATAAACCTCAAACAGGTGGTCCCTATATGTATAAATGTGTGTAGTTTTTTGTTCTTTGTATATGTGCAGCCTCTTGTACCTGATGAAGGGGAGTGATTCCCCGAAACGCGTTGTATTGTTGCAATAAAATACTGTACTCCTGATCCTGGTGACTTGTGGACGTTTTTTGCACCCTGGGACGTTTTGTTTTCTGCTAACTATCTTAGTTACTGGCACAGATGGCTTGAACTATGGAGGGGGAGGAGCACTATGGGGAGCCCTATCTTATATTATATACTGGCACACATGGGAGGCACTATAGAGGGGGAGGAGCAATATGGGGGCCCTATCTTATCTACTGGCAGACATGGGGGGCACTATGGAGGGGGAGGAGCACTATGGGGATCCCATCTCATATACTGGCACACATGGGGGCCACTATGGAGAATAGGGGAAAAGGAGCACTATTGGGGTCATTTTATAGGGGCATTATAGTGGCACACATTTTGGGGGCATTTTTTACTGGCACATTGTCAGTCACCATAGGGACAAGGGGAGGTGCACAATATAGGAATATTTTATACTGGCGCAAATTATAGGGCACTAATGGGACTTTAGCTCAACTGGGGGCACTAAGAGTTTTTTGGGCACATAGTAGGGGGCATTGGCACACATTATGAGGGTACTATGGGGACATTGGCTCTACAGGGGGCACTAAGAGGAGGTATTTTTTCTACTGCCACACAACAGGGCACTTTTATGTACTGGCGCACATTATAAGGGGGCATTTTTCTACTGTTACACAAAGAGTTATAAAGAGAATTATTACTACCGGGGGCATTATGGTGGGCTTTATTACAGTTGAGGGACTATGAGGAACTTGAATACTAGTATGAGCACTATAGGAGAATTATTACTTCTGGGAAACAGTGGGGACATTAATACTGTAGGGGCACTATTACTACTACGTGTTGTCTGGTAGATAATTATTTCTATTGGTGGGATTTTGGGGAGCACTGTTACTTTGGTGGTCACCCTGGCACGGTATCAGGTTAGCACAATTATTTTTGGGGAACATTATGTTTACACTATTAGTGTCAGGGACACTGTTTCCTGGCACAGTTATTTTTTAGGACACTGTGTGCCAATAATTATTGAAGGGGAACTATCTGTGTGTAACTAGTATATGGAGCACAACAGAGACAATATTAGAGGGGTGTTGATTAGGTGGGAGGATGATGGAAAACTAGGAGACTAAGATGTCTGTCGGTCAAACCCTGCAGAGAGAAGAGATGACTGAAAAAAATCATCATGGCGGTGTGGTCTGAAAGGAGAAGATGAGGACAGAGAACATCTACATCAAAGAAGACGTCACTGGATGTAAGAGATATGTGGACCTGTATTAGGCTACCTTCACATCTGAGTAGTGATTCTGGCAGGCTTTTCCAGCAGAGAACAGCCTGCCGGAATGCTCCAGCACTTCTGAATGCAGACAGAATGTCCACCGGCCCCATTAACTATAATGGGGTCTGGCAGAGATCCGGCCTCAATCTGGCAAAAAAGCTGAGAATCAGCCGGACACAAACCGCTGCATGCCTGAGTTTGTGTCCGGCCAATTCCTTGCATTCTTTGCCAGATCAGGTGGCTGGAGCGTAGTGCTGCATGTGTGAAAGTAGCCTTAACCTGTATGTTTTGTATTGCTATAAGTAATGTTAGGACGGAATTGGTTATGTTGAGAACTTGGCTTGGAGGGGAGGGGGCCCAGGCACATTCTTTGCACAGGGCCGTCTGCTGTCTGTATCCGCCCCTGAGGACATCTAGTCTGTGTGCAGCTCTGCCTGTAACCGCCATGCTTCCTTTCCACATGGGGTTCAGGCCTCGGTTTGTGTGCTGGTTCCTGTTTGTCTTGTCTGTACTGTCCGGTTATGTTTGGGTTCCTTTGTCTGAGTTTACCACTGGTGCTTGCACCAGCATGGTTCTCTGCAGGTAGCGGCCAAGTGTACTGTCACGGGGTTCCGAAGGTGCACTCGGTCTCCCATTGCCCGCAGAACTGTTGCTTAGCTTTTTGGAATGAGGTTCTGTGTTTGACCTCATTCCCAGGGCGGCTTTACTAGCTGGGTGGCTCCCTGCTCCTAGTCTGCCTTGAGCGCCGAGCTGATCACTCGGTGCTCGACTGGTTGGTCTGTCGGTCATGTGATGCTGGCCACGTCACATGACCCTCACTCCCCACTATAAATACAGGCAGCCTGCTGGCTACAGGTTGCCTGTTAATTTCTAGGTTCCTCGCTATTTGTTGGACTACTGAATATTTACCTGATCCTGTTCCCTGACGATCCTCTGCCTGCTCCTCCTGTACTGCGCATACATCCTGGTATTGTGACCTCGGCTCCCACCTGACTACTCTCTTAGGACTCCTCTTGTACTTCGCTACTCTCCTGGTATTTGACCCCGGCTTCTCCTGACCATTCTTTGCTTAATCCGTTGTACTGCGTAGCTCTCTTGGTTCTGACCCGGTCCGTTCATGTTCCGTATTTTGTCTTGTCTGTCTTCCCTGCACATATCCTAAGTTAGGGATTGCCGTCCAGTTGTCCCCTGTCATCAGGACTCGTGAGGCAAGTAGGCAGGGCCAGGGGTGAGGGTGGAGCGCAGTGGTCACTACCCTTCTCCCTGTGTGTGTGTGTGGACGTGACCGTTACATGTACCAGGTCCATGTTGGAAGTGCGACCAGTTTGCCCTCAGCCAAGTTCATCCCCACCACCAGGGGCTCTGTGAAAAATGGGGCTCACTGGCTCTTTGCCCTCTGGTGGTTTTCCTCTAGTCTTCCGGTACAGTTGGTTCAGTGGTAGTGCTACCACTATTGCCTAACCTGCTTGTCCTGCATTACTGTCATGTTCCTTTATTACATGTGTAATTAAGTATTCTGTTGGTTCTGGGTCTGTTACCTGTCTTGTCCTGTTTGCGAGATGCTCTGGAGGTCTGGCCGGCCCCTGGAATATGACACTGGCATTCTAAGGTGGCCACTAAGGAGACATTTGTTCTACAGGGGTCATTAAAAGTTTTTTTTTTGTACTGGCACACATAAGGCGGTATTTTTATACTGACACACATTATAAGGGATCATTTTGTACTGGCACACATTATATGGGGGTGTTTTTTTGTACAGGCACACATTATAGAGGGAATTATTACTACTGGGGGCATTATTACTTCTGGAGGGACATTATTACTACTGGGTGCACTGTTACCAAACAGTGCACTCTGACAGATAATTATTACTACATTGGGAGGCACCCTGACACAGTATTAGCTTAGCACAATTATTTTTGGAGGAAACTATGTTTATGGCACTATAAAGTTTCAGGGACACTATTTGCTGGGCACAGTTGTTTTTAGGGCACTATTTGTGTAGCCAGCATCAGCACCTTTTTAGCCTCTATTTCTGAAATGTTTCTGCCGGGATTTGAACTCACAACCTTCTACATTAGAGGCAAAAACCTTAACCACTGATCTATGGAGCTCAATGCTGAAGAAAAAAAACTGTTAGGTATTCCTTTATAGCAGAAGTATAAGTTTATATTTTCTTTTTAGTAATTGTAAAAATGTATGGCACAAAATAAATGTGTAATTACTAAAAAAATATATATACAGTACAGACCAAAAGTTTGGACACACCTTCTCATTCAAAGAGTTTTCTTTTTTTTTTTATGACTATGAAAATTGTAGATTCACACTGAAGGCATCAAAACTATGAATTAACACATGTGGAATTATATACATAACAAACAAGTGTGAAACAACTGAAAATATGTCATATTCTGAGTTCTTCAAAGTAGCCACCTTTTGCTTTGATTACTGCTTTGCACACTCTTGGCATTCTCTTGATGAGCTTCAAGAGGTAGTCCCCTGAAATGGTTTTCACTTCACAGGTGTGCCCTGTCAGGTTTAATAAGTGGGATTTCTTGCCTTATAAATGGAGTTGGGACCATCAGTTGCATTGAGGAGAAGTCAGGTGGATACACAGCTGATAGTCCTACTGAATAGACTGTTAAAATTTGTATTATGGCAAGAAAAAAGCAGCTAAGTAAAGAAAAACGAGTGGCCATCATTACTTTAAGAAATGAAGGTCATTCAGTCAGCCAAAAAATTGGGAAAACTTTAAAAGTAAGGGCTATTTGACCATGAAGGAGAGTGATGGGGTGCTGCGCCAGATGACCTGGCCTCCACAGTCACTGGACCTGAACCCAATCGAGATGGTTTGGGGTGAGCTGGACCGCAGAGTAAAAGCAAAAGGGCCAACAAGTGCTAAGCATCTCTGGGAACTCCTTAAAGATTGTTGGAAGACCATTTCAGGGGACTACCTCTTGAAGCTCATCAAGAGAATGCCAAGAGTGTACAAAGCAGTAATCAAAGCAAAAGGTGGCTACTTTGAAGAACCTAGAATATGACATATTTTCAGTTGTTTCACACTTGTTTGTTATGTATATAATTCCACAATTCATAATTTTGATGCCTTCATAGTCATGAAAATAAAGAAAACTCTTTGAATGAGAAGGTGTGTCCAAACTTTTGGTCTGTACTGTATATATAAAATCATACTTCTGATATATATGAATGCATAGGCATAATATATGTACTGCAGGTTAACATGAAGTTCTATAGCCCAGAGGTTAAGGTTCTTGACTTTAGAAGGCCGTGAGTTCGAATCCCAGCAGAATCATTTAAAAAATAGATGCTAAATAAAACTGAAATAGACACACCAACCTTTTTAATTTGTGTAACTATTATTTTTTGTTGGGAAAGGTGGCAACCCTAACAGAACCCCTGCTCCCCGGTGACCCCCATAACTTTTTTTTTATAGTTATGTCTACGGAGATGTGTGGGGGCACACTTGAGGGAAATCTGTCTTTTTTGACAATACCATTTTGGGGTGTGTATGACTTGATAACGTTTTATTCAATTTTCAATAAAGTGATGACATACATCCTTCACCATATGGGCTAACTTTTTAAAATATTTTTATAGTATGGGTGTTTTCGCATGTGACGATGCCTATGTTATTCTTTTTTGTTCATTTTTATTTTGGGGAAAGTGGGATGATTTAACGTTTTAAGTTTTTTAAATATTTACAAAACTTTTTTTTTTTACTTTTTTTTATTACTTTTCATCAGATTGCAACTTATACAAAATAATGGAAATTGCTCCATTATTCTCTATAGAAATCACTATATCACAGTTTAGTGCTGCCACCTAGTGGCCTGAACTGGGATATACTAACAATGAGCCTGGAATCCTAGTACAGGCTACAGCTCATTTTTAGAACAGGGTGCTTTCCCTGATCTCAGCTGGGGGAAGGAGTGTCTGAGCAGGAAGTCCGCGCTTCAGTTTTTTAACACTCTCAGATGCCGTGGAGACATCTGACAAATGCCACAAGGGGGCCCACTGAGATTTATCGCCCAAGGGCCCACATGAATCTGGAGCCGGCCCTGTGTGTAGTAATAGTATTTTCTGGGGGATTATCCATTTCTGCAGTATAGTGTTGGGGAGCACAGTGGGCACAGTATTAGCGGTGGCAGGATGAGGTGTTCAGAAGGTGGGAGGAGTATGGAAAAGTAGGAAACTAAGATGTCTGTCAAACTCTTCAGAGACAAGAGATGGCTAAAATAAATCATGGCGGTCTGGTCTGAATGGAGAAGATAAAGAAAGAGAACGTCTACATCAGAGGACATGTCACTAGATGTAAGAGTTATGTGGCACAGTATTACTCTGTATGTTTTGTAGCTCTGTATGTAATGTATGTCTTTAACAGTAGGGCTGGAGGCAAGGGGTTAGGTTAAGAAATTGGCATGGGGGGGTATTTTGCTGTTTCAGTTTTCACCTCAGGCAGCAGAAAGGCTAGGTCCACCACTGGGTGTGCGACGGGGTTAATTATGTTTCTTTTTAGTCAGGTATTCTGGAGTGAGTGAATGGATAGTTGCCAATATTGTTCTGCGGAGCCCACCCTTCACAGACTGGCAACAAAGGCTAGAATCACTACTGCAAACAGTATGTAAAAGTATTACAGCTTTGACATGCAGTACCCCAGTTGTGGTTTTCTGTAAAGTAAGTTCTAGGAACAGTTTCTAGAACAGATTTGTTAAATCAACCGCATCTGTCGATTTGTGTTTTTTGCCAATTTTGCAGCGTATTTGTGTAAACTCTAACTTGAATAAATACACTGCTCAAAAAAATAAAGGGAACACAAAAATAACACATCCTAGATCTGAGTTAATTAAATATTCTTCTGAAATACTTTGTTCTTTACATAGTTGAATGTGCTGACAACAAAATCACACAAAAATAAAAAAATGGAAATCAAATTTTTCAACCCATGGAGGTCTGGATTTGGAGTCACACTCAAAATTAAAGTGGAAAAACACACTACAGGCTGATCCAACTTTGATGTAATGTCCTTAAAACAAGTCAAAATGAGGCTCAGTAGTGTGTGTGGCCTCCACGTGCCTGTATGACCTCCCTACAACGCCTGTGCATGCTCCTGATGAGGTGGCGGACGGTCTCCTGAGGGATCTCCTCCCAGACCTGGACTAAAGCATCTGCCAACTCCTGGACAGTCTGTGGTGCAACTTGACGTTGGTGGATAGAGCGAGACATGATGTCCCAGATGTGCTCAATTGGATTCAGGTCTGGGGAATGGGCGGGCCAGTCCATAGCATCAATGCCTTCATATTGCAGGAACTGCTGACACACTCCAGCCAAATGAGGTCTAGCATTGTCTTGCATTAGTAGGAACCCAGGGCCAACCGCACCAGCATATGGTCTCACAAGGGGTCTGAGGATCTCATCTCGGTACCTAATGGCAGTCAGGCTACCTCTGGCGAGCACATGGAGGGCTGTGCGCCCTTCCAAAGAAATGCCACCCCACACCATTACTGACCCAATGCCAAACCGGTCATGCTGGAGGATGTTGCAGGCAGCAGAACGTTCTCCATGGCGTCTCCAGACTCGGTCACGTCTGTCACATGTGCTCAGTGTGAACCTGCTTTCATCTGTGAAGAGCGCAGGGCGCCAGTGGCGAATTTGCCAATCTTGGTGTTCTCTGGCAAATGCCAAACGTCCTGCACGGTGTTGGGCTGTAAGCACAACCCCCACCTGTGAACGTCGGGCCCTCATATCACCCTCATGGAGTCTGTTTCTGACCGTTTGAGCAGACACATGCACATTTGTGGCCTGCTGGAGGTCATTTTGCAGGGCTCTGGCAGTGCTCCTCCTGTTCCTCCTTGCACAAAGGCGGAGGTAGCGGTCCTGCTGCTGGGTTGTTGCCCTCCTACGGCCTCCTCCACGTCTCCTGATGTACTGGCCTGTCTCCTGGTAGCGGCTCCATGCTCTGGACACTACGCTGACAGACACAGCAAACCTTCTTGCCACAGCTCGCATTGATGTGCCATCCTGGATAAGCTGCACTACCTGAGCCACTTGTGTGGGTTGTAGACTTTGTCTCATGCTACCACTAGAGTGAAAGCACCGCCAGCATTCAAAAGTGACCAAAACATCAGCCAGGAAGCATAGGAACTGAGAAGCGGTCTGTGGTCACCACCTGCAGAACCACTCCTTTATTGGGGGTGTCTTGCTAATTGCCTATAATTTCCACCTGTTATCTATCCCATTTGCACAACAGCATGTGAAATTGATTGTCACTCAGTGTTGCTTCCTAAGTGGACAGTTTGATTTCACAGAAGTGTGATTGACTTGGAGTTACATTGTGTTGTTTAAGTGTTCCCTTTATTTTTTTGAGCAGTGTATATTGAATAATTTCCATACCTATTCCTAAATAGAGATGTTGCGAACGGCGAACGCGAATTTCTGCAAATGTTTGCGAACGGGCGAACCGCCATAGACTTCAATCGGCAGGCGAATTTTAAAACCCACAGGGACTCTTTCTAGCCACAGTAGAGATGGAAAAGTTGTTTCAAGGGGACTAACACCTGGACTGTGGCATGCCGGAGGGGGATCCATGGCAAAACTCCCATGGAAAATTACATAGTTGACGCAGAGTTGGATTTTAATCCATAAAGGGCATAAATCACCTAACAATCCAAATTTGTTTTGAACAACATGGTTTAAAACATCCAGTGTGTGTATACGATCAGGTATGATGTTGTATCGATCAGGTAGTGTAAGGGTTACGCCCGCTTCACAGACATTGACAGACCAAACTCCCCTTTTAATGCACCGCAAACAACCGCAAACAGTCCATTTGCCCAACCGCAAACTCCCCATTTGTACAAGGTTGGATACCAAGCTAGCCATGTCCAGTTGATGTCATTGAAGGTTTCTTCCTCCACCCAGCCACGTACAACACCAAGGGTCCCGGAAAGGTGAATTGAATTGATTTTTCGAACGGGGAGATGGTTAAAAAAACGCTGGCTCCCTCCCCTTTGTTTGAATCCACGGTCACTGCGTCTGTGCCGTGCAATTTACTGTCCCACCCGATATGAGTGGTATTTTCTGTAGTTCTCTCTTCTCATCAGTTTAATCCCTGTTACGTCCCCAATCTGGGGTCCATTTATTAAATAGATTTTTCGAACAGGGAGATGGTTAAAAAGATGCTGGCTCCCTCCCCTTTGTTTGAATCCATGCCACCGTCACTGCGTCTGCGCCATGCAATTTACTGTCACACCCAATATGAGTGCTATTTTCTGTAGTTCTCTCTTCTCATCAGTTTAATCCCTGTTACGTTCCCAATCTGGGGTCCATTTATTAAATAGATTTTTCGAACGGGGAGATGGTTAAAAAAATGCTGGCTCCCTCCCCTTTGTTTGAATCCACGCCACGGTCACTGCGTCTGCGCCGTGCAATTTACTGTCACACCCGATATGAGTGCTATTTTCTGTAGTACTATTCTCATCAGTTTAATCCCTGTTACGTCCCATATCAGGGTGGGATTGCCCTTTGTAAAAAAAAATTTAGGCCGGGTACCTTCGACTGCCTTCACAGTGACAGACCAAACTCTGATACACCAAACTGAATTGATTTTAGGAACCGGGAGATGGAAAAAGCAGCTTGGTCGGTCCTCTTACTCCCAAGTTGTGCATGGAGCAATGTGCTGTGACACCCTATATGAGTGGTGTCTTAACTAGTATTATTCCTATCAGTTTAATCCCTGTTACGTCCCCTATCCGGGGACGTGAGTCGAATTGATTAACCATTGTCGAATTAACGAACCATTACGACATCCTGGAATAATTCAGTTCTGAGCTTTGTACTTGCTTTGTATTGGAATTGATGGGGATTTTTTTAATTGTCTGCATTATTTCTAATAAACTATTAAGAGACTTTATTCAGATTTTTTTTATTTTCTGTATTAAAAACCCACCAATACAACTTAAAAAAATAAAATAAAAAAATTTAAGTTTTTTCTATGAAAAATTATCCAGCCGATCGCTTTTGGTCTGATCATAATGAAGCAACGGCCTTATCATCTGGGGTGTGGCAACATTGCCAACACACTCATAGAAGTGATGATCGCTTCATTGTGATACGCAAGCCCCTTCACCACAACAAGGTAACGATCACGAAGGGGAATTGACACTTGTATGTGCCCTCTTTTTTTTTTTTTTTTTCCAGCTACAGTGCAGCACCAGAGGCCAGAAAAATTAGGCATGTACATATGCCTGAAAAATAATGTTATTGTTGCAGCCGCTGTTGTAGCAGCGGCCGGAAAAATTTAGGTTTTCAAGGCAGAAAGGTGACTAAAACATTGCGGCTTGAACCCTAGTTGGTGGCGGAGAATTCATGAAAGTCATCCGGTATGCAGACATTAAATACAGCAACGTGGGTACCATTTTGAGTCCAAGGCATGTCATCAGGCCTTTTGTTAGTCAAACGTATCCCCCACTGTCAGTCCCTTCGGGATCCATGCCTCATTCATCTTAATGAAGGTGAGGTAATCAACACTTTTTTGACCGGGGCGACTTCTTTTGTCAGTGACCATGCCTCCTGCTGCACTGAAGGTCCTTTCTGACAGGACACTTGAAGCGGGGCAGGCCAGAAGTTCTATCGCAAACTGGGATAGCTCAGGCCACAGGTCAAGCCTGCACACCCAGTAGTCAAGGGGTTCATCGCTCCTCAGAGTGTAGATATCTGCAGTTAAGGCGAGGTAGTCTGCTACCTGTTGGTTGAGTCGTTCTCTAAGGCTGGATCCCGAAGGGCTGTGGCGATGTGTAGGACTGAAAAAGCTCTGCATGTCCTCCATCAACAACACATCTGTAAAGCATCCTGTCCTTGCCGCCGTGGTCGTGGTAGGAGGAGGATTACTTTCACCTCTTCCCCTGTTAGATTCCCGTTGTGCTGTGACATCCCCCTTATAAGCTGTGTAAAGCATATTTTTTAGTTTGGTTTTGAACTGCTGCATCCTTTCTGACTTTCGGTAAGTTGGTAACATTTCTGCCACTTTCTGCTTATACCGGGGGTCTAGTAGCGTGGCCACCCAGTACAGGTCGTTCTCCTTCATCCTTTTTATACAAGGGTCCCTCAACAGACATGACAGCATGAAAGACCCCATTTGCACAAGGTTGGATGCCGAGCTATTCATTTCCCGTTCCTCGTCCTCACTGATGTTATTGACGGTCTGTTCTTTACCCCAGCCACGTACAACACCACGGGTCCCAGATAGGTGACAACAACGAGCACCCTGGGATGCCTGCTGTGGTTGGTCTTCCTCCTCCTCAAAGCCACATTCCTCCTCTGACTCCTCTTCCTCACAATCCTCTTCCAGCGTTGCCGCAGGTCCGGCAAGGGTTGATGACAAGGCTGTTTCTGGTGGTGATGGTGACCACAACTCTTCCTCTTCCTCTGCACGCTCATCTATAGCCTGATCCAGGAAGAAAACAAATGGGATGAGGTCGCTGATGGTGCCTTCGGTGCGACTGACTAGGTTTTTCACCTCCTCAAAAGGACGCATGAGCCTACAGGCATTGCGCATGAGTGTCCAGTAACGTGGCAAAAAAATCCCCAGCTCCACAGAGGCTGTCCTAGCACCCCGATCATACAAATACTCGTTCACTGCTTTTTCTTGTTGGAGCAGGCGGTCGAACTTTAGGAGTGTTGAATTCCAACGTGTCGGGCTGTCGCAAATCAAGCGCCTCACTGGCATGTTGTTTCGGCGCTGAATATCTGAAAAGTGCGCCATGGCCGTGTAGGAACGCCTGAAATGGCCACACACCTTCCTGGCCTGCTTGAGGACGTCCTGTAAGCCTGGGTACTTAGACACAGAGCGTTGTACGATGAGATTCAACACATGTGCCATGCACGGCACATGTGACAACTTGCCCAAATTCAATGCCGCCAACAAATTGCTTCCATTGTCACACACCACTTTGCCGATCTCCAGTTGGTGCGGGGTCAGCCACTGATCCACCTGTGCGTACAGGGCGGACAGGAGTGCTGGCCCGGTGTGGCTTTCTGCTTTCAGGCAAGTCAACCCCAAGACAGCGTGACAATGTCGTATCCGGGATGTGGAATAGCCCCTGGGGAGCTGGGGGGATTCAGTTGATGTGCAGCCAGACACCGCAGCAGAAGAGGACTCAGCCGAGGAGGTTATGGAAGAGGATGGAGTAGGAGGAGTAGAGGAGGTGGCAGTAGGCCTGCCTGCAAGTCGTGGCGGTGTCACCAACTCCGCTGCAGAGCCACGCATTCCATGCTTGTCAGCCATCAGCAGGTTGACCCAATGCGCAGTGTAGGTGATATACCTGCCCTGACCGTGCTTTGCAGACCAGGTATCAGTGGTCAGATGGACCCTTGCCCCAACACTGTATGCCAGAGATGCCATGACTTCCTTTTCAATCACTGAGTAGAGGTTTGGGATTGCCTTTTTTGAAAAAAAAAATTCGTCCGGGTACCTTCCACTGTGGTGTCCCAATAGCGACAAATTTTTTGAAGGCCTCAGACTCCACCAGCTGGTATGGTAAAAGCTGGCGGGCTAATAGTTCCGTCAAGCCAGCTGTCAGACGCCGGGCAAGGGGGTGACTCTGTGACTTTGGCTTCCTACGCTCAAACATTTCCTTTACAGACACCTGACTGTGGGCAGATGAGATGGAACTGCTGAAGGTGAGAGGCGGAGTGGCGGGTGGTTGAGAGGGGGCAAGGAGGACAGCAGTGGTTGACGTGGCTGAAGATGCTGGACCAGGAGGAGGATGGTGGCTTTGAGCTTGTGTGCTGCTTCTACTCGTCATCATGTGTTGATCCCATAGACGTTTGTGATGTGCGATCATGTGCCTTCGCAAAGCAGTTGTACCTAGGTGGGTGTTGGATTTCCCACGACTCAGTTTCTTTTGGCACAGGTTGCAAATGGCATCGCTGTTGTCAGAGGCAGACACACAAAAAAAACGCCACACTGCTGAGCTTTGTAATGACGGCATTCTGGTGGTGGCAACAGCATGTGTTGATTGGCGTGCTGTCTGGCTGACCCCGGGTGCCGATACATGCTGTCTGACTGTGCCACTAGCTCCTTGCGACGACCTCCCCCTGCTTCCAACTCGTCTCCTCCTTCTCTCTGCCTCCCCTTCTGAACTTTCCCCCTCTTCTTTTTCTCTTCGAGCAGACACCCACGTGGCACCCACGGACACATCGTCATCATCAACCACTTCACTTGTATCTGACACCTCAGCAAAGGAAGCAGCAGCGGGTACAACATCATCATCATCATCACACTGTACGTCCATGTGTGTAATGCTGCCTGACTGAGACATATCCCTGTTATCTCCATCCTCTGGCAATAATGGTTGTGCATCACTAATTTCATCCAACTGATGTGTAAATAACTCCTCTGAGGGATCAAGTGAAGCGGCTGTGGTGGTAGTGGTGGTGGTGGCGGTGGGCGGGAGAGTGGTAACTTGAGAGCAGGTGACCAAAGCTGAGCTGGAGGAGGATGGTGCGTCAAGGTTCTTAGCGGAAGCTGTTGAAGATTGGGTGTCCTGTGTAAGCCAGTCAACTATTTTCTCCGAATTTTTTGGGTTCAGGGTACGTGGCCTCTGAACACTGGGCATTATTCCAGGGCCAGTGGAAATCACAGCACCATGAACACGACGGCCCCTGCGGCGTGGCCTGACTCTGCCTGTCATTTTTTATTAGTGGGCCTGACACACACTTGCTTGCAACTGTGATTATATCACAGAAATGATTAAATAGAATTTTTATTTATCTGCGAGGTATTTGTGAGTGAGTGACACCCTGTAACGGTATAAGTGGAGGCCTAGCCAGTAGCCAGTGGCCACAATACAGTCTGTGTGGGCCTGACACACACTGGCTTGCAACTGTGATTATATCACAGAAAAATATTAAATAGAATTTTTATTTATCTGCAAGGTATTTGTGAGTGAGTGACACCCTGTAACGGTATAAGTGGAGGCCTAGCCACTAGACAGTGGCCACAATACAGTCTGTGTGGGCCTGACACACTCTGGCTTGCAACTGTGATTATATCACAGAAAAATATTAAATATAATTTGTATGTATCTGCAAGGTATTTGTGAGTGAGTGACACCCTGTAACGGTATAAGTGGAGGTCTAGCCACTAGCCAGTGGCCACAATACAGTCTGTGTGGGCCTGACACACACGGGCTTGCAAATGTGATTATATCACAGAAAAATATTAAATAGAATTTTTTTTTATCTGCGAGGTATTTGTGAGTGAGTGACCCCTGTAACGGTATAAGTGGAGGTCTAGCCACTAGCCAGTGGCCACAATACAGTCTGTGTGGGCCTGACACACACTGGCTTGCAAATGGGATTAGATCACAGAAAAATATTAAATATAATATTTTTTTTATCTGCGAGGTATTTTCTGTCACACCCTGTATGAATGGTGTGCACACAGTACTGTCTGTGACTGAGCCTGCAGCCTCTCACACACGGGCAGGCAACTGCAATATATATATATATATATATATATATATATTTGTGGTCATGGCTACGGCCAAGAGATATCCGAAGAACCCTAGGGACAGAAACGACGGGAACAACCTAACCCAGCTAGGCGTGTCTTAGCTAACCTGACTAAATGGCTTGTTGTGTGCCCTAAGCCATGATCGTGGGTAGGCCTATAAGTGGGCAAAAACCAAGCCAAGTAGGGTAGAAAAGGAACTCGAATGGCATGTGCAAACTAATCCCGAAGCCAACTGCAAGGCGTCAGGGATCTAGAGCGAAAAATTCAGGGTGTATGAGGCAAGGCCAGAAGGAGACCTACAACCCATCTTGTGGATGACAAGGCCAGAGACATGATGCTCAATATTGCGGATACTGCCCCAAAGCGGAATGGAGGACCGGGAATACGTTGTGAAATGGATCATGAAAACCAAATGAATCTTGTAAAGTTTTGGTTCTACGGAGTACTGGCAATGCCCTAGCCTCAGGAGATTGTGGGACCGAAACCTAACTGCCTAGACTATGCAGGAATGAGGGCCAAAAAGAACTATGTAGATAGGAAGAAAATCCTTGAATAGTTCCCCAGACAACAGCTATCTGCTAGCCGTGGTCCGCGCGTTGTTCTACTGTGTGCCCCTGAGAATTGTTTTAACGATTGAGACGAGAAGACCGACCTACTATCTGAATCTTCTACCATGAGGAAATGCTGAACTTTGTCTAAAACTCGATTCAACGTGGTTGTAGGGAGTCTGAGGTTAGTGCGGAAAGAAGCTACGAAGCCATAATATACAAGATTCTGTCTATGCCCTCCCATGAGTGAGGGAATGCAATTGCAATGAAGCTACCGGCGAAAATGAATTCCTGGTCGTGGTAAAAAAGGCAAAGACTTTGCGCGGGGACCTGGTTGGCAAGATATGATCGACTACGATCAGAGACTGAAATGCTAGAGGGAATTACCCTACTTGTTCCTCCTCTGGCAGGACCTGAACGAAAGCATGAACAATTAAAGCAAGACGAAATATCTGCGTAAGACATGACAATGATGCTGTTGGGCGAACCGGACCAGTTTGCGGTCAAAACATAAAGTGAGCGATCAACATGGATTATTAGGAAATTAGGGAAGCAGGTATGTATGTGATACATACGGGCCAAATCAGCCCAGATGCACAACCAACCAGGCAATCAGCCCAGCAGGACTAAAAACAGTCATCGGGCCCCCGAAGCAGTCATCGGGCCCCCAAAGCCATGGGGCCGAGAATTCTTTGTATATTTTATAGCTGGCACCTGAGAACCCACGCCTGTGAGTGAGGCTGTGGCTCGTATATGAAGAGCCTCCGCCCCTCCCACAAATGCAGGCTGACTAATCAGCCTTACCAACATATAAAAAATAAAAAAAAGCAGACTGATGTACCAGCCCTGAAAAGGGCTTTTTTGGGTGCTGTCAGGACGCTGTCCTTACAGCAGATAAGTCTGTGGACACAGAACACTGCCCTAGCTAACGCTTTCCCTATTGAATCAGCAGCAGCAGCACTGTCCCTCCTCTCACTGAGAATGCAGATTCCGAATGAATCTAAAATGGATGCTGTCCAGGAGGTGGGAGGGTCTGGTGATTGGCTGGAATGTGTCTGCTGACTGTGAAGTACAGGGTCAAAGTTTACTCAATGATGATGTATAGGGGGCGGACCAAACATCGCATATGTTCGCCCGCCGCGGCGAACGCGAACAAGCTATGTTCGCCGGGAACTATTCGCCGGCGAACTATTCGGGTTTTCCAAGATTTTGATACTTGACACATTAATTTGTGTATTTTTTAGGATAGTCATAAATTGTATGATCTCATTGAGCTTTACAAACACAACAGAATATATTTTCAATAATTTGTTTTCTTGTAACTTCATCTTATGAATATTGATTTTCTTTTTTTTTTTTTTTTTTTTTACAAGTGCAGCAATCCAGTTTCTATGGCTACACTGGGATGCTACCCAAACATTATACTCAAGGAGTGATGACTGGTGAAAGTAAGTATTATATATGTAGTAATAGAAATCATAAATTTTTACATAATTTTAATATACATTTGTCATATAAATTTATGAGGGTTTTTATAAGTTGTATAATGCTGTGGAAACTGCATAAAGTTAACAGTTAATAATTTAACAACTGTTAGTGCAAAATTAATTAGTTTATGTAGCGGAGGTTTCTATGTTTTTCATTATTCTCTGATTCTCTTAACTTTAGGTAAAATTAAATAGGGGCATCTGAGAACAATGGGCCAGCTCTCCTCGTTTAGCCAAGATCTAGAAATAAAAGCTGAGGGCGTCATCACTACCAAAATCTTCACCTTTTGTTTAGCATTTAAGATATATGTCTGAATAAAATGAGAACATTTTCATAAGGGCCCATGCACACGACCATATGCCCTCCGTAACATACGGTCCGTGAGCGGGCCAAATGTCCCAGAGTGGCATCGATCGTGCACACGGGAGCACACAGCGTCATAGATTACAATGATGCTGTGCACGTCGGGCCGCTCGCCCGCGCTGCTATTGTCTCGCACTCATATGATCTTATGAGTGCAGGACAATAGCAGCGCGGGCGGCTATGATGTAATCTATGATGCTGTGCGCTCCCGTGCGCACGATCTATGCCGCTCCGGGGCATATGGCCCGCTCATGTCTCGGAGGGCATACGGTCGTGTGCATGGGCCCTAATGCTGACGTTCTGCATCTCCATCTCTTTTTTTTTCTGTAAAATGTCAGTGGATCCTACATTCTAAAATGTAACTGTAATGCTAATGTCATAATAAAGCCAAACTAATGCCAGCAAACGAGGTGTACCAGACACACTTTGCGTAAGCCGTCACACTCAACAACCTTGAGGGTACTCTTTACCCTCCTCCAGCAGGAAGGGGGACTTTGGCAGAGCCCTTCCCAGGTGTCAGTAGCAGGGTGACTGGTGGCTGGGAACACCGGTCGCAGTTGGGCAAAAAACACTAAAGTAAATACCGTGACACTACACAGTGGCAAAAATAGAAAAACACGATAATTGTCAGTAAACGTAAGCCAGGGCACAATAAACAGAATACAACCAAAATCAGAGCCAGAGTCAACCACCAGAGAAACCACTCACCAGATTCAGAACAAGGAAAGCAACTGAATAATCAGCAGTTAGTGAGGAAAAAGACCAGGTTTAAATATCCCTCCTCAGATCACCTGACACTGCTGATGTCACACCCAATCTCCACCCTTAGACCAGTGAAGCACAGGTGAGGGCTTAGAGTGTGGAGAAAGGGAACCTCCCACCACATATCTAAGTCAGGAGAAATGACAACAGAAGTTCCCTGGCAACAGCTGAAGCTAGGGGTTCCGGCATCCCTGGACCACTGACCACCGTCAGTGCTGGGAATGACGGCATCCCGTCTCCCAGCAGTACCAAGTTCCGGAGTGGATCTCACAAAGTTATGCGCCCGTAAAGCGCAAACCTTTGCTAACTCCACCCTCCGGGGGCGACACCACCCCTCGTGTCCATTCGGAGGGCAAGAAACCACCTAGGAGAATAAGAGACATGTCTTTGCGTAGTGACATGCTTCAGGTGAGACTATGTCTGTTTCCCTGGCTGCCTGACAGTGACCATATGATTGCAGCCTAATGCTTATTCAGTTTTCTGGCTTCCTATGGCTTATTTCTCAGAAAAGCACAGTTTTTCTGTCTTTAATTACCGTCCAGGTCAAAATATTAAATAATTAAACAGATATGTTTTTAAACCAGACCTTTACTGGTCTATTGTAAATAATATGTCTTGCGAGAGTGAGAAAAGATAGGTAGACACATACTGTACTGTATAACATATATATTACATATACTCTATCTTATTGCTTAAGCAAAAAAAATAATAAATCCAGCACTTGCCGACATGTAAAATCCAATTCTTTATTCAGGTGTGCATATTACAACAGATAAGAGCTTCATGCATATCAGGCAACACATGCCCTTTCTCAAAAAGCGTACTAAATACAAATGAAAATGTGATTAAGGCTTCATACACACGACAGTGAATAATGGCCGTGTGACGGCTGTCTAAGTAACGGCCATCACTTGGCCATTTTTAGCACCAACGAGGGTCTATGGGGCTATTCACATGGCCGTTCTTTTAACGGCCAGTGAATAGCGTCCGTCCAAAAATAGAACATGTCCTATTTTTGGTCATTTCCACGGCCAGATGGACCCCATTGAAGTCAACGGGACCTTTTTTATCGGCCGATTGACAGGAGTGCACCAATCTAGCGGCCATTTGAAACAGGTACACTTTTTATGGCCATTTAGGGGTTAAAAAAAACTCACCTCATCCACTTGCTCGCGCTGCGTCAGTCTCTTCTTTCTTAATTGAGCAGGACCTGCGATATGCGTCGTGACATAACCACGTGGGTGCGCTCAGTGACGTCATCGTGCACATCGCAGGTCTTTCGGCAGGTCCTGTTCAGTGAAGAGAGAAGAGACTGCTGCAGCGCGAGCAAGTGGATAAGGTGAGTTTTTTGTTTGTTTTTTGTAAAATAAAAAAATAAAAAAAACAGCAGTTGGCCATTATGGGGGCATTATTTAAACCATGGGGGAAATTATTTAAGATGGGGCCCTACATTGGGGGCATTATTAAAGCTGGGGACATTAAAAAAATAATTTCTATACTATGGGGGGACATTATTTAAGATGGGGGCATACATTGGGGGCATTATTAAAGCTGGGGAGGTAAAAAAAAAATCCTACGCTATGGCGGACATTATTTTACCAGGGGGCCTACATGGGGGACATTATTAAATCTGGGGACAGTAAAAAAAAAGTCCTACACTATGGGGGACATTATTTTAGCTGGGGCCAAAATAGGGGGTATTATTAAAGGTCAGGTGTGAGAGACAAACCAGAGTGGAATGGAGGTATAATCTCTGGTATAAAAATGGAAAATAAAATGGTAGGCACTCCTCTAACTGGTCTTGCATGGAAACCAATATATTTATTAGATCTAAATTTTACACACATGATAAATTAATAAAAATCAATATAAGAAATTTAACATCAATAAAAAAATAAATCAATAAAAACATCCCAAGAATTAATTTATATGTACAACCCTATTAGATGAATACTCCAAAGATCATATGTAATTAATGCTATTTACAGTCATGTGAAAAAATTAGGACACCCTTTGAAAGCATGTGGTTTTTTGTAACATTTTTAATAAAAGGTTATTTCATCTCCGTTTCAACAATACAGAGAGATTAAAGTAATCCAACTAAACAAAGAAAACTGAAGAAAAGTCTTTTCAAGATCTTCTGTAAATGTCATTCTACAAAAATGCCTATTCTAACTGAGGAAAAAGATAGGACACCCTCACATGTATTCCCTCTTAAATTGGCTCAGATCTCACACAGGTATATCACACCAGGTGCACATAATTAGTAGATCGTTACTCTGCATGTTGAATGAGGCTTGCCCTATTTAAACCTCAGACATTTAGTTTGGTGTGCTCCTGACTGTTGAAGTGAGAGTGAGCACCATGGTGAGAGCAAAAGAGCTGTCAGAGGACTTCAGAAAAAAGATTGTAGCAGCCTATGAGTCTGGGAAGGGATTTAAAAAGATCTCAAAAGATTTTGAAATCAGCCATTCCACTGTCCGGAAGATAGTCTACAAGTGGAGGGCTTTCAAAACAACTGCCAACATGCCCAGGACTGGTCGCCCCAGCAAGTTCACCCCAAGAGCAGACCGCAAGATGCTAAAAGAGGTCTCCAAAAACCCTAAAGTGTCATCTCGAGAACTACAGCAGGCTCTGGCTACTGTTGATGTAGAAGTACATGCCTCTACAATCAGAAAGAGACTGTACAAGTTTAACTTGCATGGGAGGTGTGCAAGGAGGAAACCTTTGCTTTCCAAGAGAAACATCGAGGCCAGACTGACATTTGCCAGAGATAAAGTTGACAAAGACCAGGACTTCTGGAATAATGTTCTTTGGACAGATGAGTCCAAAATTGAATTATTTGGACACAACAGCAGAGGACATGTTTGGCGTAAACCAAACACAGCATTCCAAGAAAAGAACCTCATACCAACTGTGAAGCATGGAGGTGGAAGTGTCATGGTTTGGGGCTGCTTTGCTGCAGCAGGACCTGGTCAGCTCACCATCATAGAATCCACAATGAATTCTACTGTGTATCAGAAGGTGCTTGAAGAACATGTGAGACCATCAGTTAGAAAATTAAAGTTGAAGCGGAACTGGACCATGCAACATGACAATGACCCAAAACATACTAGTAAATCAACCAAAGATTGACTGAAAAAGAAGAAATGGAGAGTCCTGGAATGGCCAAGTCAAAGTCCAGATTTGAATCCCATTGAGATGCTGTGGGGTGACTTGAAAAGGGCTGTACGTGCAAGAAACCCCTCAAACATCTCACAGCTGAAAAAGTTCTGCATTGAGGAGTGGGGTAAAATTTCCTCAGACCGATGTCGAAGACTGGTAGATGGCTACAAGAACCGTCTCACTGCAGTTATTTCAGCCAAAGGAGGTAACACTCGCTATTAGGGGCAAGGGTGTCCTATCTTTTTCCTCAGTTAGAATAGGCATTTTTGTAGAATGACATTTACAGAAGATCTTGAAAAGACTTTTCTTCAGTTTTCTTTGTTTAGTTGGATTACTTTAATCTCTCTGTATTGTTGAAACGGAGATGAAATAACCTTTTATTAAAAATGTTACAAAAAACCACATGCTTTCAAAGGGTGTCCTAATTTTTTCACATGACTGTATATACCATACAATATTTTTAAAAAAATTTTAAAAAAATTATCAATAGAAAAGTGATGGGTATAAAAATAATTACATATGATTTATATTTCTAATCCAACCATAGTCCAGATGATGATTCAAATATATATTTGAAGCGCGCTTTTGAAATATATAGCTAGCTAGAAGAATTGATTGAGAATAGAACGCTATTTGCTCCAAATAGATAGTGATATTTCATCCTGATTGCTGGTAAGTAAGTTCACGGTTCAATAATAATAAACCAGGCCTTTCTCCAAATAGGTAATAATTATAGTCCACCTTTAGTTGTCTGTGCAGGTTCTTTTATACTTAAGGGTTAATTCACCACATAATGGCCATTCAAAGTCCTCCATTCAGTAGCTACATAAAATAAAGCGTGTGTCTATGTATCCTCATTAGTGAGCAACACTATACATGAGCACAGTGAGGTCGCAACAGTTTCTGTGGTATGTTATATGGGGCTGTGCACTTGCCCTGTCCCGCAGTTGAGAAGAAGTCGGCTCTTTGATACGGAGCTTCTATTTGTATGTCTTTACTCCTATATCTGGATCACATACCTGCGAGATTTGTGCTGCTGCTGATTCAATGCTGGTACATGCACTGTGTTGCTCTTTTCCTCTTTCAATATGCTGGCCAGGCTTTTCTAATCAGAACGAAGGAAGCTTTCATTCATACTTTAGGCCCGAACCATGTAGTATATGATGCTGTATACTATATATACGCCAGACGCGTTTCGGAGCCCTGGCTCCTTTCTCAGTGGTCATAATCTCTGGTATGTGTTCACACCATCTTTTAGGAAAAATGCATGTCAAGCATTAAAGGGGTTCTGCACTTTGTTTTAACTGATAATCTAGCCTCTGGATAGATCATCAGCATCTGATCGGCGGGGGTCCGACACCCTGGACCCCTGACGATCAGCTGTTTGAGAAGGCAGTGGCGCTCCAGCATCGCCGCGGCCTTCTCACTGTTTACTGTCGGCCCAGTGACGTCACAACTAGTATCAACTAGCGTGGGCGGGGCTAAGCTCTGTTCACCTGTTTAATACTAGTCGTGACGTCACTGGGCAGGCGGTAGAAGGCAGTGAGAAGGCCGAGGCAATGCTGGAGAATCTCTGCCTTCTCAAACAGCTGATCGGTGGGGGTCCCGGGTGTCGGACCCCCGCCGATCAGATGCTGATGATCTATCCAGAGGATAGATCATCAGTTAAAACAAAGTGCAGAACCCCTTTAAGTGCAAATTTCAAGCAACCAACTTTGATTCCGTGCTAATATGTGACGAATTGTGACTGATACTGAATAATCCATAAAAACTAGCGGGATTAAAACGTATTTTATTTAGAGCATGTAGTTCTCACACCAATACTTCTGATGCTTGTGCCAACAACATGGTTAGACAGAATGTAAAAACCTATAAACGACAACTATTTTAATAGTAAACACTGACAACAAACTTTTATTTAATCCTTTTGGACTTCTGGTGTTTATGAAAAGATCCACTACTGGATAGTAATTTTTTTCTATAATCTCAATGTCACAAAAACAGAAGAAGGAGAGATCCCCCTTATGTGCTTGGATATTACAGAAGGATTGACTGCTTTGTCATTGTTCATATACGAAAGATGTTTACGTATGCGGGTTTTCAAAGAATTAATGGTGCACCCTATATATTTACATTACAGCAACTACAATTTATCAAATACACCACAAACATTGTGTCGCAATTGATATATGATTGTATCTTATAGGTATTAGATGTATTATATGAATTGAAACCGTTTAAAGTTTTAGCAAAACATTTGCAAATATTATGACCACATTTATAAAACTCATTTTCTCAGCCAGGTGTGTCATAATTTTTCTGAAAGAAAGAGGCTTGAGGAAACAGAACTGATAATATGGGCCCTATTGCATGTAAAGCCATCTTTCAATACTTCAGAAAGTTCATCATCCTGGCATAATGTTACATATTTATAATAGTCGCAATATAATTATATTCCAGACTATACATTTATGTTTTTGTTGTTTTTATACGATTAAATTTTTTTTTTTAAATTGTATTTTTATTTTGAGAAGAATTATTAGAGCTCAAAAGTCTCTCTCTAAATTGAACATGTTTCCAAGTCTATTCTGGATATTATCTATCCCTGAAGCGCTTGGTAGTGCGCATGCATTCCTCAGAAAAAGATGCAATGTGTGAACAATTGCCTCTTGATCTGATGAACTCACCTTTGGGAATGTTTTTTATGACATGAAACGGATTGCAAGATTTAGCATGCAACAAGGAATTGCCAGATGGCTTGATATAAGTGCTTGTACTTATCTTGTTATCTACAATGGTGAGGGTCAAATCCCAAAAATTAACTGTTTCACAGTTGTGATGTACTGTAAATTGCAAATTATAATTGTTATCATTCAAATATCTGGTAAAGGAGAATATGTCATCTTTACGACCTCCCCAAACAATGAGGAGGTCGTTGATGAATCTCCCGTACCAGATAATTGAAGAGAAAAAGAGATTATCAGAAGCGAAAATGAATTGTTCTTCCCACCAGGAGACAAAAATATTTGCAAGGGAAGGGGGGAATTTAACTCCCATTGAAGCTCCCCTAACCTGCAAAAAGAAGTCCCCATCAAAGGTGAAATAATTATGTTTCAGTACGAAATCTATAGCAGTAATACAGAATTCCTTCTGATCCTCACTATACATACTCTATTTGTTTAGGTGGTAGGAAAGGCCAACCAAAGCCAAGTTTGTGGTATACTAGAATAGAGTGAAGCAACATCCCAGGCGATCCACATTTATTGTGGATACCAAGTGACATTGTTTATAGATTACAAAATGTGTTTACTATCCCACAGATACCCTGGAACATGAATGACTAATGGTTGTAATATTTGATATATCCAGGATCCCAGTTTCTCACTCAAAGACCCGATACCAGCAACAATGAGGGGGGGGGGGGGTTTTGGGGGATTTCGGATGTTCAACCAAGAGATATTCCATAGTATTTTCTGTGAATACTCCAATATTCAAACCTTCTAACAGCAATTTCTGTTACCTCCTTTATCTGCAGAGTGTAAAACTATATTTGTTTTAAGTTTAATATCCTATAAAGCAATGTTCTCCTATTTGGTGAGATTAAATTTGGTGTCAGTATTGGTAACACACCTATTTAGTCGCACCAAATCAGAATCAATCAAGTCTTGGAATCTATCCAGTGCAGGAGTATGTGACTGCACTGGATAGAAATCCAGATTCTTGGTCGAAAAAGATAGAGGATATACTTTTATTGCAGTTGATTAATTGTATGTATACGAATGCCAGAAGCCTGACTAATGAAACCGGTGAACTGGAATTAGTGATGTGTGAGGAGGACTATGACATAGTGGGAATAACTGAGACATGGCTGGATGATAGCTATGACTAGGCAGTTAATGTACAGGGGTCTGCCATTATGTAAAGTCCTGTCTAAAGCCCACAGTCCGAGAAGATATAAGTGACGGACATGAACATGTGGAATCACTGTGGGTAGAAATACATGGAGGCAAAAACAATAATAAAATACTAATAGGAGTTTATTATAAACCACCTAATATACCAGAGTCCACAGAAAATCTGCTACTAAACGAGATAGATGACGCGGCAGATCATAATGAGGTGGTTATTATGGGGGACTTCAACTATCCAGATATAGACTGGGAAACTGAAACCTGTATATCTCATAAAGGAAACAGGTTCTTGGCAACAACCAAAAACAATTATCTTTCCCAACTGGTTCCGGACCCGACTAAAAGGACGGCCATACTAGACTTAATATTAATCAATAGACCCGACAGAACAACAAATCTTACAGGTTGGGGACACCTGGGAAATAGTGACCATAAAGTAATAACCTTCCAATTGTCATTCAAAAGAGTGTTTCTTCATGGAGGAACAAAAATACCAAACTTCAAAAAAGCTAAATTTAGCCAACTAAGAGATGTCATAAGCCTAACGAACTGGAAAAAAGTCCTGAAAAATAAAAAATACAGCCACAAAATGGGATATTTTTTAAAAGCATCCTAAAATCTAATTGTGAGAGGTACATACCTTATGGGAATAAAAGCACATTCTGGAGACCAATGTCCAGTAGAGATGTCCCGAATAGTTCGCCGGCGAATAGTTCCCGATGCGATGTTCGGTCCGCCCCCTATTCGTCATCATTGAGTAAACTTTGAGCCTGTACCTCACAGTCAGCAGACACATTCCAGCCAATCAGCAGCAGACCCTCCCTCCCATACCCTCCCACCTCCTGGACAGCATCCATTTTAGATTCATTCGGAAGCTGCATTCTTAGTGAGAGGAGGGACAGTGTAGCTGCTGCTGATTTAATAGGGAAATCGATAGCTAGGCTAGTGTATTCAGTGTCCACTACAGTCCTGAAGGACTCATCTGATCTCTGCTGTAAGGACAGCACCCCAAAAAGCCCTAGGCTAGAACATCAGTCTGCTTTTTTTTTCTGTGTAATCTAATTGCAGTTGCCTGCCTGCCAGCATGTGTGTCAGGCTCACAGCCAGTGGCGGATTACAATAGGGACGTTCGGGTCGGCAGCCCTGGGCCCAGCACCGCTGGGGGGCCCAATGCTGACCCGAACGCCCACATACTGCGGCGGGGCACGGGAGCACATAGCTCCCTGTCCCGTCGCCGATCACCGCCATAGGCTTCAGGCTTTGTAGGCCTGAGGCCTATGCGGTAGTGGAATCCCGGCGCAGGCGTGCGTGATGACGTCACCGGCACCGCGCGCCTGTGCCGGGACGCAGCACTGTGACGCGCCTGACTCATCCCGCCTTCCTCTGCGAGCAAGCGCCTGGCCCTGGACATAGGTGAGTATTTATCTTTTCATTTTTTGTTCATTTTTTATTTTTTTATTTCATGTGCCTACTTTGGGGGGGGGACACACAGGAGGACATATTAGGGAAGATAAATCGAGTACAGGGGGGAGTGGGAGAATGTGGGGGCTGTATGGTGCCAAATTATTATGGGAGGGAATACTATGTGGGGGCAAATTACTAGATGGGGCAGTGTGGGGGCAAATTGCTATGTGGGGGCAGTGTGGGGGCAAATTGCTATGTGGGGGCAGTGTGGGGGCAAATTATTATGGGAGGGAATACTATGTGGGGGCAAATTATTATGAGAGGGACTACTATGTGGGGGCAAATTACTAGATGGGGCAGTGTGGGGGCAAATTGCTATGTGGGGGCAGTGTGGGGGCAAATTGCTATGAGAGGGACTACTATGTGGGGGCAAATTTCTATATGGGGCAGTGTGGGGGAAACTATTGTGTGGGGGCAGTGTGGGGGAAATTGCCATGTGGGGACAGTTTGGGGTAATTTCTATGTGGGGACAGTGTGGGGTAATTGCTATGTGGGGGCAAATTACTATGTGGGGGCAGTGTGGGGAAAACTATTGTGTGGGGGCAGTGTGGGGAAATTGCTATGTGGGGGCAAATTACTGTGTGGGGGCAAATTACTATGTGGGGGCAGTGTGGTGAAAATTACTACGTGGGGGCAGTGTGGGGCAAATTACTGTGTGGGGGCAAACTACTATATGGGGGCAGTTTGGGGGAAATTACTGTGTGGGGGAAAATTACTATGGGGATTACTATGTGGGGGCAGTGTGGTGGAAATTACTATATGGGGGTGTTGCTATTGGGGAGGCACTGTAGGGGCAATTCTATTATTTCTGGGGACACTATACAAGGATTATTACCTGGAGCACAATATAGGGTGTTATTATTACTGGGGGCACTCTAGGGGACATTATAGCTGCTGTGGACACTATAGGAACATTTGGGGTAATTTATCAAACTGGTGTAATGCAGAACTGGCTTAGTTGCCCATAGCAGCCAATCAGATTCCACCTTTCATATTTGACAGCTCTTTTGGAAATCCAGTTCTACTTTTCACCAGTTTGATAAATTACCCCAATTATGTCTATTAGGGTTACTATTTTTTCAGCAGTATAGTTCCTGGGGCATTGGGGAGCACAACCGGTACAGTATTGGGGGTGGCAGGATGACACTGTGGGGACACCAGAATGAGGAGGTTGATGGAAAAATTTTGAAATCTAACGTGTCTGTGTTACAAACTGTAGAGACGAGATGCGGCTAAAAGAATTTGTCATGGTGGTCTGGGTCAAATGGAGGAGAAGAGGAAAGAGAAGGTCTACATGACAGGAGACGTCACTGGATGTAAGATATATGTGGTGCTGTATTCTCCTCCATGTCTTTTTTTATTACAATTATATGTATTTTAAATTTGGCGACCAAATATTTCAGTTTAGGACCCAATTTGGGGTATTTTTTTTTAGTCTGAAGATGTCATATGGCCTAAGAAGAGACTGTGGCGCCCATGAAGCACCGCAGCCTCTTCATACAAAAAGAAAAAACTAAACTAAAATGGGGGGGGAGGGCCCAAGTTGGGTAGACAGCCCCGGGCCTATCATGCACTTAATCCGCCCCTGCTCACAGCGTATACTGTGCCCACTTGCCTAGTGCCACCACTCATATATGGTGTCACAATAGCTTGCATAAAAAAAAAAAAAAAACTTTTTTGACTGTAATAATCAGTCTGCTTTTTTTTTCCCTGTGTAATCTAATTGCATAGATTGGGTAGAACCGGCACTCAAAACAGTCGGAATACACGTGGAAATTGAATTAAAATATGTATTAAACAATAACCACTATATCCTGTGTGCACCAGGTAAAATTCATATAAAAAAGCATATATAAAACATATGTATCAAACAGAAAAATATATATCCAGGACACAGAGACCTGTATACTATGACACAGAGGGCTGCATCCGTGTCCCCCCAATTGGGTATGGCTATTGGATCACAGTCGTCTGTGGCAGAGCAGACCAGGGCTAGCTGTATATTGTGCTCCAGATATACTCAATTGCGTATATTTTCATGCAGATCTCACATATTCTTAAATGCATACATTTAAAATCTTATGCCACCATATAGGATATGGGATAAAGGGTATTCAGGGATGGTCTGTATTTTACACAATGTCTGAGTTGTCCATCTCCTATAGTAGTCTCAGGGTCTGAGTACGCTATATGCAAAAAATCTATTGTCCAGCACGTCTATTGCCACCGTACTTATGTCGCCTCTCGTGCAGCGATTCGGTGTAATTCCACTTAAATTTGTATTACTCACTGTGTCCCATGTAGGCTCACTAGGTTAGTTCTGCGGAAGGATTCCTGCCGTGGCGTCCCACGCTTCAGCCTTTCTCCGCTGTGTTTGTATCAGATCCGGTTTTTACTTGGATCCCGTCTCTACTCTCGCGAGAGACCTGTGTTAGCTGTTTCGCTTTCGTGAGTCCTACACCACTTTTTTGTCTTACGTGAGTAAGTGGATAAATTCTCCGTCCTTCAGTACATGGCCATGCACCGCTGAGATGGTTGTTTCACAGGTAGTACGTCCAGACGCGTTTCGAGATATCTTATCTCTTCCTCAGTGGGTAACCTGTGAACACTAGTCTCTCATTTTTTATGCTCTCGTCTTAATTGGCTGGTTGATTTCACCTGTTCCAAAAATTATGTGGTGGAATGGGAACCTTACTTTTCATTAGGCTTTTCTTTTTCCATATAATGTTTCTACCTCGGCATCCTCTTTCGGTAGCAATCTTGCAATACATTTATGATAATATCAAATGTCTCTGCATATATATATATATATATATATATATATATAAAATCAACTATATAATCAAATAAAATGTAAAAAATAAATAAATAAATAAGATTGTGTCGGAAAAAGACACTTCTCTATTATATTTAAAATGTAAAAACAGTATTATCAGACATTTGATGTCTTACAATGAAGGGAAATGTTTCTATATCGACATTGTGTGGCTCTATTCTGCTCCGATTTTGCAATCATTTTTGCAGATATTTATCCACACATATATTCCGGTATAAGTATCAAATCCCTGGTTTTGAGATGTGACTATCCATAATCATCTCAAGAGAGATTTTTTATATACCGGTCCTGAAAGATGTGTATCGATCACAATCCTCTTGAGGACAGATTAACTCAATGTTAAAATACTATTACAATTTTATTGTTACTTTTTTAAAGAGAATCTTTTTTTTCTTTCAAGAGTGATCATTATTTTCAATCTATTTCTCTTTCTTATATGAGTCCTTTTCTATGAATGATCTTTATTCCTCAATTTCAGTATTGTTTGTATCAACAACTGTCCTGCGATTTCTTTTTACTATTGCGGTTTTTTTCATTGCGGTTTTTTTAATGCGGTTTTTTTTCAATTTTTTCCTTTTGTTTTATTTATTACATGTTTTTATACAGAATGGTCTTATCTACCTTCTACTTGAGGAGTTTTTCAGTTCAATAGGAGATATTATATTTTCTGTTTTTCTATATATAAGAATCGGTGCTTCCTTATTCAACTTTGTAGTAAATCTCTATTTTCCCATCTATACTACTGTAAGTGAATTTATAATTATGCTTAACTATATTTTCCTCCAATATTCTCTTTGAGTCTTACAATTTAATATTTCTATATTTTTCAAATAAAACCAAAAATTTCCAAATCTGAATTTAACCCTGCAGGGAGAAGACTGCCAAAATCATAAATTCTTCTGGACTCAGCCCGTGACATTCTCATAATGTGATTGCCTCCTCTCCAGTGTATGTCCACCTTTTCCAGGGCCACAAAAGAAAAACCCTTAGGGTCACTATTATGCGACACTTTAAAATGTTTGGATAGAGAGTGATTTTCATATCCTTTTCTGATGTTGTTTAGATGTTCCGTGATTCTCACTCTCAAGGGTCTTTTGGTTCTGCCAATGTACTGTTTCTGGCAGGGGCACTGGAAAAGGTAGACAACACTGGAGGAATCACATGTCAAGCAACCCTTAATATCCAAAGTGAATTGATTTTGAGTAGATTGGACCCTACTTATCTTTTTTGGAAATGTTGAATTTTTACACCCCGAACATCTCCCACATCTGTAGAAACCATTCATATTCAGCCATTTTTGAAGTGTAGGTGCCTCTTTTTTCTTGTGGTTAATTATTGAAGGTGCTATTTTTAAACCTAGGTTTGGTGCCTTTGTGAAAGTGATTAAAGGGGAAGTGTGAAGCATGGGTCCAATGACCTTATCTCTTAATAAAAAGTGCCAGTGTTGGTTTATAATGTGTCGTATTTGTTTAGATAGTGAACTATAGGGTAGGATTAGTCTCAGTTCACATTCCTTATTTGTATTTTTATGAGTATTTGGCTGAAAGAAGGTCTCTCTCTCTGTTTCTCTTATTTTTTCCAGAGCATCTGTCAGGACTTTTTCGGGATAACCTTTACATTCAAATTGTTGTTTCATTTTTAGGGCCTCAATTTCAAAATCCACTTCCTCAGTACAGTTTCGCTTTATACGGCTGAACTGACCTGAGGGGATGTTTAACAGCCACTGGGGTAGGTGACAGCTCGTGAATGGTATAAAGCTATTTTTCGCTGTTGGCTTATAATGAGTATTGCACCTATATTTGTTATCACACTGTGTGATCTGAATGTCCAGGAATTCTATAGATACCTCCTTAATTTTGGACAAGAAGATCAAGTTTTTGTCATTGTGATTCAGGGCCTCTAGGAATTGTTGCAACTGATGCACGTCTTTTCTCCAAACAAACAGGATGTCGTCGATGTAGCGACGCCATAGGGCCAGGTCCGTCCCCAGTTTAGGGGTGATGTTTTCATATTCCCACTGTGCCAAAAACAAATTTGCATAACTGGGGGCGAACCTGGTCCCCATGGCAGTCCCACATAATTGTAAAAAATTATCGCCCTCAAAGTAGAAATAATTGTGATGGAGTATGAATTGAATCCCCTCCATCAGGAATTCAATCTGTTTGGTACATAGGGTACCGTCCGAGGTAGAAACATTATATGGAAAAAGAAAAGACTAATGAAAAGTAAGGTTCCCATTCCACCACATAATTTTTGGAACAGGTGAAATCAACCAGCCAATTAAGACGAGAGCATAAAAAAATGAGAGACTAGTGTTCACAGGTTACTACCCATACTACCCGTGAAACAACCATGTCAGCGGTGCATGGCCATGTACTGAAGGACGGAGAATTTATCCATTTACTCACGTAAGACAAAAAAGTGGTGTAGGACTCACGAAAGCGAAACAGCTAACACAGGTCTCTCGCGAGAGTAGAGACGGGATCCAAGTAAAAACCGGATCTGATACAAACACAGCGGAGAAAGGCTGAAGCGTGGGACGCAACAGCAGGAATCCTTCTGCAGAACTAACCTAGTGAGCCTACATGGGACACAGTGAGTAATACAAATTTAAGTGGAATTACACCGAATCGCTGCACGAGAGGCGACATAAGTACGATGGCAATAGACGTGCTGGACAATTGATTTTTCGCATATAGCGTACTCAGACCCTGAGACTACTATAGGAGATGGACAACTCAGACATTGTGTAAAATACAGACCATCCCTGAATACCCTTTATCCCATATCCTATACGGTGGCATAAGATTTTAATTGGCCATCGCAGTGGCCATCGCAGTCACCAGACTTAAATCCGATTGAGAACCTCTGGTGGGACTTAAAGAAAGCAGTTGCAGCGCGCAAGCCTAAGAATGTGACTGAACTGGAAGCTTTTGCCCATGAAGAATAGGCGAAGATACCCGTAGATCGCTGCAAGACACTTGTGTCAAGCTATGCTTCACGTTTAAAAGCTGTTATAACTGGAAAAGGATGTTGTACTAAGTACTAAGATTGAATGTCACTTGGGGGTTGAATAAAACTGATAATGATGTGAGCACAGAAAAGACATTTGTGGTTATTTTATTATAAATGTTATGTTATATTTGTCTGACTTACAAGTGCCTCTTTGATTTAATTGTAAACAAGATGACTGAAATGATCAAAATCAATGTCAAACTGGCCAAAACACTCAATTTCAGAGGGGGTTGAATAATTTTGAACACAACTGTATATAAGAGATATGCACTTAGTATAAAATATATATAAGGGAATATAAAATACGTAAAAGATACATACAATAAGGTAGGGGGCTTTGTACACTTATTAATAAGAACTGGAAGTAAGTAAGTACCCCTTACCAATAAAAAGGAGAACCATTAGTATTCAATATCCATATGATTAGACCATCTGACATCTGGTAGATAGTATCATAAGGGGAAACGCTAAAAAGTATTCAAAAATACAGGGAGTGCAGAATTATTAGGCAAATGAGTATTTTGACCACATCATCCTCTTTATGCATGTTGTCTTACTCCAAGCTGTATAGGCTCGAAAGCCTACTACCAATTAAGCATATTAGGTGATGTGCATCTCTGTAATGAGAAGGGGTGTGGTCTAATGACATCAACACCCTATATTAGGTGTGCATAATTATTAGGCAACTTCCTTTCCTTTGGCAAAATGGGTCAAAAGAAGGACTTGACAGGCTCAGAAAAGTCAAAAATAGTGAGATATCTTGCAGAGGGATGCAGCACTCTTAAAATTGCAAAGCTTCTGAAGCGTGATCATTGAACAATCAAGCGTTTCATTCACAATAGTCAACAGGGTCGCAAGAAGCGTGTGGAAAAACCAAGGCGCAAAATAACTGCCCATGAACTGAGAAAAGTCAAGCGTGCAGCTGCCAAGATGCCACTTGCCACCAGTTTGGCCATATTTCAGAGCTGCAACATCACTGGAGTACCCAAAAGCACAAGGTGTGGAATACTCAGAGACATGGCCAAGGTAAGAAAGGCTGAAAGACGACCACCACTGAACAAGACACACAAGCTGAAACGTCAAGACTGGGCCAAGAAATATCTCAAGACTGATTTTTCTAAGGTTTTATGGACTGATGAAATGAGCCAGATGGATGGATGGGCCAGATGGATGGGCCCGTAGCTGGATTGGTAAAGGGCAGAGAGCTCCAGTCCGACTCAGACGCCAGCAAGGTGGAGGTGGAGTACTGGTTTGGGCTGGTATCATCAAAGATGAGCTTGTGGGGCCTTTTCGGGTTGAGGATGGAGTCAAGCTCAACTCCCAGTCCTACTGCCAGTTTCTGGAAGACACCTTCTTCAAGCAGTGGTACAGGAAGAAGTCTGCATCCTTCAAGAAAAACATGATTTTCATGCAGGACAATGCTCCATCACACGCGTCCAAGTACTCCACAGCGTGGCTGGCAAGAAAGGGTATAAAAGAAGAAAATCTAATGACATGGCCTCCTTGTTCACCTGATCTGAACCCCATTGAGAACCTGTGGTCCATCATCAAATGTGAGATTTACAAGGAGGGAAAACAGTACACCTCTCTGAACAGTGTCTGGGAGGCTGTGGTTGCTGCTGCACGCAATGTTGATGGTGAACAGATCAAAACACTGACAGAATCCATGGATAGCAGGCTTTTGAGTGTCCTTGCAAAGAAAGGTGGCTATATTGGTCACTGATTTGTTTTTGTTTTGTTTTTGAATGTCAGAAATGTATATTTGTGAATGTTGAGATGTTATATTGGTTTCACTGGTAAAAATAAATAATTGAAATGGGTATATATTTGTTTTTTGTTAAGTTGCCTAATAATTATGCACAGTAATAGTCACCTGCACACACAGATATCCCCCTAAAATAGCTAAAACTAAAAACAAACTAAAAACTACTTCCAAAAATATTCAGCTTTGATATTAATGAGTTTTTTGGGTTCATTGAGAACATGGTTGTTGTTCAATAATAAAATGAATCCTCAAAAATACAACTTGCCTAATAATTGTGCACTCCCTATATGTATAAAAAGGTTATATACACCACACTCACTTCACCAGGGAGGGGTGTAATGGGATAAAGCTCAAGACACCCAAAACAACCACCTCCCTCACCTGGCTCTATTGTAGAATTTCTGGAAGATACGGCAGTCCAACACTTTGTACTTCTGGTATATTCCTTTAATAAATCAGTCAGGTAAGCTCAATGCGTTTCGGGGAATGACAGACCCCTTCCTCAGGAGCAAGGTTCAGTGAAGGTATTAAACATATACATTATATTTATATGTGTGTTTTATGAAACACACATATAAATATATCATATGGCACTCATTCAAACAAAAGGCGTTTTTGGCGCCAGAAAATTCGTCACTGTCACCTCCGGTCCCGGAATTGACGTCGCTAACCAAAGAAAAGAGATAACAAAACAAACAGATGATTATATGCACAGAATGTATAGTACATAATGGATGGTACAAATGTCGGCCCTGTTAAAAAACATAGGGGGAACAGGAGAATGTTACCTATGGGGCTGCGGGCAGGCGGAGACTGTAGTTCCGGTTTGTGGAACGCATAAGCTGGAAGTACGTTCCACCTCGGGCTATGTCCGGGTTTCCGCTATATGAGCCGCAGATACCAGGAGGGGCGGGGTTAGATAAAGGTTCCTGTCAATAGAACGCTAATGAAAGAGGCTTGGATGTTCTATACTTCGGAACGCCGTACAGAGCCGAAGTATCTATATTAGATGAAAAGAAATGATAATAGAGTGGCTAAGAACTAAAAAATAACTGTCCAACAATTTTTAAACATGTAACTAAAATAAAGTATATACGTCAGTATGAGAGGAATAAGGCTAATAGGTTAATAAACATAATGGAAGAAAAATAAAAAAAATGTATATACAAAAAAAATCATAAAAGTACACTTTAGCTAAAAAATAGTACACTTTAGATTAAAAAAAAATTGATGCCAAAGCACTCTAATAGATATTTAAGGAAACATATATATATATAATAAAAACAAATATATATATATATATTAATATATAAAAAAAAAAAAATATATATATATATATATATATATATATATATATATAAAAATATATTCGGTAATATAAATATTGATAGTAATAGGAATACATATATATAAAGAAAGAAAAAAAATTATATATACAGTTGCAAGAAAAAGTATGTGAACCCTTTGGAATGATATGGATTTCTGCACAAATTGATCATAAAATGTGATCTGATCTTCATCTAAGTCACAGCAATAGACAATCACAGTCTGCTTAAACTAATAAGACACAAAGAATTAAATGTTACCATGTTTTTATTGAACACACCATGTAAACATTCACAGTGCAGGTGGAAAAAGTATGTTAACCCTTGGATTTAATAACTGGTTGAACCTCCTTTGGCAGCAATAACTTCAACCAAACGTTTCCTGTAGTTGCAGATCAGACGTGCACAACGGTCTGGAGTAATTCTTGACCATTCCTCTTTACAGAATTGTTTCAGTTCAGCAATATTCTTGGGATGTCTGGTGTGAATCGCTTCCTTGAGGTTATGCCACAGCATCTCAATCGGGTTGAGGTCAGGACTCTGACTGGGCCACTCCTGAAGGCGTATTTTCTTCTGTTAAAGCCATTCTTAGTAAAAAATAAAACCCATTTTGTGCAAAGTACTTATTATTGCAGCCTTTGCTGCATCTGTGAATGTTAAAAATAAGCTTGAAATACTTCAATAATTATCTGGGTTTTAAAAAACACCAATTTTTGCAATACCCTTCATCTGGGGCCTCTGCCGCATTAGTCAGTGTGCAATTTAAGCTAGAAATAAAGCTATAATTTTTTGGGTTTTAAAAAACACCCTTTTTGGGCAAAATACTCAATTTTACAGCCCTTGCTGCATCTGTACATGCGAAATTCAAGCTTTATATACTGCTGTCATATTGTCACCGCCAGCTCTGTGAGAAGGTCTGTTAGACGTTCTTCGCTACCTCTTGCATGACGTTCTTTGTTTTGGTTTCACTTTGTCATCTCCTTTCCTTCTCCCAGCTGTCACCTATTTGCACTGATTGTATATATTCCCTCTATCATAAAGACCTTTGCATGGGCATAGCAGTCAGGGAGAGCTCTAGGGGTTTTATAGGGCTCACCCATATGCTCCTTAGTTTGGGATCAAGCCAGTCGGATGTTTATTTATAAGTTCCAGCTTTCTGCAACACTCCTGTGACATTATAAACCGCCATAACCGTCTTAAGCATGGATCCGGTTTCAGCCTTGATTGACCGCATGCAAGGTCTTTCACTGGAGGTAGCAGATCTCCGTAAAACTGTGTCTCAGTTTCAGGTGACCGGTTCTGCTTGCGTTCATGGAGTTTGTTCCGAGCCTAAGATCTCGCTTCCGGATACGTTCTCCGGGGGTAGTGAGAATTTTGTTCGCTTTGGAGAGGCTTGGAAACTCCATTTTCGGCCTACTTCCCCATTCCTCTGGTGATTAGGAGCAGAGGGTGGGGATCATCATCTCACTGCTCAGAAATAATGCTCAGTCTTGGGCCTCTACGCTGCCGGTCGGGACACGGCCCCTCCGATCGGTGGATTAATTTTTTGTAGCCCTGGGGCAGATATATGATGACCGTACTGGCTGAATCTAAACTGCGTCTTTTATGCCAGGGTAAACAGTCCGCAGAGATACACTGCGTGCAGAATTATTAGGCAAATGAGTATTTTGACCACATCATCCTCTTTATGCATGTTGTCTTACTCCAAGCTGTATAGGCTCGAAAGCCTACTACCAATTAAGCATATTAGGTGATGTGCATCTCTGTAATGAGAAGGGGTGTGGTCTAATGACATCAACACCCTATATTAGGTGTGCATAATTATTAGGCAACTTCCTTTCCTTTGGCAAAATGGGTCAAAAGAAGGACTTGACAGGCTCAGAAAAGTCAAAAATAGTGAGATATCTTGCAGAGGGATGCAGCACTCTTAAAATTGCAAAGCTTCTGAAGCGTGATCATTGAACAATCAAGCGTTTCATTCAAAATAGTCAACAGGGTCGCAAGAAGCGTGTGGAAAAACCAAGGCGCAAAATAACTGCCCATGAACTGAGAAAAGTCAAGCGTGCAGCTGCCAAGATGCCACTTGCCACCAGTTTGGCCATATTTCAGAGCTGCAACATCACTGGAGTGTCCAAAAGCACAAGGTGTGCAATACTCAGAGACATGGCCAAGGTAAGAAAGGCTGAAAGACGACCACCACTGAACAAGACACACAAGCTGAAACGTCAAGACTGGGCCAAGAAATATCTCAAGACTGATTTTTCTAAGGTTTTATGGACTGATGAAATGAGAGTGAGTCTTGATGGGCCAGATGGATGGGCCCGTGGCTTGATTGGTAAAGGGCAGAGAGCTCCAGTCCGACTCAGACGCCAGCAAGGTGGAGGTGGAGTACTGGTTTGGGCTGGTATCATCAAAGATGAGCTTGTGGGGCCTTTTCGGGTTAAGGATGGAGTCAAGCTCAACTCCCAGTCCTACTGCCAGTTTCTGGAAGACACCTTCTTCAAGCAGTGGTACAGGAAGAAGTCTGCATCCTTCAAGAAAAACATGATTTTCATGCAGGACAATGCTCCATCACACGCGTCCAAGTACTCCACAGCGTGGCTGGCAAGAAAGGGTATAAAAGAAGAAAATCTAATGACATGGCCTCCATGTTCACCTGATCTGAACCCCATTGAGAACCTGTGGTCCATCATCAAATGTGAGATTTACAAGGAGGGAAAACAGTACACCTCTCTGAACAGTGTCTGGGAGGCTGTGGTTGCTGCTGCACGCAATGTTGATGGTGAACAGATCAAAACACTGACAGAATC
The DNA here is from genome assembly GCF_905171765.1 of Bufo bufo. NCBI lineage: Eukaryota > Metazoa > Chordata > Amphibia > Anura > Bufonidae > Bufo > Bufo bufo. The sequence goes on from NC_053395.1 coordinate 98,539,196, forward strand.
CATGGATGGCAGGCTTTTGAGTGTCCTTGCAAAGAAAGGTGGCTATATTGGTCACTGATTTGTTTTTGTTTTGTTTTTGAATGTCAGAAATGTATATTTGTGAATGTTGAGATGTTATATTGGTTTCACTGGTAAAAATAAATAATTGAAATGGGTATATATTTGTTTTTTGTTAAGTTGCCTAATAATTATGCACAGTAATAGTCACCTGCACACACAGATATCCCCCTAAAATAGCTAAAACTAAAAACAAACTAAAAACTACTTCCAAAAATATTCAGCTTTGATATTAATGAGTTTTTTGGGTTCATTGAGAACATGGTTGTTGTTCAATAATAAAATTAATTCTCAAAAATACAACTTGCCTAATAATTCTGCACTCCCTGTATGTTGCACCAAGCACCACTACACTACACCCCCCCGTGTCACTTATTAACCCCTTATTCACCCTTGATCACCCTTGATCACCCCTGATCACCCCATATAGACTCCCTGATCAACCCCCTGTCATTGATCACCCCCCTGTAAGGCTCTATTCAGATGTCCGTATGATTTTTACGGATCCACTGATAGATGGATCGGATCCGCAAAACGCATACGGACGTCTAAATGGAGCCTTACAGGGGGGTGATCAATGACGGGGTGATCACCCCATATAGACTCCCTGATCACCCCCCTGTCATTGATCACCCCCCTGTCATTGATCACCCCCCTGTAAGGCTGCATTCAGATGTCCGTATGATTTTTACGGATCCACTGATACATGGATCGGATCCGCAAAACACGTACGGACATCGGAATGAAGCCTTACAGGGGAGTGATCAATGACGGAGGTGATCACCCCATATAGACTCCCTGATCACCCCCCTGTCATTGATCACCCCCCTGTCATTGATCACCCCCCTGTAAGGCTGCATTCAAAAGTCCGTATGATTTTTACGGATCCACTGATACATGGATCGGATCCGCAAAACACGTACGGACATCTGAATGGAGCCTTACAGGGGAGTGATCAATGACGGAGGTGATCACCCCATATAGACTCCCTGATCACCCCCCTGTCATTGATCACCCCCCTGTCATTGATCACCCCCCTGTAAGGCTGCATTCAGATGTCCGTATGATTTTTACGGATCCACTGATACATGGATCGGATCCGCAAAACACGTACGGACATCTAAATGGAGCCTTACAGGGGAGTGATCAATGACGGAGGTGATCACCCCATATAGACTCCCTGATCACCCCCCTGTCATTGATCACCCCCCTGTCATTGATCACCCCCCTGTAAGGCTCCATTCAGACATTTTTTTGGCCCAAGTTAGCGGAAATTATTTTTTTTTTTCTTACAAAGTCTCATATTCCACTAACTTGTGTCAAAAAATAAAATCTCACATGAACTCACCATACCCCTCACGGAATCCAAGTGCGTAAAATTTTTTAGACATTTATATTCCAGACTTCTTCTCACGCTTTAGGGCCCCTAGAATGCCAGGGCAGTATAAATACCCCACATGTGACCCCATTTCGGAAAGAACACACCCCAAGGTATTCCGTGAGGGGCATATTGAGTCTATGAAAGATTGAAATTTTTGTCCCAAGTTAGCGGAAAGGGAGACTTTGTGAGAAAAAAAATATATATCAATTTCCGCTAACTTGTGCCAAAAAAAATAAATTTCTATGAACTCGCCATGCCCCTCATTGAATACCTTGGGGTTTCTTTTTCCAAAATGGGGTCACATGTGGGGTATTTATACTGCCCTGGCATTCTAGGGGCCCTAATGCGTGAGAAGAAGTCTGGGATCCAAATGTCTAAAAATGCCCTCATAAAAGGAATGTGGGCCCCTTTGCCCACCTAGGCTGCAAAAAAGTGTCACACATGTGGTATCTCCGTACTCAGGAGAAGTTGGGCAATGTGTTTTGGGGTGTCATTTTACATATACCCATGCTGGGTGAGAGAAATATCTTGGCAAAAGACAACTTTTCCCATTTTTTTATACAAAGTTGGCATTTGACCAAGATATTTCTCTCACCCAGCATGGGTATATGTAAAATGACACCCCAAAACACATTCCCCAACTTCTCCTGAGTACGGAGATACCACATGTGACACTTTTTTGCAGCCTAGGTGGGCAAAGGGGCCCACATTCCAAAGAGCACCTTTCGGATTTCACCGGTCATTTTTTACACATTTTGATTTCAAACTTCTTACCACACATTTGGGCCCCTAGAATGCCAGGGCAGTATAACTACCCCACAAGTGACCCCCTAGACTAATGACATCTCCAAGAGCTAATTGGAGTGAGGTGTCAGCCAACTGGAGTCCAATCAATGAGATGAGATTGGAGGTGTTGGTTAGGCTACTTTCACACTTGCGTTCAGAGCAGATCCGTCTGGTGTCTGCACAGACGGATCCGCTCCTATAATGCAAACGATGGTATCCGTTCAGAACGGATCCGTCTGCATTATATTTCAGAAAAAATCTAAGTCTAAAAGTTAGTCAGACGGATCCGTCCTGACTTTGCATTAAAAGTCAATGGGGGATGGATCCGTTTGAAATTGCACCATATTGTGTCAACGTCAAACGGATCCGTCCCTATTGAGTTACATTGTAAGTCTGGACGGATCCATTTGGCTCCGCATGGCCAGGCAGCGTTCGGGTGTCCGCCTGCTGAGCGGAACGGAGGCGAAACGGAGCCATACTGATGCATTCTGAGCGGATACTTATCCACTCAGAATGCATTGGGGCTGTACGGATCCGTTCGGGGCCGCTTGTGAGAGCCTTCAAACGGAACTCACAAGCGGAACCCGAACGCAAGTGTGAAAGTAGCCTTACAGCTGTTCTGCCCTATAAAAAACCACACACCAGTTCTGGGTTTGCTTTTCACAAGAAGCATTGCCTGATGTGAATGATGCCTCACACAAAAGAGCTCTCAGCAGACCTACGATTAAGAATTGTTGACTTGCATAAAGCTGGAAAGGGTTATAAAAGTATCTCCAAAAGCCTTGCTGTTCATCAGTCCACAGTAAGACAAATTGTCTATAAATGGAGAAAGTTCAGCACTGCTGCTACTTTCCCTAGGAGTGGCCATCCTGTAAAGATGACTGCAAGAGCACAGCGCAGACTGCTCAATGAGGTGAAGAAGAATCCTAGAGTGTCTGCTAAAGACTTACAAAAGTCTCTGGCATATGCTAACATCCCTGTTAGCGAATCTACGATACGTAAAACACTAAATAAGAATGGATTTCATGGGAGGATACCACAGAGGAAGCCACTGCTGTCCAAAAAAACACTGCTACACGTTTACAGTTTGCACAAGAGCACCTGGATGTTCCACAGCAGTACTGGCAAAATATTCTGTGGACAGATGAAACCAAAGTTGAGTTGTTTGGAAGAAACACACAACACTGTGTGTGGAGAAAAAGAGGCACAGCACACCAACATCAAAACCTCATCCCAACTGTGAAGTATGGTGGTGGGGGCATCATGGTTTGGGGCTGCTTTGCTGCGTCAGGGCCTGGACGGATTGCTATCATGGAAGGAAAAATGAATTCCCAAGTTTATCAAGACATTTTGCAGGAGAACTTAAGGCCCTTTGTCCACCAGCTGACGCTCAACAGAAGATGGGTGTTGCAACAGGACAACGACCCAAAGCATAGAAGTAAATCAACAACAGAATGGCTTAAACAGAAGAAAATACACCTTCTGGAGTGGCCCAGTCAGAGTCCTGACCTCAACCCAATTGAGATGCTGTGGCATGACCTCAAGAAAGCAATTCACACCAGACATCCCAAGAATATTGCTGAACTGAAACAGTTCTGTAAGGAGGAATGGTCAAGAATTACTCCTGACCGTTATGCATGTCTGATCTGCAACTACAGGAAACGTTTGGTTGAAGTTATTACTGCCAAAGGAGGTTCAAACAGATATTAAATCAAAGGGTTCACATACTTTTTCTACCTGAACTGTGAATGTTTACATGGTGTATTCAATAAATACATGGTAACATTTAATTCTTTGTGTGTTATTAGTTTAAGCAGACTGTGATTGTCTATTGTTGTGACTTAGATGAAGTTCAGATCACATTTTATGACCAATTTGTGCAGAAATCCATGTCATTCCAAAGGGTTCACATTATTTATCTATATACAGTTGCAAGAAAAAGTAAGGGGGGGGGGAAGAGCCCACAACAGGGAACATCGTAGAGAGTAATTGTTTAATATTTCTTGTACTCTAAACTTTCGTTTAAACCAAAAGGTGTCAGCATATTCATGCGGTAAATCCAGAACATTTCTTTTCTGGCCAGATTCTGAAACGAGGATGGGACCCATTCAAGTGGAGTGACCTTCAGGAAATGTGGGTTACCTTCATGTATTTCCAAAAAATGTCTAGATACACTGTGGGTCAATACTTTCCTTTTTATATTAGACCGGTGTTCGTTCATGCGTTCTCTGACTGTCTGAGTCGTTCTGCCTACATATTTGAGTTGGCAGGGGCACTCTAGTAGGTAAATAACATCTTTTGTGCTGCAACTCAAATGATCCTTAGCTACCGTGGATCCCACCAGGTCTCTATAGATGTTTATTTGGGCGTATTTTCCTTTCAATTTAGGGCAAGAAGGAGCTAATATATTTTTTTAAGGTAGGTGCTCGTCTGAATGTTAGAGAAGGAGTAGAAGGAAGGATTTTCCCTAGTATAGGGTCTTTCTGTAGGATAGGCCAATGTTTGGCTAGTATCTCCCTAATCTTTTTTTGTTCTACATTATATCTGGTGACAAGATTAGATTGAGTATCCATTCTTTTGTTAGTACGCTTTCTCTTTTCACCATTCTTGGGTTTGAGAGACTCTTCCTTGTCTAGCTGCAATATCCTTTTCTCAGATCCTACTATAAGGGATTTAGGATAGCCTTTCTCTTTAAAACGATTTTTTAGGATTATTAGTTGTGTCTTAAGAGTCTGGTCCTCTGAACAATTCCTTCTCAGGCGTTTCATCTGGCTGAAAGGAATGTTCTTCTTTCATTTCAGGTAATGACAGCTAGTAAAATCTAAAAAAACTATTGGCATCCACTTTTTAAAAAAAAGTTTTTGTCGTGATTTTATTTTCAGTGGAATTGAGATTGATGTCTAAAAATATTGCTTCTGTCGGATGGTGTTCCAAACTGAAGGTTAAACCCCAGTCGTTAGTATTAAGTACATTAAAAAAGGCTATAAGTTCAATATCAGTGCCCTCCCAGATAAAAATAATGTCATCAATATAACGACGATAAAATTTAATCTTAGGGTTATCCAGAAGATTATGTGATTCTTCGAAAAGACCCATGAGGAGATTGGCGTACGAAGGCGCAAATTTCGTCCCCATCGCGGTCCCTTTCTGTTGGAGATAAAATTTCTCAAATATTAAACAACATCTCTACGATGTTCCCTGTTGTGGGCTCTTTCCCCCCCCTTTATTTATTTATCTCTATATATATATATATCTCTCTATATATATATATATATATATATATAATTTTTATTTTATTTTTCTTTCTTTATATATATATGTATTCCTATTACTATCAATATT